>NC_064270.1:38730000-39330000 GCF_003254725.2 Canis lupus dingo | reverse complement strand
GCAGAGGGGCCCTTGGGGCTCTCTGCCTCCGGGCCCGCTCTCAGCGACAGACAGGGAGCGTAGGTGCCAGTGAAGACTCTGTTCCAAAGAAGAAGGTGAAGGTGTGAGGGCCGGGGATGCGGGCTCCAGCACCCCCTCTGCTTCCAGCGCCTCTGCGGGCCTGGGGGCTCCGTGGCTGCACCCACCCGCCCGGGCTCAGAGGCGTCCCTGCTGGACCCTCTGGCCCAGTCACCTCCCGTCGCCGGGACTCTTCCACCTGGATCCTCGTCTGACGCTCTCCTGTGGGGAACCCTGAGCAGGACGACTGCAGACAAGGAGAGCCCCCCGCTCCTCCGGGGAGGCCACCCATCACGTAACCCCCGTGAGGAGGGCACGGTCTAGTAATGCAGAGCACCGGCGTGGATGCCCACTTCCCTCACCTGTAAAATAGGACGATCGCAGGATCACCCACTTCAGAGACGGCTTTGTCACGGGCCGTTAAAGGAGTTACTATCTGTAAAGCGCTGCGGGCAGGGCGTGCGCTGGACCAGCACTATCAAAATGTTTATTAAATAGAAATGCGTATACGCCTGTGCCTGTGAACTCGTCTCTCCTTCGCCTCCTGACTTCGACCCATTTGTGGACCAGAGAATCAGTCTCCCCAGGCCCCGTGCTACAGCAGCCACATGTGAGGCTGGGCCAACAGGAGGCCACGACCCTGTGGTGGCCAGGACCCTGTGCCGCACGTCGGCCGGGGCCTCGGGAGCTGGCACTTGAGGTAGCCCTCCTTTTGGAGCTCAGCCCATTCTCAAGGCCTCGTCTACGCCTGGGTCAGGTGAGCGGTTCCAGTGGCCACCAGGAGACGGCAGGCCTAAATCTCAGAGCCTCACAGTCATTCAGAGAGCATGCCCCTCGTGCCAAGAAACCAAAAGGAAGCCGGAGGATTGCTTTGCCATGAAGATCACCCCTCGGCCAGATCCTTACGGAAGCATCTAGACTACATCATCATCATACTGCTCCTTGTGGTCCAGATTCAGAAATGTCCAAGCAAGTGACACCCCCAGTAATAGAACCGATTGCCTTGCAGTTACAAAGGGTGAGGGACTTTGGACTGAAATATTTGCCTGGAATCCGCTGTCAGAGCTCATCACACTTACAGCAGGAACATGGTAGCAGCAGCCAGAAAGCATATTAGTTTCTTGATAAAACAATTAGGGGAAACAGCTAGACAGCTGATCAGCTCATCAATTAACCCATCCCACGTCTCACAGACAAGACCAGACACCATATGAGATTGAATAAAATATATTGATCATTTTGGAGTTGATCCACAGGACTGTGGGAATTAAGCCTGGGGCTTCAGACTCATTAAACCTACCTCCTCTCAAATGTTTTCCTTCAGGTTGATCTGAAAGGCATTTTTTTTCTGCATTTGGCTCCCACTGTTGGAATTTTATATATTTTTATATTTTTAGAATATTAATAACATGGATGAGGCTGTCAATTTCACCTCTTATCTCTTATAACTTCTTTTTGCCGAGATGACTGTATGGAATCCCTCACTGGACTGCATTTTTATTTCTACTCTTAAAGATACCAGGAAAACAGTTAAATGTTTCTCATGCCAAAAGATAGTCTTGCCTAGGAGTCATTGTTTTCTAATAGCTCCCCCCAAATAAACCGATCTCTGAAATGTGAGACATCAACAAAACATAATTTTACTTTCAACACATTGGCCTGAAAGGTTTCTGTGATCAAGATAATACCCAGTGATATCAGAAAGGGAGACAGAACATGAGAGACTCCTAACTCTGGGAAATGAACTAGGGGTGGTGGAAGGGGAGGAGGGCGGGGGGTGGGGGTGATTGGGTGATGGGCACTGAGGGGGGCACTCGATGGGATGAGCACTGGGTGTTATTCTGTATGTTGGCAAATTGAACACCAATAAAAAATAAATTTATAAATAAAAACAAAAAAAGATAATCCCCAGTGAGATGCCAAGATTTGTGGAGGCTCGTTAACTCTTTCTCTTCCTGAGAAACCTCACACAGATTGGGTGACAGTCCTAGGAGAATACACCTTGTCTTACCATGAAATTTATACAGAATTAAGTTGCATAAAGAGAGGAGTAATTCATGAGTGTGGCAAGGCCCCCAGAATTGCCTCCATCTTTCTTCTAATATGACCTTAATAAATCTTTAATCAACACTTCCTTGAAGCGTGAAAGATAGAGTTTCTTGAAGATCCTGATACGGGCAGTAGTTAATATCTTAATTTAGACTCAGTCACTCAATCCAACACTTGTTTGGAGAAGAGTGGATGTGAATCATTACCAGTTAACACCAGAGAATGAGAAGCAAGCGCCATTCTAGACACATGTGTGAAACCAATACATGCCTAGCATGGACGACTCTCCTCAGTGCCCTGGGAATTACTTCAGAACAGCACTCACAGAGGCACCCTGCAGTCTCCTTTCCCTTCCAGCCTAGCTAAGTGTCAGGTGAGACGTGGTTCTGCAGGTCTGTGACCTGGTGCCTGCCGTGGCCCTATCCACCTGCAGTTCTCCACCTGCACAGTTAGGTGGGAAAAGCAATTCCTTAAAATAACCCTGTACAGAAAAGCTTGCCTCAACATCTTGAGATAAATGCTCTGTGTCCTTAGCCACTTGGAAAATGTGTAAGAAGCAAGCCAATGCTGTGTGGGTAGATTGTCTCCTGGAAAACAAAAATGATGTGTTTGTGGGGGTTGGTCAACTTTTGTTATGTAAATATTCCCAACATGTTCCGTTTCGACCAAGCAACATGACATCACGGCACACAGAGTTGGGGAAAGATGTGTAGGGTCCTCTCTTGGAGGGCAGCCAGTCCAAGCCTGCCCCAGCACAGCGATGAAAGTACCTGTTCTCTTGTGACAATGGTGTAAGATGGTGATGCTGCAAAGATACATGTGCTGGTCCTTGTCCTTGAGGAGCTCACAAGATAGTCAGGAACCAGCGCATGTGCAAAAGTCATTCTTCTACCATACAACATCTAAATTATTGGAGACAGGAAGTCTCCCGTGGATGTCAGGGAAAGCATATCTACAGCATGAGGGTGGCTATGCCTTTGACATAACCTCATGACACAGACAAAATACAGAATCAGACAGCAAAATAATTACAGAAGAGACAACGCTAGTCTCCAGGCCAGTAGACTATTCCATGACTTTTGCAATCCCTCTTTTTAAAGAATTCAACAGATCTGCAATTTGTGTGAAAAATAAATGTTCAAAAGCAGCTGTGGTAACTCTGGGAAAGGGGAAATGACTCATTCTAACAAAAATTAAGATGGAAATCCATGTCCAGGAATGATAGACAAGGTGATTTATAGCAACTCCCCCCTCTGAGAACTATAAACGTTGGATGTAGATAGAAAAGGGCCAGTGGGATCTTCAGTGGCAGGTAACAGGGGTGGTCATAGATAAGGCTTTGAGCCTTAGGAAGAACTCTGGGCTGTTACCCTTTCCCTGGGAAAATCCACAGAGAATTTTCTACTAAGTTGTTCTGATCATCACAGGCAAGAAATTGCAACAAGAAATGCAATTAAGACTAGTTGGTCTTAATACCATAAAAGTCATCTAACACAAGCACTTGTGCTTAGAAGGAAAGTCCGTTTGGAGTGGTAGCGAAATGGGACAGTCTTTTCCGACAAAGAGTGGGATGGATGAAACCACAGAAATAGGAAAATAGAAACAAAAAGAAAAGTGTCTTGAAAGGACTTGAAACACTACTTGACTCTTAATGAAAATTCCTGTACGGACTACAGGTGATGAGTAAATAGTCCTCACGCATCTTTTGGGGCCTGAAGCCTTTAGCTTCCCAAGACGTGGCTTTATAAAGGCTGAAATGACTGTGCACTCCTGTAGCTCGAGATATTGCCTCTGTCTGTCACAGTACAAGCCCGTCCGACAGATTCCCTTATCTGTCAAACAGATGAAGCTGGAGCCTTCCTGGCTGCTCTGATAATCGGCAGTAGAGGGAAGGGGTGCCTGTCTCCACTGCAGGATGATTTGTGTAGATTGTCGGATTTTAATGAGGAGTGGAAAGTGTTGCGCGTCTTCAACAGTGTGTGTACTAAATCATTGGCTTTCATGACCTCTCTAGAAAAGCCATTTGTTCTATAATTATGTAATGCCCATATATATGTCACAAGAAGGCAGTGAGTTTACTATTTTAAATTAAGTTTTATTAGTGCTAGGAACGCACACCAGGCGAGCTAACAATCTACACAACCATACCTCCATTCCGAGCGGGCATTTCACAGCAAAGAAGCCCTCTTCCCTCTTCCCAACTGGAAATCTTGTTGGCTTGGCTTTGCTTTTTTTCATAGAAAAATGAAAATTCAATTGTAACAAAGTGAAGAGAAGCATCATTCCATGCAGATAAATTTTGGATGTGGAAGCTCCATTTCACACTGTCCAGGCTCTTCACCACCCTACACCGAGCGGCTCCTCTCCCCCACCCAGTGAGCAGACACTTGCTCAATGTTTCCATGCTGTCCAGGAAGGCAGCAAAGTGGCAGCAGGCCAAGGGCACAGCCCTGCAATCAGGGTCATGTGTCCTGAAGAGTCTAAAGTCATAGAATATTTAACTAAAGAGTGAGTTACTTCATCCATGTTTATTTTACTGTTTTCAAAAATTCATGCTCCCAAGAAAGGAAAGACCAGTGTGACTTTTTCTTTATCAAGTGCTCTATTCAATACACATCCTCACGTCTCTCTCCGCCTGCACAGCCCTGACCCAAACCAATACAGATCGTATCCCACAGAGATCGAAGAAGGGTAGGGTGCCTGCAGAGCACTGTGTAAGTTGGGATCTGGCCAGGAAAACTCTAGGCTGCTAAATAGAGAGAATTGAATAGAGGGAATTGTTGCAATAGTAATGAGGCAAAGCAGAGACTAGTCCTGCAGGAGCTGCTCACATCCCAGGGGCTGAAGGGCCATAGGAGGACCCAGGATCCAGGGCCTTCAGCTGGGGACCAGACCATGGGGAGAGGCGGTCCTGGTGATAGCTGGCAATATGGCAAGAGGGATGTCCAGTGGGAGTTGGAGCCACAAAGGAAATGCAGTCATTTCCAGAAATGCCTCCACAGGCCGAGTAAGGGGACATTCTCACTTCCATGGCCAATGCCAGCCTAGAAGCAGGAAGGCAAGGGATCCTGGCAGTGGGCCTTTCTCTGTGCAGAGCAGAGCAGGGAAGAGCAGTGTGAGTTCACGTCTCAGACATTGACCTCCACCTGCATCCACACTCTTTGCCACGGAGATCACTTTCACGAACAAGGCAGTGGTGACTTCCCTACCTCTTGAACTTGGGGCCATGTGTTACTTGCTTTAGTCCAAAGACCAAGACAGAAGTGGGAGCACACAGATCTCCAGAGGCCCTGAGAGCTCCCACTGTGGTGCTTGTGCTACTACCACAAGAAGAACACATCTGGGTTGGGCCTTGAGGCCCCAGGGGACGTTGACGGATGGGGAGTCCTGCTTCTTTAGCTCAGCCTAGAGTCGAGTGGAACCCCCAGCTGACCCACAGATGCACGAGGGAGCCTCTTCACAGGTGATGAGCAAATCCAGCTGGATCAGCCATGTCCACCTTAGATCTGCTGACCCCCAGGCCACCCTACAACAGTAAACAGCTGCGGCATTAAGCCACGGGGTTTTGGAGGAGTTTGTCATGCAGCAAGAGTAACCTGACAATGGTAAGATGAAACCAGCCATTGGCCATCACTAACACATCACTTGATTAAAAAACCAGCTGAAACTAAAGAGGGTTCCTAAGACCAAGTCAAAATATCACCTTGGTTGCTCAAAAACATCTCGTTTCACCACATTTGCAGGCTGTTCTTTATACCTGACTTACTGAGCCAGGGACTCTAGTTTCCCTGAGGGATGTGACTGCAGTGGGGAGACAGGGCACAGGCATTTCCACTCAACTCTGAGTTATGGGGAGGCCATGAGGCCTGGCTGCCTTGGTAGCGCCACCCAGATGCGAGGGCTACTCAGGTGAGTCTCCAGAGCAGAACTCAGAATGACGGATGGGGGCTTGGTGGAAGGACAAGGGGTACGGAAGGCTCTCAGAGACAGGAGATGGCAAGTGGACAGGAGAGCTGAGTATTTGGGTCACTTTGAACTCATGAGCTTGGCAATAGTGCAGAGTGCCTGTATATGGGGAACCATAGGAGAAGGTTCCATGGGAGCCATAGAAAGATCCCAACCCATGCAGTTGGGATTGGGCAAAAGTCATGTACCATTACAGTTACTCTTTTCTTTCTTAATTTAACATCTTTACTGAGATATAATCCACGTACCACAAAGTCACCCATTGAAACTGCACGATTCAGTGTTTTTTGTGCATCCACAGTCATGCAGCCATTACCAAAGTCAGCTCTAGAACATTTCCATCATCCCGACAAGAAACCCCATGCCCCTTGGCAGTCACCCCAATTGCCCTCTCACCCCCACCCCAGGCATCCACTCATCTACTTTCCGTGTCTAAAGATTTGCCTATTCTGGATATTTCGTATAAACACAATCAGACAATAAAAGCAAACATCCGTTGAGCATTTCTCCGTATCCAGCAGGCACAGCCCGAAGCATCTGAAGAGTAGTATCTCATTTAATGCTTCCGACAGACCCATCAAGGGGAGACCCACCATACCCATACACTGGATGAGAAAACTGAGGGACAGAGAGGCATAGTAGCTTCTCCACGTTCACACAGTTACTAAGTGGTACAACCTGAATTTGTTCCCAGGCAATTACTCTTGAAAATCCATAGAATTGCCAGTTCTCTTGTGTACTAGTTATCTATTGCCTTGTAACAAGCTACCCCAAGACGTAGTGGTTAAAAACAATGATAATAATTACTATCTCAGTTTTTGAGGGGTTAGGGATCCGGCCATGGTCTGGCTGGCTCTAGGCCTCTCATACAGTTGCAGCCAAGATGTTGGCTGGGCCTGTGGTCTCTTCTGAAGGCTGTGGTCAGGGGATCTGCCATATGCTCACTCCCACGATTGTCAGGACTCAGTTCCTCACAGGACTTCTGACCTAGGGCCTCGGCTCCTCTCTGGCTATTGACTAGAGATGTGCTTGCCTCCTTGCCATGTGGGCCTCTCCAGGGGGCTGCTTACAACCACGAGCAAGTGCGAACACACTAGACCAATACCACAATCTCTTTGCAAGCTATTCTTGGAGGCAAAGCCCATCACTTTTGCCATATTCCTGGCATTATTAGTGGGCCCCTAGATCCAGCCCAAACTCAAGAAGAGGGAATTACACAAGGAAGTGAACTCCAGGTTAGGTGGGAGTCACTGGGCTGAGCCTCGAGGCGGTCATCACATCATGAATAGCAGTTTCATATTGTGATGAGGCGTTTGACCAGGGACAGCCAGCCATAGGGAGCCAAGTCCTACTGAGGAAACAGCAGGCTTGTGTTGTTGTCCATCATGCACCCTGAGCCATAGACTCCTTGCCTGGGCATTTCAAATTGCTCTGTCTCTCCTATGAGTGTATGTGTATTTTTGCTGAAGGTATGTAGTTGAATATGAGATGACAATGATCCTACTCTAATTACAGATAAAGGGATGAGAAGAAAAGAAAAAAGAAAGAAGAAAGAAAGAAAAGAAAGAAAGAAAGAAAGAAAGAAAGAAAGAAAGAAAGAAAGAAAAGAAAGAAGAAAGAAAGAAAGAAGAAAGAAAGAAGAAGAAAGAAAGAAAGAAAGAAAGAAAGAAAGAAAGAAAGAAAGAAAGAAAGAAAGAAAGAAAGAAAGGCCCTGAAGTAAGTCAGTCGGAGAAGGACAAACATTATATGTTCTCATTCATTTGGGGAATATAAATAATAGTGAAAGGGAATATAAGGGAAGGGAGAAGAAATGTGTGGGAAATATCAGAAAGGGAGACAGAACGTAAAGACTGCTAACTCTGGGAAACGAACTAGGGGTGGTAGAAGGGGAGGAGGGCGGGGGGTGGGAGTGAATGGGTGACGGGCACTGGGGGTTATTCTGTATGTTAGTAAATTGAACACCAATAAAAAAAAAAAAAGAAAATAGTGCACAGGTAGAACATGATTTTGGGGGAGGCGAAAAAAGCAAGGAAAATAGTTACTTTAGGGAGATTCTTACTTGAAGCACACATATGAAAATCTTAGAAATATTTTTTATTAGGAGAAATCCTCTATTATAATAAATTTATGTGTGTAATAAAAAGAAAGAAAGAAAGAAAGAAAGAAAGAAAGAAAGAAGGAAGGAAGGAAGGAAGGAAGGAAGGAAGGAAGGAAGGAAGGAAGGAAGGAAGGAAAGTTGTTGTTAGGAAATAATTCTGGAAGACCAGAGGTGGGCCCTGGAGAGGAAAGTGAAGAAAGAGAAACCAGTTCAGAGAAAATGGCCCCAGGGAGGGATCAGAAATATCTCTGGACAAGACAAGTGGATGGAGGGAAGCATTTGAAAGGTGCTTTAAATTCCCAAAGGTCAGAGTTGGCAACAGGTCGGTTACGTTCAGAGGGGGGAAGACAGGGTCACGACCTCTGCCATGTGCTCCTATATTACATCCAGATGATGTTAATTTACTGAGCTGGGGTCTGGGGTTGGGGAGGAGGCAACCACAAGGGCAGGATGGGTGTTGCTTGTCTCCCTCCTGGGAAACCACCAGGGTTCACCCCGCCCACGGCCTTTGCAGACCCCTCAGCAGGGTGGGGGGTGCGGAGCCCAGGCTGCCAGCAAGCCTACAGCGTTGGGCGGATTGGAGGACCCAAAAGGTCAGGCCCACACCCGTTTGCCCAAGAAGACGTAAAACTTTTCATCTGTGGTAAAATGAAGGGCTGAGTTATTTCTTTTTAATGCAGCACTCCCTCTTTGAGAGGAAGGTTTGTTTAATATCTGTGCTCTGCATTATATTATGCTCTGAAGGAAGGTATTACCAGGGTTTGGAGCAGGAGTTGAGGGGCGGAGAGCGAGGGAGACAGCCCGGAGGGTCTCTGCCCATCATTCCCCTGCACCTCTGCCGCTGCCGGGCCTCCGCTGCTGCCCAGACACCCCCTCCCCAGCCGGCGGCCTCCGTCCTCCCACTCACTTGCCACTCGGGATTAAACACGTTTAATGACTAGTTTCCTTTACTATCGTGATGTTCGCATTGCCGGCACTCTGGTTTGTAATAAGAATTATTTCTCCCTAGAGAAAAATTCTCTGATCTTATTAAGGATGGGACTGCGACAGTATCCGTAATTAGGAATAGTCAGATGCAAATCTGGGGAAACGTGCTTGGAAAACCCCCGGAATAGTATCTCCACTTACTCATTGACTTAGATGGAACGTGACGGCTCGAAGGCTCGTCTCACCTGGTGCAGCTCCCCCCGCGACAGCCGCATAGTCCTCTTCGTGTGTTAGACAGTCGGTGGGCAGTGGGTCCGAGCAGGTTCACGGGCGTCCTCCCCAGTGGGCCCATTCGGACAGGCACCCTTTTGCCCCTGCATACAGTATTCATGGAGTGTCCTCCCCGATGGATTCTGCAGGCCTCCCAGGGGAGGGCGGAGAGAAATGCAGAAACGAGGCCGTAACCTGAGTGGGGCCGGCAGGTGCTCCGGAGGCCGCCCTGGGAATCGCTCAGCGATGCCGGAGCCTCCATTTCAGGCCCATGGGGGAGGTCGCAGGGACCTACGTGACACAGACCTCGGCTCCGCACAGCAGCGGCTGGAATTCGCCAATGGCCATTGTCAGGGCCTCTTCCTCTATGAAACGATCCTTCAACTGGAATTATTAGCACGTTTGCTCAGACCTAAGCCACCGATGCTATAAAATGAAAATGTGTTTACCCAAAAATAGGAAGAGCCGAGGCCACTGCCAGCCCCGGGTGTGGCTGCCGAGGGCAGTGGGAGGGGGGCTGTGACGAGGCTGAGGGGACCCCTCGTCTGAGGGCCGCTACCGCCAGACCCGGTGCTGCTTCCTGAGCCTCCTGCCAGCCGAGGGACGGGGCCAGGCCGCTTGGATCTCAGCCCCGAGCAGGGGAAGCCGAGGCCACCGAGAGGGGCCACCTGTTCCTGGGACGGGGCGGGCACGAGGACTTTCCTGCAGCTCCCCGTGGCCGCTTTACAGCGTGCAGGTGTTCCACAGTAAGACTCTTCTTTTAATCCTCAATTTTCCAGAAATGGGATCCTGGAAACAACGTGTAGGTTTCGGGGGTACACGTCTGAGTTGCTGTTTAATAACGTTCTGACGTCAGCGCGCTGTGGTTCCTGCTCGTCCCTCAGCAGCTTTCCTCGGGCTTCTGACTGGCAGGTGACCGGGGCGCCCCCCCCTTCCCGTTCAGTCTCTCCCTAAACGGGTTGCCGCGAGCTCCACAAGCCCGGGAACTGCCCGACTGCCTGGCCGCGGAGCCGGTGGCTGACCGAAGGAGACGCAGCTTCCTTGACATTTCCTCCCTGGCCCGTGGGTCTCGAGCCCCTCCCATTGAATCTTAGGTGGGGGCCGTCATCGCCGTGACCAGTGGAATACAACAGAAGGGACGAGAGCAAGCCCGGAGACGCTAGCCTGTCCCTGGAACGCCGACTTCGGGGGAGCCGGGTGCCACCTTACACACCTGCCTGCTCTGTGCTGCTGGGCCTCGAGGAAGCCCCCTTCAGCCCCAGGGGAGACTCTGTGCAGAGACCGCAGTGCCAGCTAGCGTCCCGCCGCTCTAGCCATCCCGGCTCCGGCGCCAGCCACCAGCTGGGACACTGGGACTCCAGACCCAGCACATGGAGAAGAATCGAGGCCGTCGACGTATGAGCCTAGTCCGGTGGACCCAGCCAGCTCCAGCCCCTCAAGCCATCCCAGCGAAGCACCGGGTGGTGCTCCGTCCACATTCTGCAACCACAGAATTATAAGCCCAGTGAAAGGTTTGCACTTCACACCATTACATGTTTTATTTTGGTTTACACACCAATAGCCAGCCAGAAGAGGTGTGCATCAAGAGGTTATATCCCTCCCTGTAGGTCTTCCATCCAGTTGTCAGCCTCAGAACCATTTGGGGCTACCTCCATGGCCATGCACACGGATTCTTGGGCATGCACAATAAGAAAAAAAATAAATGTATGGTGAGAGATGGGGGAGGGGGAGAGAGGAAGAAGAGAGGAAACAGAAAGAGCGAAAGGAGAGGAGAGAGGGTAACAGAAAGAAAAAGTCAGGGATGAGTTAAGTTGATATTTAAGGGAGAAAAGGGAAAAGCCTAAGCCTTGGTGCTCTAGCAAAGGGAAGAGAGGTGACCTATGTCAGATGGGACAACCAGGCCCTGGTGCTGCCCCGCCCCCCGGGAGGAGACTTGGCCTAGCATAATACATGACAGGAAACTAATCTACACCAACAAAATCAGCATGTGTTCCCCTGCCACTACTACAGACTGGCAGTGTCCTCCACAATCAGAAGGGGGTTTCTACCTCACAGGCAGAGGCATCTGAGAAAGAACTTTATAAACCAAAACATGCTTGTTCGATGATTGAAGAAGAAGTAGAGAGCAGGGCCTAGGGAGCAGTAGGGACCCTCCTGGTTGCCCTGTTCTCTGCACCAGGCTCGATCCGGGGGGGCTGCTGCTGGGGATGGAGCGGAGGATCCTGCCTGGACAGTCTCCACTTGCTGAGTGACAGCCAGTGCCACGGGTGAGAGCTTTCCTGATGGAAATAAGAATTTTATTTCTATTAGTATATCTATTGCAAACAATTTGATATTCATTCTTGTCACACCAAGTAAACTTCCCAAATGTGTTCAAGGGTTGTCACAGCCCGTTATGCAGCGGTACAGGCTATGTGACGTGTTATTAAGCTGCAAGTCTTGGAACTCTGAAGAAATGAAATAATAGCAGCCTTCATAAATTGTATAAGTTTCAGAGATTATGTCTGAGATTCAGGGCCAACTATTGACAGGTATTTTGCTTCAGAGCAGAGTGTATTCATTTTGGAATTCCTTTAGTTACGTGTCAGTCGGCGATGCAGAATTTCTGTGTAAAGTTGCATTAAATCGGGCAAAGTAAGAGAAGGAGTGAGGCTCAATTGTTATCGGAGAAGAATGTCCCTGTGTCACCCTGATGTGAAAAAGCTGTAGTCAAGGGACGATAGTACTCCCGGAGCACCTGCACTGCCATTCCCAAATCACATGGACAGCATCCAACCTCTACCCTTGCCTTTCATGTGCAGAGTCAAGAGAGAAGAAAATGAGACAATGGGTGTCAACAGGAACACTCTCCATGCCCCAAGGTCAGAGGTCTCAGGCTTCTTGGGACTGTCCATCTGCATCACGGAGCATCGCTAACACCATGCTTGCTATCTGTGTTTGTTCCCACAGTGAGCACGATGGGTACCACATGCCCGCATGCAGAGAACTGCTCTTCTAAGAGGGAGTGAGCACCTGTGCCAGGTGGATTAAGTGAAAGACCTTTCTTCCACCCATATTCTTCTGTATTAGAAGTGATGATAGAAATTAGGTCTTACTCATCTCAATTTAGCCCAACACCAGGAGATTCATCTTTATGGCTTTGTCTCCATTTGTTCATTCCTAATTGACCCTCTTAGCCTTGTGCCCACATTGCTCCAGGGAAGCAGTCATTGCTACAATCACCAGTGATGGTGACATCTCTGGTAAGCGTTCCTCTGTGTCCAGTGTCCATTGTACTCAAAGCAAACCTTTCCATGTGGAGATTCTCTTCCTTGGATTAGGTAATAAAGCCCACCTTCCCACATACTCCTGGTTGCTCTATCACCATCTAAAGACCTTCCCTCGTAGGGTGGTGGAAGGGGAGGTGGGCGGGGGAGTGGAGGTGACTGGGTGACAGACACTGAGATGGGCACTTGGCGGGATGAGCACTGGGCGTTGTTCTATATGTTGGCAAATTGAACACCAATAAAAAATAAATTTATAAATAAAAAAAATAAAGACCTTCCTTCCTTTATCAAGCCATTCACTGTCAAAAACTCTCAAGGCTCCCTCTCTGCATTTATATCCTTTCTCTAGAAAATCTCACCTGTGCCCACGGCTCTAATTGCCACCTACGGTCTAATCATAAATTTGTATCTCAGACCAGGCTTCTGCTCTGTGTTCCAAATCCATACACACCCAATAGCCTCCTGGGCATCTCATCATGTGTATGTCATGGGTGTTCAACATACCCAACCAACTAACTCAGGACCTCCTCCGACACTGGTCCTCTCAACATTCTTTTTCTTAGGAATTAGAACCATATTAGAAAAACCAGAACTCTAAAATCCATCCCAAACTCCTGTCAACCCTTAATTCACCTACCTGAAGGTCATCCTACACCACACCCTGGAGATTTCACCTCCTAAGCCTCTCTCCCCCACATCTGCATCATTGGTCTTGTCCAAGCCTCCATCATGGCTGCCCTGCAGACTTCTGTCCACTCCTGGCTGAGTATCCACGTCCACATTTATACCTTATAACCCAACAGAGTGATCTCTTAAAAAGTGAAACTGATCATGTTGCCCTCCTAGCCAAAATCTTTCCCATTTGAGGGACTTAAACATTATTTCCCATTGTTCTTAGAATGAAGCCCACAATTCTCTACTCGGCCATAAGACTCTACACATCTTCATGCCTCCCTAGGAGTCACCTCCGTTAATTCAGTCTTATGGTATGAAGAACACAGCCCTTGGCACAGTTGCTTTGGTGATGATTTGACCACAGCCTGCCTTGGCCAAAGGCTCTATTTCTCACAAGGCCTATTTGGTTCATGGTTTATCTTTGTGCCTTGCATTACACCTCATCCAAAATTAGCATGCAAATAAGACTTAGAAACAAATGAATTAATGATTATTTTAATTTTTTCTTCATCTGTGGACAACCCCAACCTAAAGGACACTGACCCTGAAAATTAGAACCAGGTCCACTCCAGACACCCCATGGAAGGAACTCAAAAGGCAGCTGGGACAAGGTCTCTGTGAAAAGAAACAACTCTGCCTTGTTCTTACCTGTGATCACAAATTCCTGCTTGCAAGACCACAACAAGCTGTCTCCATCTGGAGGACTATAGAACACCCAGTTTTCAGTCCCTCCCCTGCCGCTGATCCTGCATGGCAGCAATTTAGACCATGAAATGTGCCTGTCTTCATGGGCATCATAAATTACACTCTCTGCCTCTGGACCCCAGAATGGATTTAGAGATCTTGTTATTACCCGGTGCATTATCATGCTTTGTTTCTTTTTATTTCCATTTAAGTTCAGCTGGATGATTTGCCTCACCTCGGGTCTGAAATTGTGCTTTTCAAATGAAATGTGTTTATGAGGAGGATAGAGAAGAGTTTGACTGTAAATGTGTGGCTTAGTCTAAGTATCGATTGGTCAAATCACATCCACAATTGCTTTCATAGGAACAGCTGACTCAAAAAACAAGCCACTGCCATTTTCATGAAAGTGATTTGGGGTCCAACAGTGTGAGTAGGGCTTGGACTGGTGCAGGAGTGGTTTCAATGGGGTGTCAGTGGGGAGGAGAGAAGGCAGGTCTGGAAGCACCAGGAACTCAATCATTGTAGAAGAGGAAAGGTGTCTGGAAACTCCAATAACCCACTAAGCTTTGAGCCCATGGACGCAGAGCTTTTATCATATTTGGGCTCCAGCTGAGTTGAAGCTTCTTTGGCTCATCTTTGTGAGCCAATATCTTATACATATTATTAATCAATAGTCCAGGCTCCTTTGGGGGGTGGGGGGGCAGGTGTTGTAGAGGACCAAGCACAATGCTTGGCTGTGAGTCTTTGGGCTCTCACTCACCTGTCATTTCTGCTCCATGCATGAGCATTCTGGTGAGATAAGGTGGGGGAGGTTGGGTGGGAGGTGGAGCAAAGTGGGCAGGAAGAGGACTGAGGTGACAGGATCTTGCTTCTGGGCATTGATTCCACCTGCCTCCACCCCCATGCCAGGGCATGTGTAGGGCAGAGGCATTTCAGCGGCATAGAGAGACCATCCACAAATTGTACTCTCTGTATTTCTTTTTGTGCCTTCTAGCTATAAAATGTGAGACTGATATCAAATGGCAGAAGCAAGTGCCTGTGCTCTCAGACTCAGCCACTCGATCGAGCCAGTTCTCCTAATGAACATGTTAGTGCAACCATATATTAAAGACCTGGCATTTTTTATGAGTGGTAATAGGACATTTTGCCTCTCATCGAAAGACTTTATTTGCCCTGAAAAAAGCAGTTGAGCTTGTTCTGATTTCTGTGGATGGCCCCCTGGTTGTCTAGGCATGGTTAGAGCCCAGTGGTAGGGCATCCTGAACCAATTAAGGGTGTTTACCACCCGATGACAAGAAAACAGCCCCAGGATCAAGAAGACATTCTCTCGGAGAGGCTCATCAGCTCTCCTTCAAAGGGAAAAGGGATGTGAAGTCGTTATTGCTCAGGATAGAGGAATCTTCAAATGCCATCCTAATATGATATTTTGACAGATATTTGTTTCCATGAAGAGTAATGAATTTCACAAGGGAAACAGATTGGAAAATGATTAAATGGACACAGTGCTTTAAAGTGTGGCTCCTGGCCCGCGCTCCTGAGTAATGATGCTCTCTGCGGCGCAGTTCTGGAAGAAGCCCCTTCCAGCCCCTCCTGGCTGCTGCTGGTGGGGCGTCTTCCAGGCCAGCGGCCCCCGGGGCAGCAGAAGGTGAGGAGGGGCTTCGGTAACATCTGCATCAGAACCAAGAAAAGAGTGCTCGGGATTTCCCAGAGAGGGGACACTTCCAATTCCTTCTTTATGGAACTGTAATTACCATATGGATCCACGATGTTGTCACAGTCCTCAGTAATCCATTACCCTTTATCTGGCACTTTTTAAAATTTTCAGTATTTTCATATATTATGCTGTCTTAAGTGATAAAAACGGAGACAGGATTCAGCTTTGGACTGGAAGTTTCTATTGGTTCAAAGAGGACTTTTTTATAGGGTCTGTTTACTTGGGCCTCTAATGAAGCTTTCCATGCTTCATTTTAGTTTGTGGAAGTTTTCTCTAAAGGCTAGGTTGCATTCCTTAGAAAACAGACACCTCAATGGCCCGTTTTGGATTGGCTCCTGTTCCTGCATCTTCTCAGAGCAGCAGCACATCATGGCATGGCACTTGGCCAATTTGGCCACTCTGTGTCTGCAGGGCTCCAACTGTGCTGTCCCTCGTGCATGGCGGTAGGAGCCGGGTTCATAAGCCCATGTGATGGCTCTTGGACTGACCATGCGGTTCTCCCAGTGGGCCCGAGCACAGCCCCCCATTGCTGCAGATTCCGTCGGTCTGGCTAATGCCTTGATCACAAATGCTGCCTCGTGAGCACAGTGAGGCCACATGGTACGCAACGGAGCCATCTCAGGGATAGCAGAGCCCACATGGGGAGATACGGGGAGCTTGGATCTGCGCTGCTCAGTTGGGTTTGGGTTACTACAGATAAGGTCTCAGTATTAAAATAATCTGTGATATATTTCTTTCCGGGTTTAAATTGAGAAGCTGCATTCATGTACTTAATTGAAGCAACAATTAAAAATAAACTTTTTCTGGGTCATAGGGCAGATAAAGAAGCTGTGGTCTATGTATACAATGGAATATTCCTCAGCCATTAGAAACGACAAATACCCACCATTTGCCTCGACATGGATGGAACTGGAGGGTATTATGCTGAGTGAAATAAGTCAATCGGAGAAGGACAAATATTATATGGTCTCATTCATTTGGAGAATATAAAAAATAGTGAAAAGGAATAAAGGGGAAAAGAGAAAAGACAAGTGGGAAATATCAGAAAGGGAGACAGAACATGGGAGACTCCTAACTCTGGGAAACGAACTAGGGGTGATGGAAGGGGAGGAGGGCGGGGGGTGGGGGTGACTGGGTGACGGACACTGAGGTGGTCACTTGATGGGATGAGCACTGGGTGTTATTCTATATGTTGGCAAATTGAACACCAATAAAAAATAAATTTATAAAATAAAATAAAATAAAATTCTAATGGAAAAAAATAAAATAAACTTTCTCACATTCATAAAATGTGAAATCATTAAAATTCTGCCCTGAGTTTTATGAATTAACCTCCACAGTCACCAGAATTATGTTTGGCGAAAAAATGCTCACTCAATTCAAACTATCTTGTGGATTTGGAGGCAGACGGCTTCCCATCTGACCGTCCAGGAAGGGTCTCCCAGTTTTCAGCATTTGTTGATACACCCCGTTCAGGGTCTCCAGGAGATTTCCCCCAAATCGAGACATTGATGAGTCAAGAGAAATAGGTATTCATCTTTTAAGAGATTCAACTTTTTGAAAATGTATTAAAACTGAGAAGCATGGGGTCTATACATACATAAATGTGTCTGCAGTTTATGCCAAGGAAGCTAGAGAAAATGTAAGCTATAAATCTGGCATGTTTGGCCTTCTGTAAACAAAATACACAGTAGTAGATATGACCATAAAATTAGACCCAGTACCTACTGCCCTTTGCAAAGCGCAGATGTAACCCTAATGCCAATGGCTTACTTTACAAAATAGCAAAAATACCTTGGGGGTAGAGGGAGGTTGTGCTTGTTCTAAAGGGTGAATCAGTTATCAAAATTCATCATTCAGGCCTAATAGGGCAAGCGGCTGCAAGAGGCAGCAGTAACTGTCCGGGGCCCTTGCTCATTCTCCTCAATATCAGGTCCAATGCTTGGTTTGCACATTTGCACTTGCCCAATACTTACAGAGGTTCTGAGTCTTTACAGGTTTTATTCATCACTATCCTGTGGTTTCATAGTTTTCCTTGGGTCATGGTATGAGATGGAATGAGTAGGCATCATGGGCCGAGGAGGCCATTGATTTTAATTCCTTGACTGACCGAGCATCCTGAGCACCACAGAAGCAAGACGCCGAGGTCACAGGGATCCTGTCTCACTGGTTCTTCCACTACGCTCTGCCGCTTTCCCATGAGAGAACGCAGTGCATTCTGATAACTCATCGTGCTCTACGACTATACATGCCCTACGGCCGGCCTCTGGACCGTCTGGGATGAGTGCCCGTCCCTGCAGCTCTGTGTCCTCCTTCATCACAGTGCAGAGTGTGGAAAGTGTATAGTTACCAATGGAAATGCTTACCATGCACCAAATATGTGCCAGACATTGCACCGGGGTGTGGCTCGGCTCCTCGGAGCGTGAGGTCCAGCAACGAATGAGGGGGTACGTAGTGCCCGTCCTGTGAACAAAGGTGAATGGAACGATGACGCCCACCGTTAGGGAGGATGTGACGAAACAGGTAAGCTTGGAGGAAGAATAAAAATGAAGCAAAGTATTTCCGGTGGGCCAACTGGGGAAAAAAAAATTAAAAATGTCTGTGTCCTTTGGGTTAGCAATTTCACTTCCAAAAATTCATAGCAAGTAAATAATTAGAAATGCATTTGATAAATTATATTCAAGGATTTTCCAAACACTGCATTTCATGTCAGGCAATTAGAGATAGCTTAAGTAAATTATGGTATGTCCACACCATAGAATTCTTTAAAGAATTCATTAGAATCATAATATATGAGATTACAACTTGACAGAAGAAAAAAATCATAATGCACAGAATCTATAAATTCATTTTGGGGGTAATTCTTTATGATATTGTGTCTCCCTTCATGTACTTGGTATAGTCTCTCCATTTACTTAGGTCTTCTTCAAGGACGTTTTAAATAAATTTTGATTTTTTTTTCCTTATACATCTCCTTTAGATTTATTCCTTGATATTTATTCAGATATATTTTCTGAATGTTTTCCACTGATGTTAAAAATGCAATTTAATTTAGTGTATTGATAAAGTAGCCTCAGTGGCTTTCTTTTTTGTTATTATTTTCCTGGAATATCTTCTGTCCAATCTAAAAAGCAGTCATGTCATCACACACCACCTTCATATTAAAAATATAATAAAATTATATCCACAAAAATAGGCTAAAAAGTCTTACCTCAAAGTGCTCATAGCACATATGCCTGGTTAGTACCACCACAGGCCATCTATTTTTTTTCTTTACTTATTTTAGTGCTTACAATTTTTTCTTTTTTTTCAGTCTTCCATCCCGAATACATAATTTTTAGTTTGAGTAAACATAGCAGGCATTCACATTCAAAAATGTATAACATTTTTTCTCAATTGAGCACCTCTGAGCACCCCTCGGCATTCTACAAACTAGTGAAGAATAGAGATATGTTTTATTTTGTAGATTCTAAACCCAGGCTCCATTTGCACAGCAGAGGATCTATTTCTAGAGGTGAGGAATTGTCTGCTCTTCCTTTGTACTTCTCCAGTTCCAGCTCGATGAGCATCGCTTCTCTCACCCCCTCCTCCTGCAGCCCCCCAAAACCACCTCTGTGGTTGGGGTTCCATCTGTCCTCAGGACTGAGCCAGAACCCCAGAGACAAGGGCAGCTGTCTGTGGACAGCTCTCAGGGACGGTGCAGTGAAGCGGGAGGTTCAGACCTGGGGGAAGTCTGTCCTTTGACAGCCCTGCATTTGTCACCTTTGGGTGAGAAAGAACAGTTGACACCAGCGTGGGTTTCCATCAAGAGACAGGGATGCATGGAAGGAATGCAAGGTGCACACAGGGCAGAAATGAATGGAAGAGGTGTGGGGGTCACTTTCGAACACACTCCCAGCATCATCCCCTAGACACAGCGAATGCCTGAGATAATCAGAGATGGGGGTCATAGGAAAACTCTCCAGTCTCTCCATCAGAAAACCGGGTCAGAGCTGTGCTCTTCAAACATGCAAGCCCAGTGAGCCCGGCTCAGAAGCCAATAGATCCTTCTCCTGATCTGTTGGCTTCACTCCTTAGTCGGTGGTCCTCCAGGTAGTGGCTGTCTCTGGGGAGAAGGTGTCTTAGTCAGCTTGGGCTGTCATAACAAAATGCCACAGACTGGGCGGCTTAAGCAAAAGACATTTATTTCTCACAGTTCTGGAGACAGAGAAGTTCAAGATCAAGGTTCCAGAAGATTCTGTTCCTGGTGAGGGCCCTCTTCCTCACTTACAGGTGACATCTGCTCACTGTGTCCTCACGTGGTGTAGACAGTAAGCTCTGGTGTCTCTCTTCGTTCAGGGGCACTAATCCTATCATGTGGGCTCTACCCTCATGATCTCATGGACCTTGAACTACCTCCAAAAGGCCCCACCTCCCAATTCCATCATATTGGGGTTAGGGCTTCAATATATGATTGAGGGGGGCATAAACATTCAGTCCACAACAGGAGGTGACTGGAGTGTGTAACAACCCTCTCACCCGGCTCCTACAGATCCACATAGCGCTGGTGAGTGACATTTCCACCTTTGCCTCCAGGAACCTCTGAGACACTGGAACAAGGTGTTACATAAAGTAGCTCCAAGGTCACACCTCACCCCTCTAAACAAGCATAAATGCCCTATGTAATGCCCCACCTCAAATGGCACCCAGCACCGTGGACTCCTAGCCCTTCATCGATTAGATAATGAGATGCGGGGCCAACCTAAAATCCCCCAAAACATATGTTAGTAACATAGGAATGGTGCTAGGCCTGTTGTTAATTTGTGCATTCCCGTTCATTATGAAATTCTGAACATTAAATCTCTTTCCCTGTGTATATTAAAGTCTCAGGAAGTTTAACTCTAAAGCTGTCCCTTCTTCTCCTTGGTCTGGTCAGAGTCCCAGCGCCCCCCCGCCCCACACTCTGGCCCTGCGGCCGCTGTGGTGCCAATTTTCGCCAGGACATGGGAAGCCCCTCACTCCCTCCCCTGCTGAGTTCTTCTTGCCCCCGAGTTTTAGAGAAGATGCTCAGATCCCAGGGTCTGTGACAGCTGCCTGCAGCCGATTCGAATCTAGAGCCTGACACATGATGAGAGTCTAGAGCGCGGTGCTGCTGCCTGCAGACCCTCAGCACTAGCCCCGGGAAAGAAGGCAAACAGAGGACACATGAGGGGAAAAAAGGGCTTTGACTCGTCTGAACGCCGGCCAGTTTGCGCTTGTTGTCCGGAGGTCACAACCTGCGAACTTCAAGTCAGCCGGGAGAAATCATCCATCAAGAGTTTAAGTGAGTTGTCATGCGCTTCCCTCTCCTGGAAGCCCGTGGCCTTTTAAAGGCTGTGCCATGTTTCTGGGGTTTCTGACCTCTGTTGCGGGCTCCTCCCCCCCGAAAATTGCCTTCTCTCGGCGTCCAGGTCCCCAGGGCATTGGCTGCCCGTCACTGCATGCAGAGTCGCTGAGGTCTGGGTCCCCGGCTGCAGCACAAGCCGCTTCCTGCCTCGTCTTCCCCCGCAGGCCCCGCTCAGCAACCAGCTGCCTGGGAAGGCCGCCCGCCTGCCCGGGGCACCACACATCACGGCCCCCCACCAGCCCCCTCCGCGTGTGCATCGCTGACCCCCAAAAGTCATGCTTGGGGAAGCATCCCGCGGGCACCAGGTTGGGCACCAGGTTGGGCACCACCACGGTGGCGGAGGCTCCGCGTGGATTTGGTGCCCGGGTCTCACGCTCCCCCCTTGGTAGCTCCAGGGTCCAACGAACACAACACAAGCAGGCAGAGCTAAGAAAAATGGGAGCGGCCGGGGTGTCGGGCAGGACGTGGGTCCTGATGGAAGAGGCAGAGGGGACCGGCGCGGCCCTGAGCCAAGGGAGGCAGGTCCGAGCGAAGGGGCCGGGCCCAGAGGCAGGAGCCAGGCTCGAGCTCTCCCAATCTCCCATTCCGACAGGTCTCCCTGGTCCCTTAGCCGCAGTGCTCCCCACACCCCCCACCCCGTCTGCCGGGGCCTCACCCCGTGAGCTGCCCCGATGCTCCAGCACCGCATGGGAGGCCGCTCGTCCGAGGGACGCAGGCTTCGTCCTCTGCGGGAAGGCTGCTTCGATCACAGCGCCCCTCATTCCTGGGATCCTGTCGTTCTCACAAACAGGACAATCATTTTACCCAGCGCCCTTTCTCGCTTTCACGATCTAATTCGTGATTTTTCTTCTGAAATGACAAATTTTCCCCTCCCGATGTAACGAATGGAGTGTATCAGCTTTCTATTATCGAATCCACTTTTTTATTTTTTAAAATAAACCGTTGGCCGTGGTCGGTTACCATCTAAACGTATGATTTTCCTTTCCCTCTGGATTCTGAAAGAGCCCCCGAAACTTCTCCCCTGTATCACTAGCTCAGCGCTCGGCCCTCAGTCCCCCGGCTCCGGCCTCCAGCACTGCGTGTGCTCCTGGGGACGGCGAGGCCTTCCTCGGCCCCGGCCACCTCCAGGAAGCAGCGGCCCCCCTGCCTTGCCCTCCCCTCCCACCTGGCCAGCCTGAGACTTTCCAGAACAGAGTTCTCAGAGGCTCGCTCTCCTCCACGCCTTGGGCACCACTCCTGCCCTCGTATTTCAGCATCGTTGAGTTCCTGCGTGACTGCGGCTGTTGGTCCTTCTAGAGACAACATCTGCAGAGGCTGTAAATTGGGGGCAGCTTGGTCACCAAGACGAATGCCTCGGGCGCAGGCAAGCCCTTCTGTTGGACACGAGGGCCACCCCGCACTGCTTGGAGGATCAAGCACGTTTGTTGAGTGTGACATCTCCTTTCTATAGTGCCTAACACGAGTCGTCATGGGTCTCTTTTCTTGTAGGCCCGGGAGTGTTTATAAATAACTCAGGATAGTCTAGATCGTCCTGTCACAACCCCAGTCTCAACGGCCTAAATCGAGGAAGGCTTGTGTCTCCTCTCGGCACACGTTCCCTGAGGGTCAGAGGAGGGGCGGGGGTGGTAAGGAGGGTTTTGCTCGGCGTGGAACCCGTGGGGCAGGCCCAGCCTCAGAGGGGACGGAGGCGAGCAGGGTCTCACCTTGGCCATCACACACCCCAGCCCAGCAAAGGCGCACAGGACTTCTGCTGAGAATCCCGGTGGGGGACACGCAATCCGACCTTCTTCCAGCAGGAGCGGAGGGGAAAGATCGCAAGACCCGTACAAATGACTCCCCAAATTTCAAAGGTAAGCTGGAGGCAGAGTCGGATGTGGCTGGTCCCTCGCCATGTTAACCTGCAGTTCTAACGCATTCGTTCTGAACCTGGAACATGCCCAAGGAGCAAAGCTTTGTTCATGTGGGATTTCGCTGCTCTTTGCCCATTTCTTGCTTCTGGCAACACGTATCGTTCACACGTAAAGGGTCCCTGGTTTGCTCTCTCCCTGGCTGCTCCCTCCCAGGCTCCTGCGCCAGCCTGTCTCCATCAACCAGCGGTTGAGGGGCGTCTGTCCTGGTCCCCTCCTGCCTGCATTCCCCGCCAGGGCTGTCACCACCTCTGCACCTGCAGTTTCCGTGTGTGCACGTCCAGCCCGAAGCGCACGTCGGAGCTCAGACCCACACCTGCAGCCACTTCCTCTAGAGCTGGATGTGGGTGGGCTGCAGGCCCCACGCACCCTCCTTGCCTCCCCTCCGCAGCTCTCTCTCCGTCTGGGACAAGCCAGTGTCCTGGAAATCTGCACGGTTTCCCTTCCCTCCCTCCCCCCCGATCACACATCCCCCCTCAAGGAGCTCCTGCACTGCCCACTTCCCTGCGTTTCCCGCCCTACAAGCCATTGACGTGCTTCCCCCAAACCACCGTGACAGCTGCCACATTAGTCACCAGCAGCCAACCCCATCCATGCTCCACACGGCGGTGAGAGAAATCCCTTAAAATGCCAATCTGATCGTATCCCCACCCACCTGGAAACCGCACGACTTCCAATTACCCTCGGACCAAAGTCTGGCGTCTCCATATGGCCTCCCGGCTCAGCTCACCACGCTGCCCCCGGTTGACCTCCATCAGCTCACGTGTGCCCGCCCAGGTGCTTTACCTCCCGGCCAGGACTCAGCTCTGTGCTCAGCTCCCGGCTTTCCCATCCCATCTCTAGAGGCCTAATAAGCTTGGAACAGGGGCTCTGCCTTTGTATTTTGCCCCGAACCCCACAAATGACGAAGCTGCTCCTATTCATGGAGCGGCCTCCCTCACCGCTCGGACTCTGCCCAAGTCAGTCTGTCCGGACTGTCCTTGCCTGACTCCCCTCCCAACCAGCCTTCCCCAAGAAACCCTCCCAATCCTGCGGGCTTCCAGAGCCTTCTCTGTGACCCTCACCTTTGGGGCCCTGGCCAGGCTCTGTCGATCCTGTGTCCCTGTAAGTTCCCAAGAGCTTCCAGGGAATCTTTGTTCTCATGGACACAGTGTGTTCAGGCGACGCGCCCAGGGGTCAGGGATACACTCAGGGGACACCTGGCCTGGACTTCAATCTACCTCCTGGCTGTGTTGCTCTGGGCAATTCCTTAGCTTCTCTGTGCTAGCTTTCTTCTTCTTTTTTAAGGTTTTATTTATTTATTTGAGAGACAGAGAGCACACGCGGGGCTGAAGGGCAGAGGGAGGGGGAGAAGCAGGCTCTTCACTGATCAGGGAGTTCGACGTGAATCGTGAGGCTCCATCCCAGGACCCCAGGATCATGACCCGAGCCAAAGGCAGACGCTTCACCGACCGAGCCCCTCAGGCGTCCCTGTGCTTTAGCTTTCTAAAGAGCAACAGCACTCAGTTAAACTTCAAATTTAGATAAACTTTTCAGTATAAGTTCCATTTAGTATATGTCCCATTAAGTATTTGGGACAATATTTGGGGCCAATTGTTAGGCATCTGAACCTAAACTGCAAAGGGCCCATGAGCTGGGGACTGAGCTCTGCTCCCTGAGCACTTCATGCAGACGCCGCAGGAGGAGGGGCACTTGGCAAGGCCTGCAAGTTCCCTGTGCATAAGGTTACTGGAGAGGTGAATGAGAACCTCCGGGAGAACAAAGTGATATAAGATGTAA
Organism: Canis lupus dingo; assembly: GCF_003254725.2. Classification (NCBI taxonomy): domain Eukaryota; kingdom Metazoa; phylum Chordata; class Mammalia; order Carnivora; family Canidae; genus Canis; species Canis lupus. The sequence continues at coordinate 39,305,243 of NC_064270.1, read as the reverse complement.
AACTCCTGGGGTAGCGCCCTTTAGCAGCGTGGATGTTAGGTAAACGTCTGCTATTATTATTTTATTGTTAAAAATCAAGGTTCCCCGGCAAAGAAGAGCTCCTGGGAAAGCTGTGATGTGACGCGGTCCAGATCGCCCAGCCCGGTGCACATGCGGAACTCGTTTTTGTCCATGTCTGCCTCGAGGGAACGTGGGATGCACTTCTCAACCTCATTTCTGGAAGCAGATCTGCGGCGGGACCAGCCCCTGGACGCTTCCGCGCGGTCACCCTCTGCGGGCGGCTCGAGCCTGTCATGCCGACAATTACTGAGAGTCCTGGCCAGCATCTCAGGACCCGCTGCCTCCCCTAGAAAGCACGTCTCATGAATTCCAGGAGGTTCTTCACAGGCTTCTGAGCCCCTTCCCCCCCGACCCCAAAACCCACCCCCGTCCATCCTGGCCAGATTCGTGAGTAAGAAAGTAGGCTGCATCGTGCATTTTCAAGTTTAGATAAGTAACCCCTCCCCCTTTTTTTTAATAGTACATCCCGAGCAATCTTTGGGATAATATCCTAAAATACTCCCATTGTTTATCTGAGCATTGGGCTGAGCACCCTGCCTCCTAGCTAGCAAGGAGATCCCCACCTCCAGATCCCCATCCGCTTCCCCCCAGCTCCCACCCTGGTGGGCCAGATTTTGCTGTCTCGTGTGCTCCCTGAGGGCCTCTTTTTGGGCTGTGCATCCTGCCTTCGTGTCAGGTGAGTCCCTCTGCCACCAGGCCCACCACAGGGGGGTGAGCTTGGCCGAGTTCAGAGGGTGGCACGCGGGACGAAGGCTGGGGCTTGGCAGCCGCAGGGCCAGCTCCCTTGCTCTGCCTGTCTTGGGCATCACGCATTTCCTGCTCAGTGGAGCATTTCCCAGACGGAAACACTCACCTGTCTCATTGTCCAAGGGGCCACCCACTCTCCCAAGGAAGGTGCCTTCACGGAGCCGTGGGTCCTGCCGCCCACCCCGTCCCAGCCCTCGGGGCGCCAGAGGCAACCAGTCGCGCCGCTCCATCCCCGTCCTGCCAGTCCTCCTTCCTTCCCTCAGGAATGATGGAAACTCCGGGCCGCACCCCTCGCTGCACAGAAGTTGTCTTCCTCCTGTTTCATCCACCCCAGATGGTCTCATCAATACTGCATGATTATCACAGAGCCACGATCTTTGGATTCTGGGAAGTCACTACACTCCCTTCACTAATTTTGTAAAATGGGAGAATTTTTCTCAATACTAAGCAAAAAGGGACAGCTTTATTTTCAATAATAATGCCATTCCAGAATTTTTTTAAAGCATCCTTTTTCCTTGTGGATCTTTGACATTAGAGTTGCAGATTAACTTAACATTTTCTTAAATTGGAGATTTTCAGTGAATAACTACATCTGAATCCCAATCAAATTTTTCATGTCAACGAAGTGGTTCACATCAAAGTGGAAAGGGCTTTTAGCTCCTCATAATGAATCTTGCTTGTTGCCTCCAAGCGCAATCACTGCGAGGCTACAGATAATTTAATTACCACGATTGGCGCCATCTGCTTTAATTCTCGTTTCCAGGCAAAGCAACCAAGAGAAAACCTGTGACTAGTAGAGTGGGGGGGACGCGGGCCCAGGGGAACGGGACAGAGATGGGGACGGGGACGGAAGCTCTCTCTTTACCTGTCCGTTCTTTTCCCGCATTCACAGGGCAAGGGCCTGTTCTGCGCCCCTGGGGACGGAACAGTGAACAGGTACGTGCTCTCCTCCCTGGGGCTATAGTGTCATTGCCCCATTTATTGTCCTAGGGAGGTCATTCTGATGCCCTCCTATCACCCAGAAGGAAAGATGCCACGCAAACCAATCCAGCTCAGCTTGTTTGGGGTTGTTTCTGTGTTTTCTTTTTTTAAGTTCCACAAGTAATCAATACAGTTCTATTTTAGCAAAACCGATTTTAACCGAAAAAGCCCTGCTGTGATGATTAACGCTTCCTCATGGTAGGCCCTATCGTTTTTCTGACCCAAATTCTCCGCTGTACCAAGCACACTCGGGAAGGTGATGGCGTCTCTCTGCCCTAGAACACCGGGCAGGACTGGGAGAGGCAGCGGACAGCCTGGTTTCTGATCTATCATCAGTAAAGTCCCACTTCTAGTTTAGAAGCACTTCGCTCCCACCGGTAGCAAACGTGGCCTGTGACACGGGCGCTTAGGGACCCCATGGCAGCTTTTCTTTCCTTTGAGGGAAGACGCGTGAGAAAGACCTCACCGCTGAAGGACATCTTTGTTTTAGTCTCAACTATATTTTCATCCAAAGAGTTGCAAAAGCCAAACCACGGGACTCACCAGAGTGAGCTAAATATTTTATCTGTTGAGTAAGTTCTGAGCCGTGTCTTTGACCTAGGCTGACCCTCAGGACCGCCCGAGCGAAAGCAGGAGCTGTTAACTGTCAGCCGCAGCTCATGGAACCCACTGGAGCGATGCAGCGTAGATGGTGGATGGACTCTGGAAACGGTTAACCCCGATCCAAGAAAACACGACTGCTCCTTCATGGCTTTGTCCGTGTGGGTGTGTATCGCTGTGCACCTCCACAGTGACCCTGCCGGTCATCCCCGAGAGAGGTTCACGGAAATGCACGTCCCTCTCGTGCCTGGTTAGGCAAACGTCCAGACGTCCCAGGTACGAGGGGCTGAGTTGGAGGATACTACCGTTGGTCCAGAGGAAGCCGTGAGGCCTGTCTGTGCCCGGAGTCTCAGTGCTGGCTCGGGACCACCCACCCTCGCCCCTGAAAGAGCAAAGGTGAATCAATACCTACAGATGCTTAAACCAGCCCAGAATTCTAGGGTCGGAAGATAACTTCAGACGCAGTGAATAACACGATGCGCTAAATCCCAGCCTTTCCGGAGCATTAACTGCACGGGCTGGAGCAGGGCTGGTTGTGCGCGCGTGACCTCGCTGGACTCTCATGGCCCTTGGAGAGTTCATGGTATAACCTCTGCGTACGAGGAGGTCTTACATAACTTACTTCAGGTCAGCAACCGAAGCAACGATGGAAACCGTGTTCACTTTCAGAACTCTCTGACCCCAAAGACCCCGATCTTAAGAGGCACCTGCCTTTTTATTTCTAAGATGGATACAGACGGTTATTTGTGAACAACTAAAACCTCTTACCTCGTAGAAAAATACAAGCTTTTGGCTCCTGGAGGATGCCTCTGGCAGAAAATCGCATCATTTCTTTCTTAAGCGGTTCCCATGTGATTCATGGCGCACCCAGGGATCCTTGACACGAGAGCACGGGCTAGCCTGCCCACGAAGCCACGCGACGTTGAAAATGCTGTAAGTGGCAGGGGCCTTAGAACATCTGCTCCCTGACCTCATGGGACAAAGGCATTGCATTTCCAAGAAAAGCGATAAAGAAGCTTTCGATGGGGTTTGCCGCAAACACCTACAAGCCCCTGAAGGAAGAAGCCCACGTGGTGGCAGCTTGCCCTCTGTCTACCAGTGCCCACTTTGGGGCAGGGATACACGACGTAGGGGTTGTCCGTCACTCCTCCTTGATGATCAGTCCGCATTTAGATTAATTAGGTAAGAACCTACAAATAACTCAACTACTGAGGACACCACCCTACCCATCGTAGAGCACAACAAATACATTTAATGGAATCAAGCTCAGCTGAAGAACCATGTCTGCGTTCAGCCCCTACGGCAAAAGGGAAAGGCAAGGTGGAAGGACCGGCCCAAAGTCCCCAAGCCTCCAATGGGGCAATGTGGAGAGACACAGGCAGGTCAGCATCAGGCCACCTGCTGCATTAGCCTCGGGTGCACATCCCCGGCTTACCTGGGCCATCCCCATCTGGACGCTGCCAAGACGTTCTATGGCACAAATATCCTGGGTACAGTCTACCTGTGTTTGCCAGTGCAACAGAGCCCAAGTCAGGTGGCTCCAACAGCAGCGAGGTCCCAGGAAGACCCTGGTTCCTATGGCATCAGTTCTGGTGCCATTACACCAGGGAGTCACCAGAACCACTTCTTTCCATGGGCACCTGTGTTGGGATTTGAATTCTTTCTTGAACTGAGCAGACCTTCAAGGTGACGAAGCCAACGTCCTCACCTTCACCTCCTGCGACAACCCCATGGATGCCTTTGGCACTGGGGACCTGTAAGGACCATCCCAACCCCCTTCTAACTGCTTCCCCCCACCCCCCGCCACCCCAGGGCTCAGAGGTGGGAGCTCAGCGAGCAGGAGAATGAGTGCCAGGTGACATTAATGCCCCAGGTTGGTGCCCTACACTTCCCATTAAATTTCCTCAGTGGGATGGTTCATCTGACATGTCAATTCACCTGCACCATGGTGCCCAGTTACTCGGTCAAACGTTACTGTGGGTATGTCTTTGGGGCTATTTTTGAATGAGATTAACATTTACGTTGATGGATTTTGAGTCAAGCAGAAGGCCCTCCATCGGGCAGGTGGGCCCCACCCAGTCACATGGAGGCCTGAATAGAACAAAAGACTGACCTTTCCAGAGCAAGTAGGTGTTCTGCAGTGGACCGTCTTTGACCTTGATCTTTGCTGGGTCCTGAACCTGTAGATTGGACTCGCCAGCTTCTACAATCACGTGAGCCAATTCCTTAAAAAAAAAAAAAAAAAAATATATATATATATATATATACACACATATATATGTATACTTTATATATTGTAAATTTGTTTATATATTATAAATAATTTATATATAATATTTATATAAATACATATATTTTTAATTTTTAATTTTTTTCATATATATTTTAAGATACAGATTTTATATTACATATTAATTATACATTGACACATACATATTTTATACATGTTATATATTGCAATGTGTGTAATATGTTAGTGTTACATTACCTATTATATATTATATAGAGAGGAAACACATATATGTATATATTCATATCCTATTGGCTCTGTCTCTGGAGACCCCTGATGGACACACTCTGAAGTCCACACATCTGGGAAGAGGAGCACAGTGTGCACGGGACAGAGCGGGCCTGGGGCAGAGCAGGTCTCCCCGGGCTGTCTGGGGCTCCGCACCCCGGTCTGTGCTCCCCAGGACGGAACGCCTGGTGCGTCACTGAAGCAAGGCAGCTGCCGTCTGCGCCCTAAGACACAGGAAGGGCAGGGGGAGGATTGTGACTGTGCTCTAACCTTTAACCTTTTCTCCTTATAGGGCACTTTGGGGCAAGTCGGCTGTGGAATGTGCTAGGACATCACCCACAGAGCACGTGCCACAGGACACAGGGCTTCTCAGGGGGACGGAAGGAGCCCCCGGGGGCCGCCAGCTTCCAGGAGGGCAGGGGCCCTGGGCCTCCAGCCCTGTGCAGCCTCACCCTCCGGGCTGAGCACTGGAGCCCAGACAGAAATGAGCCATTTCTCTAGCAAATGACAGGACAACGTGAAGAGACACGTACTCACCCCCCTCCCCGCCCAATCCCACCTTGCAACAGCATCTCTAAGTCACGAGCACATGAAAAGTGGTGCCCAGCCCCACGGCTGAGTCCCAGCTTCCTCCCAAGTGTGTCCCTGCAGCTCCGCATGCCCGGCCGAGGCCCTGGTCGGCACAGCCAGTGATGTCCTCCTCGGGAGCCCACCCCAAGTCCCCCCAGCCCCTGGTCTCCTCGAGGGTCTCCCTGCTGTGTGTTCCTGAGGTGTGGAAACCTGACTTAGCCCCATCTGTAACCCCTGCCCCCGCGCCGGGCCAGCACCCTCAGAAGCCCTGGGCGAACGTGTGTCCATGGAAGAGCTCCCGTACGTCAGCTCCCGTCGAGGAGCATTTAGTTACGAAGGGCTCCCCTACCCTTGCTCGTTGAGAGCACGCCTGGCCCACCGGGCGAAGGACTCTTGCTCGGGCTACTTGTAAAGTCACCAACGGTCTCACAGATGTGTGAGCACACTCACACACCCCTACACACTCACACCATCACATGCTCACTCTGACTCACACACACTCGTGCACACTCACACCCTATTCATACACACACACTCCTACACATGCTCACTGTCACACACTCACTCTGATGCCCAGGGCGTGATCCTGGAGACCTGGGATCGAGTCCAGCGTCCGGCTCCCTGCATGGAGCCTGCTTCTCCCTCTGTCTGGGTCTCTGCCTCTCTCTCTCTCTCTCTCTCTGAATAAATAAATAAAATCTTAAAAAAAATAAAATAAAAAAATAAAATAAAATAAAAGTACTTCATTCCTGGGACACCTGGGGCTCAGTGGGTGAAGCGTCTGCCTTCAGCTCAGGTCATGATCCCGGGGTCTGGTCCCGGGATTGAGCCCCATGTCGGGCTCCCTGCTCTGCGGGGCATCTGCTTCTCCCTCTTCCCGCTCCTGTGCGTGTGCTCTCTCTCTGTCTCTCCATCTCTCTTCCTCTCAAATAAATAATAAAATCTTTTAAAAATAATAAAAAATACTCTATTGCTAAAAAATGCCAACAGCCATCCAAGTTTTCAGCGAGTCATATTCATGGATCAAAGATCAGAATAACAAGTATAATAATCACGAAAAGTTTGAAATGCTGTGAGAACTACCAACACATGACACAGAGACACCAAGTGAGCAAATGCATTTGGAAAAAAAAAAAAAAAGATGCCTTTAGACTTGCCTGACACAGGGTCGCCCCAAACCTCCAATTTGTAAAACACGTAGTGTCTGTGAAGTGCAGTGAAGCAAAGCTCAGTACAATGAGTGTCCTGCCCGTGGTTAGGCCGCGAGGAGGTGATGCTGGCTAGCTGCCCGAATCCGCCACACGGACAGCCCTGTGCGTGCGTGCGTCCACTCGGGACCAGGGCCAGCAGACAGGGAGCAGCTCCCCGAGGAGGAGGAGGAAGACAGACATGAGAAGCTGCAACCTAGGGACGCCCATATCGGGAGGAGAGCGTCAGAGAGCCCACCCAGCGGATTGTCTCTTCTGCCCTCTCGGCTGTACAGCTCATCCTGAGTGACGTCACCACTGCATCCTCTGACCACGCTCATGCCACGATGTCCATTTTTTTTTTATTTTAAAGATTTATTTATTTGAGAGAGAGAGAGAGCGAGAGCATTGTGGGAAGGCACAGAGGGAGGAGGAGAATCTCAAGCCGACTCCCTGCTGAGCGTGGAGCCCGACGTGGGGCTCGGTCTCCGGACCCTGAGATCATGACCTGAGCTGAAACCAATCAAGACGCTTGGTTTCAGCGTCTGAGCCACCCAGACGCCCCCACAATTCTTCATATAGTACTCTGGGTGGGAACAAAGTCATTACACAGATCACTTTTTCCACGTGGTTATTGGGAACAACATACATGTGCGAGCATGCACACACACGCGTGCACACAGGTGCACACACCCCTGCTCTGCCTGACATAGGGAGGGCTCAAGAAATATTAATTGGTTAACATCCCATGAAATCACCGGGCTGATTCTAGAAGGGAACAGTTAGACATTTCTGCTGAGAAGCTATTTCTTCCCTCCCCCGTTCGCGCAGCTGGGCTGGAGGAGCCATGTGACCGCCGCCGCCGCGTCCTTCGGAGTCAGTGCCCTGCGTCTGTGGATTTCATAAAATCGATCACTCTCCTGCTGGGCTTCGCTGCTCAATTAAACCCACATCTCGTCCTGAAGTGTGGCAGCTCTCGGCGAAGGCAACAGTGATGTCCAACAGCCTGACTGTCGGCTAGGAAACGGGCCTGGGGGCTCCGGGCAAGGGGTCCGGCCCGCCCCTGCCCCCGGCCCTGAGCCAGCGGGCGGCCCTGGACCAGGCTCGCCACCCCACCGGGACCAGGGGAAGGGGGCTTTCCTTTCACAAGTCAAATCTTGACACCGTCTTGTCCCTTGAGCCTAGAACGTTGCAGGCCGAGTGGGACGCAGGGTGCATCGAGGTCCCTGAGGAGCAGCAGAGACAAGATGTTGCCAGAAGCATCTCTGAACCCCACAGTTCTTGGGGGGCTGGCGCGGAGGGAGGGCGCAGGGGTCAGGGCGGGGTAATCGGAGGGAACGGACGTAGGGTGGCTGTAACAGCTCGCAGCCACAGGACGCAAGTGGACACAACATAATCGTGTTTCTACCAGAAAATACTCAAGTCTTCAAAGCTTCATTTCCTCGGCAATTTCTGAATCTTTCCAATTTCAAAGTGAATTTTTTTCCCTTTCCCATTCAATAGCCATTGTCTTCGCACCGTCTACAGCATCAGGAGGGTCCTTCTCCCGAGACAACCTGCGTTCTAGGCACCCGTGGCCGCCGCCCTGGCATCGGGAGCAGGGCCCAGTCTGCACCACCAGCAGGCACCAGGGAGACGGGGCCTGATGGCCACTGACTGGTGCCCCTTGCCACCCGTCTGCACCCACGGCCAGGCCCCGCGGGGCCCCTCTGTGGGTCACCCGATGTGCCCCTCCCGCCAGCCCCGAGGGCTCTGAGGGCCCCCACCCCTCTCAGCCCTGCTGCACGCCTGTAGTGACACAGAAACTCCTGAGACACTCTCCCCCCCGACCACCCGCCACCCCATGAAGCCGTGCCAGGTCCACTGAGCATGTGGCTCCCAGCCAGCTTCTGTGGGAATTCCAGCCTGACGTGGGGCTGGGGACAGCTGGCAGCCGGGGAGGGGTGGTCCAGCCTGCGTCCCCGGGTCCCACCTCCCGGGAGTCCTAATGGCAGGTGACGTTTGGCTGAAGCACCAGGAAAACAGCCACGCTCTCCCCTCCTGGTGTTCCAGCCCCTTCCAACAGGAAGCCTCATCTGGTTTGGTGGGAGCCACTGCTCTTTCATCCCCATGCTTCATTACCTCGGGGCTCGCCTTTTAAACCCCAAATACCATCTTGGCTGGCCTTGGCAGCATAGGCCCTCATGGCCACTGTCTGGGCTAGGTGCGCACGGGGACGGCCGCTCAGACACACGGTGAACGCCCGGGTTCTCGGCTCTGCCCCCTGCCCCGGGGCGGTGCCTGCCAGCAATGGGATGGGGGCACGAGAGCCCCGTCAGGCCCGGGACTGCCTCTCCCTCTGCCCTGGTCACTTCCTTAATGAGGCTGAGCGCCGCCTTCTACCAGAAGTCCTCCCGGCCGGCAGGTACGCAGTGAAGGGGACGGGGGTTAGGGACGGAGATGGGACGGTATTCTTGGCTCCGTAGGTCACCCGGGACACACCACGACAAGGAGGGGTTCGGAGGGTTTCCTCTGAACGTGGCTTGTGCTCGACCCTATGCAGACAGATGCTGGAGGGTCCTCTCCGGACTCTGGATGGTGACATTCCTAATGTCACCTACTGATGCCAGAAAATCCCCAATTCTCTAGTTTTGTGTCTTTAGATCATCGTCTCTAGTGCAGCCAAATCTGCAACCCTCCAAGCTCCCAACTGCCCCTGTGCATGGCCCAGGTCACGATGCTCTTCCTGTCACCGTGGACTGAGGCTGGGGGCCACAGGCGGGGCACTCTGCGAGGCCCCCGGTGCCCAGAGACCCCGTTACCTGCGGGAAGGTGCACAAGCTGCATGTAATAAGAGTTTGGGCCAAACTGCATTCTGCAAGCTAAGCCTCACGTCTGGATTAAATGTCTTCTGTCTGATGGATGCGAGCTGCTGCATGGAATGGCCCCTGCACGGCTGCGGCGCAGCTCAGAGCCCAGGGGTCCCGGGGATCCCTGCCTGAGAAGACGCAGTGCCCCGCGCAGCCCCCCCCGTCCCCGGGTCTGTGAGACACCAGGGCCCGGGCTCCCCGACATCGGGTCTGACCGCGGAGCGAGCACCAGGTCCTGGACTTGCTGCGCGACGGGCCGCCGTCCCCCGCTGAGGCCGCCTGGCTCCCTCTCTTCCCAGAGGACGGCACCCTCGGGGGAACACGAACGGACTTCGTTTGGTTCTGAGGATGTCGAGCTCCCCCCTCGCCCCTGGTGCACAGAGACGACCTAGGGGGTGGCCCCTGGCGGGCACCTCGCGGCGTGAGCCCCCTGCAGAGCCCCGAGCTGCCTTCCATCCCTTCGGCCCTGGGCCGGGCAGGTCCTGCTCGCGGCCCCTCAACCCCCGTGGGAGTGGCCCCAGGGCGACTGTGCCAAGGGACGGGAGAGGCAGTGGGGGCTGGTGCTGCAGGGCGGGGGCCGTGCCCCCCAGCTCACCCCGCTCGGACTCCGGGCAGCCCCCCAGCAAGAGCTGAGCATAGAGACCCCCAGGGAGCAGGAGAGGACACGTGTGTCGTCAACAACACGGGGCACCACGGCCAGGAGGGAACCCAGGAGGTCAGGCTGCTGCTCTCTGAGCGGGGCTGGAACATGCGACGTGGACCCCGGCCACGGGAAGGGGCTCCTCTTCTCCGACATCCGCCGGGGCTCCTGCGCCCCCCTGCAGTCCCCAGGGACGATGGCCTGGGGACACACCGGGGTCCTTCCCCCGATGCAGAGGGGCCGCCCCGACGAAGCAGGGCTGGCGGCCTTGACCGGATCCCAGAGCCTCCTGGCACCAAGCCCGGGAGCAGGACTGGTCCCTGAGCGGCTCAGACTTGTCACTTTCTCCAGGTCTGGCCCCGGGAGGAGTGTGACGAGCGCTTCCTGGGAGAGTGACCAGGACGAGGGTCAGGACTCCCGGCGGCCGCCCACCCGGACTGATGGTGGGGGATGCGGACGACCGGCTCGGCAGGGTTTGGCCGCAGGGTTATTTTTGCTTCATAGGCTCCATCAGTCTCCTCGAAGCGTGATGGACACACAGCGAAGTCGCCGATCTTAAGTGTGCAATTCAGTGAGTTTTGACAAGTGCATAGTTTTTGTTTTTAGCAACCAGCACAGTCTCCATACAGAGCACCCCCTTGTCTAGAATCCTCTCCTCTGTGCAGACTGGCCCCCTAACCCTCCCTGGAGGCCACGACTGCGTTCTATCACCCTAATTTTGGCTTTTCCAGCATTTTACGGATCTGTAATAATCTGGTACGGAGCCCTTGCGTCTGGTTGGTCTGCTCGCCCCGCACACCACGCCGGAGCTCCCCCGTGCTGATGTGCCAATCGGCATCTTGTTCCTTTTGTGGCCCAAGGGTGCTGCCCCCCGCCAGGTATTCCACGGCCTGTCTGTTCTCTCCGCAGGTGGACACAGTTGGTTTCTCTCCACTCGGGGCTATTTTTAAAATCTCCCCTAGGGGGGCGCGTGGGGGGCTCCGTCGGCGAAGCGCCTGCCCTCGGCTCACGTCAGGATCTCGGGGTCCTGGGATGGAGCCCCGTGTCAGGCCCCCTGCTCCGCGGGGAGACTGCTCCTCCCTCTCCTTTGGGGCTCTCTCTCTCGAGTAAATAAATAAAAATATTTGAAAAAAATTTCCTCTATGAACATCTGTATACGGTCTTTGCCTGGACAGAGATTTTCACTGATTTTGAGCAACGATTCAGAGGTGGGATTGCTGGATCAACGCTCAGTGTGTATTTAACTTTACAAAAGCAAAAACGAAAACAAAAATCAACACTACTAAAGTCTTTTCTGAAGTCCTGTGTCCTAGGATTCCCAGCAGCAATGCCCCCAAGTCGTACTCCCTTCACGTCCTGTCAACACGTGATACTCAAAGCCATTCTTTTTTTTTTTTTAATAAATTTATTTTTTATTGGTGTTCAATTTACCAACATACAGAATAACACCCAGTGCTCATCCCGTCAAGTGCCCCCCTCAGTGCCCGTCACGGCCATTCTCAAGAGGGTGAGAAGGCATCTCGTTGGGGTTTTAATTTTCCTTTTCCTGAATAAATAGTCACGGTAGCAGTTTCTCCTGTGCTTGGCGCCCATTTGTGCGTCTTCTTTGCTAAAGTCCATGTTCCAATGTTTGCCCTTCCTTTCTGAGTTTTTTTTTTTTTTGTCTTACTACTGAGCTGTACGATTTCTTTGCCTATCCTTGATACAGCTTTATCAGATGTGTTTTGCAAATATTTTCTTCCTGTGTGGGGCTCACCGTTTTATTTTCTTTACGACATCTTTTGAAAAGCAATTTAAAAAACATTTATGAGGTCGAATTTACGTATTTTTATTCTGTTATCCTTTGTCCTCTCTGTGTCCTAAGAAATAAACCTATGTTGGGACGCCCGGGTGGCTCAGTGGTGGAGCGTCTGCCCTCGGCTCAGGGCGGGATCCCGGGGTCCCGGGATCGAGTCCCGCGTCAGGCTCCCTGCATGAAGCCTGCTTCTCCCTCTGCCTGGGTCTCTGCCTCTCTCTCTGTGTCTCTCATGAATAAGTAAAACCTTAAAAAAAAAAAAAAGAAACAAAGAAATAGACCTTTGTCTACTTCCAAGGTCACAAAAAATTGTCATCAATGCTTTCTTAGGAACTTTCATATATTTTGTGTCCACACACACACACACACACACACACACAGTCTAGCACGTTTGCTGAAGAGCCCAACCTTTTCCTGCTTTTTCACTGCCTTGGCAAATTTGCCGAAAATCAACTAACCATATATATAAGCAACCACATTTACATCCCGCCCCTTGGATGCTGGGGTCTGTCTGTATGCCAGCACCACGCTTGGCCTCTGTAGTAAACTTGAAATCAGGTAGCATGATTCCTCTTTCTTTTACGTTTTCCTGAAGTGTTTGGAAGCCCTCTGAATTTCCACCTAAATTTTAGGAAATAAAGCCTGCAGGGGTTTTAACTGAACTTGTGTGAATCTATAGATCAACTGGGGAGAGACCGACATTTTAACTACATGGAACTTTCTGTGATATGAACACAGTATCAGTTCTCCAGGTACCCAGGGCTTCTGTAATTTCTATCAGGAGTATTTTGTTGTTTTCCTCCTACAAAGCTCCCATGCATGTTCTTCATTCTTAAGTATTTTCATGTTTTGGGGGTACATGGGTGGGTATGCGGGTGTTTAATGTAAACATCTTTTTCATTCACTTTATTTCATTTTTTGTTTTCTCTAGAAAATAGTATCCCTAACGTTTAATTCATAATTGTTTATTTCTAAAATACAAAAATGCAATTTTTTTGTGTGTGTGGATCCTGTGACCTTGTTAAATTCACTCATTAATTTTAGTAGCTTTTTTTATTTGTAAATGCATTAAGATTTCTTTTTAAAAGTCACATATTCTGTGAAAAAAGAGAGTTTTAGTCCTTGGTTTCCAATGTAAATGACTTTCGTATTTTATTTCTCTCTCTCTCCCTCCATTATACTAGCAATTTGGGGGCAGGGGTGGAGTTCGGTCTTTTACCACAAAGGATGATACTGGCTGTAGGTTTTTCTACCCACTGCTAATCGAGCCAAAGAGGGCTCCTTCCTATTTCTAGGCTTGTAGGAGTGTCTATTATGCATGGATGTTGAGTTTTGTCAAATGTGTTTTCTGCATCTTTTAAGATGATCATATGGTTTTCATTTTTCCTCTATAATTATGGTGAATTACCTTGATTAATTTTTCAATGCTAAACCATCCTTAAATTCATGGAATAAAATTCACTTGATCAGACTGAAATATCTCTTGATATAAGGCAGGCTTCAACTTACTATTATTTTGTGGAGGGTTTCTGCATATATGTTCACAAGGAAGATTGGTTTGTATCTTTACTTTCTTTTTTAAAAAGTTTTTTTAACATTTTAATCATTTATTTATTTATTTATTTATTTATTTATTTATTTATTTATTTTTATGATAGGCACACAGTGAGAGAGAGAGGCAGAGACACAGGCAGAGGGAGAAGCAAGCTCCATGCACCAGGAGCCCGACGTGGGATTCAATCCCGGGTCTCCAGGATCACGCCCTGGGCCAAAGGCAGGTGCCAAACCGCTGCGTCACCCAGGGATCCCCTAATTTTTTTTTTATTGGAGTTCAATTTGCCAACATATAGCATAACACCCAGTGCTCATCCCACCAAGTGCCCCCCTCATTGCCCATCATCGAGTCACCCCAACCCCCTGCCCACTTCCCCTTCCATTACCCCTTGTTCATTTCCCGGAGTTAGGTGTCTCTCATGGTTTGTCACCCTCACTGATATTTTCACTCATTTTCTCTCCTTTCCCTTTATTCCCTTTCACTAATTTTTATATTCCCCAAATGAATGAGACCATATAATGTTTGTCCTTCTCCGATTGACTTGCTTCACTCAGCATAATACCCTCCAGTTCCATCCACGTTGAAGCAAATGGTGGGTATTCGTCGTTTCTGATGGCTGAGGAATATTCCATTGTATACATAAACCACTCCTTCTTGATCCATCATCTTTCGATGGACACCGAGGCTCCTCCCACAGTTTGGCTATTGTGGACATTGCTGCTAGAAACATCAGGGTGCAGGTGTCCCGGCGTTTCATTGCATCTGTATCTTTGGGGTATCTTTACTTTCTTAAAAGAAAATTTTGGTAACAGGTAACTCCAGCCTCATAAATTGAGTTGGATGTATTTTTTCCAGTTATTTTTATTTCTCCCGTGATTTCTTTCTTGACTTTCCCCCGCCAACACAAGCACACACAAAGAGAATGTTTAAATTCTAAAAATTTTGGGATTTTCCCAGATGTACTTCAATTTTTGATTACTTGTACAATTTGCTTGTGTTAGAAAACATACTATGTACTTTTGTAACCCCCTAAAACCTATTGAGAATTTTGCGACCCAGGTATGGTTACTCTTCAGCAGAGTGTGGGCACCAACGCTACTGGCTCAAGAGAGTTAATTGAGCACCTCTCCTCCCAACATGGCTTAAGCAACATCGTGCTGGTCACTCAAAATTAGCCGCAGTGGGACTATCACACCACGGGGACTGGCCAACCCTACACAGCTGAGCTTCGGGGAGCCAGTTGTCAAAGAGTTACTCACACATCACAATTTATCTTCTTCTTTTTTTTTAAATAATCCAAAATATTTATTACTAAGTAGTAAAGACAGGTCACAGAAAAATAAGCATTGTATTATCTCATTTATGTAAACAAAAATAACATATTTGTATACGTGTTTTTAATGTTTTATGAGCATTTATTCATGTATTGTTACATTCTTGAAGATCATTTAATTATCAAAGAAGTAAAATAATTTTTCTCAAGATTCTGCTACCTAATATTTACATCTGATCAATCTTTTTAAAAAGTGAAATAGGGATCCCTGGGTGGCACAGCGGTTTGGCCCCTGCCTTTGGCCCAGGGCGCGATCCTGGAGACCCGGGATTGAATCCCGCATCGGGCTCCCAGGGCATGGAGCCTGCTTCTCCCTCTGCCTATGTCTCTGCCTCTCTCTCTCCTCTGTGTTACTATCATAAAAAAAAAAAAAGTGAAATAAACGTTTAAAAATAGTCTCTGCTTTGTGATGTCAACATGCCTTCTCTTTGACTCACTCCATTTGGCACAAAGGACGAAAATCAACTCTTTTTTGCTTTTCTGTAGACCCTGGAGGCTTCTGGGCAATGTCTTTAAGAGCTCCAATTCCTGCTTCCCATAGAGTGGTAGTTTTTCTTAATTTGGGGGATACCAAAGACAAGGTCTTGGATGCAACCCAGTGAGTGTGGTTTTGCTTACCCAGTCAACAGCACACCCTCAAATACTGGTTCTCTAGCAGCCAGGCCAGATGTGTGAGTAGATGCACCCTCTGAATACTGGTTAGCCACGCAACTATAATACGATTTATCTTCTTGAGTGGCCCGCGTGCCATCACTAGCTCTGCGTCTTTCTGCACAAATGTGAAAATAAACATGAGTCCCTGGTACCTCTGACTCTCCCTCAACACCACAGGGTTCGCTGCATGTAGCTTTTCCTCCTACTTACTTGCACTTTCCTTTCTCACACCGAGAAACTTGGCTCCCTTTATCTACAGTTTGCTCACTCACTTGGTCAACCCCAGCAGGCACGTGATGCGGCTCAGGTGGGCGAAACGATGCCCATATGAGAAGTGAAGGTGCCTGCCAGACTACAGTGCCTCCGTCTGGTTCTTTCCATCTTGATGCTTATGGTCTCCAGTGCAAACACCAGTTACCGGGGTGCATTGCCTCTCTCCCCACCACCCTCGGTGTGGACACCCAACATGTTCCTGATACAGTTAGGCACACTTGTCACAGTCTGTATTCCATCCTAGGGTCCCCAGTATCTAGGTCAATCATCTAACTTTGCATAAGGTTCAATGTTTGTGGTGCACTTTCTTCAGTTTTGAAATATACCCAGGATAGTTACCATTTCCAATGTTCTTCATTCTTTTTGAAAGATCCAATTTTCTACCCAGTGGCGTTTCCTTTCAGACTGAATAACTTAGGTCAGCATTTCTTCCAGCAAAGGTCTCCTGGCAGCAAATTCTTTTAGTTTCTTTTATCAGAAAATGTCTTTATTTTACCTTAATTTTGAAGAATGTTTTCACCAAACAATGTTTGAAGAACAGAACACTGAATAGAGTTTATTTTTTTGCTTTCAGCATTTTATAAATGCTGCTCTGTCTCCTGGCCCCACATTGTCCATGATGAGAAGCCAGCCGTTAATTGCATCATACCTCCTTTGTAAGTAACATGCAATTTTTCTCTACTCACTTTCAAGATTTTGCTCTTTATCTTCAGTTTTAACAGTTTGATAATGATGCACTTCATCAGGGGCTTCTGTGTTATTTCTTCTTGGCACTCATTTAGAATCGCTCTGTTTTACATCAGATGTAGAATATTTGGACACTAGATCTTTGAATATTTGTGTCTCATTCTCTCTTTTTCTCTCCTGGCAATCCAACTATATGTATGGGGAAACTTCTGGTTTAATCTAGAAAGGCAGTCAGGCTTTATTCTTTAAAAAGACAGAAAACTAAAAAATAAAAAAAATAAAAATAAAAAGACAGAAAACTATTTGCTCTGGCCTTGCATAATTTCTGTTGAAGTCTTCAAGATCACTTGCTCCATCCTGTCTTATCCATTGGGCTCTTATGCCCATCTTCTGGATATTTCTTTTAGTTACAGTCTGTCTAGTTCTCTACAGAGCTTTTCCTTAATTAAACAAAATTCTACTTCAAGAAGAAAAATAAATAGAAATTTTAACATAATAATTACCATGAGGGGATCCCTGGGTGGCTCAGCAGTTTGGCACCTGTCTTTGGCCCAGGGCACGATCCTGGAGTCCCGGGATCCAGTCCCACGTCAGGCTCCTGGCATGGAGCCTGCTTCTCCTTCTGCCTGTGTCTCTGCCTCTCTCTCTCTCTCTCTGTCTATAATAAATAAATAAATCTTTTAAAAAAATTACCATGAAAGAAGCCTCAGTTTTGGGAGGAGCATACTTTTGTGAGTTCTATATCCAGCAAAAAAAGCCCCCACTGCCTCCCACAGGGGGTAGGCAAAGCTGTCCATTTTGAAGTATGCCCAGTACATTCTATTCTCCTTAAGAGGCCTCCCCTCAAGGAAAACTGCTTTACCTGAGCCTAACCTAATTCCACCAAAGCCTAACCAACCTGGGGAAAAGAAAATACCCAACTCAGGGCTGGGCCCTAATCACAGGACTACAGAGCACCTGCCTACACCTTCGTAGGCAGCATCTGCACCATATCTACAACCCTCCTCTGGAACACAGGGGTTATACCTAAAGGAACTGAAAGCTCCAGACCCTGCTTGAAAAATCTCCAGAGAGGGGATCCCTGGGTGGCTCAGCGGTTTAGTGCCTACCTTCAGCCCGGGGAGTGATCCTAGAGTCCCGAGATCAAGTCTGCATTGGTCTCCCTGCAGGGAGTCTGCTTCTCCCTCTGCCTGTGTCTCTCTCTCAGTGTCTCTCATGAATGAATAAATAAAATCTTTTTAAAAAGATTTTTAAAAGGAAAACTCTCCAGAGAAACTCAAAGCAGCAGAGAAGAAAAGAACAAGGACACCAGGGGAGATCTGGCTTCTGATACCATGGCCGTTGCACACCGTGAACATACTCTGATTCCTAGCCAGGTAAACAGAAACCGTACAATACCTCCATTCCCTTTCTATATGATATTGTGCCTGACTTTCCAAGACACCACAAGGCATACCACAAGGCAAAATACACAGACCAAAGAGACAAACTGAGAATCAGAGCCAGACTTGGGTGTGGCAGTGGTCTGGGGGATTATTAGAAACTTAAAATAACTATTATTAATGTGCTAGGAGCTCTAAGGAAAACTGGACAGCACACAGGAACAGAGAGGTGATAGAAGTAGAGCCATAACTATAATAAAGAGTTGAAAGGAAATGCTGGAAATAGAAAACAATGTCATGGAAATGAAGAATGCCTCCGATGGGCTCATTAGACTGGACACGGCCGAGGAAAGAATTGGTGAGTTTGAAGATCTATCATTAGAAACTTCTAAAACTAAAAGGCAGAGAGGAAAAAGGAATGGAAAAGATTAAACAGAACGTCCAAGAACTGTGAGATAATTACAAAGGGGTGACATTTTTATAATGAGGATACCTGAATACAAAGAAAGAGAGAAAGAACCTATAATTGAAGGACCTATAATTGAAGGGTAATGGTTGAGAATTTCCCAAAATCAATGACAGACACCTAACCACAGATCTGAGAATCTCAGAGAACACCAACCATAGGATAAATACCCAAAATCAACGCCTAAAGTGAAGGAGAAATAAAGACTTTCTCAGACAAATGAAAATCGATGGAATTCATGGCCTGCTAGGCCTGCCTGGTGGGAAATATGAAGTTCTTTTGAGAGAAGCAAAATTATAGGTCAGAAACTCAGAACTACACAAAGAAAGGAAGAGTGCTACAGAAGGAATAAATGCAGCTAAAACTAAAATGTGTTTTACTTTACTTTTAGGATAATTACGATCTAGTCTTGACATCTTGTCCATTCCAGATTCTAGTTAAATTATTTTGTTTTCCTGTCTCTTGAGAATATATTCCATTTTCTTATGTTTTCATATGTCATATAATTCTGGATTGCATTTTGGAAATCATGAGGGGAAGATATTGAGATCCAGAACCTGTTATTTTATATGAAAACCATTGTTTTCTTTTTCTCAGCAGGTCATTTCCCTGACTGGGTTTGAACTGCAAACTCTCTCCCTAGGAGGCAGCTCCACTCAAGCATATTGCCTTTACCTGAGCTACACGGAGTCTGCTCTGCACCTGTGTGCCTTGAGGCTCAGAGATCTCGGTAGAGTTAGGGGCCCCTCCCCTGCCTCTTCCCTGCGACAGCTCCTCTATCCATCTGTGCGGTGTTTGTAACTTCACAGGGCCAGAAAGGTCTTAGGTTTTCCAGGTGAGTCTGTGCTGTCACTACACCTGTGTGCGGGCTGTGCTGAGCCCTGGCTGAGCCTCAGGGATGGAGACATGCTCGTATGATCCCACGTCTCTACACCTGGAGCAAGCGTCCCACTCTCTGGACTCTGTCGACTTCCGTCTACTTCCCAGCACATTCAGGCATCACCTTTGTATCGTGTCCTGGATTAGAGTTGTTCTCTGAAGGGAAATGCGATCTGCTAGGTTCTAGGGCACATGCTGAGGAGCAGAAGCCCGCCTTCATTTTGGAAAGATATCTTCACTGGGTATAATATTCCCAGTTGAGACAACTTCTTTGGTATTTAAAGATGTCACTCCAATTTCTCCTAGCTTGCAGTGATTCTGATCCAAAGTGTGTCACCATTCTTGTCTTTGTATGTCGTATGTAATTATGCAGTATGTACCTGTATTTATCTTACATAAACAGCTTTTAATATTTCTACTTTTCACCAGCTTGTGACCTGGTGTGGTTTTATGTTTCTCCTGCTGGAGATCAGATGAGCTCCCTAAATCTGTGAGTTTATAGTATTCATCAAATTTAAATTTTTTTTCAGCTATTACATCTTCAAATAATTTTCCTTCACCCCTTTCTCTCTATTCTCTGTGGTTCAAATTATAATTATTTTAGACTACTTGATATTCTTTCACATGTCCTGATCCTCTGTGAATTGTTCTATCTTTTCTCTGTGCTTCGTTTTGTTTAGTTTCTATGGCTACATCTTCAAGCTCAGCAATGCGTGTGCGTGCACGCGTACTGTTTTAATGCCCTTATCGGCTAATTCCATATCTCTGTCATTTCTGAGAATGTTTCTATCAATAGAATTTTCTCCCAGTTATGGGTTTCATTTTCACGCTTATTTGCATAACTGGCATTTTGGTTGGATGCCAGACATTGTGAATTTTAATGTCATTGGGTGCTGTATTGCCTTAAGGAGTGTTGAATTTTGGTCTGGCATGCAGCAATATTACTTGAAATCAGAGTGATTATTTTTAAGTATACTTTTAAGCTTTTTTGCAGAGAATCCAGAACAGCCTCTCATCTAGAGGCAACTTATCTTAACTTCTAAGGCAATATTCCTCCAGGGGCTCTACCCAATGTCCCATGGACTAGTTGGCCTCTCAAACTGTTGGTGGAACATGAAATTTCTAATAGGAGTTTCAAGAATTTTTTGTCCTAAATGCTTTGCAGTGGCTCTTGGCTCAACCCTGTGAAAAGGTACCCCCACATAGTCGCATACGAACCTGGAAGCAAAGACCCCAGAAGACCCCCGCAGACTCAGGGGCTCTGTGCTGCTGGTCTGCACCACAAATCCCAGTGGTCTCTGCCACTCGGAGCTACAGGCAGTGCGTCCTCACCTCAGCAAAGCTGCTGGGTGCTGGCAGGTATTCACTACTTCCCTGCATTTCAGCCTGGAAACGTCTAAGCAGTAAGCTATGAACGGTATGGCTATCTTTGTTTGCTTCCCTTCCTCCAGGTATTTTGTTGGCCCTGTGCTTCTTGCTGTTTGAAGCTAAAAATGATTGATTGTTTTGGACATCTTATTTCATTATCTAGTAATTCGGGGTATGATGTTACAAACTGGAAGAAGCAGTCCTCAGTAGATTTGTTTTCCCCAGTGGAATAAATTAGTAATTCTGAAAATGCTTTCTGTATTTGTAGGATTGAGCAACTAAGCAAATATCATGATGACACGAGATGCTAGGTTTCTTACTGTTGGCAGAGGAGGACACAAACATGAAATGTAGGAGGCTGGGAAGAACCCCATTCTGTGGGGTTGGAACCCCAAGGGGGGGCACGAGCTCCTGGTCTTAGAGACATCAAAGTAGATATAAGCAGAAACAGATGGAAGATTGACCAAGACAAGCGTGTGTTTCCTTGCTTTGGCAGCTGAGAGACACAGAACCAAGGACACCCCATTAGCAGTGAACCCATCTAGCATATAGATCTTGGCTTCTAAATATGGTTTCCACTAGCAGGATAAGTTACTAAGTAACCGATCCCTAGGCTGGGCCAGGGAAAATATAAACTAAGCCTACAACATATTTTTGTACAAAAAAAAAGAAAAAAGAAGGAATGGTCAAAAAGTATTAGGAACCTATGAGCGCACAGAGGAACCGGCTTGAGGGGCTCCTGCTGAGTACAGGGGAGGCCGTTTGAGCATTGAAATCATAATAATATTAAAGTATTTCAAGCCATTTAATTTTAAAAATATGTGTTAAAATCCATTATTATCTGGGGCACCTGGGTGGCTCAGTGGTTGAGCCTCTGCCTTTGGCTCAGGGCGTGATCCCAGGGTCCTGGTATCAAATCCCGCATCCGGTTCCCCGCAGGAAGCCTGCTTCTCCCTCTACCTGTGTCTCTGCCTCTCTCTGTGTGTCTCATGAATAAATAAATAAAATCTTTAAAATAAATATTATATCAATTTGGACTTGTAGACTCTTCATAAACTAAGGAGAGGAAAGAGTGATTATGTAAATAGGACAAAATATTAAATATTAGTGAAATTGGGAGTTCTTTTAAAAATTAGTGAGACAGGAGTCTTTGTACTACCCCAGAAACCATTTTTTTTAAATTTGATATTACTCCAAAATTAAAAATTAAAACCATTTCGATCATGAAAACAAAGTCCTCGTAGGTAAACTCATTGAAGGGAGACGAAGGCATTTTTATACTGCAGCTGCGCCTAAACTCCACACCCTTCAGTCCCCACGGGGCGCACCGAGGTCGCCTCTCCCACAGGGCAGTGCCCACCCACCCCCTCATCGTCTGGGCCCAGGGACGCCGGAGCCTGGGCAGGATGCCATCACCTGCAGCAGGGCCACCGTCCCGCAGTTCCCGGGCCCAAGGTCCACTGAGCGGAGGTGAAGCGCGCAGGGGGCCCAGGCCTGAGCCCTCCGTGGGCACCGAGACAGCAGGAGGTGTTGTGGGGGGGGGGGCGGAGTGTGCTTCTGTGGCAGCAGAGTTGACATTTTCAGACGCTCCAACCAGTTCTTTGTAAGGACATCTCACTATTGCATTTCTCGTCGTGCCTCTTGAAGGCTTCTCGAGTCTCATGGGCTCGTGAGAGTGTTGACAAGGTTTTATAATCAAACCTACGTTTTGTTCACAGCACTTCGACTACACTTTCCCTCATTTCAAATCTTATTTAAATATAGGACTATCTGGATCAATTGCCAAAGGACTTCCTGTAAATACAGCTCTTTGATACTTCCAAACTCCAGCTGAACTCGGTGTCGGGGAAGGGAGCCGCGGCCTGCAGAAACGACAGCAGCTGCTTTGATTGTGAGCCCTCTGTGAAAACCCAGTGAGCGCTGCCTCCGTGAAAGGATCAGGTGAGTTGGCATTTGGGTGCTCACACCCGCAAGAAGGGACCAGAGCACGTCGGGCTCCCTCCATCTGCGGCCGGGAAGACACACTCTGGTTTGGGGCACGGGAGAGGATGGATAAGTCAGGGAATTTGGCAGCCTTTGCAACGCCAGCCTAGGCCTGGGAGACGCAGACACTCCATGGCTTTCGGGAGAAAGCATGATCCTTCTAGAAAGTGCATGCCTGTGAACTGCATGAGGACAGGAGCAAATGGAGTCCAGCAATGTGACAATGACTCATGTGCACCAGGGAGCAGCTTGTGTGGGAGAAGCCTGAGAGCAAATGGGGTCCTACGGGCTGGGTGCCGTGCATTACAGGATAGCCTCGTGCCTGCCTCTGGGCTTCACACGCCACTGGCGTCCTCGGTCTTAGGACAGCTGAAGGCACCCACCCATTTCCAGCACCCCAGGCAGTGCTACGACCCGAGAGCCCTTGGCCCAGGGTGATTTTAGACGAGCAGTGCCACTGCTGAGCCGCCCGCGAGAGCAGGCTTTCCCTCCACTCACATGCTAACCACACACCTGGTCATCCCAGGGGCCCCGGTAGCTCTGGGAAGCCCTGGATACGGGAAGTGGGTCTGCAGCGGTGGGGACCGCGCCATGAGGGACAAGGTACCTGAGGTAGGCACAGCAGGTGACCACACAACCCTGGCTGAAGAAACCCAGCGATTTCATGGAGGCATCTGGGAAGGAGGTGAGAAGCCTTAGTCTCCCAAAAATAGTTCCCCACAGAACCCCAAATCCCCCAAATCACTGCAAGAAGCTCAGCCCTGACAGGTCTCAATGAGCTGTGTGACCAAGGACATTTTGAACCGCCTCATGTGGACACATTCGCATCGGGGTGGCTCACCACGTGTGTCTCTTTCCATGGGGCCATCTCTGAGGACGAAAGCAGGTGCACAGTGTCAGAGGCTGCGCAGTGGCTCACGGGAGGACAGGGCTGGGGGTGGGGTGCTCCAGAGCATCCTACAAACAGAAGAGCATCCCTGCGGCCGACGCCACCAGGGAGCAGAGCTGCTTCATCCGGGCACTGGGTGTCACGCCACGCAGCACCCCCTGCTGAGCTGCCAGAGACAAGGGGCCGGGTAGTTCAGAGAGGACGTCATCCAGCAGGTCACTAAACCGGGAGAGGCCAATGCACAGCTGCACATTGGGAGTCTCCTAGTGTGCTAACGTGCATCGCCGCTCATGCAACAAGACCACCTGATGTGTCACTAACCCACACGGCCCTAAGGTGAGGCCTGCCACAGCCAGCAGCAAGGACACAGCCTGCTTTAGGAATAAGGAGCTTCACGGAGGCCTCTCCGATGTCTAGACTGGAGCTGGTAGCCTCAGCAAAGACACTAGTGCCCACCTAAATGGCCGGGAAGGCCTGATTTCCTCCTCAGACACAATGCCATGGACAAACGGCGCACGTTCTGAGCAAGGCCAGCCCAGGGCTTGGATCCCAGTCCCCGTGAGAATCAGGAAACTCACAGCAGAGGTCACATTGACGTTGTCTGCAGGGCGTCTCCATCCACCCATCGTGTCCCAAGCCAATGGTGAGTGTGCGTGTGCAGGTGTGTGTCTGCACACCTTTAGCTATAAACATCCATACACGCATAGGCCCGTGTATATGTGTAACATGTACCATATAAATATGTATATATTATAGATACATGCAAATGTGTAGAGATTACATATACACAAATACACATATAAGTATATAGAGATGGTATACACACACATAAGTTTATATATAAGCTTACACGTGTGTCTATGATCTATACATATATGCAAATATATAGAGAGAGATCTATGTAACCATTAATAGGGGATCCCCAGGTGGCTCAGCAGTTTAGCGCCGCCTTCAGTCCAGGGCCTGATCCTGGAGACCTGGGATCGACTCCCACGTCGGGCTCCCTTCATGGAGCCTGCTTCTCCCTCTGCCCGTGTCTCTGTCTCTCTCTCTCTCTCTCTGTCTCTGATGAATAAATAAATAAAATCTTAAAAAAAACATACTTTATAAATGTACATAAAAGTAGAAATATGGGTGTAGGTCGTGTGTACATATATATATGATGACTTTATGCACATTTTAAATTAATGGTCATGGCTCGCCTTCCCAAATTCACCATGAAGTAGAGCCGAAATCTCTTTGCTAACGAAGCAGAATGGCCCAATGGCCTTCCAGGTTCCCAGTCTGTAGGAAGGGGCAGCGGGGCCTTCTAGAAATAGTCTTGTAGTGAGTGCACTGCCGACAGCTTTCCTCCGCCAGATTTACGGTGTCGACGAGCAAAGCAGCGGCAGAGAACACCCCGATCGTCTCCTCTCACGGCGGAATGATGGGCCTCAGCACAAGTTCATACCAACAAACTAACTGAAGCCATCGGCACCATTGCTCAAACCCTTCACTTAAACTCTTTTCTTGCAGCCTCAATTGATTCAGGGAAAATCCACATTTGGCTCTGTTTTCCCCGAGAGAACGAACGACCTTGTCCCGCTCCTGACCCCGCCAACAGCCAGAAGAGAAATACCGTGGGAGCGGTTTGCAGAGCGGGCTCGGTGGCCGGGATTTCGCGACGAACCCCACCCGCGTGGGTCTCGGCCTCCCGCCACAATAACTCTGTTTCATAAATATTTAATATTTCAGCAATGTTTTCTTAAACCAAAAGTTGACCCTTTTTCAAAGTAATCATATAAGTGATCAGTACTTGCACTGCCTGAGGAAATAGGAAATTTGCATCTGGCACGCCTGAGCCAAAATTAAACATTTATACATGTTGTTCACATTGCTTGTCATTAGACCTAACTTGCTACCG
Source organism: Canis lupus dingo (assembly GCF_003254725.2). NCBI lineage: Eukaryota > Metazoa > Chordata > Mammalia > Carnivora > Canidae > Canis > Canis lupus. The sequence continues at coordinate 39,279,924 of NC_064270.1, read as the reverse complement.
CTCTCTGCATTTGGTTCCCTGCTAGAAAAATGTTTCCTCTTTGAAACAAAATCACCCATGAAAATTACACTTGTTCTGGGAATGGTAATGTGCCCCTCTAAGATTTTCCAAATGGTCTTTTCAAGGAGGAGAATATTTGCTGGGAAAATGCCCTTGACCTCACAAGGAGAATCGCACGCGTAAGGGTTCCATTCCAATGATCGTGCTCCAGCACCATTTGTTTGCTTGTTTTGTTTTGGGCATAATTCAGTTCTTGAATAACAACGTTGTATCCAGACCACCACTTCCCCCCCTTCACTAACACCCAGGGAGGAGGGAGAACCAGACCATGGGACAAAGAGGAGGTAAACAACCGGGGATGGCAGATATAGAAATAAGGACAGAGAGAAGTTGCAGGGTTTCCAAGTTCCAGGTTTTCCTCCAAGTTGCCGGAGGTTTGGGTTTGAATGGTCTTTCCAAGGCTGGAAGAGGGCTCCTCAGGTCCTTTGCAGCCAGGACTTAAGTAAAATCTTTCACAAAGGGATGGTCTGTTCCCTGGACCTTTCTTTCTGCACTGGGAGTTTTCCTTTCCAGGTCACCGGGTTTGATTTGGCCCATTCCATGTGGCCACCTGCCTCCTCCCCGTCGGGGCCCGGATGGCGGGTCTCCACGTGAAGTCCTTGTGAAATGTTCTGATTGGCCATTCACTGTGCCTATGTTGTATTTTTCCATTTTATTATTTTTAAAAATTACTTAGATGTCAATGTGAATTTAAGGAATTATTATAAAGTGAACGATGTGTAAGCGCCGAGTCATACAATAGAACATTGTATGAATAGAAACCTCTTGAGCCCCCTTTCAGGCACAGCCCCTCTGTCCTTCCCCTTGGATAACAGGCTCTATCTGATTTGGTGGGTCATCGGTTCCTTGCTTTTCCTCTCGGAGCACCACACAGGTAGGTACTCACCGCCAGACACCGCAGTGCGAGTCTGCATTACTTCTTTATGTAAGTGGAGCCATCCTCTAAGGGACCTGTCCGGCCTCCTTCACACAACACACCACGTTGGTGAGACTCATCCACATGGACGGGTATAAGCTGCACTTCCCTGTTTACTCATCGATTCTACATTTGCATACTGCCAGGTTTCAGCCGTTGTAAATGACTGGAGGGCCGGGCAGTCTTAAGTCTATATTCAAGTGCATGAGGGCATGAATTGCCTTTGCGTGTCTACCTAAGGGTGGGATTGTGGGAACCGGTGTGTGTTCACCTCACACAGATGTGTTGAACGGTTTTCCGAAGCGTTGTCCCAACTGACACCCATATCCATGAGTGCGCTAGAGTCCCTAGTGTCTCATCTCCTTGTCAACACTACGTATTTCCTAGTTTTACATTTTAGCCATTAGGTATCAGCATCCCACTGCGGTTTTAATCAGCATGAGCGCAACACCAAACATTTCTGCAAACACCATTCTTGCCTCGTTTTATAGCGAGGGCCAACTTCACAGTACAGCCTTGTTGCCGATCAAGTGACGACGAAGCTAAATCTTTTATTTCTGGACTCCTATTTCGTAACATTTGTTATATCTCCATCCACCCTTGTGCAAACACAGCCTGGACTCTGGAACTGTAGTCTTGATCTCTGGAGAAGCAGGGCTTCCACCTTGGTCCTCGTCTTCAAGAATGCTTTGCCCAGCCTTGGCTTCCTCGAGAGCAGAAGAAGGGGGGAATGAGCTCACCCCCTCCCCCTCCCCGGGGCTGCCTAGTAAGCTTATGGTTTATGTTAACCAGCTATTCAGTTGGCCCACATGCATCACTGCGTTTCCCCGTAGAGACAGCGCTCACGAGGTTCCCCCCGTGTGGACCGCCTGCCCGCTCTCCGTTGTCGCTCGTCTCTTACGTGGGGATCGCTATGAGCACCCTTTATACCGCGTTCACTGTGCACCTGTGGGTGCGCCTTCAGGAGTGTTTGCCTGGAGTCTGCTCAATCCTTATCCTTGAAGGACACTTTTGCCAGCTTAGCAATTATTTTCACTCTATTGTTTCCTGGTCTTTTGTTTGTCTTTCCATTTGTTTGTCAGTTCACTGAGGAGCTTTATTACTTTCTTACTGACTTCTCTTGCCATAGTGTCCTGGGTGGGATGGGCCAGGCCAGCGGTGAATAGAGGCGCTTACAGCAGGACATCCTTCCCCTGTTCCTGATCTTGGGATAGAGCGCTGCCTTTTTTTCTGCATTAAGGGTGATATTCACAATAGGGTTTTTTGAAATCTATTGAAATCTATTGAAATGATTGCAGTACTGACTTCTTTTTCCTGTTAATACAGTGAATTAACATGAATTAATTTACAGATGCTAACTTTGCGTCTTTGGGATGCACTGTGCTTGACCATGATGTATGTGTGCATGCATGTGTATGATCACGTGCACTGGCGTGTGGTCTTTGCTGTATGTGTAGCACATATGGATAATGTATGTACGTGTGTGCCTGTGCTGCAATGCGGGATTTACTTTGTTAATCTTTTGTAATGAGCGTCTGTGTCTAGACTCACAGGGATATTGCCCTACAGTTTTCTTGTAATGCCTGGTGTGTTTTGGTCTCAGGGCTGTCCTAGGCTCTTAGCAAGCCTGGAGCATGCTCTGAAAATGTGTACATGGTTGTTATTTTTTTTCTTCCTTTATTATTTGTTGGAACTTGCTGGTGGAGTCCATACCCCTGCACCTGGGTGGAGACTGTGTGACAATATGACTTGCCTTCAAGTCATGAGAACACCACCAGTCCGTGTTCAGTGGAGCATCGGTGCTCCCAACATCACTCACTAGCCCGTGCCCGGGGCCGCTGTCACTGCCACCGGTGCGGGGGCACAGGCAGGGCCCTTCTGTGTGGAGCTGTGCAAGACCGCCGATCATGGGCTGTGTGTGAGCAGCAGTGATATCCGAGCTCGGCGCTGAGAAGGAGGAGAACCAGGCACCGGTGGAGGAGCAGGAGGGAGGCGGGGAGCCCAGAGACCAACAGGGCCTTTGGGTTTAACTGAGGCTGTGATATGCATCATGTCTCTTACTCTTTTGGAAACTTGGGATCCTGATTTATGATAAGGAGCTCTGAAACTGCATCCTGCACTCTTAGGTTCACTTTCTGGAATTCTCCCTATACTCTTAAATCATTAACCCTCTTTCCGGATGGTTTATTCCAGAGGGAAAAATCATATGCTAAATTATTCTAGAGACAAAAAAGAGTATGGTCTGTTTGGAGACTGCAAGAGGTTCTCTCAGCACATGCTCAGGGTGGAGGGGGAGCACGAGGAACGGGCTGAGGAGCCGAGCACATCAGACCCTGCAGACGTGACCACGAAGGCTCTGGGAAGTCACCAGAAGGAAGTGGGAGCCCCTGGGGCAGGCAGCAGGCGGAGGGAGGCCCTGAGCTCTGAGACGCCGATGCAGGAGGCTGGCCAGGGCAGCAGGAGGGAGAACCCATGCTGATGGCACGAGTGTGTTCACAATGTCCTTGCGACACCCAAGGGGGAGGCCCCTGGGCAGGTGGAGACAGACCTGGACCCAGGCATGAACACAGAAATGACACGTGTGCTTCATCTGTGCTGTGGGCTGGATGCTTGGCTCCCCACCTCCACCCCTACCCGCAGCAGGGCTGTACTGGAGAGAAGGTTTGCACGGAGGTAGTTCACGGTAAATGAGTCGTGAGGGCAGAGCCCTGACATGACAGGATCAGCGTCCTTAAAAGACGAGACGCCAGAGAGCAGCACTCTCTCCTGCGTCCCTGAAGACAGGCCACGTGGCACACAGCAAGGAGGCAGCTGCTTAGGAGCCAGGAGGCTCAGAACAAAACCCACCCGCCAGCACCTTGACGTCGGACTCCCTGCCTCCAGGCTGTGAGAAATAAATTCCTGTTGTTCAAGCTGTAGGGGAGGCAAGACTGCCTCCATCCTCCTAGGTCACCAGCTGGGCCTCAGACAGGTTCCCCTTCACATGACATGTGGGCTCAGTCCTGGGGACACGGCTCCCTGCGCCACGTGACAAAGGGACCTGAAACGCGGTCGTGGGGAGGGTTGGCCTGGATGATGTCTGGAACCTTCCAAGCATCCTCGGAGTGCGGCAGGGCACAGGGCGTTGTGCACAGTCCCCAAGCGGCCCCACGTCTTTGGGGCTGTTGCAGAGCCTGACACACAAGCCAGGCAGAGCGGGGCCCATCTCCGGGCCCATACAGACACAGAGATTGTATTTTTCTGAATGTCGGCACACAGCACGTGGGGAGAAACAGCCACTCCAGTGCAGACTGTCCCCTGGCGGTGAGGCGAATGCCCTGACAACAGGGACCCCGGGCAGGTCCTAAGAGAAAGGTTATTCCCGCTCTTCAGGGGGAGCCGGAGGCTGAGGCATCCAGGGGCAGCGGACCCCGCGTGGAGAAGCCACAAACCAGCACAAAGCATTCAAACCACGACGAGGCCCCCGCGGCCCACGGTGCCCTGCCCCCTCCTCAACCGACCCTCGGTTTCGGCAAAATAAAATGAGAGCAAAACCAGCTTCTTCCTCATTCTGAAAGACCTGAATCGGAGTCCCACAAAATCTGCACAAGAACCCGACTCAAATCCAATAAGCATAAGTAAGCGTGGACGCGGCTCTCCACGCAGCCGGACGAACAAAGAGAAACCTGCACAATGACTTAGTAACTAGAAGGAAAGCAACGATCCACGTGTGTGCTCAGAAACGTCCTCCTAATGTAGAGAACTCACCACAATATCTATCCAAAAGAAAACTCTTTATTTCCCTATTTTAATTTCTCAAATGAAATCTCAGCGCACACTGCAATGAGGAATACTGCTTTCAGTTGAGAAAACAAGATTGCTGAATTTTTAAAAGGACGGCGGAGGGCGAGAACAGGATGGGACAGGAGAAAAATCTCATCCAGATTTAGATGACCAGCTGGAAAATTTCTCCCTCGGTTGCTGAAAAAAGGGGAGAAAGAGCAACGGAAGTAAAATATAAACCAAACGAAATGCCTATGTGCTCTAAAAACGGAGCGGTGGAAACGCGAGCTGCGGAGCGGCACAAGTGGCACCAGTGTAGCCCCTGTCCGGGGCCGGGCTCGGCCACACCACTGGCCGCCCCCGCGTCCCGCAAGCCCCCACCGCGGGTCTCTGTCTACACCCTCAGCTGCAGAAGAGCCTGCAGAGGACACGATCCGGGACAGGGGAGGTAAGGAGTCCTCGGTACGCGCGGCACGTACTAAGCGTCTGATGAATAAGAGCTTTTACTAATGTCAGCAATTACCACGGAAAACCGGGGAGGGTGCACACCTGCCTGAAACACAGACAGTTTCTGAAATGTTAAGACTCACGATCAAGCTACTGTGGATATTCTAACCGGACACACAGTAAGGACTAGAAAAGAGGAGGAGAAGGTTGGTGTCAGACTCTTAGTCCTCTTCATGGGGGCAGTGCTGTCCCTTCCCTTGCTCCCCCGTTCCCCCGGGCCACGTGCCAATGACGGGCCACGGCCTAGGGCCATGTCCTTGCTGCCTGTCCTCAGCCACATGCTTCCTCCTGGTCCACGGAAGGACACGGAGAAGGCTCACCATGCTTTCCACCGATTGTTGTGCAGAAGGGCAGGTGAGCGCGTGCCGCCCCAGACAGCTGGGTGACACCGGCCATCAGAAACAAACGCGCTCAACGCCAACACCCCTTCATGGGAGCACACAAGGCCTGAAACACCTTTGTTTTTAAACAACAAAGAAACAAAGTAAATAAACTAGACTTCTAATCTGAGAATTCAGGGAACAAACAGTTAAAGAGAAAAGAGAAATCAATACAGTTAAAAAGATAAATGAAGAAATAAGCCCCTTTAAAGCAGTAAAACTCCTAAATTTTGTTTGTGGGTTTTTCACCATCACGACAAAAGCCGATAATAAAGAAAGATACATGAATTAGAAGAACACGTGCATTCTAATCAAGCAGAAAATGAATGAAATGGAAATGAAAAAGGAAATGAATAAGAGATAATCTCACACAGGAAGTAAATTTCACAAAAGTGGATAATCATAAGAAAATACTGTATAAAAAATAAAAAGAAAAAAAGAAAAAAAAGAAAATACCGTATAAAAGTTGCAATAATTATTTTAATGTTTATAATTCTAGTAAATCCAAACCTATAATTTTAAAATCTGCATCAACTGGATGGCTCAGTTGGCTAAGCATCCAACTCTTGAATTCTTTTGGCTCAGGTCATGATCTCAGGGTCATTAGATCGAGCCCCTTGTGGGGCTCCATGCTCAGTGGGGAGTCTGCTTAAGGATTCTCTCTCTCCCTCTGCTCCTGCCCCTCCCTGCCCCCGTTCTCTCTCCCTCTCTTGCACTCAAATAAATAAATAAATCGTTTTTAAGAATTTAAATAAATGAACAAACAAATAACTAAAATATGCATCATAAATAGCAGCATGAGGTCAGGGATTTGGGTCTATTCCATCCACAAATACATGCTAAGCCTCTAGACAAGTGCCGGGCACATAACAAGCGTTCAACAGATATTTGTTGAATGAATGAATGAATGTACAATTTAGTAAGTGCAGGGAGAAAAGAAGGAAGGAAATCTTGCTGAAATTGAAGCTATCTTAGGAAAGCAAGTGTTTCCAAACTCATTTAAGGAAATATTGGAAAACATAAACAAATAATAACCCTGCAAGAGAAGAGATAGAACGAAAGGCAGTTAAAGGCAGGTTACTTCCATCACATAGCAGCCAGTAGTAAAATACAGAAGTAGATGGAGCTGCCATATATGTTCACATGAAAAGATGTCTAAGATTACTAAAAGGAAGAAACAAGTTATACATTGAGAATTATTGAGTTTCTCTGACAATAAAGCAGAAAGGAAAACTGTGTATCTCCGCAAGTGCTTATATACGCCTTTAAATACACAGAAGAAAATTTGGAAAGATCTGCACCCAGATGATGGAGAGGGGAAGAACAAGTGTGGGAATTATTGAAAGAGGCTTTAGCTTTATCTCTATTTGTAAAAATTTATATAACAAAAGTATATCTGCATATGGCTTGTAGTTAGAAATTAAAAGATGAAATGTCTAAAGTTGCCCAAGAACTAACTTCCTAAAATATGCCGGAGCAAAGCATTTGTATGACTAGGTTATTTCAAAACTCAAAAAGGGATAATTCTTGTGCTATTTAAATTCTTTAGCACATAGAAATTTGGAAAACCTCCCAGTTCATTGCATATAACTCTGAGGCCAAAAATCTTTTTAGAAGCACAAAAATAAAACTATATAATAATCTTAGCTGTGAATAAATATTTAAAAATTCCAAGTGAGTTGCAAATCTGTCCAATCTATCAATATACCTAAAATAACAGAAAATGACCAAATATGTTTAAGTCTAGAAATAATTCATACATTTATTGATATAATTAACCAGAGTAGGTCTGAGAAAAGAAACTACATGGTTATTGTAATCAATGTCGAAAAGCTATTTGGCCAAATTCAGCATTAATTCCTGATTTTTATAAATTATGTATAAAATAAGGATAGAAGATTATTTCTAAGAATATTTTAAAAGAAGATAAAAAAGGCTTATCACAAATTTGAGCCCTTCTTATTAAAGCAAAAATTCCTGGATAGTATATCTGAAGTCAATGCAAATCTTAAAAATATGATATGATATGACATAAAGAATTTTTATTGTAATTTTTTATAATTGATCTTAGAAAGTCAAATCAAAATGTATTAGAACCAAGTGTCTTAATGTTTGCAATTTTAGAAGACTCCAACCCTGATAACTTTATTATAACCAATAACAACCAAGTATAATGTAAAAATTCAAAAGATCCCATTTATGATAGCAACAAAACTACAAGATTTCTAGGGACAGAAATGTACACATTATGAAGGTCATAAAACTTGAACAAATGACGTTATGCCATGTTTCCATATGAGACCTTCTGACATCTGTAAAGATCTGTAAAGATGTCAGAGTTCCCTCAGTTTATAGATGTAATTTTAATAGAAACCACAAATAGGTAGTTGCGCTTGACAAAATATTTCTAAAATTATTTTGTAAAGGAACATGAACAAGAATATGAGAGAAAAAATAAAAAATAAAACAGCAGAGTAATAAGATGTTTTCCCTACAAAATATAAAACATGCATTGTTGGCATATTCATTAGAATAATACAGATGTCACACACGCACACACCAAGACAGAGGGTCACAATAAAACAAGCTTAGAAGCAAGTCCAATTGCAGGCAGCTCCTTAAAATATAACGGTGGGATTTCAAAGTGGGGAAAAGATGACATCCAATAAATGATGTGAGCAAAATGGGAAACTGTGTGGAAATAATATTTAGGTCTCTCTTTTCCAACCTACATCAAACTATATCTCTGGTGAACTGAAATGTAAATGTAGAGTGAGCCAGAACCGCACTGAAAGACAATGCAGATGACTTTAGCGTGCAGAGCAAAGGTCACTTTTAAATGTAATGCCAGATGAAAGAAAAAAATGTTATATTTGGCCATTATAAAAATATAGAACTCTAGATCTACAAGCACCATAAACAAAATTAGAAAGTAAACACGCTCTGGGGAAGGTCCAGATGCACGTATGGCAAAGCTTTGGAACCTGAATGCATAAAAGTCACAGCAAGTCTGCAGAAAAATATGACTGTGAAATCTGCAAAATCAACTCACAAAAGAGGAATTTTGCACAGCTCCTGCACATATGAAAAACATTCACTCTCAAGAGCAATCGAAGAGGTGTAAACTATAACAACAGTACAAAAATCAAGTGACAAAGCAGACTGGGCCCCACATTTTTAATCTACTAATAAAAATAGTAAGTCAAACAATGTCTGTGTAAAAATAAAAAAAATCAATGTTCACAATGGGTTGGATACAATTGGATACCCATTTCTGATTTACAAAAAAAAAAGAAATTTGAAAACTAGACATATTCAGATACTTCTATTACATATGGAAGTGTAATTAATGATGAAAGACTAAAAGCATTCTAGTAAGGATAAGGAAAAGCCATATATTCGCTCTTAGTGTAATTACTTAAATTCTTTCAGAAGGGGCGAGGAGCTATGTACTAAATCTTGAAACAGAAAAAGAGTAAAGTATATTTACTTTAAAGGCAGAGGGTTTTTTTAATCACAGAGGGAGGCAAAATCTGTTTTGTTTTGTTTTGTTTTTTCACAGATGACTTGGTTCTATAAGTGGAAAACACTAAGGAATATATCTAAAAGCTACTGGAACTGAATGAATTTAGCACTGATCTTGAAAGGTCAGTAGAGAAAAATCATTGCATTTCTGTATACTGACAACAAAGGACTGGTAATGAAGTAAAAATAAATTTATGATTTAATTTATAATAGGATACACAAATATGAAATAATTAAGGGTGAATTAAATAAAATATGTGTAAGACCCATGCACTGAAAACTAAAACCTTCCCTAAAGACAATAAGTCATAAGGAAATGGGAGACATAAGGTATTAATCGATTGGAAGACTCGATGTGGGAAAGATACCAATTCTCCTTGATTGGTTTTTCTATTTAGCACAACCCCGGTCAACAGAAATGGGTAGGAAATATCAGAAAGGGAGACAGAACGTAAAGACTCCTAACTCTGGGAAACGAACTAGGGGTGGTGGAAGGGGAGGAGGGCGGGGGGTGGGGGTGACTGGGTGACGGGCACTGACGGGGGCACTTGACGGGATGAGCACTGGGTGTTATTCTGTATGTTGGCCAATTGAACACCAATAAAAAATAAAATCATTTTAAAAATTCCATCAAGTTTTCTAGTATAGAAATTTGCAACATGGTTCAGAAATGTATATGAAAACATAAAGGATCAGAATAACATTTATAAAAAGGGGAAGCTAATTGACAGCAGACTGTCCATGTGCTCTGAGAAGCCAGGACAAGCGTGTTACTGGGGGAAATGCCTGTGGGAGAGAAAACAGGGAAGGACAAAATGGGAGCTTTGGAAGCCAAGCTCGGGGATGCCAGATGTGAAGCAAGAAGAACCCAGGGAAGTGGAAGAAACTTGGTGGAACCACCCAAGGTGGCCCTGACGTCGCAGAAGTTGTGCAAGGCCTGGAGGGGTCCCTGAGACAAGTCCTGGGCCTTCCAGCAGAGAGCCTGCCCCTGAGGTTCTGAGCCACCCAGCATCATCTGGGAGCACGTGGTCGGAGCATCCTCCGGCAAACGCAGCGTGGATCCCAGGGCGCAGCTGGGGCCCTGGTCGATCACGCTCCAGTGGATGGAGGCCCATGAGGCGCATTCCTATGGCTGCCACACTTACACTATTGATTTCAAGACTTACCATAAAGCTACAAAAGTCAGAACAGTGTAGTGTTGGCAGAAGGATAGGTATATAGATCAATGGAATACAATAGACAGCCCAGAGATGGAGCCGCGCATATATCTTCCATTGATTTTTGACAGAGGTGCCCAAGCAATTCAATGGAGAAAGGAACATATTTTCAACAAATGGTGCTGGAACAATTGCTTGTCGATATGGGCGTAAAAAGTCACATCATGCACCAAAATTAGCTTGAAAGTGCTCACAGCACCTAAAAAATAAAAGCTCGTGTTCTGAAACTTCTAGAAGACAGTGTAGGAGAACATCTTTGCCATCCTGTGGTGGTCAAAGATTTCTTAGAGGAGATGCAAATATACCATGCTTCTAACGAAGCCTGTGAAGTAGGTACCTTTACCCATTTAAGTGTGAAGAGTCGGAATTGCAGGGAGGCCAAACACCTATCCCGGTTCCTGTCCCAGAAGTGGCAAATGTGGGGCTCAAATCCAGGCAGCGTGCATGCAAATAGGACCAAGTCGGATCAATTGAGGCCAAGTTCAGGCAAAATCTCAACATGGGTTTTTTGGGGGAGGGATTTCTTTGCCCCCAAATCATTCTTAGGAGTAGAAGAAAAACACATAACAACAAGAAAATTTAGAGAACACTGTCCTGTGTAATTCTAAAATCATCGAAAAAAATACCAAAATTAAAAGTATCATATAGCCCCTCCACCAAGCATAATCCAATGAAAACATCCTCAGTTGGGCCTTTGTGTCAATCAGGTTGGTGGCCCAGAGAAGCATCTAACAGGAGATGTAGCGGACATAACTGGGTAGCTGTTGAAAAACAAGTTCATTTAGAATATGATTTCAAGCCATACCTACAACATTATATATGGATTAGGAATCTGGGAGAGAAAGGGAAGAACTGGCCTTACACCCTGGAGCCCGGGGTCCCTCCACGCCGAGTCATGAGGGAGGAAAGAGACGGAGAAAGCTCCCTTGACCTGTGGATCGGAGCAGAGCTGGTCCTGACTCAACCTGTCTCCTCGTAGCACAGGATGTGCCTCCTTCACCAGCGGGAGTGACGGGGGAGTGGACGTGTGGAGTCACCTCCAGAGGGCACAGGGCCTGCTGGCCACTCGGCACTGATGGTACAAACCTGGGGTCCCAGACAAGGCAAACTGCACGTGCACCAGGACCCCAACCGGTGCCCTCTGAGTGTGACTTTACATCATAGAAGTGACCCCTCTGCGGAGTGGCAGGGTCTGCCTTGATCCCCACTTACACAGGGGCGGGGAGGGGACAGGAGAGCAGAAAGGTGGAAAGACCACGGGGGCTTCACACTCTGTTAGCAAAGCCAACTCCAGCAAGGCAGGGCCAACATAATGTGTTCAGAGGACCGTGCTCCATCAGATGCAGCGTGCCCTGGGGTACAGTCTGGCTCAGGGTTACTGGGATGGTGACAGGTGACAACGCTTTTGACGCGCTGCCAAAAATCAGAATAAAATTATCTTAAAAATGCACACAGAGAAGGAAGGGAAGACATGGCAAAGTTCACAGAACTTCTCTCTGAATGGTGCTCGCAGTCAGTTTTATGACCGTCTGTTTTCCTTACTTTTTGAGACTTTTTCAATAAGCACACTCTACAGACACATCCGCGTTCCCGCTGTAATTATGGGTGAACTCGAGTGGGCCGCATCCATCTGGCTGCACGGGCACGGCCAGCCCGGGCACCTCGGGGGCCTTGGCCCGTCGGTAACTTCTCGGGGGGAGGAGAGGGACCAGTGTCCCCGCCGGGCGAGCGGGAGCGGCTCTCCAGGGGCAGGAAACCCCGTCCCCAACTCTGCTCCACCGGGAGGGCCAGCCTTTGCGGCAGAGACATCTCTGGCTGAGACTGGAGCGGGTGAGCGTGGGATGTGGCAGGCAGCAGTGGACGCAGGGCCACCACCCGGTCCCTCCTGCGGGCCGCTGCCAGTGCAAAGGGACCCTGGCTTCTCCCCGAGCAATGGGCGCAGGAGGCTGCCTAGCTTCCCCGTGACGATCCACCGGCACCCTCTGCACAGGAGGCAGGGCCGCATGCGGGGGCCGTGGGGACCGGAGGCTGACGGGCGGCCAGTCTCACCAGAGGACGTAAGGCCCCGGGACAGCGGACGCGCACAGTCCGGCCACAGCTGGCGCCAAGGAGGAGGGGCCCACGGGAAGCAGGCGGGCCTGGTGGAGCCTCCTGGCTCCCGGGGACAGACAGGGACCATGGACTAAATCTTTCCAAAGTGGTTTTGTGTTGTTTCCGTGTCCAACTGTGCTGGCAAAAGCTTAACGGCCAGTTGTGTTTGGTGGGGGTGGAGGGCGGGAGAGAGCTGGTCCCGCTGTGCTGATTTGCAGATGTCCGAGCCCCCCCAGGACCACGTCAAGCTGTGGGGTCACTCAGTAAAGCCGGGGCCGGGAAGATGCTGGCTCTGGGGCCTGTGAGGGCAGCACTAACACCGAGTGCATGAAACCGGCCCTTCCATCCCTGGATGGCACCTATACAAGTTCCCACAACCCATTAGGAAAATGATTTGGAGACAGTCATCCAATGTTGCCAAAGCGATTGCAACTTTTAACCTAACAGCATGATCCCATTTTTGAACATCTTTGCTAATGACAAAAAAAAAAAAAAAAGGAAAGGAAAAAGTAGTCACTGCCCTGACTCTATAATAGCGGGAATTGGAAATAGACACAGCTAAGTGACCAGGTATGAAAATCACCATCACGCACTCAGGGAAGATGTTTGTGGACGGTGTGCAAGGTCGAAAGGGATGGGATGTCTACACGACGACACGGGCCCCGTAGAGGTGGGGATGCCGGCCCTGGAAAGAGCAGGATCACACAGGTGCAAGGACGCTCCTCCTTGGATGCTCCTCCTTCCGTCCAAGCCCACCAGGGGTTCCAGGGAGGACCGGCTGATGGGGTGGGGAGGAGCCTGTGGCTGGGGAGCCAGAGCCTGGGGACAGGCAAGGCCCAAGGGCAACTCCCACTCTTGCCAGCTTGCTGGTGGTGCAGACACCCCACGCCGCTGGGGTTCTCGCCCGGAAGGCCCCCCTCGCCTGCCCCTCCGGAAGGCATCCTGAGCCGTGGCCGACAAGTAACGAGACGCTAAGTGGCCGAGACCACTCATCTTCTATCCCGCATCGGGTCTGCAGGGGGACGCTAACGGCCCCCCCCAAAGACACGCATATGGCAGAGAGATGCGGGTTCACATCTTCCTCATGATTTCAAAGGGGAAAGAAATGGGGTATCGTAGGACTCACTGAACAGCAGAGCAGGGGTTCTTTTCCGAAATAACAACATGGCATTCGTGACACAGGGTGCCCAAGCCGGGCGTGCGACCCGCTGAGACCGAGCCCCGTGGCCCCCGGGGTTCATTCCCTGGGCTACAAGGCCCACCTCCCGTGTGAACAGACGGGAGCGGTAAAACCAAAAGCGACACCCCTCTATTTGGGTGTCCAAGTTTCTTCACTGCCTTCAAAGACAAAAGCACATAACCAAAAAAAAAAAAAAAAAAAAAACAACTTACAAATGAGGGCCCAGAGCCCACGGAGGTGACAGCAATCACAGCAAACAAGCCAGTTCCAAGCGCTCCCTGGCGCCGGCAGCCCACACTCAGCTGACACGCAGGTGATGGGCAGAAATTGGTCCCCGGTGCCCGCGACCGGCACCGAGTGTCAGGATGAAAGGGACTCAGGCAGCGAGAGGACAAGGCATCGCCTGGAGCCCGGCTCAGATCCCTGACAGGTGCCCGAGACACAGCCTGACGAGCAGAAGCGGAAGAAAGAGGCAGAGAAACAGCATTTTAAGGGCTCATGACTTGTAGATGCGACAGCTCAGCGTGGCACCCGCCCGCGGTGGTGGCCGAGACCGTGGCCTGCGGGGAGCCGCGCGGGCCCCTGGGAGTGGGCTGGATCCCCCAGGGTGGGCGGCAGACAGATGGAACGACGGATGACGGAGCGAGTGACCCCACGATGAACGGGACCCCGAGAGCCGGCTCTGTTCCCAGAGCGACGCCAGGCAGCGGGAGGCCAGCAGGGCCTCATGAGGTCCCGCCAGCCCCATGGGGACCTGGTGCTCCCCACTAGCCCTGCCAGGGGCCCCACTCGGGAGCACGGCGGGCGCAGCTTCATGCTGGGGCTCCCTCCGGCCACAGCCAGCTCGCCCGCAGCCCGGCCCTAAGGTAGGAGCCCCGTGGCTCCTGGACCTCCCAGCAGGTGGACAGCAAGGTGGGGGTCCCTCGCCCCCACAGGCTATTGCGGGCCCCTAGAGCTCGGGCCCCGGCCCGGCTGTGCCCCCCAAAACGGCTGCCTCTCTGGAGAGCATGGAGACCCTTGGAGGCAAACAGCTGGCTGACGTGTCCGCGGGGTGAACGCCAGGGCAGCACCCCTCCGCTCCCGAGCCCCTGGTCCCCCGAGCACAGCGCGGCCCGGACCTTCCCGTCATGTCCCCTAATGCTTCCCACCACCAGTTCCTCCCAACCTGGCCCCGAATGTGCATAAAAGCTGGAAAAGTCGCCGAGCCCGTTTCACTTGGAGGAACGCTGGCCTCTTCCGCCCCCTGGTTTCCAGGAACGTTCGTGCTCGGCCGTGGAAGAACGAGGAACTCCGCAGCCCGGAGAGGGGCCGCGCCCACGGGAGCCCCAGCCGCCGCCGTCCGCGCCCCGACGCTCCCCCCTCAGCCGCCTGCAGACATTTCTTTTTACTCTGTCCACAGCAGCAGTGAAAAGTGCGAGTCGTCCTCCTCCCGGGTGATATTTTCATGGAAATTTAAACCACCTACTGTTGGCCATGTCTTCTTGGAGATAAATAAGCTCTCTCTTCTCTTTGGCCCAGTGAAACACGTTCTCCTGGATTTTATATCTTATTTTAAAGGGTTGGTTGGGAGCTTCCGACTCCCCTTAAGGTAATTCACATTTTGGACGTGATTGTTTCCGTGCCCCTCCACCCCGCCCCATGCGCACGGGTGTGGGCACACGCGCACACACACCTGCACGCACTCGCACACACACTCACGCTGTCCCAGGGGTCCTCGGGGTCTTACCCACGTCCTACAGTCTCGAAGGCATTCTGCGGGAGTGGGGATCTCTGGGAGGCTTCCCCGGCACATTTCCAGCAGTCACGTGTTCCTTCACCTACCGTTACCGCCATCTATTGTTTCGTGTGCCCCGACAGTTCAGCCTGTGCTGGGCCGTGCAATGAAACGCTGACCAGGACGAGCCCGGGGCCCTGCTCTCACGGAGCCTGCAGCCCAGCCAAGGAGCCGGAGAGCAAACAGCTAAGTACACAGCTGGTTATTTCACCACGATGGCGGTGAATGCTGAAAAGAAGGATGTTTTCCTCCCTGTCAGCCAGCGAACAGCCTCATTTATAATGAATGTGCTCCATCAATTCGTTCTAATGATGCTATATTTCGCTTATATAATTAAATGGGATTTACTCGGCAATTTATACCCCAGGTTTTCCCAGAAGAACCCACACATCTAATTGGCTTAACAGCATCTCAGGAAAGTCAGAGAGCTCAAGCAGTCACCTGAGAAATGGGCTTTTCCATATGTATTTCTGCACGGTGGTGGAAGAGCAAAGCAGGTCAAACTCCAGCGTATCATGCCCTGTGAAGCGATGGGAGCGACACCGGCATGAGCACAGCCCCCATAACCACGCCAGGGTCTGCACACGCATCTCCACCTCGTGAACCCCAGGGGCCCACAGACAAGGGCCTCCCTGATCATCCTCGCTCAGACGTCAGACGAGTCAGACACATGATGTCACTGCTTCCGCCCCTTCTGCCCAACCCACCTTCACACCCCTGGGGCATACTCGGTGGTTCTCCCCAGTGCAAATATGTCCCCCAGCTCCTACTTTCCAAGGGGTGAAGGTCAAATTCGTTCATGTGGCATTCGATGCCCTCTAGAAAGTTTTCAAAAGAAACTGGTTAGGAAAGAGGGTTCGGGGACACTTCCCTGAATAGCCCTTCAAATCCCTTGAGCCCTGAATTTTTAATTAATATATTAAAAATAAATGAGGTTAAACAAAGAAAGAAGAGAAGAATGTGTGAGTGCTTCTAAAGATCTGCCAAAGGAGTTTTGTGTAGTCCTAAATGGACACAGGCTTGGGGGGACGATAAAAAGTGGGCTACTAGCAGCAGTGAGAGCCTTTTAGGAAAATCCTCATCCCATATGGGAAGGCCCCCTTCACCTGGCCAACAGGCTTCATGAGGACAGAGGACTTGCCCGCCATACGAGCTGTGCTCACTTAGTCTTTGGGTTTAAGTCTTTGGCTGCATCTGGAGAGAAGCCACAGATACAGTCTACCCTTTGATTCTTCCTGAAATAATCATAAGGACAAAGCAATGAGTCCCTAAAAGGACAGGAAAAGTCAGGAAGGAGAATTCCCTGGCTTACCTATGGGAAGATGTTCTACAAGAAAAACTCACCCGGGATCCCTGGGTGGCGCAGCGGTTTGGCGCCTGCCTTTGGCCCAGGGCGCGATCCTGGAGACCCGGGATCGAGTCCCACGTCGGGCTCCCGGTGCATGGAGCCTGCTTCTCCCTCTGCCTGTGTCTCTGCCTCATTCTCTCTCTCTCTCTGTGACTATCACAAATAAATAAAAAAAAAAAAAAAAAAAAAAAAAAAAAGAAAAACTCACCCAACTTTTCATCACAGCCGGAGCAGACTTCAGCCCTGAACCCCATGGAATGGCTGTAAGGTCACTGCCCCACAATTTGGAAACCCAGAATCTCCCCCACACCAGACACTGGACCGCACAACTCCTGCCAGGCACAGGCTGTCTTCCCAGGTGGCCAAACTTTGTTCTCTGTGACCATCATGTGGTCCTCCCTTTTGGTAAATATTTGTAATCTTTAAAAATGCATAAAAAATGAGTGGGAAATACCAGAAAGGGAGACAGAACATGAAAGCCTCCTAACTGGGAAATGAACTAGGGGAGGTGGGCGGGGGGTGGGCGTGACTGGGTGATGGGCACTGAGGTGGACACTTCCCGGGATGAGCACTGGGTGTTATTCTATATGTTGGCAAATTGAACACCAATAAAAAATAAATTTATTATTAAAAATGCATAAAGGTTATCAAAAATAATACGACAAAAATATCCATGAAATGCCATCTAGAATTTTAAAATATTCCCTACTTTTCTTCTTTGTTTCTTGTCTTAGGACCATACCCTTTCAGGAATCTGGGATTTATGGTAGAGCTGCTGGAAGACTGTCCTCAGCTCTCAGCTCTGTCGGGGGGATTGCCTCGCCTGAAGACAGCCTCCCAGTCCCTGGATCACACCACCTTCCTGGGAAAGCTCAGTCGATGGCTGATGATGAGTGAATGAAAAGACCCTGCTCAGGGCAACTCGAAGGGCATCCCAGTTCCAGCACTTGCCCCAGGGGGCAGCTGGGGCCTTGCTGGGTTCACAGCAGAGCTCACTTCTCTCTTGGCCATGGTCATTGTGCCGACCCCAGGAGCAGTCCCTGCAGATCCCCCCTCTCTCAGCTTCTCCCTCTCTGATTCCCTGCTACTCTAGAAAATCCAATGTGAGACAAAAAAAAATTACAGATCTAATTAAACCCCCATGTAACTCTCCCTGGTCCTGTTCCTTTCCCTGTCTTTCCATGGACAACAACAAATAGGAATTTTACGTGGATCCTCTGTGTTTAGGTCTTACTTCTTCACTACACAGAACCGTAAACCTGTGAACAATATAGAGTTTGTGTGTTTTTTAAAGAACACAAAAATGACAAAGTCTTCTTTCATTCTATAACTTGCTTTTTTATTCGACATTACTTTTATGATCTGCCAAATTAATACACTGTTGATTGGGTTCGATCATTGTTATTTCTGTAGAGTGATCTATATCATAAGTGCACCAATGGACCGTAGTAATTCTGCTGTCAATTCTCCTGTCTGCATTAGTTCTGCTGTCAATGGACATTTAGATTGTTTTCCAAATTTATTATTGCAAACAAGGCTGTAGCCAGAAACACTGTGCACATCTCCTTGGGCTGCAAGTGCTCTGAGAGGGAACGCCAGGTAATGCACTCGTCCATGTTTACTAGAAATCTCCACACTGCTCTGCAAATGGTTGTAGGAGCTCACGCCCCCTCACCATGTCCACACCAACACTTAGACTTACCAAGTACTTCCAGTCTTCTGAGTATAGAATGGGATCTCACTGTTTGACCTGAACCTCCAGCATTAGTACCAATAATAAGACTTAGTGGAATTTCAGATGGAAGGAAGGAAAAGGTAAGTATTTAAGCCACAATATTTACTTACAGCTCTTTTATCTTGAGTCTAATATATGCAGTAGCACTAAATCTACTGTAAGAAATGACTCTGTGACATCCTATAGGGTTCCATATTTAATGTTAACATCATTGTTAACCCATCTAACATAGATTTGCTGAGCACCAACTGTGCACTGGGTATCATTCTGGGTACAAGGGATACAAATCTCTAGATACTTTATAATTACCACAAATTACAGTTTAGCTTCCAATCATAAGAGTCTTCTTTTTCTTACATCTTTTTATTACCAGATTTCAAATGTATTATCTTGAAAACAGAATACTTTATGTGTCCTACTGATTCTCTGGAATCGGAACAGGTCTTTTTTGTTCCATGGCTCCTGACCGATTATTGTAAATGTATTTTGGATAAAAAAAAAAAAGATACAACTCTCTGTTTGGAGAATGTAAATGTCTTTGTGTCTGTATCACCAAAAATGTAATTGATTCTCCAAGTTTTTGTCTGATTTGTCCAATGTTAAAAGAAGTGTCTTATATCCCATGTACTGTTAGTGAGATGCCAGGCTTGTACCCATTTTCCTCCTAATCCTTCCCATGTGTGCCCTTTTTATTTCAAACCTATGCTGTTAAACTGCATGTAATTCCATCATTACTATATCTCTGTTGATGTCTCCTTTTATTACAGCTCCTCAAAATTAACTAATAATACAATGAGATTCAAATCAAAGAAGTAACCGGAGTTTTTGGAGTGAATTTAACAGCAGATTTTAAAATTTGTTCCAACAGGGACACCCAGGTGGCTCAGTGGCTGAGCACCTGCCTTCAGCTTAGGGCATGATCCCAGAGTGCCAGAATCAAGTCTCACACCAGGCTCTCCGTATGGAGCCTGCTCCTCCCTCTGCCTGTCTCTCTGCCTCTCTCTCTCTCTCTCTCTCTCTGTCTCATGAATAAATAAATAAAATCTTTTAAAAATATTTGTTTCAACAAATTCAAAAATCTGTTTATTTACTCAAGAAACATATTTCTGTATCCACAATATTCCAGGCGCTGTCCTGGGCTTTGGTCTGTATCAATGACTGACACAGATACAGTTCCTTCCTTCAAGGTGTTATGAAGAGAGTGGAACATCACTAAAACAAGCACGGATTATATTTAATACCAAACAACGGGTGTAATGAGAAAGTAGTGAGATGCACAGAATTACACAGGAGGGTCAGGGAAGATTGCTCTGTGGAAATGACAAATAGGCTCTGACCTGAAGAGTATGTACTGGGTTAGTGAGGTAAAGGCTGGAGATGGGGAGAGGTCAAAAACTATTATGTTTTGGAGACAGTATGATTGTGTATATGCAAAATCCCAAACAACTCACACATGAATTATAAAAATTAGTAGGAGGCTTTTCCAATTCAAGGTTGTATCATATCAATTGTATTTCTCTATTCCAAAAATAAAAAGATGTGCCATGAATATTTGAAAATAGTAGTAGTACTAAAAATTATCAGGTATGGTATCAAGATAAATCCAACAAAGGGTGTGTAAGAACCAATGGAGAAAAATAAAATTTTAAAGATAAATAGAAGTAAGAAAAGTCAATGAAAAGATGTTATGAAGTTGACAGTTCACTCCAAACTAATTTATTAGTTCAGTACAATGCCAATCAAAACCTCTCTGTGTAGAATTCACAAATACTTCACAAAGAAATCCAGCTAGCAAAGAGACCAATGAAAATGCACTGCATTTCACTGGTGGTCCGGGAAATGCACATGAAAAGCACCCTACAGGACGGCCCAAACTAGAAAGGCTGGTAACACCAAGTATCGATGAAGACAGGGAGCAACCGGAACTCACAATCATCGCCGATGGGGGCATTCATTGGTTCAACTAATTGGAAGAACATCTGGCAGTATAAAATAAAGCAGAGGATACATAAACCCTATGAATCAGCAAATCCACAGACAGAGGTTTGCGTTGGAGAAAGCTATGCCCACACACGCTCCACACACACTAAGACATGTGTACAAGAACATTCACAGCAGTGTTACTAGCAATAGCCCAATTCATAAATGACCCAATGTCCACTGACTGTATAATGAAGAAACCTTCATACTGTGGCATATTTATACCACGTTCTGCTACCTAGCAATAAAAACGAACACACCACGAGTACAGTTAACAGGTGTAAATCTCAAAGATTTACATCATTTTGACTAAGAGAAGTCAGACACAAATGAACACAAGTTACAGCATTTCATTGAGATAATGTTCAAAACCAGGCAAAGTTAAACTCTATTTATCAGAGATGCATAATTAGCTAGTAAACCTTTAAGAAAATCAATCAAGGAAGCACCATAACACTCAAGATAGTAGCTACTTGGTAAGAGTATGGATAGGGCTTCTGGAACACTGAGAAAGTTTCAGTCTTGACCTAGGTAGAGACGCTCACCTGACTAAGCCACCCAGGTGCCCCTCATTGTAATTTATTATCTATATTTCCATTTTGTTTCCCACCTTTATGTGTGTCATAGCTCCCAAAACAAAAGAAAACCAAAAAAACCAAAAAACAAAAAACAAAAAACAAAAACAAAAGAAAACCAACCATCACTATGAACACTCTACAATGGGGAACAGACCCAAGGCAGGAAGGAGCTCGTGCCACAAGGATCAGAAATAAAGCCATGGAGTTGGGACAGCTGCACCAGTGCCCAGTGCATGAATGCCTGGCGAGGAGGCAGGGCCAGGGCGTAGAGGGCACAGGCATCATATGAGGAGGCTCCTCCTTATTCTAAGTACAGAGGGAGCATAAGAATATATTTTTTAAATTTTTAAATATTACAATCATACTGAGAGAGAATCTACACTGCTGGATGGTAAGATGTATCCTAAAAGCACAATAATTAAAACCGTTCGAGTTCATTATTGAACATTACTTATTTGGCAGCTACCATATGCAGGACACTGTTCTGATTTCTGAGGATGAAGTCACAAAGCTTACAGTCGAAAACGGTGATAGGCAATGTGATGGTGAATTTTAGGTCAGTTTGACTGGGCCACAGGTGCCCAGACATTCAGTCAAGCAATATTCTGGGTGGGTCTGTGAGGGTGCTTCTGGATGAGATTAACATTTGAAGCCAGAGACGGACTAAAGCAGATAGCCTTCCCTAATGTGGTGGGCCTCATCTAATCAAAGATCTGAGCAGATTATAAAGTTGGCCTTCCCTCGAAACTTCAGCTCCTTCTGGGTCTTGAACCTGTAGCTCTGGACTGGAACTACACCATAAGCTCTGTGGTCTCAGGCTTTTGGGCTCACACTGGAACTAAACCATCTGCTCTCCTGGGTCTCCAGCTTGCTGATTTCAGATCTTGGAACTGGTCAGTCTCCAAAATTGTGGGGCCCAATTCTTTATAAGAAATATTTGTGTTTCTCTGGAGAACCCTAATATAAGCAATAAATAAATACATACATACTAATAAATGGGTAAGATAATTTCAGAGTGTGAGTAGTAATGCAAGAAAGATGAAGCCTAAATCAAGAGTGATTGAGAGAACCCACTGCCTTTTCTAGGGCAGCATGGGTCTCTGTGGAGCTGACACCCAGGTGACATCAAAATGTGCTCTGATGCAGAAGAAACCATAGGCCAATGACACATAATGAGGAGCTCAAAATATGCACGAATTTAGAACATGGTAAAGGTGGCATTTAGAGTATCAGGGATAGATGGTTTCCTTGGTAAATAGCTCTGGGGAAATTGGCAGGTAATTGAATAAATAATGTCTCTCTTTCAAGCAAAACACAGTATTAATCACTTACAAGTCAAAGATTTAAATGCAAAATGTAATAATAAGAATGTCTGGAAAGTGCTGGAGACACCATCTTCTCTCACGGCAGAAAATGCTCCCCAAGAGGCTCAGAAGAGGCAGTGTGCACAGTGGTCAAGGCAGATGTCCAGCATCAGGAAAACGCTAGTAACTCAACTTTGGGCAAGTTACTCAACATTTCAAAGTCTCTGGGACAGTGGGATGGCGGAGGCAACATGCCAGGGAGAATGGATATCTTCCTACTGGGACTCCCAGCCCATCCTTCTCGCTGGGTGAGACCACCACGTATCCCCAACCTGCAACGTGAAGATGAATTATCGAGTGGAATAAAATAAACCTCAGAATGACAATCCTCCCAATCCCCAATTTACAACAAAGACATGATAATAAAGCCCACCTCATGGGGCTGGGGACAACTTGCTTGACCAGCTAACTCACAGAAGCCATTAGCAGAGTAAATTGGTTACTATATTTAATGCATGACATGTTCCCCAAATCAGGGAGTAAAAGCTACAGAAAAGTGAACATGAACCGTGAACAGAAAAAGGAATACAAATGGAACTGAGAGCATGAACAGGTGCCACTGTTGGTTAAGATTTGGAGAAGCCACCATAGATTAGTCAAACTTCTAGAATTCACTGGAACACACACACACACACACACACACACACACACAGAGTCGGGCTGGGAATCACAACAGTGGGTGGAAGCGCCTCTTGCTTTGGTGGTGTTATCACAGGCTACGGTTCACAGGTGTGCAGAAGGGCCTAAAAAGGAGACCCGGGGCCTCGGTCCTGGGGGACTGGCATGGGCTTGGAAGTCCCCTAAGAGCTCCCTTGACAAGAGGTAAGTGGTTTTGTTTGTATTTTTTTAAGCCACCCTGTGCTTTAGACCCAGATCCTTTAAAAAAAGAAATATTGTTGCTAAGATCTGAAGTATCGGCAAGAGCTTGGTGTCTCTTCATTCTAAAAGGATCACCTCCAGAAATATCTTTGTATTAGGGGCATTGATTTTTCTGAGTCTCTCATATCTTTGCTGAAAGGCTTTCCTCCAGGAGCTGATATTTCCGCACTGATGTCCTGACACGAGATCAACAGGTACCTCGCCGGGCACTGACTCTATCAGGTGCAATAAACTGCAGGCACATCCCCAGCTAATAGAATTTGCCTCCCGGCTCTGAGCCCAGATTGTGATTCCAGACACCTCTCAGCCGAGCCTCTGCAGGGCCGCAGCACTCAGCTCCATGCCTGGTGAAGACTTATTTCCACAAAATACGTCGCAAGGCTACCTCCTGCTCCCTGACCCTTATTAGCATCCCGACTGACCAAGATCCGGCTGCCCATGTATGTTGGGCTCGGTATCATCACCCTGTGAGCCTGTTCATTTCTTTCTTTCTTTACTGAGGAAATTGCTTGCGGTTCTACAGGATCATAAATGTTCTAACAGTGGGGAAAAAAACCAAGCTGAGGATTTCTTGTGTGACCTCACACTGTTGACACATATATTAAGATCACAAAATTAAAACCACATGCCTAGAAAGTCCTCAAGAACATAGCAAAGGACGCCATGGTCTACCTTCATGATAGAAAGGCATTCCATCATGCCCATATCACGTCACATAAAAATAAGCTCCTTTGTGAATCTAAGTCATCAGAGTTTATCAATCACTTATTGTGTGTGAGGCATTGTCTGGGGACTCTAATGGCAGCTGGAGACACGGGGGATTAACATGCAAGCTCCTGTCCCACGGCAATCACAGGCCAGCGAGAGAGGCTCGGGAATGATTAAAACTCAGTCAACTCCAATACCAGGTAAAATGCCTTAAAGATTATATGGAAAATCATGGAAGCCAAGGAAATGCAGTGGTTAACTATACAGGAGAAGGAAGACCTGGGCAGAGGGAGCAGATAGCCTTTCTCTCCAACCCTGTTCTTCACAATCTCCCTGCACCGTGTCCACCTGCAGCCTAAGCAGGGCCCAGGGCTCCATCCTGGGTGTCTCCTCCCCACCATAGCCTGAGCAGGGCCCAGGGCTCTATCCCAGGCATCCCCTCCCCACCAGCCTCACATTTGATTTGTCACTGGACCTCGCCTCCTCACAACACGTCTCTCCACCTTATCGCCTCTGGTCTACTTAAGGTTCCCATCACCTCCCACATGGACTGGCCCCCGTCTCCACTCTTACTGCCCTGACCACACCGAAGTTGGAGTCCATTTTAAAAACACAAGTTTGGCCATGTCAGTATCTGGTCTAAAGCCATCAAAGGCTCCATATTGTCCTTAACATGAAGTCCAAAGCCTCTTAAGAAGCTCTAAGGTCTCTCTCTCTCTTGTCCTTGTTCATGTCCAAATCTTCACCATCACTCAGCTCCTTGCATGAGCCCAGCTGTGCTCTAGAACACCCTGCTCTACCTCACCCCTGCTCCGCTCCATCCCACAGCATCTCCTTCCTGTCTCAGCACGGAGAGCACTTCCTTTGTGACCCAGGATCTGGGTTGTGTGGCTTCTTGCTTCTGTCCACCATGGCCCCTGCACTCATCACGTGACTCCCCACATCGTGTTATAAGTGTCTGTCAGCTAGACTGGGGCTCTGAGAGGGCACACACAGTATCTGTTCGGGCCACCATTGCACCTCCAGCACCTAGCACAGAGTCTGACCCACAGCAGGGGCTCGGTACATAGAAGGAAAGTCTTCACACTGTTTTATCTGTAAAGCATCAATAACCAACAACTGGAAAATAGTGGGAAGGGGCATCAACAGCCCACCCAGGCTGCTGTAATAAATGACCACAGACCTGGTGGCTCACAAACTGCAGAAATGTATTGCTCGCAGTTCTGGAGGCTCAAAACCCCAGCTCAAGCCTCCTGGGTGGTCCTGCCTCCTGGTTCACAGGCACCTTCTCACTGTGTCCTCAGTAGTGGAAGGGATGGTGATCTCTCTGGAGCCTCTTGTAGAAAGCACCGATTCCACTCACGAGGACTCCACCCTTACGACTTAAGCATCTCTGAAAAGCCTTACCTGCTAAAATCACCACATTAAACATTAGGATCTCAACATATGAACTCAGGAGGGGACACAACATTCACACCCTAGCAATGCAGAAAACATGTGCCTTCATTGGGAATTTCAAAAGAGAGGCCCATAATGAGAAATTCAGTTGGAAAGGCAGGTTGAGACCAGATCCTAGAAGGCCTTGAACGTCAGGCTAGGGTGTTGGAAGGCAAGATGTCTTCTACCATCCCAGGAGAGTGACAGGGACAGGATTTACTGTCCTACCTGAAACAATCAAAATAGAAAAGTAGACAAAACTTAAGAAACAGCAATTCTCAAGATGCTGGACATCAAGCAGTGAAGAACATCTCACAGTGATCTGTGAGAGAAAGGAAACAAACCACATGAGCTATATCATTGTCCCCTCACTGCTTTGAGTGTCACAGCTGGGGAACAGGAACCCAAGAGAGAGGACAGAGACTCCAGGACACCAAGCTGGCAAGAGTTTGCGCAGCAGAAGGGTGACGGAGGGACCTGCACATAGGTGGATCCCTTTTCTGTAAAGGATATCCTATGATACTCAGTAAGGTAGAGCCAAGTCTGTGCTAGCATATGTCACAGGTGGGAGGATCTGCATGAGAACAGGGAAAACTACCTAAGAGGGTTTGAATGCTGTGCCCCACATAGGACCAGAAATAGTACTTGTTCCCACCAACCATATTGCAAAATCCCATAACTCAGGATGCACTGGGTAAATATGCAGGAAGATCTTGCCTCAACAGTGGGCATAGTTAGTTCTAGATGGTGTATGTTTATTGACCCACCTAATGAATCAGAAGAATAAGACCTGAAAAAATCAAACTGCCTCCTATTAACCTATGTCCCAGAACAAAGTCCAATAACATTTATGGGATTACAAAAATATCCAGCACCTAAGTAAAATGTATGATGTCTGACATTCAATCAGAAATGAACAGATAAACAAATAGACAGGGAAACACAGCCCATAATGAGGAGATTTGATTAATCAATTGAAGCCAACCCAGAACTGACACGGATGTTAGAACCAGCCAACAAAAACATTAAAATTTATTACAAATGCATCCCATATGTTCAAGAGATGAAAGATACAAAATAAAGAGCAAAACAGAAATTCTAAAGACAAAACTACAAATCTGAAATGAAAATTATACTAGATAGGCAAAGTAGACACTGCAGAAGAAAAAAAAAACAGTGAGGCTGAAGACATAGCAAAATAAACTATCTAAAATAAAACACAAGAGATAAAATAATAAAGGAAAATCAGCCAACCATTGGTCACCTGTGGGACAACCTCAAGAACTACAATACATGTGTGATCTGAGTACCTGAAGGAATAGAAGAGGGGGCAGAGAAAGAATTGAGAAAATAGTAGCAGAAAAGTCTTCAATTTTATAAAACAATAAATCCATATATTGAAGAAACTTAATTAATCCCACAGGATAATTAAGAATGATGAAATCCTGTAATAAAGAGAAATCTTAAAAAGAGAAAAAACACATTACACACACAAAAAAGATAAAGATGACAGTATATTGCTCATCAGAAACAATGCAACAATACAGTGAAGCAACCTCTATCAGTAACTCCACAAAAACCCAAGTTGGAATTCTACACCCAAACAAAAGCTTTCAAAAACAAAGGCAAAATGAAGATGTTTTCAGAAATGACAAAGCTGGGAGAATTTATCACAAGAAGTCCTTCACTACAAGAACATGAAAGGAAGTCTTCTGTACAGAAATGAAGTGATACTACTCTCCAGATGCGAATGAAGAGCACTGGAAATGGTACTTACATTGGTAAATATATATGATTTTTCCCTGTTACTTAAATCTCATTAAAATAGAATTGCTTAAAAATAATGATAACAATGTATTGTGGAATTTAGAGTATACACATTAGTAAAATATATGAATGACAACAGCTTAAAGGTCAGGAGCAGAGAAGTGGTAGTATGTTGTTGTATGGTTCTTAAACTATATGTGAAGTAGTGTAGTATCCTGTAAAGACTGGCTGTGATAAGCTAAAGATGTATGTCATATACCCTAAAGTCATCACTAGTTTTTATAAAAGAAAGCATTGTAGCTAATAAGCAAAAAAAAAGAGAGAGAGAGAGAGAGAGAGAGAGAGATAAATAGCATAATAAAACATATACATCAGTTCAAAAGAAAGCAGAAAAACAGGGAAAAGGAGCAAGGAAGAGATGGATAAGTAGAAGACAAAGAGCAAGCTTATGGACTTAAATATAATCAAACCAACAGCTCCATTAAGTGTAATTTGACTAATGCTCCAATTAAAATGAAGAGATTGTTAGATTGGGCAAGAAAGCAAGATCTAACTACTTGCTACCTATGTGAAAAGTACCTTAAAAATAAGCATAAAAATTAGTTAAAACAAAAGCATAGAGAGGATACATATGTGCTAACACTAGTCAAAAGAATATTGGCTATTTTATCTCAGACAAAAATTATTAACAGAGATTTAGAAAGCAACTTCATGAGAAGGGGCTCAACTGATCAAGAAGCTCAAATTATTGTAAACCTTATAAACCCATAACATAGCTTCTCAATACGGTAAGTAAAACAGATACAACTGCAAAGTAAAGCTGAGAAAATCAAATCATGGTGGCTTTCCCCAGGACCTTGTTGAAAAAGTAGAGAGAGAGAGAGACACCCAGCAAGGTTATGCTGGACTTCAACAACACTATCAACAGTCTTCACTGACATAGAACACTCACTCCACCCAAAAAAGCAGAATGGGCATTCTCTTTGAGTATACACATAAAATTTACCAAGATAGATAATGTCCTGGACCATCATTTAAGTCTAAATGAACTTCAAAGGATTCAAGTCATAAAAGTGTATGCTCTGACCAAAATGGAATTTAATTACAAATTAATAGCAGAAAGATATCTTGACCATGCCCAGATATTTGAAAACAAAAATTATGTATTTCTAAATAAACCATGGGTCAAAGGAAAACCAAAACAGAAATTAGAAAGAATTTTAAACTGAATGAAAAACACATCATATCAGAATGTGTAAGACACAGCAAATGCAGTAATTAGGGAGGAATTTATAGTACCAAATGCCTACATTAGAAAAGAAGAAAATTTTCAAATAAGGACCTCAGTTTCCTCTTAGAACAACTAGAAAAACAACAGCATATTAAAGCCAAAGTAAGCAGAATAAAGAAAATAATAAAGCTCAAACTGGAAGCCAACAAAAAAGAAAATGGAAATGAATAAAATAAAAAAATGGTTATTTGAATAGATCAACATAATTGATAGAATGATCAAGAAACAAAGAGAGAAAACACAAATTATCAACATTAGGAATGAGAAAAGTGACATCATTATAGATTCAAAAGTTATTACAAAGATAACAAGGGAATATTATGAACAATTTGAAGCCTACTTTAAAAAACACAGATGCTATGAAAGATTTCTAGAAAGATTCAAACTACCAGAAAAATGATGTTATTAGCCTTAAATCTATTAAATAAATGGAATTTATAGTCACAAGTCTTCACCCATACCTAATGTCTACCACCTTCCCACCCTGCCAACGAAAAAATAAACTCTAGAACTAGATGGCTTTATTTGTGAACTCTACCAAACATTTAATGAAGAAACATGAATTCACCACAAACACATCCATAGATTGAATAGGAAGAAACAGTTCCCAATCCATTTTTGAGACCAGCATTACTCAGATTCCAAAATCAAAGACATTATCAGAAAGAACGACTAGAGACCAATATCCCTCATAAACATAGACCAAAAAAATCTAAACAGAATTTTATTTTAGCAAATTATCCAGCAATATATTAAAAGAATAATGTAGTATGATTAAGTAAGCTTTATTCCAGAAAAGTAGTTTGTCTAATATTTGAAAATCAACCAATATAACTCACCGTAT
Source organism: Canis lupus dingo (assembly GCF_003254725.2). Taxonomy (NCBI): domain Eukaryota; kingdom Metazoa; phylum Chordata; class Mammalia; order Carnivora; family Canidae; genus Canis; species Canis lupus. Next base: position 39,250,581 of record NC_064270.1, on the reverse strand, counting down.
TACTAAACTAAAAAATAAAAACTATATGATCTTCTCAACTGAACAGAAAAGGCATTTCACCAAACCTGACATCCGTTCCTCATCAAACAAGAAATAAATGTGAACTCTCTCAACTTGGTAAGAAGCATCAATGAGAAACTACAGCTGATGTCATACATAATGATAAATGTTTTCCCCCTAAGATCAGGAAAAAGACAAGGGTGTCCACCCTCAGTATGTCTATCAATATTGTAGCGAAGTCTCTGTCCAGTTCACTCACGCCAGAAAAAGAAATTAAAAGCACACTGATGGGCAAGAAAAAAGTAAAACTGTCTTTATTCTGAGATGATACGATCATTAATGACAAAAATTCAATAAAATCTACAAAAGCTACTAGGACAAGTAAGTGAGTTTAACAAGGTTGCAGCGTAGGAATAACACCAGTATCCAAAATTCAATTTTACTTCTGTATCAGAAAACAATTAAAAATTGAAAAGCTATTTACAATAGCATTAAAAATATGGAAATGGATACATTCAGCAAAATGTGTGTGTAAACTAAAGTCTACAGAATATTGCTAGGAGAAATTAAACATTTCGTGACTGGAGATACAGCTTTGTTCACAGGTCAGGAGCCCTGGTAGCACTGACACCATTTCCTCCAAACTGATGTAGAGATCCAGCACTACCCAAACAGAAGCTGGTGAAAGTTTTTGGTTGAAATTGAGAAAGCGATTCTAAAATTCACATGGAATTGCAAAAGGCCCTAGAATAATGAAATGAGATTTGAAAAAGAAACACAACATTGGACAGCACCACCTTGCTTGATGGTTTATTGTGACACTGGACTAATCAAACAGTGCTCCATAATTCTCAAAATGAACAAATAGGCTGAAGGAAGAAGGCAGAGATTCCACAGCAGACACACAGGTGTGTGCTCTGACTTTTGACAAAGGAGCAGAGACAATTCAGTCTCAAAAAATGTGCTGAGAAAATCAACTATCTATGTGCAAATATGACCCTCTACAAACATACCATATACATAATAGATTCTCAGACAACACATAAAATTTAACTCAAAATGTTTCACAGACCTCAAAGTGAAACCTAATAAGCTTCTAGAAGAAAATAAAAGTGAAAGGAAATATTTGTGATCGTAACTGAGGAGCAGAGTCCTTGGGTAAATACCCAAAGCACCATCCGTAGAAGAAAACACTGATAATAATCTGGAGTTCATGAAAACTGCCAAGTTTCCACTCTTCAAAAGACCCTCTAAGAGCATAGACAGAGGTGGGAGAAAATATTTGCAAATCATATATGATCAAGGACTTGTATCCAGAATCTATAGAGAACTCTCAAAATGCAATTAAACATAATAACCCAATTTTAAAAATAGGGAAAAGATTTGAACACTTTGCCAAAGAAACTGTATGCACAGCAAGTGATCTAATAAAATATCCTCGATAGCATGTTAGTAAGGAAATGCAGATTAAAACCATAATGAGATGTTACTACATATCTAGTAGGGTTGCAAAAATAGATGAGAATGAACATGCCAAGTATGGGTGATTCTCTGGGGGACCTAGAACTTTCCTGCATGGTAATGGTACAACCACTTTGGAGAGCAGCTTTCTAAACATCTAACCATTTAACATATGATCCTGTCATGATCCATAAAAGAAAAGAAACTGGAACTCACTGCATTAGACCTCACTAAAATTCAAAAACTTGGCAATTCGGAGAAGGACAAACATCATATGGTCTCATTCATTTGGGGAATATAAAAAATAGTGAAAGGGAATAAATGGGAAAGGAGAAAAAATGAGTGGGAAATATCAGAAAGGGAGACAGAACATGAGAGGCTCCTAACTCTGGGAAACGAACTAGGGGTCGAAGGGGAGGTGGGCGGGGGGTGGAGGTGACTGGATGACGGGCACTGAGGGGGCACTTGACGGGATGAGCACTGGGTGTTATTCTGTATGTTGGCAAATTGAACACCAATTAAAAATAAATTCATAAAAAAAAACAAAAAACAAAAAACAAAACTTGGCAATTCAAAAGACACCAAAAATAAAATGAAAATACAAGCAACAGTTTGGGAGAAAATATTTGCAAAAAAACAAATCTTATAAAGGACTTGTGTCTGAAATATACCAGAAACAAAACAAAACAAAACAAAAACAAAACACTAAAAACCTCTTACAACTCAATAATAAAATACAAGCAACCCAATGAAAATATTAGCACAAAATTTATTTTTTTATAATAAATTTATTTTTAATTGGTGTTCAATTTGCCAACTTACAGAATAACATCCAGTGCTCATCCCGTCAAGTGCCCCCCTCAGTGCCCATCACCCATTTACCCCCACCCCCCGCCCTCCTCCCCTTCCACTACCCCTAGTTCGTTTCCCAGAGTTAGGAGTCTTCATGTTCTGTCTCCCTTTCTGATATTTCCCACACACTTCTTCTCCCTTCCCCTATATTCCCTTTCACTATTATTTATATTCCCCACATGAATGAGAACATATAATGTTTGTCCTTCTCCGCTTGACTTACTTCACTCAGCATAATACCCTCCAGTTCCATCCACGTTGAAGCAAATGGTGGGTATTTGTCGTTTCTAATGGCTGAGTAATATTCCATTGTATACATAAACCACATCTTCTTTATCCATCATCTTTCGATGGACACCGAGGCTCCTTCCACAGTGTGGCTATTGTGGCCATTGCTGCTATAAACATCGGGGTGCAGGTGTCCCGGCGTTTCATTGCATCTGTATCTTTGGGGTAAATCCCCAACAGTGCAATTGCTGGGTCGTAGGGCAGGTCTATTTTTAGTTCTTTGAGGAACCTCCACACAGTTTTCCAGAGTGGCTGCACCAGATCACGTTCCCACCAACAGTGTAAGAGGGTTGCTTCCCTTTTCTCCGCATCCTCTCCAACATTTGTGGTTTCCTGCCTTCCCCATTCTCACTGGGGTGAGGTGGTATTTCATTGTGGTTTTGATTTGTATTTCCCTGATGGCAAGTGATGCAGAGTATTTTCTCATGTGCATGTTGGCCATGTCTATGTCTTCCTCTGTGAGATTTCTGTTTATGTCTTCTGCCCATTTCATGATTGGATTGTTTGTTTCTTTGGTGTTGAGTTTAACAAGTTCTTTATAGATCTTGGAAACTAGCCCTTTATCTGATACGATGACATGATACTCTATATAGATAACCCAAAAGTCTCCACTCCAACATTGCTAGAATTCATACAGCAATTTGGTAGCGTGGCAGGATACAAAATCAATGCCCAGAAATCAGTGGCATTTCTATACACTAACAATGAGACTGAAGAAAGAGAAATTAAGGAGTCAATCCCATTTACAATTGCACCCAAAAGCATAAGATACCTAGGAATAAACCTAACCAAAGAGGTAAAGGATCTATACCCTAAAAACTATAGAACACTTCTGAAAGAAATTGAGGACGACACAAAGAGATGGAAAAATATTCCATGCTCATGGATTGGCAGAATTAATATTGTGAAAATGTCAATGTTACCCAGGGCAATTTACACATTTAATGCAATCCCTATCAAAATACCATGGACTTTCTTCAGAGAGTTAGAACAAATTATTTTAATATTTGTGTAGAATCAGAAAAGACCCCGAATAGCCGGGGGAATTTTAAAAAAGAAAACCATATCTGGGGGCATCACAATGCCAGATTTCAGGTTGTACTATAAAACTGTGGTCATCAAGACAGTGTGGTACTGGCACAAAAACAGACACATAGATCAGTGGAACAGAATAGAGAATCCAGAAGTGGACCCTGAACTTTATGGTCAACTAATATTCGATAAAGGAGGAAAGACTATCCACTGGAAGAAAGACAGTCTCTTCAATAAATGGTGCTGGGAAAATTGGACATCCACATGCAGAAGAATGAAACTAGACCACTCTCTTGCACCAGACACAAAGATAAACTCAAAATGGATGAAAGATCTAAATGTGAGACAAGATTCCATCAAAATCCTAGAGGAGAACGCAGGCAACACCCTTTTTGAACTCGGCCATAGTAACTTCTTGCAAGATACATCCACGAAGGCAAAAGAAACAAAAGCAAAAATGAACTATTGGGACTTCATCAAGATAAGAAGCTTTTGCACAGCAAAGGATACAGTCAACAAAACTAAAAGACAACCTACAGAATGGGAGAAGGTATTAGCACAAAATTTAAGTAGATATTTCCTCATAGAGAACTAGCACATGAAAAGAATGCTCAACACATTAGTCATTAGAAACATGGTAATTAAAACTAGAGTGAAATGTCATTGCACACGTAATGTGATGGGTGTAATATAAAAAAGCAGAAAACAACCAATGCTGGTGAGGATGTAGAGAAACTGGATCCCGTGTGCACTGTTGGTGGGAATGCAAAATGGTACAGCCACTTGCATAATGTTTGACAGTTTCTTAAAAAGTAAATAATAAATTTACCATATAACCTAGCAATTCTACTCTGAAGTATCCACCCAAGAAAAGTCAAATACATGCTGACACAATAACTTTTGCATATTTCTTTCTTGCATATTATGAATATTTATTCATAATATCCTCAATTTGGTAACAACCTAAATGTCCATCAGTTGGTAAGTAGACTTTGCAGTAAAAAGGAAAACCCACAGGTACATTCTCTAGCCTGGAGGAATCTCAAAAACATTGTTTCATGAAAGAACCCAGACACAAGAAACCACACACTGCATAGGTTGATTTTTAAGAAATATCCAGAAAAGGCAAATCTACAAAGTAGCTTTAATCTACAAAAGTAGATGAATGGTTGGATAGGGCAGATAAATTTTCACAAGGAATCATATTGGAGGGTGATAGGTGTCCAATTTGGTCAGTGTACTAAAATAAATCAAAATAATAAATTTACATTAAAGAATCACACTTAAAAATACATATATACATGATATATAAAATATGCCTCAATCAAGAAAAAAAATACCAAAGTGTTTTTTTTTTAAAAAAGCATTAAAACTGTCACTGAAAGTTTTTGAGAATTCATGATCAAAACTATATTTTAAGATGATCCAACCTGGATTCTCGGGAGAGAGCTCCTATAGTTACAGGATTCAGTGAGACACATATTATGGTTTCAATATCTGAGGGGAATCAAGGCCCATTTCAAAAGCTCGTGCAATAGAGAAGATAAAAGACTCTCCTCACTTCTCAAACACTTCCCTCCAAGGAAAATAACTGCACCAAATCAGTTAGAATCAGAGTCCAGGAAAGCTGTCAGGTGACGCCTGACTCCCAATGATTTCTGCTGTGACACTTGACAAATGCTGATATAGATTTCCGAATTATACTCCTTATGCAGTAAAGTTCTGTTTCCTATCACAGCATCTCCTACTAATGTGACAAGTTGGAAATATGACAGTGCTGATGTTGTGTGCCAAAAAGCATTCAGCAGGTGACTGAACTCACTTCACTGTTTGAAAACCAGAGCCATCTGCCAATTGTAGGTGAGTGACACCTGAACACTCCGACACGGAGTTTAAGAGAAGATGATGTATACGCCAATTCTGTATCTGATTTTGACAAAATGTCTTGTTCCCATGCAAATACACTGTATGAGTCAAATATAAAATTTTTTGTGATATCAAAGCCTATACTAGCTTAAGTGAAGGGAATTTGCCTTCCTGACAATTTCTTGCTTAGATCTCTAGAAAGGAATTTGCCACTTCAACTTCCTTTTAAATTTCCCCTTAATCATGCCCTAATGCAATCCTTCCTCAGAAACTTGCTTGAGATCATTAACATTGTGTCCTTCATTGTCTTGGAATCACACTGGGTTTTAAGCAATATGTTTTAGCCAGGCAGAAACGGCTTTTTCAGTTTTCATTCATCAACGGTCATTCGCAGGGCCAGGGAGAGACCATTCCCTTACATTTGTCTGAAATGCAGCCAATACCAATGTCATCATTTGAGGTCATGTTTAAGGTTAACATGAGTAAGTAATGGAACTTGGGTGTAGACCACACACTGTGCAGGGTTGCCCACAATCAGGAAGCAGTAGATTATACAGGGTGAAGGTGCTAGAACCCTCTAGGAGGCAAGCAGGTGTGGATGGAAAATGTTGATGAGGAAGGATGGGGATTTATTTGGAACTTAAAATATAAAGACACGACTTTAAGTATAGGAGTGATCCTCAAAGAAATTGCAAAAATACTCAAAAGCTACAAATAAGATTAACATACAAAATTAGATGAGTACCAAATGTCGTGTTTACCTGGGGTTCCAGACTGATCTGCAGTGAGCTAGGGCTTCCTTTGAACATCTCTGCAGAGTGACATCATATGAAGCCAGAACTTCTACAGGGCACCCTCCCAGAACACAAACACAAATTCTAACTTGCACACAAGATTATCAAGGACACTTGGGTCTCGTGCCCTGACTCTGGGTGCAATGAGAAGTGTCTCCTTGTGACCGTGACATGTTGGCCCACACTTGTGGGTTTGTGAACCACCAATCCACCATCTGCAAGATCCACACAACACAAGCTAAGGATTTAGATTAAAATGATTCAAGATACTAAGTCAAGAGATTCTTGGTTTCCTGGAAGAACCAAATCCAAATACTCCCCCCAAAACTCTCACACATCAGAAAACAAACTAACCAAACAAAAACAACAAAGGAAACGAGGCACATGAGCAACAGTTAGATGTAATCAGCAGCAGAAACATATTCAAAAATACTCAGGATATTAGAATATTTGATTGAAAGTAATTATGTTCAGGGATGCCTGGGTGGCTCAGCAGTTGAGAACCTCCCTTTGGCCCAGGGCGTGATCCTGGAGTCCACGGATCGAGTCCCACATCAGGCTCCCTGCATGGAGCCTACTTCTCTCTCTGTCTATGACTCTGCCTCTCTCTCTGTGTGTCTCTCATGAATAAATAAATAAAATCTTTAAATAATAATAATAATTATGTGCATGATGAGCAAAGGAGAAACACAAACTATTAGCAAAGAACAAGAAATGAATGATTATGCAGATTTAAAAATAGGAAGACCATTAAATCAAAAGGCTATATTAAAATTAAAAAGCATGAGATTAAAGAAAAGATTAAACCAGATGCAGAGAGAACTGGTGAAAGGGGAAGCAGATCTGAAGGAAGCACCAGGAGCGTGACAGAAGGGCAAAGGAAGGGAAGACACAAATGAAGAGGTAAGACAGACGGGAAGGTGACATGCATCTAGTGGAAGTTTCAGAAAGGAATCAAAAGATTGGGACAGAAGCAATAGCTGGGGATAATGTGGGAGATGCTTCCATTCCCGGGAAAGACATAAATCGTCAGAATCATAAGACAATGAACGCACCCATCCAAATTTCAAGGAGGGAGAAACCAAGATATGTTATACAAACAGATCTCGAATTTACTGACAACAAATCTTCACAACAGGGATGTCTCATGAATAAATTTGGGGAAGAAAAGGAAAATTATTCCAACAGGGAATTTCTGAGATTGAAAAAGAAAAATGGTAAATATGAATAAATTTAAATAAGCATTATTGTATTCATAAAAATTATGTTAATAAAAAATGATGTTAATATTAATTTGCAAATCTGGGATTCCACTGTTGGAGATGGCAGATTAGGAAATCTGAACAAACACTTCACTGAGGATAGAATATATTTTAAAAATCCATTCAAGACACTGGATATCCAATAAGACCAGAGGAAGAAGGGGACCCAAGGAGGTGAGTCCTGCTTCTGTACCCTCTTTCCATCGAGCTCATGTCCCAGTCCACAGAAGGAAACTAAGAAGATGAGCAACTCCTTTGACAGCATGCACAACAATGGCAAAAATAAATCTTAGCAAACTAGAAAGAGCAGGAAACTACCTTAACTTGATACAATTTTTCTGCTTTGATAAAATGTTTATGGCAAAACTGAAAGTAAGAAATTTAACTGTTATTATCCACAGATGACATGATTGTGTATGCATGAAATCCAAAGGAGTGTACAGATAAATCATCAGAGTTAGAGAGTTTTGAAAAGTTGCTGCATGCAAATTTGATCCATAGAAATCAATTATCCTCCTATGCACCATCAAAATTAAAAAGTATAGTTTATAAAGATGCCATTTACAATAGTGTCAAATATAACAAGTACCTATGAATAAATCTAACAATATTGCAAGATCTCTATGCAGAGGGGAAAATATTATTAAGAACAGTTAAGGCAACCCTCAATAAGTGAAGGAATAAACCTTGTGCATTTGATTTAAAGACTTAATATTATAAAATGTCAATTCCTGCAAATTGATTCAAAACAATACCAATCAAAATCCCAATCTGTTGAGCTTCACAAACTTAGTCTAAAATTAAATGGAAATGCAAAAGACCCAAAATAGGCAAGATGTTCTTGAAGAAGAACACATTGGGACAGTTTGCTCTACTTTTATCAAGATTGATTATGAAGCTAAAGTAAGTAACTCAGACTGGAACTGACACAAGTATGCACATACCAATGGGACAGAGAAGAAAGCCCAGAAATAGACCTACACCTGCAGATACTGGTTTATGGCAAAATGGCACTGCAGAGCAGTGAGGAAAAATTATATTCTCTATAAATGATGTAGGGTTGGTTGCAATGTAGACCTCAATGTGAAAGGAAGGACAGTAAAACTTCTAGAAAATAAAATTATTTCTTAATTTTTCTTTCTGCTACTTCATTACTAGTGTATAGAAACGCACTAGATTTCTGCATATTGATTTTGTATCCTGAAACATTACTGAATTCATTTGTCAGGTCTAATAGTTTTTGGCGGTGTCTTTAGGGTTTTCTATATACAGCGTCATGTCATCTGAGAAAAGTGAAATTTTTACTTCTTCTTTACCAATCTGGATGCCTTTTATTTCTTTTTCTTGTCTAATCGCGGTGGCTGGGACTTCCAGTACTGTGTTGAATAAATGTGGTGAGAGTAGACATCCTTGTCTTGTTCCTGATCTTAGAGGAAAAGTTCTCAGCTTTTCACCATTGAGAATGGTGTTAACTGTGGGTTTTCCATATATGGATGCCCTTTATCAAATTGTCCTAAACCTAATTTGTTGAGAGTTTTTATCACAAATGGATGTTATACTTTGTCAAGTGCTTTTTTTTCATCTATTGAGAGGATCATGTGGTTCTTAACCTTTCTCTTGTTGATGTGATGTACCATGTTAATTGATTTACAGATATTGAACCACCCTTGTATCCCAGGAATAAATTCCACTTATGACTTAAAATAAGGAAAACTTCTTTAAACGGGAAATAGAAATTATAAACAAAAAAAGACAAGACTGATATGCTTGACTGTATTAAAATTATTAATTTGTTTTTATTAAAATTCATCATTAAGGCAATGGAAAAGCAAGCTAACTGGGTAGGAGAAGATATTTACATATGCATAATGCTATCGACTGAATGTGTTCCCTCAAAATTCATATATTAAAATCCTAACCCCCAAGTTGATGGTATTTGGAGGTGGACTTTTGGGAGGTGATTATATCATGAGAATAGAGCCCCTGTGATGGGATTTGTGCCCTTATAACAGAGATCCTAGGGAGCCACCTCAATCCTCTCTCCACTGTGTGAGGACCCTAAGAAAAGACTGCTATCTCTAAGCCAGAAAGTGTGTCCTCACCAGACGCCAGAGGTACTGCTTGCACCTTGATCTTTGACTTCCCAGCCTCCAATAGATACGCATGCACACAAAACACACTCACAGTGTAAGGATGTTCACGGGTACATTGTTCAACATGAGCCAAAGCTAGAAAAACATTCAACTGTCTTTCAACAGAATGAGTAAAGAAATGGTGGCTTATCTATATAATGAAATACTATACAGTATAAAATGAACAAATTATACTCTAGTTACATTCTACAAGCTGCATCACACTGACCTTTATCAAAAGGTAGTTCCTGATGATTATATGTGAAAGGCAAAACTTAAATGTGACAGGCAAAACTGTAAACCTCAAGAAGAAAATGGAGAAAACATATTCTTGCATTTCAAGTAGGAGATGATTTTTAAGCATGGGAAGGGAGCACAAACATAAAGGAAAGATGGATAAATTTGATTATGTTAAAATAAAAAATATCTATTCGTAAAACACATCATAAAGCATGTGATGAATCTGTATTTACAACAGTTTTTTTTTAAAAAAAAAAAACAACACAACATTAGTATCTAGAATGGATAAAGAACTTTTGGAATCCATTTTTTTCAAAAGCACACAATTAACCAAGAGAAAAATAGGCAAAAATTTCAAACAGAAGTTTCATAAACATAGGGAAAGATTACTAGCCTCACTAATAATCATGGAAATTGTAGCTAGAACCACAGTGAGACACTTTTTCATCCCTACTAGTTGAGGAAAAATTAAAAATCTTAAAGGAGCATCATCTCACCAGAAGGAGAAGCAACTGAGTTTTTGGTGGGAACGTAAAATGGTGTCATTGGTTTCAAAGCAGAATAAGTTCTGGTGATCTAATGCTCAGCACGGTGATTACAGCTCTTAAGGCTGTAGTACACACTTGAAAATTGCTCAGAAAGTACATCTTAAAGATTCTCACCAGTAGAAAGAAATGGCACTTTGTGACATGATGGAGGTCTTAACCTAACACCATGTCACCACCTCTATGGTGGTGATCACTGTGCGATACACAAGCGCATCAAACCAGCATGTCATGCACCTTAAACTTACACAATGTTAAGTGTCAAACATAGTTCGATAAAGTTGAAACAAGGCAAACTAGCGTGACCTCATTAAGTGGAAAGATGCGCCTAACCTACGCCCTGAACGGTATGTACGTATATGACCTGTGGGCTCCATGTACCAGGAGACAATCCAAGCATATTTATAGCAGCAAAACCTGAACCTAATCCACTGACAGCAGAATAGATAAAGAATTCCATCTTCTATTAACAGAATGCCAAAAAGCAGTAAAAATGAACGAACTATGGCTCCTTCCATTCATCATCGTGGATGAATCTTGCAAACATAATATTAAACAAGAAAGCAAACTACAGAAGAATCCATGCAGCTTATACAGTATTGCAATTATGCAAAGTCCACAATTTTGTGAAGCTAAGCAAAATATTATTTATGACACACATGTCATAAAAAAATCAAGAGATGCAAAGATGGCTTCTGGGTTGGTGATGATCTCAGTAGGAAGGGAGGATGATGCAATGAGTGAGAGGCCCACAGTGGGCTTCTCCTCCTAATCTGAATTAACCCCATGTCTTTCCTCCGCTACCGCTCTTCCCTGGGAGGACCTCGGGCACCATGGGTGTGCCCAGCCCGCAGGCTCTCTGGCACCTGGCTGCTTCTCCTGCTCACTCGTGGGCACCTCGCAGTTACCTTCAGCCAACACGGCGCTGTCACACCCCCTCCCCAGTGGTGTGGGTCCCACAGGCTGCCGAAGCTGATAATGGAAGGTCATGAATATGAAATGATGCATAGAGTAGCGTTAGGAACCTCTGGTTATGGGTCCCACTGGGTGTCGTTTGCTCCCATTTCACTCTTCCATTTAGCTAATAGCAATATACCAGAGCCCTAGAAAGATCTCAAGACTGACCTTTGATAATACACTTCGCATCCTCTGCAGCTCTTCCTTCCGACTCAGCCCTGGACGCTTCCGTCACCAAAGGTCAGAAGCGTCTGCAGCCAGAAGGCAGAGGACAGGATTCAACTCGCTGCTCCGGGGCGCATGAGCCTCGATTGCCCCGATGCTCTCAGAAGCTCAGGGACCACAGTGGGGCGCTACCCTTAGGAATAAAAATAGCCAAGGATCCAAGATCGCATAAGCCCCGGCCAGCACGCGGGCCTGCACGCTTCAGCCCTGTCACTGTAACAGCTCTGGGCTCTGGGGGAAGAGGGACAGACAAGGGGAGCGGCACAGGGACAGGGCAGGGGAGCGGCCCAGGGCCGGGGCGGCAGGTAGGACCCTTCACAGGTGTCACTCGCTGAGCTCGGGAGGATGGCGGCACGGGGCGGGACATATCCGCGTGGGATGGGCCGGCTCGCAGAGCACCTGCGTCCCTGAGGCACCGTGGGCCTCGGTGGAAGCGACGAGACCACCACCACCACACCAGTGCCGGGGACTCACAGCCCGCTCAATGCGGTGAGCACCTGAAGCAGCCCGGGCGTTCCCGGAGGCACCTGCAGGGCATGTGCAAGGGCCAGCGCCTTGTGTGAAGCAGGCAGGAGATCGGTGTTACCACGGACGGGGATTACACATACGGCCGCACCGACGGGCAGGGGCAGGCTCGTCCACAGGTGCCCTCCCCTCGGCCGCCACGGGGAGCGTGTTCCCATCTCCCACCACCCGCTCCACTCTCCCACCGGGGCCTTGGAGCCAAGTCGGGAAGGGAGACGGGAAGATGAGAGATGCGCTGGGCAGGCTTCAGGGAGGAGATTTTCCAGGGTGTGAGAGGTCTGGAAGCAAGCGGGCACGTAAAGAAACCCCTGAGAGAGAAGGGAATTCTGTGCCTCCTCTATGTTTTCTGAAAAAAGGCAAGTTAAGGAATTGAAATATTTGGAAATATATTTTCGAAAGGGATCTGGAACTGCTGCGTGGACAGGACATTGGGAGGCAACTAGTTTTATAAGACTGTGCACCTAGTGTTGTAAAAATAATTCTAACAGAAGATTAAACTAAGTTACCTGGAAATTAAGTTAGGGGACTGGATCACAAGTTTCTGGACAAATAGGGTATCAAATGCCCCCTTGTTCCCTTCCTTTTGAATCTGACCAAGCTCTGAAGCCTCCTTGAGAGTCACCCCCTCTTTCCCAGCAGTGTCCAGCCGCATCTGTGGCTGGGGAACCCCGAGCATCGGGGTGAGCGGCAGGCCATAAGGGTGAAATAACTGACTGCTATCATCATCATCATCATCATCATCACCATTGCAATGAATGTTTCAAGTGGCTCTAAAAGCCTGCTCATGACCCTTGCCCATAGGCATGATTATTATAATTAGTATTGCTATTTATCACATGAGAAAATCAAAAGTCACAAAGTTTATGAAATGTCCTCAGATCTGCCAGCAATGAAAAGAAGCGGGAACTCAAACCCAGGACTGTCTGACTTGGGGGTCCTCTGCGCCAACCCCAGGACTTGGTGTTTGTGATACAGGCTCTGGGGAGTCAGCCTCTCTTGCCAACTGGATGGCAGGCTCCGGGGGGCAACACTGGACTCTGCTGGTGACCAATCCCATGTACTTAGCAAAGAATCTGCAAAAAGATGACACTAACTATTTGCTGATTAATGTAAGATATTATTAGACATGTGGGGATTTTAAAGCATAGGGAACAGTGTTTGTTTGCTCATTACACTGACTTCATCACAAATTGATTGGTGGCACTCCTGCAAGAAGATAGATATACTTCATTAAATGCATGTATTAGCCACTCCAATTATACACACTATATTACTCAACCTGAAAATTGCAATAATTTATTTTTTATTTAAGTACTTTCTTGATGGAGCTATTACTCTTGAAAGGTTTGCAAATGGCTCTGGTTTGTAATCACTTAAATATATCCTCACTTTAAATATACAAATGTGGTGACTTTTTTGTTTTTTAGAAGAAACAAATCACTAAAAAAGCCAATCTTTCTAAGAATTTAGAGGGCGTGTGAGGGTTTTCTTTCTTCCCACAAGTGTTCTTTCCTTAGAGTTCTGTAGAATACAATATTTCAGCTCACTGAAGCATGGTGCTTGAGCACAAAGCTGGTCCTTCCCAGCTTCTGAAAGGACAAGACTGAATCCAAGCACCGAAGCCAAGCGCTCGGCAAGAGAGCCTCAACGGCTGAGTCTAGGTCCACAGAGTCCCAACAACACGTCACCAAAAATCCATGAAAAATTCTGCTCAGGAAGTATGGAGGGCAAAATAGCCTCCAAAAATCAGATAGTCCAATAACTAGAGAATATTTCCAATAATCACCTTTCAGAAACTCTCCAGTCTCTGGTTATACTCAAGTCTTTTGTGCTTTCAGCTACCAAGATCCATCAGCTTCTCAGACTTGAAAAATACGGACAACTTTCCAATCATTAAAGTAGCATCCTCTGACGGAACAGTCTAATGAATCACGGTGACGATTCCGGGTGCAGAGGAAGAGAAAGTGCAGATGGAAGAGAGACCCCGAGGAGACGGAAAGGCAAAGCAGCGCCCAGGAGGGGAAGAGGTCGGGCCACCTTTCTTGCAGCCGAAGGGCAGAGAGACATGGAGCAGGGGTCCCCACCGGAGAGGATGTGGAAGTAGTGGCTGAGAGGGGCCAGGTGGCCCAGGATGAGGGTCGCCTCCCCCACTGTACTGAATCCGGCTCTCTCCGAACCAGCCCAACGCTGAGGAGGAAGAGCTATCAAACACTCTGGATACTTCACCTTCTATGTGCAGATGGAAGGGATCCCAGCGGCTCTGCTCCTCCTCCCCTTCTGGCCTCCCCTGCCCAGGCCCACTGATGCCGCAGCCAGAGACGCAGGTGGAGGACAGCCAGGACCTCAGGGCTTGTGTCCTCTGCCTCCCGGGGAGGGTGGGGTGCCCTGCCCGCCCCCAGAGCAAAAGAGTGAAGGAGAGCCTGGCTCTGGACTGGGAATGTAAGTGAGGGTTCGACTTGGCTCTTCTAAAGGCCGCTCACTGCCTCCCGCTCTTTGAGCACGGAGGGGAGTGTGGCGGTCAGTGGTTCCCCTTGCACTGCCACCCTCAGGTCAAGTGGACACTGTGCAGTGGTTCTAGGCTTGAGCTGGTCTTGCTACCCCCACTCAAGCAGGTGGCACAGCAGGCAAAGGGACCCAAGGAGCAAGGGGCTCAGGGGCAGGTGGGAGGCATAGTAAGAAGGGGAGCTGAGTGGCCCTCCCCCAACACGGAAGAAACATGGAGGGTCCCCACTGTGGTGCTTCCAGAAAGTTCACAAAGGCCCCTCCCAGAGCACGGCATTGGCCACCTGCCATTCAGAGATCACGAGCTGGAGAAACAGCCATAACCAACAAAGCACTTCGGCCGCAGTCAGGCGACTGAGGACACATGTCCCTTTCCACCCTGACGTACTGTGGAGACAGGGACCCAGGAAGAGAAGGGACTGGATCACACCTCCTTCCTACTACAGGTTGCTGGAGCCTAGGAAGAGGAGTAGAGAAGACTGGACCTCGAGTTGGACACACTTGGGCTTTTCAATAAACAAAAGTGACCAGAACTCTGTGGAATCCTGCCAAGATGACAGCAGGCGACACAGACAGGCTGCAACACACAGGTGAGGAGAGCTCTTACAAAATAGTAGAATCACTTCATGTCCATATCCTACTGACCTGGAAAGTCAAATATTAGCATTTGGATCATTGGTGAATGGGAATGGAAAAGAATGAAGCCGGACAAAGAGAGGAAAGTCCACCTGTGTCAAGGAGCCCATGAAACGGTAGGAGCACCAGTCACAGAACTGTAGGGTTTTCTCCAGCAGAGTCTGAAGCCCAGGTGGGCACAAAGACTGCAAGCGATGTGTAAAATTTCCTTATAGACAATAAACTATCATATAAGCAGCTTACAATTAGGTCTATTTTTCTTAAGTATAATGCCTTGAAGTTGGTTACACACCAAAGCCCGGTTTTGACTTTCCACGCATATGACAAAGGACTGATTTAACACCATTCACCAGTCTCACAGATGAGTAAGGATCTCCTGGCTACACTCTGGATTATCTAAGGGTTTGGAGGCAAAATAATACAAAGAATAAGGCACGTTTCTAGAGCCAGACTGCAGCATTTCAAATCACATCCATTATGGACTCGAGGGGGGTCTTAGGCAGGTTACATGTCAACACTCCTCCATCTGTGTTCTCTGATCATGAAGCACTGGTTGGTATTTTCTCAACCTCAAATGAAGTACGATGCAAGCACATCTTCAAGCCCCAACTCCCAACTGGAATGCAACCCAGATCCTACAGGGAAATCGTGGAGCTGCTACTCATCCCAAAGCCCATGTACACTGTGGGAGATCCCCGTTTGTAGAAAGGAGTAAGGTATGGGATGGGAGATGTTTTAGCCACCTCCTTTGCATTCAGAGCAGAATCCGTTGGCCTCTCCCTGATGTCCATCTCTGTGTCTCTCTCAGTGTCTGTGCAAGCAGTTAAAGTGTGATGCCTCTTGACGGGGCATCATAATACACTCAACACTCCAGCACCAACTAACTTGGGGCATCTCAATGTACCCGATATTCCAGCACCGACTAATGCAGTGGGGTCCAGAACCCAGCTGGAATGATCTAAGTTGGGTAAATGAGCACATTTCTCAAAATCTACATGTTCCGATGCCTGCAATTGAGTCAGGCATCCCTGGCATCCATTTGTCAGCTAAAACCTGCAACTGAGAGGAAAGACGGAGAATGTTTTGCTCAATTTACAGTCTACTTGAAATTAATGGAGAATAAATGTTCCAAATTCAAACCTTTCAAGGGACAATTTCCATTACGCCCAAGCTCAGCTTCATTTCTGATCCACTGTTGCAAGGAGTAACAGCTGTTAGGGGCACTGTAACTGCGAGCAAACCACTGAGGCCATAAACTTTAAAAAGAAAACTCTCTTTCTGATGGTCACCGGGAGAAAAGGGAAGTGAATGGCACATTTGATGAAATCTGATCACACTGCAAAGGCCTGCCAAATCCTCGAAGCTGTACTAAAGGTCATTGTGTGGAGATGCCAATCCATCAGACTCTCCCCTTCACTCCCCTTCCGTGGGCGAGGCAAGCTTGATGAAGCAGAGGAGCAGTGAGAGAGTGGGAAGCAGAACACCATCCCAACATGTCTGATGTGCAGCAGAATGTGATGGGCACCGTGATCCGGGGGACCTCCCTCTGCCAGCCGACCTTTCAGTTGTCTGTCTCCTATGTCCAGCAAAGCTCCGGACTTTTGGGTGGGATATCCCGGTTCTCCCCTACTCCTACACACACCCCCTTTGGAGCTGTGACCATCAAGCACATGAGTCATCAAGCTCACACACCCCTCACACAAGTATACAACACAGAAAGTGAGGCAAGAGGGGGCTGAAATACTTGTGCAAAAGAGTTCCCCAAGCAAATTCTGCATCAACGTATCCTAGGGAATGTCTGCATCATTAGAGACCGCTCTCTGTGGTGTCCACAGGCCAGGGTGGACAGGAGGACAGCAGACAGGAAATGAGAACAAGAACCCAGACAGGAAATGGTGCAGGGTGGGAGTTGGGGTGGGGTGGAGTGGGTAAAGACTCCCAAGACCTGGAAATAGACCATCAGAGGTGGGGAGATGGGTTCAGGTCTCAGTGGTGGTGGTCCATGGTGCATCAGTAAAGATTGATGTGGGGTTTTCTACAGGAGGAAGAGAGAAGGACTCTCCTAATCTTCTCCCTCCACAGGTCCCTCCCAGACCAATAGACTCAAATGTGACCTGTTGGTCTCCTAACAACACATGCCACGTTACCATGCGTAGGTTAGTGTAGTGTCACAGGGGAGACAGCAGTCAGCTGTGTCCAAGGTGATGAAAGTCAAGAAAGATAAAGACTAAAATTTTCTATTGGATTTAGCCACACGGAGGACATTGGCTGCATTAAGAAGGAGTAGTTTTAGTGAAGTGGTGGAAATACAACAGGGGTAGAGGCCAGAGAGATAGAAGCTAGAAGCACAAAAGAGAGGATGGGAGGAAAGAGAGGATGGGATATATTGATTATTCCTTCAAAAAGTTTGGCATCAATGAACCCTCCTGGGGACAGGGACCATAACTTTTCATTTCTATATTTCTATCAGAGTACCAAGTACATGATATGAGGCATATAAATGTTTGATGGGTCAACAGATGAATGAGTGCCTTTCTGGGGAAGCTCCGAATAGGAAGAGATCGAAACCAGGTGTGCAGGCTGAAAGGGCATGAGACTGAGCAGGAGTGTGTGCCTCAAGGAGAAAGCCCTGGAGATGGTCACAGCTCCAAAGGCAGTGTGTGTAGGCGTAGGGGAGAAACGGGGCATCCCACACAAAGAAACAGCAAGCCTGTGTCACTACACGGGGGACAAGGCCAGATGTGCTGATAGAGTCTAGACTGGAGAGCCTCACTGCCACACTGAAACTCTTCCACTTACCTCAGGAGGCTGTGGGGAAATATCCAAGTCCTGTGAGCAGAAAACATCATGGTGGGTTGAACACAGACAACACCAATGAGAATATGGAGTGCAAGACGGGGAACTGCAGAGAGGACCTGGTGTTTCTTGGAGTTGAGGCAGAAGGGCTCAGCCAAAGACGTGCAGATGGGGGTTGGGTGGGGCGGGCCATGCTTCATCAACCAACAGCTTTCTGAAGGAGGTTCATTCTTGTTAAGTTAGCCTCAGAAACTCACAAATATTTAACATCCAGTGTCTTGCTGGATGATAAGGGGAAGAGCTAAGGCCTAAGATCCTGTTGAAAATCTGAATATAGTCTCCTCCAAAATTCAGCACCAAGAGAGAAACAGCACATGTGTAGAGTGAGTATGGGTTGAAAAATGCAAAGAACAGACATTGCTGCCCAAGGAAAGCAGGTTTTACCGCTCATTAAATGAGATCTAGGGGGACACAGGCCTGGGAGAGGGGATGGGACTGTCCCCAGGAACATCTAGAAGACATCTCTGGCAGCTCCTGCATGAGCAGCCCGAGAGAATAGGAAGAACCGGCATATCTACAGAGAGCCCCCCATTAAGGGAGAG
Source organism: Canis lupus dingo (assembly GCF_003254725.2). Lineage (NCBI taxonomy): Eukaryota > Metazoa > Chordata > Mammalia > Carnivora > Canidae > Canis > Canis lupus. The sequence goes on along the minus strand of NC_064270.1, from coordinate 39,231,866 downwards.
GGTCATATGCTTCAAATGTGGGAAGTTAGCCTTGAAAAGAGAAAGAGGTCATGATTTCCAACTTTGAGAGAAAATAAAGTTTTAGGGTAGGAGAATTAACCAGGTAATGGGACAACCATATTCCTTAGCATTGTCCACTTACAAGGCAGAAAGTGTGGGCACAGAAGCACTTGATATAAGTTGGATGGAAGAGAAATCAATATTAGTTTTTTTAATTTAAATTGGATACATGATGAAGGACCAACCACACCCAACATCCCATATAGCTCAGAAGCTTTATGAGGCGATCCCGTCATTAGGTCATGTGATGCCTGCCTTGTGATGAGTCCAGTTGGCTGAGTCCACTGGTCAGCAGTGCTAAAGCCCCTCTCCTGGCCAAGAATCACTTCTGGACCTCAGGGCTACATGTGTGTTTTGACCCTCTGCTCCATGGGACTTCCTCTGCTCCCAGGTCCCATTTGGGCTCACAGTCAACACACAAGATATTACCCAAATGGAATGGCGGCCCAAGGAGCATATAATAGATTTTTAAGTCCACCTCATTTTCTATCACATATTCAATTAAAAAGAGCAAACAATGTACAGATGTAACCATCTGATTTTGCAGGATTGTGGGTCCCACCGGGCAGTGGGGCCCTGAAGAAGAGCCACCCCAGTGACGAAGTAGAAAGAGCCTTATTTTCAGAGCCTGTTTAGAAATGGATCTCCATTGGGTGTCCCCTGTCTGTCCACTGTACAATATTTTTTTGAAGATTTTATTTATTTATTCACAAGAGACACACACACAGAGAGGGAGGGTGCGGCAGAGACACAGGCAGAGGGAGAAGCAGGCTCCATGCAGGGAGCCCGATGTGGGACTCGATCCCGGGACCCCGGGGTCACGACCTGGGCTAAAGGCGGCGCTAAACAGCTGAGCCACCCAGGCTGCCCAACTGCACAATATTTTAAAGTGTGAGTTAATATCTACTGAGATTCTGACTTCAGTATCATTAACTGAGTCAGCTGGTGGAAATTTGTGGAGAGTTCTTATCTTTTCCAGAGCTTTTTCCACATACATTCAGGGGGAAGGTGCAGACTTGGGGAAAAATGAGCCCCTCGTGGGCACAAGCAGTGGGGAGGGGCCCGGGGGTTGCCATCTGACCTTGAGCCTGAACCGCCACCTCCAGGTGACAGTGACAAATACAGAAGTCTTGCTGTCTGCTCACAACGCTCCGTGTACCCTCCCAGGAAACCGCCCTCTGGGTCGGCGGACAAAACAGTCACCGAGGGTCGCTTGGCCCCTGGACTCTTGGTGTCCACGCAGAGTAACAGGTGTGCCCCAGCAGGGGTCGTCGGAGGTGCGGTGGGGACCCAGATCTGTGCCTCACACCAGCCTGCTTGTCCCTGTAGAAATTCACATTAAACTTCACTTGTAAAAAGAAAGGCGTCTTCAGAAGGAAGCAACAAAAGGTACTGAGCGCTGTGGGAGGGGTGGAAAGCCAAGGAGCCCCGAACAGCCGCCCTCAGCCCCTCGCAAGCCTCTTCCTCCCACGCTCTCAGCTCAGACGTGCTGAGGAGGAGCGACGCAGTGATGCTCTCCATCCTTTCCAGCTTTCAAACATTCCCCGCAACCACGCTCCTCTCTGAAATGGAGACACTCATTCCTTTGTCAACTGCAAGTGTGCTAATTTACAAGGCACCATGTTTTTTCCAGAAAAAGCAGTTCTCCGTCACTTTGGAGGCGCGGCTCCAGCTCCAAAGCCACCTTCTCCTTCCAGGAAGCCTCTGCTTCTCCATCAGGGGAGGTGTCAGCAGCCCTCAGCGCCCTGTTGCCGTGCGTCCTCCATGGGGACAAACCACGCGTCCACGGCTTCCGGGCTTTGGGGACCAGCAGCCCTTTCCCACTGATGTGCTCATCTAACAAGTTCAGAGTCTCATTTTTCATAAAGATTTATAGGATCAAGATCTTCCCGATTTATTTTCCAAAAGGAATTAGTATGGAAATAGATGCTCCTCTTGCTGTAACTTTATCAACTTTGATTTTGAAGCAGGTGGCAATCAGTTTGTATTTATTTTGAGCGAACAGCTTGGACCGGATGCTATTTTCTAAGTACCTGGTACCCTCCGAGGAGACCTGTTCAAGCTCGACGTGGTGATGATGTGATTCACCTAGAAGAGCCACCTCTCCTAATTAGCCTGATTGGAAATTCAACAAAGCCTGGTGGGCGCCCACTCGGGAAACCCCCAAGCACGGTGTTTGCAAGCTCACGAAACACAGTCCGGGTGACAACGTGCAAAGAAAGCCCAGAGCCCCCCCGCCCGCCCCAAGTCAGACCCTCCCCGGGCCTGGCTCCTGGCCGCTGTGCATGGTGACAAGCAGAAGTGGTCCCTGCACACCGGGTGGACCTGCCGTCCCGCTGGGGACCAGTGCCTGGCGCTCGGCTCTCCTCCTCCGGGGAAGTCAGATGACGGGCCGGGCTCCCCACTCCATCTTCACGGTATTTTCCTCTGTCACACCTCTCACAACTATAATTAAACTATGACTTATATAATTATTTGATTAATGTCTGTCTCCCCCACCGCGGAAGGTCTGCTGCGCCAGGGACCCGTCTCTCCTTGATCCCATTATCCTCGCGCCAGTGAGCGCAGGGTCCGACAGAGGGGAGACAGTCGGCGAATGAATGGATGGATAAATCAACGAATCGATGTTCTATGGTGACATCTATTTTCTGTTTGGGGCATTCGGCTTTGAAGAAAACTGCTGGAGTCCCTGGAAAGTACTGGAAGTGGCAGCGGCTCCCCTCTTTGGGGTGGGTCACGCACAGCAGAACAGGATCCCGGTGGGTTCCTCTTTCGTCCCAAGGTGTTCGGGCCCCACGGCCAACGGACCCGCCGAGGCCCAAGACAGTGAGCCCCAGCCTCCGACCTGCTGCTTGGTCCTCCGTGTGGGGTGCGAGGCCTGGGCCAGCACCCGACCACCGACTCCGAAGTGCCCCGGCCCCCGGGCCGCCCGCCTCCACGGAGAGCGCGCAGCACCCCCACACACACATGCACATGCACACACACACGCGCACACGCACTGCAGCTGTGTGCTTCCTCCTGGTCACAGAGCACTGAGGGGTCACGGACTTGCGTGGGGATTAGGAGACTTACAGCCTAGCAACTGAAACTTGCAGAAAGACCTTCTGTTACCAAAATAGGAAACCCTCAAAAGAGAAAAGGTGGCTTCCCAGAGGTCCCAGGACCAGGGACAATCTCACCTTTAAATGAGTCGAACGTGGCGCCTGGTGCCAGGAGTAGCGGCAGGTAACTCGCCCACACGGGACGCCTGCGTCTTGCGAGGCAAGCGAGCGCCGCTCCTCAGCTCTGGCGCAGGCGGGGATCCTGCAGACGTGAGCTGCCGCCCCGATACCTCTCGTGGGCCTCAGGTGTGGGAAGGGCTCGAGGGCAGGGGTGAGGCTCGGAGGAGGCCCCACACCGCAGGACCCTGGAGCGGGCAGGTCCTCCCCACGTCGCCGTGCACCCGCCCTCTCTTTCCTTCTGCCCCCATCCTGCTCCCTGTGCTTGCACCCCGCCTCCCGGGTGACCCCGCAGCCCTGCCCCTGGGGACCACAGGGAGGGAACAAGGCCTCTGGGCTGCGCTCACCCCTCTGCGGACCTGATGCCCATCCCTCCTCCTCGGGAGGGAGCCCCACACGCCACCGGCTGCTGAAGGCGTGAGATTCCAGGATGCTCGTAAAGAGGGAAATATTGTCCTCAGTAAGAACAACACTTAATATTCCCAAGTAAGAAATCACAGCGCTAGTAGCACAAGAGTACTGAGAACTTAATAACGGGAGGTTAATAACCATAAAATACTGTGATCCCTTTTCCTTTGAGATCACGGAAACAATTCCAGCTACTCACCAGCAAGAGCCTGTTTTCTGGAAGAAACCTGGACGGAGCCAAGACGTCACAGTCCCTGCACTGGCACCAGCGCGCGTCACTGGCGCGGGCGTCCAGCTGAGCTGTGCACGGGGCGCCTATTTGGGGGTTTTCGAGTCTGATTCGCAGCACAGCACAGACGGGACACAAACGCACAACAGAAAAAAGACAGGAAAATGGCAATAACTTATCAGAAAGTCAACGCCAACGATGGAGTTTTGCTGGGTTACCTCCTTTCCAGGTCTCTAAGTATTTTCACTGAGCCCAAGAAAGCACCCCGGGGACAGGCCTGGGTCCCTTGCCAGCCCTCCCTCCACTCCACCCCTGACCTCCGCGTGCCGGGGTGGCTCGTTCCCTTCTCACCAGGGACAAGCCTTTCCGGCCCGTAGCCGAGAGTCCACTCTGCTGCGCCCACACATGGAAAACCGCAGTCACAATTAGGGTGAAATACGACGCCAGAGATGACTGATTCTTGGCAAACCTGGTCGGACGCTACCTTCCCAAAGGATTGATGTGGCCGTCGGGGGAGCCATGGTCCTGCCCTTGCTGCAGGGGGCTGGTGGCCCTCGGAGGGAGGCCTGCGCTCCCGAGTGGAGGAGGGCTGGGCGCGAGGGAGAGCGATGCTCGTGTCAACAGTGCATGCACGTGAGTTATGGAGGCCGAGCTGGCCAGGCCTTAAATCCCGCTGAAGGTCATTCCAGAAAGACATTTGTAGAATGAGCTGCCTTGTTCAAAATTCAAAACCCTCTTAGCTGTGAGGGCTCCCGGACATTTGATGAATATAGTCTTGTTTCGTACAGGGTCAGGAGGAAGCGGTGGGCTGCAGCCTCGTCGGCACACACACAGGCTCCCTCTCTCTCATGCACACACACACCCCAAAGAGAGTCCAAATGAAGTTGCTCCCCAAGTGCATTCCCGCAACACTCTGGGTGAGAGTATATAGCAATTCTAGGGGACGGTGACCAGCAGCTCCCTACCTGGCACATCCTCACACTCTGTCAGGAGTCCCTGTTCCTACAAGTAAAGGTAGGTTGACGGGGCACGGCCTTCAGCAGCGGGAGCCTCACGGTGACTTAGGGGACATTCCTCATCACACCAAACGAACCCGAGGATGAGCAGGTCCTTTGAAAAGGACTTTGTCGGAAATCCCTCAGTCCCAGGCACGGGTGGCACACAGGGCCACCAGCTGCCCCTAGAGGCCACGGCCACAGGAGGAGGGCTTGAGGCCCAGCCCACCACACTGACCGCAGCGGTGCTGGTGGACACCTCTGCCCTTGCCCCAGGAGCCCCATCCAGGAGGAGGCACGGCCATCCCAATACAGCATGGAAGCAGATTCCACAAAACCCACAAGGTGAGCGGATGTTATTTGATGAATTCCTGGTACGGTGGCCGGAGTAGCCACAGAGCCAAGTGCCAAGGGGATGAGGAGACAGGGCAGCCCACAGGCCTCCGACGCGGCCTGGTCTACAGCTTCACAGCTTCACGCACCTCAGGGTGCCTGCGGTCCGGGGGGGAGCGGGGGCAGGAGCCAGGTTCCCGGAGCAGTTGGGGTCTCAGGTTCAGGGAGAGCAGAGGTCTGAGGCTGCAGCAGGGGAGACGCATACACAACACCTGCTCCCAGAGCCGCAGCAGGTGCAGGAAGGCTGGGATGCAGCGAGCGGGGGCCCCACGAGGTCACGGGCCCCTGGTAACCACGTGGAGCCAGCCAACTTCTCCCCGCTTGCTGCTGGTGGGGTGCGGCAGGCAGGAGGCCAGGAGGAGCGGGGTGGGGGGCAGGGGGCCAGGGAGCCCAGCTGAGCTGCAGGGCAGCCGTCCGGCCCCTTCCCAGGAGGCAGCAGGGAAGAGGACAGGGGCTGCTCTGCTCATGCCCCAGCACCCCGGAGTCTTTACGTCTTTAGGGCAACAAAACACCATCTGTCTGATTCCTCCCCCTGAGAATTTCCTTTCCAGGAAAAGGTTGACCAGTGTGCTGGGTACATGCAGTTAACGCGGTGAGGCCTCCGAGGGGAAGCCAGGGCCCTGAGGTCCACCCCACGTGCACGCGTGTGCACACACACAACACATAACGCAACATCCACTCGCATACACACAACACGCACACAGCACACACCATATACACACACACGACACATGCAGCACATACGTGTACACACAAGCACATACATACATATACACAGCAACATACCTGCAACACAAACAACACAGAGAATGCAACATCCACATACGTACAATACACACGATACAAAATACATCTACATACACACACATATACACAGGACGTACACACGTGTACACACGTCATACACACAGCAAACACACAACACAGCGTGCACACACATGACGGTGTTCCGGAATCATGAGGAAACTCAAAACAAACAGCATTCCCAGGGACATCCACCCTCCCCTTCCCCGGGAGGAGCACAACCCCAGCCCCATGCGTGGGCTGCACGGAGGAGGGGGAGCGACCCGGGAGGCCTGGGCCGGCACAGCCCCAGCCAGGGGACGGGGTCTGGCAGCGGAGTGGCCAGGTGCGCGGACTGGGCAGCCGTGGCCCTGATGTGCTGGGAGCAGAGCTGCCCTCTGCTCGTCCTTCTGTAACCCGTTGTCCCAGCTCGACCGTGGGCGGCCTTTGTCCAAAGAGCCATTCTGAACGCTTCAAACTGCCAAGGTCATCACAGGATGAAGGAGGACTGGGATCTGTCAGGGCCGAGAGGAGCCCCCGGACGTGCACCTCAGCGAGGGGCCCGCCGGGGCCGCATCCCGGGACGGGAAACAGACACGAGGGCAAGTCAGGAAGGAAGCGTGCACGCTCGCTAGTCCTCACACACCCGTGCCACGCGCCCGTCATGACCTGGGTGCCCTAGCAGCGTCGGGGACACGGGGCGTGCTTGTGCTGGAACACGCCCTGCATCTTTGCGACTTGCCTGGCAACCTGAAACGGTGCCGAAATAAAAAGCTCATTAAAAAAACCTCCAAAAATTAAAATAACAATGGCGTCAAGTTTGCCGTGGACGCTGTTGGAAGGGCTGCGTTCCTCCCGCCTCCTGCAGCCAACATCCGCTTGCTCACACACCCGTGGGCATTTGCACATCGAGGTGTTCGTGCCAAGTGCACCTAGTGGAATAGGCTGTCAAGTCTGGCATATTGTAAATATTAGTGTGTAAGGTAAAACCATGTCATCGTTATGCATCAGGTGGGATCTAAATAGCGAGCCATCCCGTACCCACGGTCACCACGGCAGACATTCACGGACAGGGCCTTTAACTAGCTGAAAATCCTCATCCTTCTCTCTTCTTCTGTACATCCAAGCCCCTCCATCCACAGAATTTTCTCCCAAAGGGATCAGTGTTTACGCTTGAGATTGTGTTATTCATCCTCCTATCACACTTCTCCGCTCAGGAATATTGATAGAAAATATACACCTACTCTTTACTGCCAGTGACCACCTGACTCTAAGTGTCAGAAATAATCTTCTTCTGGATTGGATTTCTCTACATGATGGCTAGCATAACAAATCAAAACAACATAAATGTTATCTGTATTTCGATAGACACATTAAGCGTAAAAATAAAATGTTAGTACAAGTGCATCATTTGATGAAATGGATGGGCTGGTTTTTCCACACGGTTCATCTATCCTGCCGTGATTCCATTACTTATTGCTGGACTGGGACTGGGGTCAAGGATGGTTTCTGTTTCCATTTATTTCTTGTAGATGTCTGAACAGAGGAAACTTCACCTCAAGTGTGTAGATGAAGATGGAGTTTTGTGACGGCTCTGGCACGCAAAGCTGTGAACTTCCTCCGGGGAACACGCAGAGTCATCGTGTGGGGGAGTCGTAATTACCCACCAGGTTAACTACTAGACCAGGCCTTTGTTCAATTTTGTCCTGAAACCCAGGTATTGGGACCATCGACTTGCACGATGAACCCGGCTCGCTCCTTAGGAGCATTTCTTGCCCGACACAGTCAGCAGCATCCCTAGTTGCCCTGACTGTCGCTGGTCTTTGGACCTGGGCATGCACGGAAGACGACCAGAGGGCAAGGGTCTTTCCTTGCCTTTACTGTGCCAGCAGATGTGGTGGGGAACGGCAGGGCATCAGACACAGGTCAGGCTGGTCACATTTAAGAAGGACAGGAAGTAGAGCATACGCACGCCGAGTTCCCCAGAGCATCCCATGTTCATAGACACACTCCTGAACGGTCTGCCGAGCCACAGAAGCACGCAGACGCTAAGAATTCATGGACCTCAGGGGCAAAATGCCTTCAGGAGAACATGCACTCCAGGGGCACAAGGCCCCAGGAGCCCATGGACCCCGGGAGCGCAGGGACCCAGGAACACACGTCAGCGCAGTGAGGGAGCAAACACCTCCCACGGCCCTCAGGGAGCTTTCCTGCTGCACCGTTTGTAGGCTGAACCCCCAGGAGCTGACACCTATGCCACCGAGAAGAAAAACAACTGGCTCTTCCATTCTGACTGGGGGTGTCTGTCTCTCCAGTGGCTGGACGCTCCCAGACAAGTCCTGGCGGCTACGGCTGGCCAGTGGTGGGAAGCGGGCCTGAGGCCATGCGTGGAGGAGGCTGCTCGCCAAGCAGATGTGACACCCCTTAGCACCCAGTGTCCCGGTCAGGGTGTCCATGGGCACTGGCATCCCCTGGCCTGCCCACCTCTGCACAAAGTGAAGCTGGGGGTTGCCCCACGCGGATGCAGCCACCAGGACCACGCTGCCTTGGGTGCTGCCTTGCAGCGGTGAGCCCTCCAGGGGCTCCAGCCTATTTCTTGGCCCGTATTGGGGCACCAACCCTCCCGGCTCTCAGGCGTCACAAGCACCTGTGACATCTCTGGGCACATGTGGATCTGCAGAGGTCAGGGAGGAAGAACCTAGCATCCCTGGATCTCCAGAACATTCTCCCACAGGCCCTATGCTGCAGGCAAGGCCGAGGCTCAGGGTGGCCTGGGACCCACAGCCCAGGGGCCACGTGAGGAGGTGGGGAAAGCACCAGGGGCCTGGGTGCAGGGTGTGAGGCTGGTGCCGAGTCCCAGGCCCGGTGGGGGCAAAGCGGCACCCATAGCCACCCTGGGTGCAGGACTCGGAGCCCAGCTCTGAGCCCCCCGAAAGCAAATCACTCACCCCCCACCCTGAGCCTAGCGTGATGCGTGAGTGACGGCGTGAAATCCCCCAGATGCGTGTGCCGAGGGGCAGTCAGAGCCACGCCCCCCCAGCCCTGCCAGGGGTCCCCGAGGGCTACCAGGCCAGCACCAGGGCCCCGGGCCTCACCGGGAGCTGGCACTGGTCTGTCTGGGAGGCCCTGCTGGGAGGAGCACAGCAGAGACCCAAATGCAGTTTGATAAACAGTCCCCGACACTGCTCTGGGCCCGGGTTGTAACCTTGACTCCGGACCTCCCAGGTGCCGGTGCAAACGCCTTCCGGAGCCCCTGAGGCTGCGGCCAGAGGCGGCCACGTGGTGAGCTGCGGCGGCGCCCAGACCCAGGGGACAGGACGGGCTCCCCGCAGCCCCAGGGGACAGGACGGCCTCCCCACAGCCCCAGGGGACAGGACGGCCTCCCCACAGCCCCAGGGGATAGAATGGGCTCCCCAAGCCCCAGGGGACAGGACGGCCTCCCCACAGCCCCAGGGGAGAGGATGGGCTCCTCAAGCCCCAGGGGACAGGACGGGCTCCCCACAGCCCCAGGGACAGGATGGCCCTCCCTGCAGTCCCAGGGACAGGACAGCCTCCCCAAGCCCTACAGTTCTACAGCTCCCACAGGCCTGCCACTGGGCCCTCAGCCCCTCAAACACGGAGCGAAGGTCCAGATCCCCACGCCTCTCGGCATTTCAAGACAGCCCCAGGGGACAGGACGGCCTCCCCACAGACCCAGGGGACAGAACAGCCTCCCCAAATCCCAGGGGACCCCCCACCCGCCCCAAGCTCCAGGGGACAGGACGGCACTACCCACACCTGCCCTGGAGGGGGCCACAGTTGGGCCTCCAGGACACGCCCGAGGGACAAGCCTGGGATGTCAGCCGGGCCAGGTAGAGGCTCCACAGCAAGTGGTGTGAGCCCCTGGCACCCAGCTGCCCCCAGTCGGTGGCGGTGAAACAACGAGCACAGAATTCCAGGTACAGTCAGTAGCTTTGCTTCTGAGAGAAAATGCAGGCAGGGCACTGGCTTCATGTGACAGAGAACAGACACTGGTCTCGTCTGCCTGGAGTGTGCCCGGCACAGGCAGGACGCGTGGCCCGTGTCCAGCAGAGGACGGTCCCCTCCCAGGCCCCGGGAGCGACGCAGGACGGGCTTGCATTACCCAGGGCGATGGGCCCTGGAGGATCACGCCCTGAGCGGCTCGGAACCACCGTGACTACACGGAACTCGGAACTGGCGCGTGCATAGGGCCCTGGGTGCTGCACCATCTTCCCAGGCCGGGAAGTAATAGCAGCCCAGGGTTTATTACGTCCTATAAGCTCATTTGCACAATTTGAAGCAGCAGAACACCGAATTGCATTTTCCATTTTCATCGAGCCACAAATCCCATAACTGCTGCTTTAAAAGCAGCAGAGGCTTTGTGATACCGCCTTCAAGAACCAAAGAACAATTATCGGCAAAAACAACAACAACAAGAAAACAAAAAATAATGCTACGCGTTATTGGCCCCTTGCCCCAGAGTCTCTGGGAAGGGGGGGCGGGCGGTGCGGGAGGCGAAGCGCTGGGTCCTATTTCCTTTGTCTGGTGTCGCGTCTCCTGACACACTTTGCAGCCCCCCGTCCGTGCCGTAAACATGGGTCTAGACTGCTAAGTACGCGGGCTGCTTGGCGAGGCTCCCTTGGAGTCGAACATCATAATTAAAATTCACAGCAGATGCTACTGAAAACATGTAATCTGTGTGCGCAGAGGAAAAACAGTGAAACAAAGACATATACCAGGCCTGGTAAATTGCTAAAGAAAATTTCAGATAACCGAACGCACGCGCACAGAAAGGAACGCTGGCACGGAGTCGCTCCCGGACAGGATAGGAGCCCCTCCCCACGCACCCCCCCACCCCGCTCCGCCTGGCAGGAGGCCGGGCCCGCCGAGGTGGCTGTATGCACCCCCCCTTCCTGCAAGGGCCCGTGTGCCCTGAGAGCCTCCCTTGCTCTTTTGCCACCGTCAGTCTGAATTCGAGAGGCAAATGCTGAAGGTCTGGAGTCTTCCCCCTTCTGGTCTCCGCCGTCCAGCTGGCAGTGGACACGGCACTTGCCCGAGCCCCGGGAACGTAAGCCCTGCATTCACAGGGAGGACAGCCAGGCCGGGTGGTGCCCCAAGGCCCTTCTGCACGAAGACTCTGCTCACGGGCACCCTCACCCCCACAGCCCTGCCCCCTCCCCCCCAGGTCCTCACCGCTCGGCAACAACACCTGATAAATGGGCTCAGGCAGCCGGTGGCAGGGACAGGGGCAGGGGGAGGCGGCAGGGGGCTCGGCCCCGGAGGACCCCTTGCAGGTGGCTGCACCGAGCTCCGTCCATCAGCAGGGGCTGATCTGGCCCTGGGGCTCCCGTCTTCCACGCGGACTGTCCTCGGGGCAGCGCCCCGACCTGCGGGAGCGCTGGTGCTGCCCCACTTTGGGCCTCCACCTCCACTCACCAGGTAAGCAGAGTTTGACGCCTTGTGTGTGGCCTGAGGCTGGAGGCATAAAAACCTGGGACGCCGGGCAGCCTGTGGGGCTCAGCGGTTTAGCACCGCCTTCGGCCCAGGGCCTGACCCTGGAGACCCGGGATCGAGTCCTGCATCGGGCTCCCTGTGTGGGGCCTGCTTCTCCCTGTGCCTGTGTCTCTGCCTCTCTCTCTCTCTGTCTCTATGTTTCTCATGAATGAATGAATAAAAACTAAAAAAAAAAAAAAAAAAAAAACAACTGGGGACGCCAAAGACGTGCTGCACTGTCCTGGAAACACGCCCCGACTATTCTAACAGCTTTGCAAGAGTGTTCAGGTAAGTGCACCTGTTTGGCCGAAGGGTAAACCCGGACATCCGCAAACATCCATTCAACGAGATGCTCCGGGATCGCTTCACCAGGGAGCCTCCCCGTCCACTCTGAAGACGAAAGAGCAGCTCCCCGCCCCCGGCACCCACCCCCCACCCGCCCCGCCACACCCCCCGACCGTCACCAGGCACCGGGTACACGGCGGCCAGGAGTGGTACGTCCACGTCCAGCAGAAGGTGAGCTCTACAGCTCCCGCAGGCCTGCCGCTGGGCCCTCAGCCCCCCAAACACAGAGCGAAGGTCCAGATCCCCACGCTTCTTGGCATTTCAAGACAGGTGCGTGCTTTCTCGACTATGACGGTGCCTGGGGCGCAATTCCACAGACACAGTGGGCCGCTGGCAGCCCCTGGCCCGGCTCAGAGGACCCAGCCCCCTACGGCTCCCCGGGCTGGGCTGCCCATCGGCACGTCCGTCCGGGCTCCTGGGGCTCTCCGAACACCCAAGACCGAGCACAGGCTCGTGTCCACAGCCGGGCTGGTGGCCCCAGCGTCCGCCGACCCTCCTCCGGCTTGCTCCGAGAAAAGCTTCTCCTGCAAATCATGGCATCGGCTCTGGCCGCGGCTTCAGGCGGTCTCCTCCCCTCCGACGGCACGGTTGTTCCCCCCCAGCTCCTCCCGCCTGCAAGTGCGGCTGTAAATAGAGATACCGTCGCAGGGGATAATTGAAATTTCAAAATATTAAGAACTTAGAGTTTTAGGGATTTGGTTTTATAATAGAAATAAATAAAGGCTTGCCATGTTGGCAAATAAGAGCTGACAGTTGAGAAATTAGATTTGCATACCAAATATTTTATATTAGGAATTAATTGGCAGCAAACCCTGCTCTCAGCCAGCCCCTAATTGGAGGGCAGGTTCTGACCTGCAAGACTTTCTATGCACAGTGGCCCCCAAGTTTGAGAGCCAGCCCCTGAGAGCCGCCGGCAGGCCGCCAGCCTCTGCTGCGAGGAGGAGGAGGAGGAGGGAGGAAGAGGAGGAGGAGGAGAGGAGGGAGGAGGGGAGGAGAGGGAAGGAGGAGGGGGAGGAAGAGGGGAGGAAGAGGGAAGAGGAGGGGAGGAAAAGGAGGGGAAGAGGAGGGGGAGGCGTTCTGCTGTGGCTTTTCACCCAAGCAGCTCTGGTGATGGTGGCAGGTGAGGACCGCAGGGGTGAGGGTCCCCCCCGCCCGCCGGGAGGCACCCAAGGAGAACCTGGCCACACGGTGCATAAACTGAGCACTCAGAAAGCACCACAGGCCCTGAGAGCCATTTCAGAGCCTGAACAAAGCGAGGAGAACACAGCCCAGGAAACTGGAGTGATTTAAAACACCCGAGGGCCTGCTTATGTCTTGAAGACCCAAGGGGACGGGGGTCTTCGCGATGGCTTCCCCCTCCCCTGGTCCCTCACCCTGGCACTGCTCCTGGCTCCCGGTCACTGCAGGAAGCTCTCCGAGGTCCCTGCCGCTCTAGGACACCATGGTGGGCCTGACACCAGCATCGGTCAAGTGACAAGTGACAAACCAGCCTGTCCCCACCTCCCCCCATTCTTCTCAAGCACAGAGTAGAGGCTTCCAGGAACCACCTGGGGGGGCGCCGCCGACAGAGGACCCAGCACGAAGCCCCCCCCCCAAGCTGGAAGGTCCCACCTGGCGGTGGACGGGGTTCGGATGGAGAAACCGGGCAGGTCCACATCACCAAATGTGGTGCTTTCAGGGAAGGGGAAGTTTCTCAAATGACCCCGCACCTCGCGGTGGGTCACCTGCTGTCTGCACAGCATGGTGACGGACAGCTCCGCGGGCGAGGGGCGACTCCAGAGGGCCCCCCTGTTCAGACCACACGACAGGCTCTCCGTGGCCCTGCTCCCACCGGGCCTGGACTTCTCCACGGGCTCTCGAGGTTTGGGGAGTGTAGACGGAGCTCCCGAGCCGAGGACGGGGTGGCCGCGTCGGGCATGCGGGTGCTCACGGGGCATCCAGCCGGGCGCTCCTGCCCTGGGCCAGCTGGGCCATCTGAGCCTGGGAGGCAAGAGGGTGCCCTGCACAAAGTAGGGCCACGCCGGGCTCGTGGGCACTCCGACGGCCTTCTCCGCAGCGTGGCCACCTAGATGCTGCCTCCCCCGGGGCCTGAGGCGGCGAGGAGGAGCCTGGAAGGAGCCCAGCCGGACCGGGTGGTGCAACAGAAGCCATGGGCTCCGTCTTATTAAATGACACTTTATGATTTTGGGAGGTGGCCACTGTGTGTCGGGAAGGGGTCCAGAGGCCCCGGAGCCGGCAGTGATCAGACCAGACCGAAGCCCCGTGGTCACGAAGGTCCCATGCAGTGGGGAGGCACGTGGCCCACCGGGGATGGGGGACGGGCGGTAATTCTGCACCGGAGCTTCCTGCGCACAGGCCGGTGGCCAAGTGAGGTTTTGGTCCAGCCTGGGGAGGCCCCGCCTAGCCACAGAGCACCCCCACAACCGCAGACAAAGGAGAAAATCCCCAGCAACCGGCGGCGTGGGGCCCTGCTCCGGAGAAGTTCCAGTCCCACTCAGAACCTCCCCTGGAGGCCGAAGGACAGTCGCGTCCACGGGAAAGGAGGGCGGAGATGTGTCCTGACCCACGCCAGGCCGAGCCTTCCCAACCAGGAGGGCAGCAGAGCGAGTTCCAGGGCCACCCGAGCGCTTCGGCCCACCCAGAGGGTCCTGATCGCGTGCCCCTCTCCCCGGGCACCGGGGGCCACTCGCCCCCGTCGTCCTGCAGACAAGGAAACCAGGAGCGCTCCTGGGGCTGCGCCAGGGCCCTGAGGAGGTGGCGCCCCCGGAACAGAGGGGATCCAGGGGATACGTCTTTGCGGAATGTCAGAGGGCAAAACGGGGGCAGGGCAGTGATTTGGGGTAGGGTGGGGGCAAGGGGAGGGCCCCCGCGGGGAGGGGCTCACAACCTCAGACACAGATGCCCAGAGCCTTTGGAGACGGGGGACAAAATAAGGAATAACACTTTGAGAGGCAAGAATAACGAAAAACGAAAAGGAGCCCCTGAGGGCACCCGGGGGGGCTCAGTCGGTTGAGCATCTGCCTTCGGCTCAGGTCATGACCTTGGGGTCCTGGGATTGAGCCCCGTGTCGGGCTCCCTGCTCAGCGGGGAGCCTGTTTCTCCCTCTCCCCCTCCCCCTCCCTCTGCTCATGCTCATGCTGTTTCTCTCAAATAAATAAATAAAATCTTTTTAAAAAAATCATAATAATAAAAAGAGGCTCCAAGAGCACAGTTATTTTAGGCTCCTCCAGCCTGACTCAGAATCCCTTAAATTCTCATTATCCCAATCCTTCACCAACCAAAACTTTATATTCATAATATTAATCACCTGTTAACTTACCACCAGGCAATTAAGATAAAGTTGATTATCACTGTTTAACACACTTCCAAAATATTTGGCCGACACCAGAACAGCCTGGGCAATTTCTCTCCGTCTAATTACCTGTGAACGCGGCCTGAGACTCACCCCCGTTAACACGGAAGCTCTCAGTCCTCCCCGTAGAGCTGAGGCATCACGGAGACCCTCTGTGCCGACGGCGCAGGAAGCCGGCACTGGCTCCCTTAGCCCCGTGCCCTCAGGTGGAGAACCTACTGCACCTCTCATGCCCTGAGTAGTTGTCAGGTGTCTTCAATTAAAACATATGCCCTGAAATCGTCTTAAAATAAAGCCTATTTTAAGAAACAAACTTGAGCCAGGACCTAGTCCTGATATCTCAGAGGGAGGCCAGAGCCGTGACTCCCGAGCCTTCTAGAGCAGGGTGAAGACATGTAAACCAACCTCAGAGGGCACTTCCTCCAGGAAGCCTTCCCGGCCCTCACCAGGCACAAGCAGCCTCCTTAGCCCCATCTTCCTGAGAGTGCTGCCTCCCCCATGAGAGAATAATGCTTTGGGAAACATCTGGGCTTGATTCAGAGATGTCGTAAGTTTGGTTCCAGACCACGGCAGCCAAGCAGATATTGCCATAAAGCCCAGCACGTAATAGTCACTACACTAGTCCAGGCGGCTCGGGTGCCGCAGCATCCCGTCTCCGTACATACCTTAGGTAAATACCCCCTCGCCCCGCAAAAACCCCAACCATCATCTGAGCTTTCAACAAGTTGCAATGACTGATTACAGACCAGAATAACGGACGTAATAACAGTGAAAAAGTCCGAAACGTTCATGAGAATTATCAAAGTGTGGCGCAGAGACGCAAGTGCACAAATGCTGTCGGGAAGAGGGCCCCGGCAGACTGGCCGGACGTGGGGTCCTGGGTCACCACAACCGTCAACAGCACGTGCAGTGGGCTGAAGCGCAGCCCCCAAAGCGTGGTGTGAACATCCTGTACGGTCCCCGCAGCAGCACCCACCTGCCACCCCTTAGCCGTGAGCGCGAGGAGGGCAGGTGTGGTGACCCGCGGATCTCGATGTTCTCGGCCTGTTAGCACATGATCATGCGGTCAGGTAACAGAAGCTGTTAGCCAAGAAGAATACAACCTGCCAAGCAGGGCCCCCGGGCCTCAGGAGAGCAGACGGGCCCCGGGGAGAGAGAGCAGGTGCGCAGCCCAGCAGGCCCCGGGGGGTCCTGCCTCCGCCGCGACTGGTCCCGTGACGGGGATGAGACCGACCACGCAGGAGCCTCTGCCGGCGGGGAGGGAGCTGCCAACTGCAGTCAGGCTGAGACATTGCGGTGCAGGCCCCCCCGGACCAGGACGCTCTTGTCTTTGGGGTCCTGCCCGCGGCCAGCAGACAACATGCTCCTTCCTCCAGCCACCACTTCTGCAAGCAGAGGCTCATCTCTTGGTTTTATTTTTTATTATTTTTAAAATATTTATTTTATTATTTATTTGAGAGAGAGAGAGAGAGAGAGAGAGAGAGAGAACGAGCAAGAGAGAGCATGTGGGCACATGGGGGGCCGGGAGGGAACAGAGGGAGAGGGAGAGAGAAACTTTAGCAGACACGGGGCTCCATCTCATGATCCTGAGATCACAGCCTGAGCGGAAACCGAGAGTCGGCTGCTCAACCACCCAGACGCCCACGACTCTTGGTTTTAAAGACAGAAAGGGGGATCCCTGGGTGGCGCAGCGGTTTGGCGCCTGCCTTTGGCCCAGGGCGCGATCCTGGAGACCCGGGATCGAATCCCACGTCGGGCTCCCGGTGCCTGGAGCCTGCTTCTCCCTCTGCCTGTGTCTCTGCCTCTTTCTCTCTCTGTGACTATCATAAATAAATAAATAAATAAATAAATAAATAAATAAAGACAGAAAGGGGGTCCCGGGTGGTGCCCTGCTGCTTGTGGATGAGCCTCGTGTGTCAGGATGCAGGAGAGAGGCTGTCGTGGGAGGCAGGAGGCCCACACGCTGGTCCCCACCTGAGCCACCGCGCACTGTGACCCTGGACAAGTCACTGTACCCACCGTGAGGGGCTGCAGGAGACCCCCCCCCCCCATGGCCCGTCCTCTCTGGGCAGCAGTGGATCAAAGCAGAGCCCACAGAAGGCATCTGCTACTCTCACGTGGGCCGTGCTTCCTTTAAGGAAAAGAATAATGATAATACCGTACTCCAGGGACAGGGTGCAGGGGGGGCACTTATGAATATTTACTACTCCTTATGCTATTTTTAAAAATAAGTTTTATGCCATTTTCCACAATAAGCATATACTAGCTTTATGATCCTAAGCCAACAATTTTTAAAATTCATTCATTCAGGCACAAGACCAGTGACTTCTCTTAAATTTAATTTGTAACCGTATTAGCCACAATTTACCCATAAAACGACGCGGATGTTCAGTACGCCCGTGCCACCTTCTGCACGCGGCTGGAGGCAGGCAGTGGATGGGTGGACAGTGGTGCACAAGGCGGAGGCAGCCCTGGCAGGTGCGGCTTCTGAAAATGAAAAGCCCATGAGCTTTGTGCCTGAATCAGCCCATTATGCACCAGCATCCACATCCCGGCCTGAAACCTGTTGACTGGTTCGGTGAATGCCTCATGCTCCCCTACATCCCGGGAGGTGACAGGTCATCACCTGTCACCTCTGGCACTTCAGAGGCAGATGAGCAAGCTCCCGGGACCCTCAAGAGTAGTCTCAGGGCTCTCTGTACAAGCACAGGAGCCGTTGAGTCACCTGTGACCTCACTGCCCCCCTGCCCACCAACAGGTGGCAGGATCATGAGACAAATGGCATCAAACCCACTCATCCCATTTGAAAGGGTCTTTTCTGAGTCCCGTGGTCGTGTCACCTGTGCAGGAACGTGCCGGCGTCCATCGGCATTCTGCCCACGCCACACACTCATAGTTTTGAGCAAAAATGTTGGCAACGCGAGCTGCCAGGCTCTCGTGATGCCCATTTCATGGGACCTGGGTGTTGACTCGTGTTATGTGTGTTATGAAGACTTGCGGCTGTTTGTTTCACATTCCGGGTCAGATCTGCGGCAATTGAGAGATTTCGGTCAAAAACATGTTAGCGATGAAAACATTGTATTCAGACCAGAAAGCACAACACACCCTCGGGCAACCACATCAGCAATTCTCTCCCTCTTACTTAGGTGAAAAATGGGGCTACGTGCCACTTAGTTTTCATTTTATCTAATATATTCTGACTTTACGTAAACCGTTTTTGCAAATATGATCATGTAATTGAAGCATCTGTCTTGTTCATTATTTGGCAAATGTGTCCTTTTAGCACCCGTCCAAATGAAATTTGGGAAATTTGGCTAATCACAATTTAACAGATGTTTTGTCCAGTTCTATGCAATCTTAATTTCAACAGACACACATCCCTCCGCTCGCTGAAGCTCTAATCGGCGTCTCTCTCTGCCTATACAGAACTGTAAAGGTAAGAGCATCATAATTTTATCACATCCAGCCTTGTTCCTGTAGCTTTAATTAATTTAAGTGAAATCCCATTTGACCTTGACAACAGCAATTATTTAAAGCAAAGCCTTGACAATATATTTCACATAGCACACATTTTTTTTTCGACAATATAGCTCAATAGCCTGGCAGAGCTGACATCTTAAATACTCCACAGCAGAAGTGCGAGGCTTTTGCACGCGGGCTCTGACATCAAAGTGCACGCACGCACAGAAAGAACCAGAGTTTATCTCCGCATGTGCACGAGGCAAAAGGCAACCACTCCTTCAGTAAGACGGTGTCCTAATCCTTAGCGCGGGCAGCAGGGACCCTTCGACATCGGGCCGCTGGTGCAAAGACTGGAGGGAAAAAAGCTTGACGCCCCAGTTCCCTCTTCTAGAGGAAAATTGGTTCTCCCCTTGGGAATATAATCCCCCAGAGGCTGGGTTTGGCTCCTTCGTGTTCTGGCTTTTGACCTCAGATGGTTAAACAAAGTACATGTCTTGTTTTACTTTGAGTAGAAGCAAGAGCTTTTCAAAAGGACAAAAGTATGAGAGAGAAATCACCTGCGG
Source organism: Canis lupus dingo (assembly GCF_003254725.2). Taxonomy (NCBI): domain Eukaryota; kingdom Metazoa; phylum Chordata; class Mammalia; order Carnivora; family Canidae; genus Canis; species Canis lupus. The sequence goes on along the minus strand of NC_064270.1, from coordinate 39,212,565 downwards.
TCCTAGCACTACCGTGTCGAGAAATGAATGGAGGAGACGCATTTTGGCTAAGAAATGAGATTATTTTAGCTACAAGGGGAGCCTCAGGCCGACACTGTCCCTGCTTAGAACAGAATTGTGCCTCTGCTCATGCGCACACTGGAAGGGTTTCCATCGTTTTTCTTGAGGAAAAAAAAAATACATGCTGTCTTGGTTTCCTGATTTTCAATAGTCAGAGTGTCTATGTGGTCCCTCCCTGGTCCCCGGGCAGTCACAGCAACCGGGAGCCGGCCTGAGAACCCCATCTGCAGATCACCCCCACTGACAGCATCTGCTGACCTCAAGAACCTCCTGCACCCTCAGCTTCTTTATCCCAAAGGTGAGGACAGGATGGCACCCACCTGCCAGGGTGCTGGGAGAGCCCCAGATGATGGCATGTAGCGCCCTGGTATTTCTGTGGGAGGCCCCCACCCCGAAGGGCCAGCAGACATGTTACAGGACCTCGGGGTCCCTGGCACTCCTGCGGCCCCAGGTCTCCCTCCTCCACATCTTCTGCAGCCACACAGCCCCTCATGGTCCCCTTACCCTCCCCCAACTCCCCTGCTGCCGGAACAGAGGACGCTGAAGCACCCACATTCTACCAGCCCAGAAGAGCCGCGGCATCACAAGGATTCCTGGCGGGCTTTGCTGCGTGGAGCCCATCGCCTCTGCACAGGCATCCTGCTGGCCGCGAGTGGGCCCACGTCCCTCCAGAATCGAGCACAGGCGAGACACTCAGCCGCAGGCGTGACCTTGAAGCCAGCCTCATAGACAACGGCTGACCTCCCAGCCCAGGACGGACGCATGAGAGCACATCTCCATCCCGAGCGATAGCAAAGACGCTTTAAAAAGTCTAAACCAGGGGCAGCCCAGGTGGCTCAGTGGTTTAGGGCTGCCTTTAGCCCAGGCCCTAATCCTGGAGACCTGGGATCGAGTCCCATGTCGGGCTCCCTGCATGGAGCCTGATTCTCCCCTTGTCTCTGCCTCGCATGTGCACTCTCTCTCTCTCTGTCTCTCATGAATAAATAAATAAAATCTTTAAAAAAAAAAGTCTAAACCACATTAAATTCATTGAGTTTGTAAAAATCCATGTGAAGAATATCGAGCAAATGTATCAAAATGAGATTTCTTAATTGCCCTTAAGTAACCGTGAAAACACACAAATGGACAAACAACAAGCTTCTACTCTAGAACTAAGGACGCATTTAGAGAAAAGAACCCAGGCCTCGGAGGCCAGAACCACGTCCCAGCCAGAGCCCCGGGCCTCTCAGGAGCGTGTCAGACACAACGACTGACCGCTAACTTGACCCCAGGACCCACCCAGGACCCACCCCAATTCCAGAGAGCTGTTAACGCGTGGATGTCATTTGTATGATCCACGTAAGTCACCACCCAAGGATCGTGCGGAGGGATTGCCGGTGGGCACGTTAAGAAGGGACGCAGTGTCCTCCTGGATGCCACCGTCTGAGTCCAAACATCAGAAAGCAAGACAAGGCGGCAGCGGCCTCCATGCCTGCAGCACACCCACCACCAGGGAGGGAGCGCCCCCCGCAGAACCGGGGGGCTGGAGGATTCGCCTCTGGGGCGCCCTTTGACTGCCTTTCACCTCCAGCTGTACCTGTTAGCTCCCCAGAAGCAGGGGGAGCGTCCGTCAGAGGAGCCGTGCTCGCCAGGATGGGGACACCAAGGTGACCTCCCAGACACAGCGGCGTCGTGGGAGCTCTGCCACCGGCCACCTGCGTGAGGGACACAGTGACGTCCCCCGCGTCCAGCCCAAGGAGTCCACAGCACTGGGTCGCAAGCATGCCACGCGAGGCTCTAAATAAGGGCTTCTCCACCTCAGGGACTGCTGAGGGGGGATGAAAACGATTCCGGTTAGAGCCACACCCTGGGAGGGAGCCGGGGTGAATCTGAATTGCGGGGGGCTCAGCGCAATTGCCGCGGGCTGCTAGGAACAGGGGCTTGCACCCCGGGGCCTCACCTCTCATAGTGCAGTTGGGTCAGTCTCTCCCCAGGAAACCAGAGCACACTGTAACAGGTGCCTCATGATGAAATCCGGAAACAGCAAGAATAATATCCTAGGGATTTGGAGGGAAAGTCTGCTGAACTGCATTTATGGCAATGAAAGAATATTTCATAAGACATCAGACTCAGGCCTACCAATAAGAGTCAAGACGGTGTTACGACAAAGAGTGGAGAACAGGCAAAAAACAAAAACAGTGAATCAAAATCCACACCGGAGGTGGCTCAGAGCACACACAATGTGCAGCAGAAGGCGGGACGGGAGGAAGAGAATGGTAAACCACTCACAGTGGGCCTAAGGACAAGGAGGAGAGAAAAATGAGTATAAGGGGACACAGAAACTGACAGACCTCCACACGGACAGCACTGGGGTTTCCAGAAAGACAAGAGAAGAAGCAAAATGTGGCTGGAATACACTGGTGCCCTCTTGGTGGCACCAGGCGACCCTGAGAGGACAGAGGTGTTGCTCACTCACGCCACACCTGCCCATGTTGCTCCCAGAATCACTGTGCTGTCCACAGGATGCCAAATGGAACAGTATTCTCAATGTACAGGACCCCCAGAGAATGCACATCCCTTGCACCATGACTGGGAACCTTATCCCATCATGCTCCTTACCAAGAGAGAAGTCAAACTTAAGGACATTAAAATGGAGAAATTAAAGAACACATGGTGAGCATCAAAATTCAGTAATTCTAACTCTAAAGTGATGACATAGTTTTGTAGTTATTTAATGAATGTATGGGGAAAAAAGGCTTTTGAGTATGGAATATTATAAAGACAATATTATATTAAATTAATAAAAATTGGTAAGTAAATTAGGCAAAGCAAAAGTGCTAAATGTTTTGATGTTTTAGCAAAAGTGCTAAATTGAGCAATTCTATCAACTATCAATTTGGAATATGTATTAATCAGCTTTTTCTCTGTCCATACTGTATAAGTAACAAACACAAAATCTCAGTGGATTACAACATCATTTATTTCCTACTCATGTCTACAGCACACAAAAATCTGAGAAAGTGCTAGATTTGTTGAAGAAAGTGGATATAACCCTAATACCAAACACTGACAAAAAGAAGGGGAGACCTCATTATTTAAAGATAAAAGTAAAGAGGCACTTGGGTGATACAGTCAGATAAGTGTCCAACTCTTGATTTTGGCTCAAGTCATGATCTCACCGTCATGAGATCAAGCCCTACGTTGGGCTCCAAACTAGATGTGGAGTCTGCTTGAGATTCTCTCTCTCCCTCTCCTTGAGCTCCTCCCCTGCTCAAGTACATACTCTCTTCCTCTCTTAAAAAAAATAATAAAATGAAAAAAATTCACTGGTGGGCACTGAGGTGGGCACTTGATGGGATGAGCACTGGGTGTTATTCTGTACATTGGCAAATTGAACACCAATAAAAAATAAATTTATTTAAAAAATAATAAAAAGAAAAAGAAAATATTAGCAAAGCAAACAAAATAATCAACAGAATGTTAATCAAATAATCTTGCAAAACTAAAGTTTTCCTGGAAAATACAGACATTTTACCTTTGCTGATAAACAAAATCTCATCATTTTTCAATAGCACGAGAAATGTGCTTATGGGTATAGTGGACTTTAAAGTGAATTTTTCTAATTTAATGCTTATTAACATTATATCTAAAATATTAGATTTTTATATCCCAAAACAGTGTCACCCAAGTGTTATTAAAATGGCAGTGCAAGTGCCAAATAACGCAAGTCAAAAATCAGTAAACTTGGGAGAAAAGTAAGCTGTGATAAAATGCTATGGCTTCAAATATCTCATCATATTTATTGTGCTTAAATTGGAGTTTTAAAATTAAAAATAAGCAAAGAACTTTTCATTTTGATAACATGCACATTCATTCCTACACCAGAAAACACACACACACACACACACACACACACACACAAACTCACATTTATTCCTATGGGGAAATTATTTTTGAATAACATAACTTTTAAAATCCCTAATGCTATAAATGGTTACAAGAGACGGACATTTTCATACAATATGTGGGAGGGTAAATAAGCAAACTCTTCCATAAAATAATCTGTGAGTATCTAAAGGGAACTTTAATACCAGTTATCTCATGATTTCTACTTTCAGAAAATTGGAAAATTCTTCTCAGCCATATTAATAGTAGAAAAATAAAGCATAAGCACAAACTATATGTCTGATTAAGAAGAAAAGTATTTAACCAAATTAGAAAACATATATAGGATATAACATTATGTAATTCTTAGAAATGATGCTGGTAAAAAAGTAGACTAGGGTGAGGAATAGCAAAAAAAAAAAAAGATTAAAGAAATAATGGCTGAAAACTTTTCAAATTTGGTGAAAACTATAACCCTATTAATCAAAATGGCTGAACGAAACCACCATCAAAAGGAACATGAAGAAAAGTACACCAAGGATACATGATAATTATATTGCTCAAAACCAATAATTAAAAAGGAAATCTTAAAAGCAACCAGAGGGAAAGGACACAGTATGCACTGAAAAAAGAAATATAAGGACATTGGCAGATTTCTTGTCAAAAGGAATGCAAGAGAGAAGACAGCACAGCAACACCTATAAAAGGCATAAAGGGAGAAAATAAAGCTGTCAACCCAGAATTCTATGCCCAGCAAAAACAGAAGTGGAATCCAAGGCAAAATTAGAAGGTTTCAGACAGACAGAAGTTGAAAGAATTCATCACCAGCAAACTCATGCTACAACAAATGCAGACAGAAAGAAATTGACAGCAGAAATACAGACCCATAGAAAGGGATGAAGAATGCTGGAAGTGGTAACCAGCTCAGGAAGTACAGGAGAGTTTTTCTTGTTACTTAAATCTCTTTGATGCCCATCACCCAGTGATGTGATGAGCACTGGGTGTTCTTTGCAACTGATGAATTATTGAAAACTACATCTGAAACTAATGATGCAACATATGTTGGATAATTGAATCTAAATAAAAAAAAATAAATCTCTTTGAAAGATAATTAACTATTTTGACAAAAGACTGTATTATGGGGTTTATAACATATGTGTCATTCACACATAAGACAGAACAGCATAAAAGCCAAGAGTGAAGAAATGGGAGTGTGCTATGGTGAGGCTCCCACGCTCTATGATGTGGTACGGCTTCACTTGAAGAGCGACAGTGGTAAGTTAATGAGACACACTACAAACCTTAGGGCAACCACTAACAAAACAACACAGACTTACAGATAATTAGCCAATAAATGATATAAAATGGAACTGGTAAAACAAAACAAAACTCTACAACCCAGACAAAAAGGCAGATAAAGAGAATAAAGAGAGAGGATACAGACAGAAATAAAAATAGCAATATGATAGCCTAAAGTCTAACTATATCAGTACTCACATTAAAGGTGTAAATATCTAATTTAAAAGATTTTGACAGATTGGATTAAAAAGGCAAGATCCAAGTGTATGAAGAGGACAAGAAACACACTTTAAATATAAAGACACATATGTTAAAAGTAAAAGGATGAAAAAATTATAACAAAGAACAAAATTGGACGGCTATCACTACCTGATTTCATGACAGTATAAAGTCATAAGTAAAATAGCGGAATATTGGCATAAAGATAAACAATTAGATCAATTGAATCAACTAGACTCTGGAAACAGGTCCACATATATATGGACAACACAAATGAGTTCTGACAAAGATACAAAAAGCAATAAAGTAAAAAAAAGGGTAGTCTTTCCAAAAAATGGTTCTAGAACAACTAGATATCCATACACAAAAAAATTTTTAAAAACTACAAGCCATCCATCATCATGTATATAAAAATTAACCCAAAGTGGATAACCGATCTAAATATAAAACCTAAAATTACCAAACTGCAAAAGAAAATAGAAGATAAAAATCCTTGTGAATTTGAATTGGACAGTTTCACAGACACAACACTTCAAGCACAGTTTGTAAAAGAATAAATTAAAAAAATAGGACCTCATCAAAATTTAATTCTGCTATTCAATAGACACTGCTAAAAAAATGAAAAGACAAACTTGGAGAAAATATTTGCAAAGTAAATATCTTAAAAAGAACTCATATTTTGAATACATAAAGAACTCTCTAACAATCAAAAGATAGAGAACAATGGGCAAAAATATACAGAGTTCAAAGAGGATAACACAGATGGCAAATTAGCACGCTAAAAGATACTCAACATCATGAGTTACTGGAAATACAAATGAAAACCATAGTGAGAAGCCACTCTGCACCTAATAGAATGGCTAAAATTAATGACCGACAAATTAATGACTGGCCAAGCATTGGAGAGACTGTGGAGAAATGGGAACTCTTATACATCGCTGCTGGGAATGAAAAATGGGATAACGACTTCAGAAAACAGTTCGGCCGTCTCTTAAAACGTTAAAGGTATAGAACCGTAGGACCCAGCTACTCCAGTCACAGGTAATTCTCATAAGAAATGAAAGTACACATCCATAGAAAGACTTGTACGTAAATTATCAGAGCAGTTTTATTCACAAAAATAGCCAAATATTAGAAACAACCCAAATATTCCTCAGCAGGTGAGTGGATGAATTAGCTGTGATATATCTATTCCATGGAACACTACTCAGCAATAAAAAGAATGAACCACTCAACTCCAAAAAAACACAAATAATCCAATTAAAAATGGCAGAAGACATGAACAGACATTTCTCCAAAGAAGACATACAGGAGTACCTGGGTGGCTCAGGTGGTTAAGCATCTGACTCTTGGTTTCAGCTCAGGTCATGATCTCAAGGTCGTGAGACAGAGCCAAATGCAGGACTCTGCACTCAGCGAGGAGCCTGCCTGTGCCTCTCCCTCCCCTCATTCTCTCTCATAAATAAATAAATAAATAAATAAATAAATAAATAAATAATAATATTTTTTTTAAAGAAGACATTCAGATGGCCAACAGACACATGAGAAGATGCTCAACACCACTCATCATGAGGGAAATGCAAATCAAAACCACAATGAGATACCACCTCACACCTGTCAGAATGGCTAAAATCAAAGATAAGAAACAACAAGTGTTGGTGAGGATGTCAGGCAAAGGAACCCTCCTGCCCCATTGGTGGGAATGCAAACTATGGAAAATAATATGGAGATTCCTCAAAAAATTAAAAATAGGATTACCACATGACCTAGTAATTCCACTACTGGGCATTTGCCCGAAGAAAATGAAAACACTATTTCAAAACGATCCGTGCACCCCTGTGTTTATTGCAGTATTATCTACAACAGCCAAGATCCAGGAGCAGCCCAAGGGTCCATCCACAGATGAACGGATAAAGGTGATGCAGTGTGTACAATGGACTATTACTCAGCCATAGGAAAGGATGCGCTCTTGCCATTCACAACAACAAATGAATCTAGAGGGTGTTACACTAAGTGACATAGGTCCAGACTGAGAAAGAGAAATACTGTATAATTTCACTCATAGGTGGGATTTCAGAAACAAAACAAATTCAGGAAAAAAAAGAAAGAAACAACAGGAAAACAGCAGAGACATTCTTAACTACAGAGAACAAAGTGGCGGTTGCCAAAGGGGACGTAGTGGGGGGTGAAATGGTAAAGGAGATGGAGAGTACAGGCCGTGCTGAGAACCTGCGGAACTGCTGAACCCCTGCCTCGTACACCTGAAACAGAACACTGCATGCCATGTAGACGTCAATAAAAAGTGTTTTAAAGAATGAAGTACTGAGGGACCCCTGGGTGGCTCAGTGTGTGAAGCGTTGGCCTTCACCTTGGGTCATGACCCGGGGGTACTGGGATCGAGCCCCACGTTGTCCGGCTCCCTGTTCAGTGGGGTCCGCTTCTCCCTCTCCACCACTTGTGCTTTGTCTTGCATGCTCTTTCTCAAATAAATAAATAAAACCTTTAAAATAGATAAATAAAATAAAAAATGGAGAACTGGTACACTCAACAGCATGAATGAATCTGAAAACAGTTATTCTGAGTGAAGGAAGCCAGACAAGCAAGAGTGTGCACCCTAGAGTTCCATGTATAGAAAATTCTAGAAAATGCAAACTGTTCTATGGCACAAAGCAGGTAAAGCTGCAGAGGAGCAAGGTGGGACTTCGGAGGAGGAGAAGGGAGGGAAGAAGGAAGGGGTAAGGAAGTTGGGGGAGGTGGAGGGAGTAGGAAGGAGGGAGGGGAAGAGGAGGAGGAGGAGGGGGAGGGACGATTAGCAAGTGGGCAAGGGAACGCTTTCCACAGTGCTGGCCTTGCTCAGTGCCCTGGCCGTGGTGATGGTCGTGCCAGTGCCCACCCGCACCAGCCTACAGCAGCCACACTGCGACTGCATCAGGGGAGGGCACCTGCGGGGCCTCAACAAAGCTGTTCCACGAGGCTCGCAGAAGGAATCAATGTTGTTTTATAAGCAAGGCCTTGCAAACTCTGCCCCAGCCTGCCATAGAATGCAGGCTACAGAATGCTAGGAGATGGAAACAGGAATCTATGTGTTAAAGTTTAGAGATTTCGTGTAATTTTTTTTTTTAAGAGCAGATTGATGCAGGAAAAGAAATGGCTGAATAATCAGACAAGGTGGACAGTGCTGGTGTCTGCATGGTGAGGCTGAGGACGGCATCTCCCCACAGGCAGGTGAGGCCCCCCAGACCCGCCAGGGCACTTCTCAGGAGGGACAAGGTCCGGGAAGCCAGAAGGGAGGAACCGCGGTCCTGAGCAGCAGGTGTGCAGATGCGCGGATGCCCAGACGCAGGGAGGCTCGATGTCGGATGCCTGGATGCACGGATGCTCGGATGTGGGGATGCTCAGATGTCGGATGCCTGGATGTGTGGATGAGCGGATGCCCCGATCCCCAGATGAGGGGATGCTGGGATACCCAGATGCGGGGATGCTTGGATGCTCGGATGCTCAGATGCATGGATGCCCAGATGCATGGATGCCCAGATGCCCGGATGCTTGAATGCCCGGATGCTTGGATGCATGGATGCCCAGATGCGTGGATGCCTGGATGTGTGAATGCCCGGCTGCTGAGATCCCCAGATGCGTGGATGCTCAGATGCCCGGATGCTGAGATGCTCGGATGCCTGGATGCCCTGATGCAGGGGTCCCCAGATGCACGGATGCTGGAGCAGGAGGAGGCCCAGGGGGCTGCTGAGAAGACCCACCCGGTCGCCTCCCCTGGCCGCCACCCCCACGCCTGGCCTCCCGCGGGTCTGCTTCTCTGTGCTGCAGCCGCACACATCGATCCACGGGCGGCCGGGCTCAGCAAGGGCTGTGGCGCATGGCTGCAGACTCCCCGTGGGGTCTCCCCCGAGCCATGGGGGCCACCGAGGTGCCTAGAGGGCGCAGGTGCCAGGGAAAAGCCAAAACAAAACATCTCCGGTTCCCCACCCAGCCACGCCCTCGAATGAGAAAACACACCGATTCTCCACCAAAAAAAAGAAAAAAAAGGAGAGCGACAAGAGCTCAGTGATGAAGAACTTCGCACAGGAAGATGTCACGTGGAGCGTCTCCCACGTGTCAGCTCAGCCAGCCCCCACTCGCGGGGGGGGGTGACTCTGGAACACACAGGGAAACTGAGGCATGGAAATGCGGAGCCAGCGGCAGCAGGCGGAGTTGGTCTGCACCGCGGGAGCCCGGCCCCAGCTACACCCTTGCACCCGCTCTGCTGCCACCGGGCGACCCGGACCATCGCCAGGCTGACCAGCACCTCCCCGGGTCGCCGTGGGGTTACGGGGGGGGGGGGAGGCAGCACGCCCCCCCCCCCAGCCTCCTCTCTGCGACCCCACCTCGCCCTCCGCTCTGGGGTCCCCGGCACTTCCACTTGTCTGCTTGACCCTCGAATTCAAAAAGAGGAAAAAAAAAAAGTTTTAGAATTGCTGATTTACACTTCCGTGAGAAATGAGCCCAAAATCAGAGTTGAAATGTGCTTGGAGCCCTTTTGGTCTGCAGCCCAAGGATGCAGAGTCCTGAGTCCATGGGCAGAAATACTTGGGGCAGCTCCCCGGCCCTTCAGGGCGGTTGTGTCCTTCATCTGGGAAGGAAAGTGGCTTTATTTATTTTCTTTCTGTGTCGCATGGTCCCCCTCCATCATGGCAGGATGGGCGCAGACCCCCGCGCCCGGATCCCTCTACACAACCCCACGCACCAGCGTGGGCACCAGTTCCGTCGGTCCCTGGTTATCTGGGGCCTGGCTTGCTTCACAAACAAATGCACATATATGTCCTTATTCTCCCATTTACCCACACAAAATAGCACAGTGCATTCTTCTTCACTCTGCTTTTTTTTTTTTTAATTTAATAACACACCCAGGAAATAGCTCCTATCAATCCCTTCCTAGGAAACTTCCTCACCGATTTCTGTTCTTGAAGCATAAGCAACACCCATCATCCCACCAGTGCAGGTGTATATACTTGATGATCCGGATGTGTCAGGGCCTATTCAGCTGCTCTCCCGCAGGTGAGCACACAGATTGTCTCCTATGTTTTATGATCATACACAGCATCACAATAATGACTTTATAAATGTGCACTTTTTATATTCTTGGAAGTGCACCATCAGGGCAAATTTCTAGAATTGAAATCCGAAAGGACACAAATTGGATTCTCTAGCCACAGCCACACACCCCCTTCCACAAGGGTCACAACGATTCTCCTTCCCAACCCTGGGTGAGGTGCCCGTCTCTCCAAAGCCTCACCCACAGAGTGTGGAATCAAACACCTCTGTCAGCCGGGAAAGTGAGAGGTGTCAGGTCAGCACACTTTTCTTGTGCATTTATTTCAGGTCGGCACACTTTTCTTTTGTATTTATTTCATGACAAGGTTGAGTCCTTTCATACATTGACGGGCAGCACTGGGCACCCCTCTCTGCCGCGAGGTGAGGAGCTGTGCCCACAGGCTGCGGTGTCTTGGGCTGGCTCCTGACTATCTCCGAAAACATCTCCAGGGTCAGTAAGTGGCCGGCTCTAGGACTGAAGCATACAAACGTCATCCTGTTCATAAAATGTCTATCAAGAACTATTTTCTAGAGTATTTTTGCAACTAATTATTAAATTCTGTAAGAGACCCCCTCCTGCAAAAGAGAAAAACCACTTCGATCTATTAATACATATTGCATTGTGTTCATGGATTCCATAATATTAAACCAAAATGCATCAAGAGAAAAAAAAATCTCACTTGATGAAGTGGGAATGCCATTTTCTTAAAGTGATATTAGACTCTGCTTATTTCTGCTTCTGACTTTATTACTTCCATCCTCATGAATCCTTTTGGTTTGCTTCATGGTTCTTTTTCTAACTTTTTGAGAAAGAGAATTCATTCATTCTTTTTTTTTAACTTACTTTCCTTTTATTTATAAAGATATTTAAGGCTTTAAATTTTCCTCTGACCACAGTTTTAAATACATGCCACAGCCTCTGATGTGTGGTTGTAGGGGCCCAGGGTGAATGGCCCCGGGACAGGCCACCTTGGTGGGAAGCCCACCCCGCAGCCCCAGGAAAAGCCCCCTACGAGGAATTGAGACAGAGGACCTGCTGCAGGAAGAGCGCAGCTGGCCTGGGTGACCACTGTGTGACAGGAACCAGGTCGGGGTCACGGGGGCACCTGACAGGGCACCGTGTGTGGACCAGACCCCGATCTCCTTGCCCTCTCAGGATTCTCACTCCTTCCCCCAATGTCCCAGACCCTCAGCCCCTCCTCCTGAGGTCATGCTGACACCTGGACCCCCTGAGACCCAAGCAGCTCTGGAATTTCCACTTATGCGTGGATTACCCGTCCGTGGGCCTCAAACCTGGTTTCCTCCTATTCACCTGTCTCGTGTCAGCGTCCTTCCAGCCAGAAGGACCTAGAAGGGGACGGGGATCCTTGCTCCCTGACATAGTGCTTTTACTGTCATTATTTTTTGTGATTTCTGTAATTTGGGCTTGTATTTTCCCTTCATTCAGGAGTTTACCAAGTTTTAAACCTTTTTGATGGAAAGGATTTTTTTATTTCATTAATACTTTCTATTTTCATTGCACTTTGATCAGAAAATGTTCTCTGTAACATTCCTACCCCATTAAACTTAATATTGTTTTCTTTCCAACCTAACAAGGGATCCATTTTTGTTAACATTTCCTGTGTGTTTCATGAGAATACTGCTAATAATTATAGAGAGTAAATTGTAACATTTCCAAAAAAAAAAAATCTACCTTATTATGTCTCTTATGTCCTCCTTATTCTCACTGATTTTTGAGCCCTTTGTCTTGTACAAGCGTGAAGTCCTGAAGACTTCACGTCCACGTAAGTCTCACTGAATCCCTTGTCATCTCTGCCTTTCAGAGTTGGTTCTCTTGCCATCTGGTATATGAGTAGTCATAATTATTAGGGCCTCCTTGTGAATTGTGCCTTTTAGCCATCCTTCTCTGTTGCACGTATTATTGCTTTGTGTTTGGAGTTTACTAGGTCCAGTGAAAGCACCACTCTCCTGATCTTTGTTTCAATATATAGCCCGCCTCTGCGTGCGGGTTTACTTTTATTGTAGGTGAGTCTGCTGCGTGAAGAATACTTCTGGGACTTCTCTTCTGAAACAAATTGGCAATCATTTTCTCTTAGGCAGTGAGCTAAACCCATTCATCTGTACTGATAAGCCTGATACTTGTGGTTTCAACCCTGTCATTATTTTTTTAACAGCTTTACTGAGGTATAATTTACGCATCATAAAATTCACCTACTGTAAGTGTAAAACTCAACAATTTTTTTGGTAAATTTATGGAGCCGTATAATCACCACCACAATCCAATTCTAGAACATCTCCATCACCCCTAAAAAATAACAATGGGGCCTTCTGAAGTTGACCCCTCTTCCTAGCCTCAACACAGGCAAACACTAATTCTACTTTGTGTCTCTACAGATCTGCCTTTTCTGGATATCTCATATAAATGGGATCACGCAATATGTGGTATTCTTTGCCTGGTGTCTTTCACTCAGAATAATGTTTTTGAGTTCCTCATGTTGTAGCAAATAGTATTATATCTTTTGTCTCTTTTTGTGAATAGTATTCCATTGTATATACCACATTTTATTCATTAATTCACTAGCTGGTGGAAATGTGGTTGTTTCCACTTTCAGTCCTGCTGCTATAAGCATTCACAGGAAAGACTCTGTACAAACATGTCTTCATTTCTCATGGGTACCTAAGAGTAAATTGGGGTCTTATAGGGAATATGTGTTCCGCGTTTTAAGCAACTGCCAAACCACTTTCCAAAGTAATGTACGCCCTTGACATTCCCACCAGCAGGGTGAAGGCTTCTCGTGTCTCCAGAGACACCTCACCAACTCTTGTTACTACCATCTTTTGGATTAGAAGCCACTGCAGTGAGGTGTGTTAAAGCGGTACCTCTCTATGATCTTAATTTGCATTTCACTAATGACTAACACTGATCATTATCTTTTTTATGTGCCTATTGGCCATTCCTATCTCTAGCTTGGAGAAATTATTCAAGCCTTTTACTCACTTTTAATTTTTTTGGCCTAATTATCACTGAGTTGTAGGAATTCTTTAGACATTCTGTATATAAAGCTTTTCTCAAATATATGAGTTGCAATCATTGTCTTCCTCTTTGTGGATTGTCTTTTTGTTTTCTTAATGGTGTGTTTTGACATGCTAACATTTTTAATTTTAATGAAGTCCTATTTATCATTTTTTTGTTCCTTCACGAATCATGTACGTGGTGTTTTTACCTATGAGATCTCTGCCTAACCCAAAGTCATGAAGACGTTTCCTTTTAAAATTTCTTTTAAAGATTTTATGGTTTGGGACACCCAAGTGGCTCAGTCCGTTAAGCATCTAACCGTTGATTTCAGCTCAGGTCTTGGGATTGAGCCCCAAGTCAAACTGTGCTCAGCAGGGTGTCTGCACTGGATTTTCTCTCTCCCTCTGCTCCTCCCCCTGCTCGCACACTCTCTCTCTCTAATAAATAAATAAATCTTTTAAAAAAGATTTTACAGTTTTAGATCTTACATTTAGATCTATGATCCATTTTGAGTTAATTTTTATGAATGGTGTGACAAAGGGTCTAAATTTGTCTTTGTGCACATCTGAGCATCATTTGTTGAAATGATATAGTATTTGAGCATCATAATTATTGTGTGGATACATTTATCGTTCTGTTGTTTAATTGATGCATTTGCTTTTTAAGTTCGATTATATTTATTTTGGTATTGAGGACAGTTTGTACTTTTGTTCTGGATGTTTTGCTTGTACTTACACCTTTTTTAAACTGTCTTATTCTCACTGAAATGTTTGAAGTCCTGTTTTTAAGTTTCCTTTTTATAGTAGTTTTGTGTGAATAAGGAGTGTCTGTGCTTCTGCGTTTATGCAGACAGAGCTGAAGACTTGGTGGGGTTATGGGATACTTAGTTCAAACTCCCCCTTTCTGCTCTGTGCAGTGAGGTATGATTCTCTACTGAGAGGATCAGCACCTCACATGGAGTGGCATGAAGGTGGGAAGGGTATGTCCCTTGATTTTGCCTTCCTTCTGGGACCCCACATCCCCTTGCTTCTTTTTCTCTTCACTGTAGAGCATTCACAGGGCACCTCTCCTTACCGCTGCCCTGAACCCTCCCAGAGCATCACCTTCTCAAGGTGGCTTCCTCACATCCCAAGCTCACTTTTAAGTATCTTCTCTATAGCGGGTACTTTGATCAACCAGAGAATTTTGAATTTTCATACCAAGGGTGACTTTCTCCTTCCAGCGGTGACTTCAGGTCAATTTCAGACCCACCACGAGGTCCCCTCTGCCCTTGTGAACTGCACTTTTGCAGTCTCTGCAAAGACTGGAGCATGGGGGTCCGCTTCTTGCCTTTGGAGCTTCTGTTCCTAATTACACAGATTTTTTTTTTATATTGGATCATTCTCTGTCTTCCAGTTATGCTGAGGATGTTGCTTTTGCAAGGTTTTACTATTTTCCTTATTCCTCTTTATTTTACTTAGGGGATGCACTGTATGTTTCAGATTTATGCAGTCACCAGTGCCTCAGCTACCCAGAATTCCCAATAAATGTACTTATTTTTTAAAACTCTAGCTTATACTGGAAAAGAAATACATGCATGTATCCAATATATAGAAATATATGCAAGACTATTAAAATAATGAATGTTGTCTTGTGTATCACTTAAAAACATCCCTCCAACTCCATGTAGGGAAATCCCATCCACACTTAAATTGTTTTCCTTCCCTTAACACCCTCCTCCCATCCCATCCACACGTCTTAAAGTCAAGTTTGCCTTTCTAGGCCCTCCTTCATGGCCACATCCTCTGTGAAGCCTCTCCTGAGAGCCCACTGGGATGTCCTCTACTAATGAATCCCCTTTGCAACTTCCAGTGTTATTTCTTAGAGGGCTTATTTCACCTCTTCCTTGATTACAATCATTTGTCTTACAACCACAGTGTTTTATCTACTTTCATTCCCATGCACTTGGCACACAATCAGTACTCAACACGTGCTCCTAAAACAGGCTTATTTCCCACTGTCCCCACAGAGCCAGGAAAGAACGAACACTGGTAAACCTTCAGGATGACCACTCTATGTGATGCCACCATCCTAAATGATGTCCCCACTTCCACCAGGGGCTGTGGGTCTTTCTAAACGGCCTGCCCTGCTGTCCAAGAGTACAGGGCATGAATTTTAGTACAAAAGCAATTACTGTTTCTGAGGTAAGGGAAGGATGAAAAAAGGAAGGAGACAGTGAGCTAGTTGCACAGCTAAAAAGGGCAGCCACATGGTAAGCAAGGGCACTGCCACGAGTTGTGCCGAATGTCCAAGGTGGCCCATGTCTCCCAACCAAGAGCAATCTAGAAATGAAGGCATCTTTGATTCAGAGCTGGCTGACCTATTAGACAGGTAAGTATATGACTAGGAGACGTGCTGAGCAAAAACAGTATCCTTTGAATAAAAGTTCTCCTCTTGGTTTCCTTTGATGACCAGAAGTTCATTTCTTTTTAAATCTGCTCCTTTTTTTTAAAGATTTTATTTATTTATTCATGAGAGACACACAGAGAGGCAGAGACACAGGCAGAGGGAGAAGCAGGCTCTTCCCACCCAATGCAGAACTTGATCCCAGGACCCCAGGATCAGGCCCAAGCCCAAGGCAGACACTCAACCACTGAGCTACCAGAGGCCTCAAGAAGTTCTTCATTTTAACACAGTCTGATTTCTAAATCTTACTCTTGATGGATAGAACTTCTGCTTTCATTTTTCCATTTACATGGTATCAGTCGTTTGGCTGTCATTTGTTTTGTTTAAGAGGTGAGGCAATACTAAATTTATTTTTGGCCCACATGGATAGCCAGTTGACCTGGTATCATTTATCGAAAAAAGCCAGCTTTCTGTCTGCCTGCAGTGCCACCATTAAATTAAATCAAGTGTCCCTTTGTGCTTAATTCTCCGTTGAAACTCTGTTATTCTTGTAGTCCAACTAATACTCTTATTAATAGCAATGTTTTTCGATTTTATTTTCTGATATAGGTTAGTAGTGTATAGAAATGCAGTTGAGGGCACCTGGCTGGCTCAGATGGTTAAGCTTCTGCCTTTGGCTCAGGTCATGATCCTGGGGTCGCAGAATTGAGCCCCACATTGGGCTCTGGGATCTGCTTCTCCCTCTCTCTCTCTCTCCCCCTTCCTTCTGCTTGTGCTCTCTCTCTCTAAATAATAAATAAAATATTTTCTCTCTCTCTCTCTAAATAATAAATAAAATCTTTTAAAAAATAGAAAGACACTTGACACTGAATTCAGTGTGTTTGCTGAATGAGTATATTAAATCCAATAATTGGGGATCCCTGGGTGGCGCAGCGGTTTGGCGCCTGCCTTTGGCCCAGGGCACAATCCTGGAGACCCGGGATCGAATCCCACATCGGGCTCCCGGTGCATGGAGCCTGCTTCTCCCTCTGCCTATGTCTCTGCCTCTCTCTCTTTCTCTGTGACTATCATAAATAAATAAAAATTAAAAAAAATAAATCCAATAATTTCTATATATAGGCTTTAGGATATTTTTGTGTGCACATAAATACAACAACTCCAAATAGTGGATGTTTTATTTCTTACTTTCTAATTATTATAAATTTTATTTCTTCTTTCTTCCTCTTGCACTGGTTAGGAACTCTAGCACACTCCAGAAGTGGTGAGAGCACACTCTGGTTTGTTCCCACACTTAAGTGAAGAATTGGATATTTCACCCTCTGATACGATGGTGTGGGTGGGGGTTGGTTTCTGGCCCCTTCATTGGGTTAGCCTATATGCCTTTATTTCCTTATTTCCTAAGAGTTATCAAGTGCTTTTTCCCCCCCATTTGGTAAACCATCATGAGTTTTCTCTTTTATTCTGATAATATGCTGAATTACATCAGTTGCCTTTCAAATGTAAAATCAATCTTGTGTTTTAAAATAAATATCACCTGGACAGGACACATTGCCTTTCCTATGCATCACTGGACTCGGTCTGCTAATACTTTGCTTAGGGTTTTAAAATCAACTTTTGTGAATGAGGTTGAACTCAATCTTTCTGTTCTTGTAATGTCTCTGTCAAATTTCAACTTTTCACATTACTTGACTTGTGAAAGAAATTGGGAAGTGTTTCTTCTTTTTTTAGTCTCTGGAAGATTTCATGTACAGTTTGTGTGACTTGGTCCAGAAGAGTTTAATAGAATTTACTGGTAAAACTATGAACATAGAGCATATCCTGTGTGCCTGTGTATAAAAATATAATTATAAATTTGACATTTAATTCTGATAAGAATATTTAACTCTGGTAAGAATATTCAGATTTACTGCTTTTTCTTGGATCCATTTTTTTACCTGTGTTTCTAGAATTTTGCTAATTTCAACCTAAATGTTCAAATTTATTTCCATAAAATTGATCATAATGGTTTTCCTCTTAGGATCTTTGTAACAATTGCATTAACTTTGGCAATACCCCCTCTTGGGTCCTCATATTTTCATGGTATCATCAAGCATTTATCAATTTTCAAAGATTCTTTTTTTAAATTTATCTATTTATTTGAGAGAGAGAGTGTGTATGCTTGTGAGAAGGGGGTAGGGGCAGAAGGAGAGGGGGAGAGAGAATCTCAAGCAGACTCCCCAGTGAGTACGGAGCCTGACAACATGGGGGCTTGATCTCATGACCCTGAAATCATGACCAGAGTCAAAACCAAGAGTCAGGCATTTAACCAACTGAGCCACCCAGACTCCCCTCAAAAATTCTTTTCAAAGAACCAGCTTTGGCTTTGTTAGCTCTCCATATTGTATATTTTTAGTTTGTATTTCATTACCTTATATTTCCATCATCTTACTTTGCATTTAATTTGCTTTTTGAGGTCAGATTCTTTGATGATTCATTATTAGCTTTCTTCCTAGTATATACATTTAAAGCTACATTTATTTCTAATTAGAACAATTTGGCTCCAGGGGTACCCACGGGGCTGTTAGGTGTCTGTCCAACTCTTGGTTTCAGCTCAGGTCATGATCTCAGGGTCATGAGATTGAGCCCTGCATTGGGCTCCATGCTCAGCATGGAGTCTGCTTGAGTCTTCCTTGCCCCTTCCCCACTCGTGCATGCTGTCTCTCTCTCTCAAATAAATAAATATCTATTAAAAAAAGAACAATTTAGCTCCTTTAACCACCTCCCAACTTGTATGCTATTGAATTTATGTATTTTGAGACTTTCTCTATATTAAAAACCCATAAAACATTATTATTACAAATAAGCTTTTAAATACATCCTTCTATTTAGCCTTCTTTCTGCTCTTAATTCTTTTCTGTTTCCCTAAACTTCCATCTGGAGTCATTTTTCTTCTGCTTGTATAAGAATCATTGGTATTTGTTTTGCTGTTCTCTTTGTTGATTCTTGTTTGTCTTTATCGGGCCTCCCTCCTGTCTGAGAGCTACCGTCGCAGCACGCGGGAGTCCCGGCGGGCAGCTGTCTTCCCTCGTGCTTCAGGCCTGCGTGGGGCCACCGGCTGAATCTCATCGTTCTGTTGAAGTGTCAGTAGGCAGATTTATCATTGCTTCTCTCAAAGTAATATGTGGCTTTTTCTCTTTTTCTTTCTTTCTTTCTTTTTTTCTTTCTTTCTTTCTTTCTTTCTTTCTTTCTTTCTTTCTTTTTTTTGTCTGCTTTTTGGCTCCTTTAAGATTTTCTCGGGGATCCCTGGGTGGCGCAGCGGTTTGGCGCCTGCCTTTGGCCCAGGGCGCGATCCTGGAGACCCGGGATCGAGTCCCACGTCGGGCTCCCGGTGCATGGAGCCTGCTTCTCCCTCTGCCTGTGTCTCTGCCTCTCTCTCTCTCTCTCTCTCTGTGACTATCATAAATAAATAAAAATTTAAAAAAAAGATTTTCTCTTCACCTGTGGTTTCTGCATTTTGCTATGATACGGTTAAATAGGCTTAAATATGTTCTAAATTTTAGAGTGCTCCTGCTCCTGAATTTTCACTTAGGGTCACATGATTCTCACCTCTCTCCCCCCAGAGCCCCAACTCTGTGCAGTGAATTCCACCAGGAGGAACTGACATAGTCATTTCTCCCCCATGCATCTCATATGCTCATCCTAACATTGGAGCACTTTGGGGGCTTTTCCCCCATCCTTGCATCTCTTGGTGACTCCATTTCAATTTGCTCTTCTAGCCTGTCTTCGGGGTTACTGATTCTTCCTTCATCTGTCAGGTGTGTTAGTAAACAACCCTGCACAGTTCAGTTTAGTTATGGAAAGTTCTAGAATTACTGTTTCCTTATTTGTATGGTTCCTGACACTTTGTCAATGTTTTCGATCTCATCTTGTCTTCACACAAGCATATTAAGCATGGCTATCTTAAATTTTGTGTCTGATAACTCTACAACTTCACCTCTGACAAATTCTATTTCCTCGAAATCGTGTGTATCTGTTTCATTTGCTTATTGTTTTTCTGATTTTTCAGTACATCTCATCTTACATGCTAGCTATTCCGTGTGGGGGTGTGGGGGCACTTTAGGGAATAGAACACTTTGCATATAGAAAATAGTATATTTGGGGGATCCCTGGGTGGCTCAGTGGTTGAGCGCCTCCCTTCAGTCCAGGGCATGATCCTGGAGACCCAGGATCGAGTCCCACATTGGGCTTCCTACATGGAGCCTGCTTCTCCCTCTGCCTGTGTCTCTGCCTCTCTCTGTGTCTCTCATGAATAAATAAATAAAATCTTTTTTAAAAAGTGTACATTTGGGAAAAAAGTGTACATTTGGGAATTTCAGTGGTATATTCTCCTTCAGAAAGCATGTCCTTTTATTGTTCTTGGTGGCTAAACGAAGATCACTAGTAGTCACAAGTCACCTTCATCCAATCAGGGTTGAGGGATTGAAAGCTAGCCTGTGTGGACCCCTCTACTTCTGCTTTATCCTCTTTCTAGACTTGTAAACTTTTGAGGTCCCAAACCAAAGCCTAGGGGTTGTTGCCAAATTTGGGATGAATGCACAATCTTACAATTTGCTTTCCATCCGTCCTTCCTCTTTAATTTTCCTATCTCTTTCTTGCCAAGTCTCATATTCATTAAATAGTTTCATTATTCTGTTTGTTATCTCTGTTAGCTTGATGTTTACATATTCTTTTGCAACCCTTTCAATGCTTGTCCTGGAGATCACAGTTGGCACTTTCCAGTTACCAGAGTCTGCTTCCATATTTAGCTTCTCAGCCCCAAGCACCCACTGACAACTTACTTGTCTCCTCTGAGCTACCACTTTCAGAAACCACAGACATGGTTAGGGTGAGAGCTGTCCTGAGGACAGACTCAGCCTTCTCCATCTCTCTCCTCCCCCAAAACGCCACATTTCTCCAGTGCTTTCAAAGAGAACTTTCTGATTCTTTCTCCAGCTTGGCTGTTCTGTGGGAAGGTTGGTCCAGACCCAGTCTGCAATCACCAGGTGTGGAAACTAGGTAGTCATCATTTCAACTGACACTTAGTTGACCTCCAGTTTTTTGAGTTTTCAGATGCCAATATGGAGAATATGCATCATGGAGGACTTTGGGCCTACTTCCAAGATTTATTACCAAATTCTTACTATGTTTGACACTGGCCTAAATAACTTAGTCCCCACAGTAAGGCTTCGAGTTGGAAGTATTGTTATCAGGTCACTATACAAGTCCTAAATACAGTGCGCAGACAAGAACCTGCCACGGCCATATGACCCAGCTGGAAAGTGGTGGAGAGGAACCTGCAGGATCTGACTCTGAGTCTCCTCCCTACCACTATACTGCATTCGTTGACTGGGAAACAATTAAACATTTTTGAAAAACCATGGCCCCCCAAATGGTAAGGTAGGCGGCAGCATGAAGTTAACAGACTTGAACATATGCACCTGCCAGACAAAAAGACCAGAACGTGGGGAGGGAAGGTGTTTGATGAGCAACCTCTAACCAGAACAGCACTTAAGTAATGAGAAGGATAGTTTTCAAAACATGCTGAAATTCTGAATTATAGAAATGCCACTGAGGAGTTATTTGGGTTCAATTCTAATAACATTCTCCGAAGTTTGATACAAACCCTTCCAGTTACCAAACCGCACGCCCTTGGGGGCTGGGTTCACAGAGCATCCTTCTTATCTGTATCCACAACGGAGGAAGAGGAGCCATGGAAGGAGGGAGGGGATCCAGCAGGGAGAGAGCCAGCAGAGAGTCACCGCTGTCACCCGACATCCTGGCTGGCTCTGTTCCCAGGCTTCCAGCAGCAGCAGCAGCAGCAGCAGTAGCAGCAGCAGCAGCAGCAGGTGTCCTAGTGGGCAGGTACCCCAGACCGCCTTGCTGCCTCCTCTCACCCCGACTGCAAACCCAGGTGCTGAGGAGCTGTGCCAGCAGGAACTGGTTTGGCACACAAGGGCCTGCTCCCACCCTCCAAGCCAGGACATAACTAGAACGAGTCAGGTCCCAAAAGAGGGTAAGCCCAATGAACAGGGAAAATGACATTAGCAAGGAAATCATCGCAGCTATCTTGAAAATCCCATTTCAGATTTTCCCAAAAAATGTCATAAACTGAGATGGAGTTAAGTACATTTTTACCAAATGAACAATTAGGAAATGAGTTCTATGAAATTTCCACGTACGTAAAACACGGGTGGCTGATCACCTTGACAACACTTGGGTGTCCCAGCTCCTGTGACAGCGGTGTGGCAATAGGACAGCCTCCTGCAGGAAGCCTGCAGGCCATGGGGGACTTGGAATGGAGAGCCAGGTCCCGCCTCCCACCCCAGCAGAGTCAGCTGCTCACAACATGCAAATGAGCTCACCTTCAGGAAGGATCCAGAACCCTCCAGGGCCTGGGGACTTGAGACCTGTGGCATTTGCTTTCCCGTACTATCTTGCCATTGTCTACACAGCCCCCCTGTTCTCGTATCCCTGACCCCGTAGTAGCTGGAGTGATTGCTTGGGAAATGACACCCCAGTCTGCATGTTGGCTTCTGTGCAAAATGTCCACAGTAACGCAGACACACATGTGAAGCTTGGGGCTCAAGGGAGCCCTGCTATTTGAATTGCTGATGGTTCTCATGCAGCTGCGTCCAGTGTGGGCCCCGAGCGACCGCCACCCGCCGCGTGCCACCTCGGCTGAGAGCACGGGGCAGCGCTGCTGCTCAAATTAAAGAATAAACGCTGTGCTGAAACTGCAAATTGAAATCATCGACATAGGAGCCTTGATTTAACCAAACGCTTGCATGTTTTTCATTTTCTAATATCAGTAAACGGTATGACCGATACGATTACACAGCCTTTTAAGAGAATAGCAACAGTTTTCCATATTTGATTCTTATTGTAATGGTCCATTCTTGAAAAGCTCTTAGAAAACTCTAGTAGAAGGTGATGCTCAACTTCATAGGAGCGGGGCTGTGAGGTGCCCCTGAGTGTCTGAGATGCCTCGGGACTGTAAATAGGCTGATTCTGTAGACTCAGGTGCCACCGCAGTGACACTCGCAGAGCTGAGCTCACAGACTTGCCAAAGAAAGCCAACAGGCTGTGGTCTGGAGAGCCCTCCCTCTTACATCATCTCCTCCCTATTTCTCCCAACTCTGTCCTCTGGGATCCCCCACCACATCATCCCCCCAAGTGGGAGGAAGGAGAACCACAGGGGAAGGCTCAGCTCCCTCCCCAACTGGAGTGGATCTGCTCCCTCACTCTTGGATACTAGACCCCACTGGGCCATTAGCCCAAAGCAAGGCACCAGCTGAGTCGGCGTACTTTCATTCGCACACGTGTACAAACCCCCATGGATCAGCTACGCCCGCAGCTGCCACGAGGCTGCCAGCAGCTCAAAGCAGCCACGATGAGCATGACCCAGGAGCAAGGTAGGGTTTCATCGGAGTCTCCCAGGACCCGGAGATTCCAAATGGCCCCATGAGGCCAAGGTGGCCCCCTCACGGTGAGCCAGCCAGGGGGAGTCCACATCCTCAACTTGGCTCCAGCCTCTCCCAGAACGAGCATCTGATCAGTTCTTTCCTCTCACACACAACATACCCTCTCCTAGAGATCGTGGTCCCGGGAGGAAGAGAGGCAGGCAGCCCGACAGGAGTTTCCAGATGGCTATGCCCAGTCTAGCATCCACCACGCAAACCTGCTCCCAGGGAAGTCAGTGTCCTGGGTAAATATGCAAGCACATCCTTACAACAGTGGTGGTTTGAAAAATCACAACTTTGGGGAGGCCGGTGGCTCAGTCGGTGAAGCATCTGCTTTTGGCTCAGGTCATGACCCTAGGATCCTAGGATCGACCCCACATCAGGGTTCCACGCTCAGTGGAAGTCTGCTTCCCCCTCTCCCTCTTGCCTCTCCACCGGCCTCCACTTGTGTGTGCTCGCTCTCTCTCTCTTTCTCTCTCAAATAAATAAATAAAAGCTTTCTTAAAAAAAAAAAAAAAACACACCCTCATAGGTGCAACTTTATGTTCTTGTGAGCATCATTCCAGGAATCTTATCAAAAATATCTCTGAGCAAAAAAAAAAAAATATCTCTGAGCACTGTGTGTTATGCTATATGTTGGCAAATTGAACTCCAATAAAAAGAAATTAAAAAAATATCTCTGACTCTTGATCATAGGAGACTAACTTAGGGTTGCTGGAGGGAAGGAGGTAGGGAATGGGGTAACTGGGTGATGGGCAAGAAGGAGGGCACGTGATGGAACGAGCACTGGGTGTGATATAATACTGATGAATTAAAGCAGTAATACATTATATGTTAATTAGCTGACTTTAAATAAAAATGTAAAAACTTAAAAAAAAATAGCTCTCTCTGCTTTTCAAGCTTTCTCAAGAATGCAGCCAGCTGCAGGACCGTGCCAGACAATATGCGAACATACGGGACCAGAGCTCCATGCACCCCGCTCCCTTCTCACTCTGCCCCAGATCTCGAAGATCCTTCTAGAATAGCATATTCCAATGCTTCTCTTAGTGCTGCTACAGGAAGGTTAAGTCATTATCAGCATTCTCTCTTTCTATATTCTCAGAGATTTTGGGGTATCTACAAGATTCTTACCTTCATATAAAATATTTCAGAAAAATCAAATTGCCCCTTATCAACTGAAATTTGGCTTTTGAAAAAGTCGTATGATAATTCAACCCTAAATAGCAGTTCAGAGCTTGAAAAATAACTTTAAAGTATGTATTGAATTTTTCTAAAGGCTGCTTACTTTTACTAGTATATTAAAATTATTTCTCCCTGAAGCATGAACAGAAATTTCACAAAATGCAAATGTCAGGACACTTGAACTCAATAAATTCACTTCTATTATCCTTCTATTCCTTCCCTAAGCCTGGCCATCACTCTGCTCAAGAATTAAATCAAGCAAGAACCACCGCTCGCTTAATGCAAGCTCTCACCTTGGCAGAAAGCTTATGGTAGTCTAATGTATTATACATTGAAAAAAATATATATCTGACAAAAACGCAGCATAACCATCACGGCCACTAAATTTTCCCCTGGAAAAAAAATGCATTTTAAAGTAAGTGGTGTATTTCCTTCCTTCTCTCTAACTTGAGATTTCCCTTGGTAAAAGTCAAGAGAACAGAGCTCCAGAATGCATATCACTCAAAGATCAATCAATTTTCTGGAGGCATTTTCCTCCGTGAGAAAAGACCACCACTCGCTCTAATCATCTTGAATTTTTTGCCTGACATCCCACTCATTTCCTAGGGACAAACTAAATAAGCAAGTTCCATGAACTGAATACGTGTTACCGCGCGCTGCCTTGACAAAGCAATGGAAAACATTTTAGCATCCAAGGCCGGCTTCATCTATCCGTGAGTGACATTTTCAAAACAAAACAGGAGGAGAAGCTGGGAAAAGAAACCCCAGTGTACCTGTCCTATTAAGGTAATGAAGACGGCATTTATGATACAGACCTCGTGTTACTTTTAGTACTTTTTTATAATGTTCTACAGAGACGTGTCTATCCGAAGAAGCTAGGACATAATCCAGATGCAAAGGAGCTCAGACCCTCGGCGAGTGCAAACAGCAAGACGGTCTTTCTCACTCACACTGCACGCCCAGTGTGGTCACGGAGCAGCACGAGCCGCTCACACCTGCACCTGTACCCACCCCCCGACCCCCCACCTGGAAGTGACATCACGTCGGTCAACCCATTGGCCAGAACTGGCCACACGGCCGAGCCTAATGTCAAGGGGACGGGGATATTTCTCAACCCGAAGGCACCCCAAAGGACAGTGAATCCTGTGATGTCGGCGACACCGTAATACCAAACACACCATTGCCTCTGTCTTTACCCAGTGATGGACCCCAAAGACCCGAGGCGGAGGAGACATGCAGTTCTCCACACCAGCCAACCTATAAAGCTTTACAGGGCCCATCCCAGATTGACAGACCTCACATCCCTGGGGTGGGGCCCGGGCCCCAGTGGCCTTTCAAAGCTCCGCAGGTGATTTCAGTAGGTGGCCCTCT
Source organism: Canis lupus dingo (assembly GCF_003254725.2). Taxonomy (NCBI): domain Eukaryota; kingdom Metazoa; phylum Chordata; class Mammalia; order Carnivora; family Canidae; genus Canis; species Canis lupus. Next base: position 39,186,606 of record NC_064270.1, on the reverse strand, counting down.
CGGACGTGGCTGGTCGGCAGCACCGCGCCTGCCTGGAGCCCAGCCACACTCAGCATCAGCCCCACTTCAGCCTCCCCGAGGCCAGGAGCAGGATGGACGGGATGGATGCCGACGGCTCGGGACCTCAGCCTTCAGCGTGACAGTCACCTGAGTGCTGGCGAGCACTATATATTCGAGTACACGCCTGCCAGAGCTGGGATTCTGCAGGAGCCAGAGGGGGCCTGGGAAGCTGCATTTGATCAATGACCACACACACACAATTTTTTACATTTTTAATTTAAATTCAATTTGCCAACATGTAGTATAACACCCAGGGCTCATCCTGTCAAGTGCCCCCCTCAGTTCACCCAATCACCCCATCCCCCGCCCACCTCCCCTTCTACCACCCCTTGTTCATTTCCCAGAGTCAGAGGTCACTCGTGTTCTGTCTCCCTCTCTGATATTTCCCACTCATTTTCTCTCCTTTCCCCTTTATTCCCTTTCACTATTTTTTATATTCCCTGAGTGAATGAGACCACATGTTTGTCTCTCTCTGGTTGACTTACTTCACTCAGCATCACACCCTCCAGGTCTATCCACATCGAAGCACATGGTGGGTATTTGTCGTTTCTAACAGCCGAGGAACATCCCACTGTCCACATAGACCACAGCTTCTTGATCCATCATCTGTCGATGGACACCCAGGCTCCTTCCACAGTTTGGCTATTGTGGACATTGCTGCTGTGAACATCGGGGTGCAGGTGTCCTGGCGTTTCATTGCATCTGAATCTTTGGGGTAAATCCCCAACAGTGCAATTGCTGGGTCGTAGGGCAGGTCTATTTTTAACTCTTTGAGGAACCTCCACGCAGTTTTCCAGAGTAGCTGCCCCAGGTCACATTCCCACCAACAGTGTAAGAGGGTTCCCTTTTCTCCGCATCCTTGCCAACATTTGTGGTTTCCTGCCTTGTTAATTTTCCTCATTCTCGCTGGTGTGAGGTGGGATCTCAGTGTGGTTTTGATTTTTATTTCCCTGATGGCAAGTGATGCAGAGCATTTTCTCATGTGCATGTTGGCCATGTCTATGTCTTCCTCGGTGAGATTTCTCTTCATGTCTTTTGCCCATTTCTTGACTGGACTGTTTGTTTCTTGGCTGTTGAGTTTGATAAGTACTTTATAGATCTTGAATCCTAGCCCTTTATCTAATAGGTCATTTCCAAAATAAATATCTTCTCCCATTCTCTAGGTTGTCTTTTAGTTTTGTTGACTGTTTTCTTTTGCTGTGCAGAAGCTTTTTATCTTGATGATTCCCAATAGTTCATTTTTGTTTTTGTTTCCCCTGCCTTCATGGATGTATCTTGCAAGAAGTCACTGCGGCCAAGTTCGAAAAGGTTGCTGTCTGTGTTTTCCTCTAGGATTTTGATAGATTCTTGTCTCACATTTAGATCTTTCAACCATTTTGAGTTTATCTTTGCACACACACACACACACACACACACACACACTTAAAAATACTCTGCTAAGGAGGTTTCTATCTGTGATGGTTAATTTTGTGTGTCAACTTGATTGAGCCAAGGGACGCCCAGATTGCTGGTAAAACATCATTTCAGGTTGTGTCTTATGAGGGTGCTTCTGGAAGAGATTAGCATTTGATTGATTGGACCAAATAAAAAATATGCTCTCACCAAGACAGATGGCATCATCCAATGCACCGAGGGTCCTTTCTAGAATAAAGAGGAAGAGGGCGTGCAAATGTGCTCCTTTCACTTGACCTGGGACATCCAATCTTCTGCACTCAGATGTCAGTGCCCCTGACTCTCTGGCCTTCAGACTTGGACCAGGACCCTCAGCACTGGCTCCGCTGGTCCTCTGGCCTCCACACCAAGACGGCACTCCACCACCAGCCTTGCTGGGTCTCCAGCTCGCAGACGGTGCACCAGGGGCCTTCTCGGCCTCCACTACAGGGAGAGCCACTTCCTGCCCTGGACCAGCTCCGGGTGTATCTGTGCCTCTACCGAGTCGCACTCACTAACAGCCAACCCGGCCGTCCCGAGAGGGCAGCAGCTGCACCTATGGCCAATCAAACCATCCACTTGCTTTGCCTCCCACGTTCTTTGCAGAAAACTCCCCCCAGCTCCCGTCAGGGGAGAGTTCCCAACCACTTTCAGTTCAGCACCCCACAATTTGAATCAATGTTTGCTCAAATAAACCCTTGAAAAGCCACACTGGCCTCATGTTACCTTTCGACAGCGTGAGGCCAGCGGCAGAGGGGATTAGAGAGCCCAGGAGGGCATGGGACTGACAGACAAGGAGGAAGCATGCGGGGGGGCCCGGGGCTCATACTGGGGAGTCACGCATTCCCACCCCATGTGAGTATTTCTTAGCACTAAATAAGCACAATTGTGGAAAAGAGAAAACGTGATCCCTACTCCCCGGTCTCCCCCTGCGAGGGCGAGACTCTGGGACATAGAGGAAGCGGCTCCGTGCTGAGGCTCTAGGAACACAGACAAAGCCGCTTCTTCTCTGAGACAGTAAATGCTGTTTTTTGTTTTTTTTGTTTTTTTTTTTTTTTGCCGCAGGACCCAAGTCATTTTTCCACCATTTCTGGGTGGAGAGCTGGAAGCCCTTTCATCACCGACTCTGGAAACAATCCTTTTTTTTTTTTTTTTTTTTTTTTTTTTTTTTTTTTTTTTTTTTTAATTTTTATTTATTTATGATAGTCACACAGAGAGAGAGAGAGGCAGAGACATAGGCAGAAGGAGAAGCAGGCTCCATGCACCGGGAGCCCGATGTGGGATTCGATCCGGGGTCTCCAGGATCGCGCCCTGGGCCAAAGGCAGGCGCCAAACCGCTGCGCCACCCAGGGATCCCTGGAAACAATCCTTTATCGTGAAATGTCACCCCAACTCCCAAGACACTCACATCGCAGAGAACCTAGTGGCCATGGCCGGTGGCATGGGCACAGGCAGCTGGGCCCTCCCCGCACACACGCCCGCACGGCCCTGCCAGACAGGCCCACGCAGACCATCGGGGTGATGGGCTGCGGCCGCCGCCAGGATGTGCCCATCCCAGGAGGCCGTTGGTGCTCTTAGGGAGCAGCCGCCCTCCCCGCAGGGACAGGACATGTGTCCGGCGCTGACCAAGGCTTCCCGGTGCGACAGCGTGTCGGGCGCTGAGCAAACAGGGGGAAGCCCGCCCCCGTCCAAGGCCCAGCAATGAGACCCGCAGCGGGGACGCCGTGCCCGGTCCCGCTCCACGGCGTGTCCCCTGAGGCGGCAGCATGCGCCCCGTCCCGCGAGCACCAGGACCCATTCCTGCAGGACACTGCCCCTTCCCGCCCGCCCAGGCCTCTGGGCCTCCTGGCCCCTTGCAGAGGCAGGAGAACTCGGGTGTCAGCGTGGGGGGCTCTCCCACGACGGGGACAGGAAAGGCGGCCCGAGCTCCCACGGAGCATGTCGGGGGCACCCGGGCCACATCTCAGGCCTGCACCAACCTCACACAGGCCTGATGGGCCAGCAGGTGCAGAATGGGCACGCAGCCGCGTCCTCCCACCGAGCCAGGGGTCAGAGAGGTGATGTCCCGAGCCGCCCTCCAGGCCCAGCCCCGACGCTTCATGGGCGTGGGAGATCCTGACACGATGCTCAGGTCGGGACCCCACCCTCGGCTCCCCCGGCTCTGGAACACCCCGCCTGCCTCGTGAGACCGCCAGGGCACATCCTAAAGGACGCCTGTCACTCACCACACCGGGGTCCCCTCCAGCCCCCTCCTCCCGGGGACCCACTCTGCCCCTGGACGCCCCCCCTGAGGGCACCATCACCCTGTCATTCGGAGTCTGCACAGCGCCACTGCCTGTTTCCGCGGCGCCGCACCTGCTCCCACCGGAGTCGCCCTCCCATCGTCCGCACTCCCCGTCCTCATCTGGCCAACCCACACCCATAGGATCCTCCAGTTTCTACGAACATCAGTTCCCATGAACAGGCTCCAGACGCCCCAGCCTCTCCCCCCCAGGCTCTCAGAACAACCCCAACGACGTCTCCTCCACGCTCTCGGCCCTCGACTGGCCCACCCGGCCTTCCCTCCACGGCCGTCTGCCTGAAGGCCTGCCTCTGCTGCCCGCTGGCAAGGGTCCCAGCCACCGTCCCCATCCCGGCAGGACCCACACCTGAACGGAAGGCAAGTAAGATAGAGCAGAAGTTCGGTGCCGCTTGAGCACGGGCCCCAAGGACGGCTCCAGGTAGGGATGGAAAGGGAGTCTCCCGGTAAAGGTGGGGCTGCAGAGGGCTCGCCTTGTCTCACCCTCACACGGGGAGGGGTCCGCTCGCCCCGGACACCACAAGCCCGTCCCCGTGTGGGTCCGCTCTCAGAACTCACCCTGTCCTTCATCTGCAAACATCAAGCAGGAAATCCAAATTAAGCAGGTGCCTGGTGGAGATGCGTGGGACAGAGGAGGGGTAGATGTGGCACTTCTCTGCAGGAAATCAATCTTGATGCACCTCCCAGAGGATCCCACGGAAGTTACCGGGGAGGGAGCAGCTCATCTCCCAGCGAAGGAAATAAATCGCCATGAGGGAGAAGTGGCAAAAGCAATAGAAACAGGCAGGAAAAGCTTATTATGATCGGTACTTTGGAGAAACAGAAGGGAAAGAGCAGTGGAGAGCAGAGCTGAGAAACAGAGTTTCTAGATATGAAAAATATGATGATTAAAATTAAGCACTCCTCGATCCCCACATCCAGAAAGATGGAGATGTGCCGGTCCTCTGGCTCAGTGTCCCAGAGGCCCCTGTCAGCATCCATAAACCAGTGTAGGAAGATTCTGGAGGGTGGAGGGAAGGGCCCTAGAGATGCAAAGGTGACCTCTAGGTTCCCTTCCTCCCAGGTGCGAAGCCGAGTTCACCGGCCGCCGGGCAACAGCAGCAGGAGGAGGCCAGAAGCCCAACAAAAGCCGTCGTCTCCAGTCAAAGGACCAGGAAGGAGGCCACCATCAAAACAGAAAGCTTCTAGGCAACGGCTTTCCTCCAGCCACGGAAACTGCGGTCCCACCGCCACCCAGCCAGCAGGCCCGGGGGAAGCTTGGGCTCCTACCCACTGGGGATCAGAGCTGACCTGCTAGAGAGGCCCCTGACCTGCATCCAGCAGGAACGAGGCCACCCGTCCTCTCCTGGGGACCACACAGGAGGCGCAGAGGAGCTCCAGGTCCCACACCCCACACCCCACACCCCAGCTCGGGCGGGTCGGCAGACATGTACTGGAGACCTGGAGCTCATCCCCCGCAGTAACAACACAGCGCACCCCCGGAGCCGCACACTCTCCTCCAGCTCCGACCTAGCCATCGAAGCAAAGCAGACGTCCAGCTGCTCTCAACGGGAAGAGAATCGAGCTCCACCTCTCCGAGGGATGAGCATCAAATAATCCAGACCTGTCTTAGGACCACCACAATGTCACCTATTGTGCAGGAAATTAGAAACTTTATAGAGAAATAGTAAAGAAGATCCAGAGAAGCAGAGATACCAAGAAGCCTCAACATCCCCAGGTAATTGTCTGGACTAACCAGGTGAGCTCTAAAGGCCACTCCAAGTGTCCCTAGCAGAGACAGAAGAGAAGACACAGAGAAGGGAAGGAGAAGGCTTACAGAGGCGGGACAGAGGCCGGGCCCCCCCAGACCTCGGGGAACCCCCTGAGCAGCAGAGGCTGATTCCTCACCTCCCCGGGGACCCCCAAGCGGGAAGAGGCTGGAAGAGTCCTGCCCTGGAGCCTCAGGGAGGACGGCCCTGCCGACACCTTGACCTGTGACGTTTCAAGCTTTTCCTATTGTGGTCCTGGTTGCAGCAGCCAGGGAATCCCATACACGGGGCCTATGCTCTCAGACTCTGCTGTGTATGCATACTTTAATCTAAAATAAAAAGAAACTGTCCCTCTCTCCCGTCCTTCCTTCCCGGCAGCAGCTTACGTGCCGACCCTCCCCGCGTGGCCCTCACTCTGCAACAAGCTCTCAGAGCAGGTTCGCGAGTCCGTATTCTGGCTTCTCCCGCACATATGAGTAAATGCACCTGATCCTCCCTGCTAGATGTAAACACCCCTGAAGACACCGAGCAAGACTCGTGGGACATCTGACGGCCCACACGCTGTCCGGAACGGTGTCTGGCACACGGCGGTGTTGAATGAATGAATGAATGAATGAACAAACATCCCTGGTCTCAGGAAACAGGCAGGCCGATAATCAAAATTACCTTCTGCCCCAAAATTGGCGGCACATTTCCCGGGCCCAAAGTCACAGCTGGTTGACAGAGGTCCGACGGTGTGTTCCATTTCACGGGGACGAGTTCCGGGGGGGGCCGCGACTTCCCGTCACGAAGGAGAACACGTCGCAGAGAGAAGTGTCGCATCCCCTCTTACGAGTGAAGCAGACGTGCGGAGCCCCTCGGGCGGCTCCTCTGAAGGCCCCCGTGCACGCCCGTAGCCGGAGTGCTAACCGTGCACGGGGGCAGTGAGCCCTTGACAGGGATGGGACTGCGGCCGCAGCCCACTGGACGGTCTGGAAGCACGACGACCCGCCGCCCACAACCGCGTGCTGCGGCCATTCGTTAAATTCTGGTGGTTACGCTTCCTGCATGCTCTGATTCTGACCTGCTTAAAGAAAAAAGTAGCAAAGGCAGATACGACCACTTACAAACACAGAGATTACGTCCTCAGAGATTGTACCTGTGTCACAGATGATTATTTCATCCGGTAAAACAGATCGGAAAGAGCGTAAGGGCGACGGCAGCAACAGTTCACTGGGTGCTTACCATGAGGCCGGCAAGGGCTTAAAGCGTGTTGTGTAATTTATCTCAAGTGACGCTCATGAAAAATCCATGGGGCAGACATCACAGACATTCCCATTTTATAGTGGGGGAAACTGAGGCAGAGGGCCGTGCAGCAGCTGCACAAGGCGGCAGAGCCAAGTTTTGAGCCGTGCCCGCTGGTCCTGATCACTCGCTCTGTGTGGCCCAGACCCTGAAATACACAGCACGCTCCCGGGTAAGGCCCGGTGCTTGGCCCCCGGGGGCCCCCATGGAGGGGCAGTCAGGCCCGGCGCCAGGGCCATCGGTGCCCGCCAAGCCTCAACACCAGTGGCGCCTGCGTCTCAGACTGAACCGTCCCTCCCACCCTGGAGTCTGCGTCTTGACCAGACTCCGCGGCTTCCCCACCCAGCCCCAAGGCTGCCAGCACGTCCTGGGCCCTCCGCTCACGGAATGCGCCCCCTGCCCAGGCACACGGCATCTGTGACCCTCCAGGGAAGGGGACCCCGGGTGTCCGGGGCTGGTGCCTGGGCCTCTGGGCGCATCCCGGCCCCTCCTCGCCGTGTTCCCACTACCGTGGCTCCGTCTCCCTTACCACACGGGCCCCGTCCACAGCAAGAACTGCCCCCCGCTCACTCACGACCTTCCAGAGCCTGGACCGAGTCTCGGCACGGAGAAGGTACGAGTATGTCCTCTCGGGCTGATGAGAACGGGATCCGGTTTTAAACTCTGCTGTACGAGAAAACGGTTCTGTGCTTCTCAAAACCTAAACTTTTCTTCATTAGAATGAATGAACATCGGATGGACAAACGCGTGGATGACAATGGAAATATTCTCCGTGTTCTCAAGGTAAATTGAGACCAAAGCCTCTGCCTGGCTATGGCCCAGGCTGTCCACCAGGCCCACGGCAGACACGCCGGGGTCCTTCCAGCTGCAGCCTGACCCACGCGGGGCTCTGGAGGCAATGACTCTGCACAGCCCCCAGCATGGCCACAGGCATGTCACGCCACCTGAGCACAGCCCACCCTTATGCTGTACCCCGGGGAGATTCTAGATGCTTCTACTCGGAAAACCAGGTCCCAGGAAACCCCTCCACCGCACCTGTTCCCTGAGAGCTCTCACCAGCTGGACGCCCACCTGTGGCCTCACTCCCTCCATGCCCTCCACACCCTGTGCACACCCCCTGCAGCCCTGCTTTGGCCTGGCCACAAGCCACCACCTTCCCGACACCTGCCCCTGGGCCGGTCTTAGCCGCAAGGGAGGTGGAGGCAGCTCAGGGTGAGTGGTGCAGAGGGAGGGAAAGCCTCTGGCTCTGCGGCCCCAGTCCCACGGCTGCCGCATGCCCCCCCCCCCCAGCCTTTTGAAGTGGACAGGCGTCCCTCCCTCTTCAGAAAACATTCTATATACCGCTCACCCAGGAAGAGCAGACACTTGGAATGAGTCCTCCACACTCCCGGTGCCGCGTGTCCCTGCAGCGCACTGTGAGATCCACGGGGGACATCAAAGAGCTCTGCAAAAGGAAAGAGAAAATCATCTTACCGTCCAAGGGAACCGCTATCATAAACAAATTGTAACGATTTAATATGTTTATTGAAAGCTAAATTTCCTGCATTTTCAGCACACTGTCCTGCCCTTTGGGATCTATCATACAGTTCAAACAGCCAGCAAGCTGTCCCCGCCAGCTATAAAATGTTAATAGCCTGACACTGTAGGATTGCGTGATATGTGAGTGATGCACTTTACTTTTATAGGATGCCATCAATAATACACAAAAGGCATCATGCACCACAACGTGATTGTTTTAATTCCTGAACCCGAGTCTAAGGAAACACTGCAGGAGATCCTGGAAGGAAAACTCCCTGCGTGGGGGTGTCTGTTCCCGTGGAACACGCACCGGAATGGTGCAAATCAATCTTTCAAGTACATCTCCTCCATCAGTGTCCTTGTGAAGCCACAAGTCAAAAAGTTATTTTCTGAATGAACCTGCGGAAGATACTCTCCTCCATCTTCACCCTCCTTTGAGCACAGATTGTGCACGGGGAAGGGGCTCGACACCTGCCAACGGGCTGGCCCAGAAAGCAGCCTCTGGAGACAGTCCCCAGGCCCAGGGTGCAGGTGGCAAATGTGTGTCCTGCCAGCCGAGGCTGGGGCTGCCACGCGGGTCAGTGCCTACAAGGTCTTCAGCAAGGCCTGTGGCCCTGCCGTCTGCTCCGAGCACCAGAGAAGGGGCACCACTGTCCCTGGCCTGGGCGGCCAGCGTGCCGGGAAGCAGCTCTCGGAGGCACCACCGAGAATCTCTTGGAAATCGGTGATGTCGGACAAGAGGACCAGCAGAACCGAATGGTTAGTGGTGATCGTGTGTCATCGCGAAACCTTCAGGTTCAGTACGATAAACCATTTATGGCGCAGCAGACAGCCCTACAGCGCTCATGTGCATCATGTCAAGGGCAAGATGGGAGGATTCGCTCGACATTTCCAGCGTCTTCGGGTCAGAGTGGGGCTGCGTGCACGGTGTTGGTGAGGCTTTCCCGAGGGGCTGCTCTTGAGCACTGGGATGGGCCTCCTCCAAGCTAACCCCCATCCCAGCCCCCATACCCAGCGGGGTCAGTCCTTCCCCACCCCACACCCCTAGCAGACCTCGCCCCCCCAATACTGCTCCCTCTAACGGGGCGCGTCACGAATGCACCTTCCCACCCTGTGCTCATAGGATTCCTGACGGCTGATGATCTGGACTCGGAATCCTGAAGATGAAGGAAAGGCACCCCCAGTGCCACTTTCTGGAAGGTCCTGCTACAAAATGCTGGCGGCTCAAGCGCTTTCCCCGCACAACCACGCTGGGGGACCCAGGCGCTCGCTCTCCCGTGGGACAGGGCGCTGGGGGACACGGCAGCTGGGAGGACGCGCCTGAATGCAGGCACCAGGAGAAAAGGCTCAGCAGGAGCCCCACCCCCGGCCAGGGGCTGCTCCAGGACCAAAGCCTGACCAGCTCTGTCCCTGCCGCGGGGTCCCCCCCACCCCCAGCCACTTACACGGGATCCAGTGCCATCTGACTTACTCTCCTGGCAAACCTGCCTCCCCTGGTCCTGATGGGAGAAGCCGTGTGTTTCCCTCAGCGCAGCCCCCGGTGCCACACGGGAAGGGGGCCTTGCGGGCAGGTGGCCCGCGCCCCAAGTATCACAGCTTGGTCTCCGCGATGCTTTAGTTTGCCCTTCGCAGCCAGGCTGCTGCAGTGCGCCTGGCCCACTCCCGGAACGGCCGCACACCCCCGCCCCAGGCTGCGGCAGCGTCAGGGGCTCGGGCTCGGCTCGCTGTGTTTAACGTAACAGAGGGATGAATCGTGAGGACATGGGTGATCATCACAAACCATCATCGACGATGCTTAAATGTTCAGCCACTATTTTTCAGGAAAGCACCTTCATTCAATATTCTAATTACATGTTATATACTTAGGGAGGGGGCACCGTCACATACCACAGAAGTGCTAGTTCTTGGCTATGCATTGAAGAGAAATTATCGTTCCACACATACACACACACATGCACATTCACAGGCACACACATATGAACACATGTGTACAAATACACATATACATGTGCACACACGCGTATATGCACAAATGCACAGGCATCCACATACATGCTCGTGTGCACATGCACCACAAATTCACGTAGCATGGACACAACGCATACCTGTTTGCACATGTGAATACAGGTGCACACACAAGCATGTGTATGTGAACATACGCCTACACAAATGCACATGGGCACACGTATACTTGCAAGTTCAGACACGTGTACCCTAGTGTAAGCGTGCACACTCATACACACACACATGCACACGCACACGAGACCCCCGTCAAGTGCCCGCTCGTGGCATGATGGCTAAGACTGCTCCAGCTCCGCTTCGCCACTGCTTCCCAGGACAGCAAAGGCTGGTCCCCACGACCAGACAGTGACCCTGTGGAAGCTCGGAGCCTCTACGGTGCAGCAGAGCCCGGAGGCCAGCCCCGACCACCCCCCACGTGCCGGAAAGGGAAGTGGCCCGAGGTTTGATTCAAACTAGAAAATGCTCTTGTTTGTTATCTGTGGGCCAGCTTTTATTTCTCCATCTATATGGTAATATATCTCAACTTTGCTTCTTATAGAAATGTTCAAACACGCGTGAAAGAGAGAAAGCAATCTAACGATCCCCCTGGACCGATCACCCAGGGCCCCGCCCGCCCCACGTCTTCCCTGCATGTCCTCCCCCGCCGGGCCGGGTGCGCAGCGGGCGTGAGCCGTGGAGGCCCGAACAGCATCTGGCGCCTCGGAGGCATTTAATTAGCGGTAATTATTAACCAGTAATAACCCTGACTGTATTTTACATGTATTTTCGAACAGCAAAGGCAGAGGAGGAGCTGCCCCAGGTCACGGGCGCACAGAGGCCAGTGGGCCGACCCCTTGGGGCCAGACGAGGCGGCCTCGTGGGCCTTGAGGACCTTCCCGCCACTCGGCGCCAAGGAAGCCCAGACGCAGAGTCCTTGGTACCTGAACCCCAAAACATCACACCGAACACCAGAGAAACCCTCCTGATGCCTCATTTTATGAGTCTGAGCAGCAAATGTCTGAGAAGTACCTCAGGTCTGAAAGTCTCCTTGTTCAAACTTTTTTTTTTTTTAACTCTGCCTTTAACTCTACAGCCCAGGCCTTGGTTCCTCAGTTTGAAGCAAGAAGGTTGCCTTAGGCTCGCCCGCCGCCCCCACACCGTGGCTCTTGCCACCGTGAAGCTCGCCTGACTCCCGAGGGCTGTGGAAGGGGGACAGGCCGCCTGCTTCGGCGCTGGAACACGCCGGTGTCACCTGGGGCCACAGCCAGCAGGTGTGCCCATGCGCTTCCTGCTCAGAGCCGCCCCCCCGCAGCGCGGGTGCACCCGGGGCAGGAGAAGGTGCAGGACAGGCCCCTGCGACACCTGCACACAGCACTGCACCCTGGGACTCTCCGGGGAGGGCCCAGGCACGGTCCCCAGGGTCCCCTGGCCCCCCAGCACCGGTGGTGGAGCAGGGGGTAGCTTCCATTTTATGGCTCAGGACCAGAGCTGGGAGGGGGCCACACCGCCAGGAACAGAGGAAGGAGGGATTGGAACCTCATGTCACGTGCCCCTGTGTCCCACACCCTCTGTCCCATGTCCCCCATACCCCATGCCCCACACCCCTCTGTCCCACACCCCACCCCGTCCCACACCCTCTGTCCCATGCCCCCCATACCCATGTCCCACACCCCACCCCGTCCCACACCCTCTGTCCCATGTCCCTCGTACCCATGTCCCATGCCCCTCTGTCCCGCACGCCGTCCTGTCCCACGCTCCCCACCTACCCCTCACGTCCCATGCCCTGTTCCCGCACATCATCCAGAGCCGGGTCTCGGGGCAGACGTGGCGTATTTCCCACAGGCTGCGCCCCAGCCCCGGCTGCCCTTCCTGCCCCGAGCTCAGGCCGTCACTACTCGGGGGATGGCTACGGAGCGGCCGGGCAGGGGGCGAGAGGAGAGGCAGGGAGGCGGGCGCCCCCGTTAGACTAAAGGAGCCAACACCTGCGTCTCCAGCTGTGGAGGAGCGTCCATCCGGGCCTCCTGCTGCTCTCGGAAGGTGCTTGGGCTCCGCGTGGGCCCGCCCCGCCCCCCCAGCAGGTGCCTGGCGCTCAGCACGCTTCCCCGCCCGCCGCATCATAATGCGCAGCCCTTGCAGCTCGCCCGAAAATCCAGCCGTGGGCCGCGCGGCTCAGGTCCCGTGCGCCTTCCTCAGGGGCGACCGTGGCCCCGACTCACGGGGCTCTAAGAAATGGCAGCTGATTAAAGTTGAGTGGTCATTTGGTCCCAGCTTATCTTTTTACAGCTTTCAAAGAGTGTTTAAAATTCCTTCAGCTGAGCCTTAGGCTACATGTGAATTTTTTAAGTAAGTAAACAAAAATTGTGATTTCCATTTGGGAATTAGTGAAGAATGAGCAATTCACAGCTTGGTTTTAAAGTAATGGCTCAGGAGCTGGCTGTGGTAGATGCTGGAAAATGCACCCCAGGCCGACTTGAGAAAAGACCTTTCTCTCCAGATGAATAACCCTTGGAAAGCAAAGGGAAGTGTGGTGCAAAGCCAGTGCCTCCTGCGCCCAGCGGAACTGCCCTCAGGAAGATCCCAGCAGGCCAAGCTGGGGTGAATTAGGGCTGCTGAGAGGGAGCAGGAGCCCCAGGCCACCGCCTCACCTCGGGCAGGACGCTATGCGCCCCTCTAGGCAATGCCCCGCTGGTTCCTATACTGGTTCTTATATGGTTATCCCCTTTCTGCAGCAGGTTAAACTCCTGTGATTGGTTCTTTTTTTTTCTTTATATATATATATAATGCATGTGTTATAAATGTATAAATAATATATACTATATATTATATAATATTTATTAATACATAATTACTTATTAATTTATAATAATTTATTAATATATAATAAATGTATATATACACATATTATATATTATATATAATACATATGTATATGTGTATACACATATATGTATTTTTTAGTGGAGTTTGATTTGCCAACATATAGTATAACACCCAGTGTTCATCCCGTCAAGTGCCTCCCTCAGTGCTCATCACCCAGTCACCCCATCCCCCCACCCACCTCCCCTCCCACTACCCCTTGTTCATTTCCCAGAGTTAGGGGTCGCCCATGGTTTGTCACCCTCTCTAATTTTTCCCACTCATTTTCTCTCCTTTCTTCTATAATCTTTATACGGTTCCTTTCCTTATTTTCTTAGATAATTTGAGACATTGGAGCAATAGTTCTCAGCCTTAGCTGCACGTTGGAATCGGCTGGAGAGATTTGGAAATACAGACGCCTGGGTCTCAGCCCCAGAGGTTCTGACTTAGATGGTCCTGGGCATGGCTGGTTTCAGCCTTGCAGCCAAGGTGCGAAGCCCTTTGTTAGGGGTGGCCCTGGGACACCAAGTCAGCCACAGGGAAGAGCCTGGTGGTAAAGGAGGTGGGGGGACAGCGGTGGAGAGACAGAAGGAAGCAGGAGAAGGAAGGAGGGAGGGAGGGAATGGCTTGTGAGGACAGATAAACAGCCTAGACCACAGAACACATCCCCTGAGGAACAGAAGAAAATGCCCTGTGTGTGCTTCATGCCTGAGAAAGACATGATAGGAACAGAAACTCAATAAAAATAGTCACTCAAAGGCAAGATTATAAAACAAAATAAGATGAGAATGGAAATTGCAGACTCCAGGAAACAAATTGACCAAAACACCATCATTACAGAAATACCGTGCGAAGTTAAAACATCAAGAGAGAAGCTCCGCACAACTCACAAGGGCGGCGTGGAGGGAAGGCCGTGACGCCAGGGAGGCAGAGGAGGCACAGACAGGGCGAAGGATGAGAGGCAGGTCGTGGGCAACGGTAATCAAACGCGGGGAAAACTGGCTCCCCCGAAACAGAGAGCCCAACCAATGTGTGGAGCCCACGGGGTCAAAGATAGAAGGAAAGGTTTCAAAGAAACAGTTTGTGAATCTACAGATCAAAATCTCATACCATGTTTCAGGATAAAATTATACAGAACAATCAACAAAAAGCCATCCTGGTTAAGGCACCAATTTAAGTTTAAAGAAATGATTCTTGGGCCACCCAGGTAAATAAAGAATCCACCTGTCAAAGTCAGCGCTGTATTAACTACGGGGCGCTCGACCCCAAGTTCCGAGGAAGAGAACCGTGGCTCCTGTCATCCTGTCCTTCAGCTGTGAAGACAAGGGGCAGATGCTCACAAACATGAAAGATCTCAGGACTGCACAAGCCATTCGGTCACAAAACCCAGCCAACGGGAGAGGAGGTCTTGGCACTGCTCCCACTGGACACCAGAAGGCAGGAGGGGAACTCCACGGCGTCATCATCAGGAGAAGAAAGGAGTGCAGAGGATAGAAAGGGATAGACACTCCCAAGCTCCCACAGCTTCCGGGAAGATGGTAACTGGGTTTGTCTAGGGAAAAATCACCAGCAACAAATCCAGCCAACTAGGAAGTGAATAGAAACAATCTAGAAACAAAGCAGCCTTCACTAGAAGGACTAGAGGTCAGCATGCAACCAAGACCAAACACGTGTGGGAATTAGCTACAAGGTGAACGCCTGTGTTGGCAGCTGTGACATATTAAAATCACAACTGACAAAAGCTTGAAGGGAAGGGGGAGGCATATCTCCGTATCTGTCCTAATAGAGATGCAACCAATAACTGGGAAATGAAAACCTGTAGGTCAGACAACACGACTCCACTCCAACCTGACCACTCTGCACAACTATCTTCCTAACCTTGGAGGCATCGGTGTGTCACCGATATCTCTTTTACTTAGAAATATCTGAAAGCAGCAGTCTCTTTGGGTTTACTTGCATTTCTTTTATCTTCATGCAAAAAATAAATTTCATACACATTCTCAAAGATGGGACATACAGTACAGTCTCACCTTAACCTACAGCGCGCTCCCTGCACCAGCCACTTGACTGCACGTGCGTCCCCCTTCCTTCCATGTGTACCTATGCAGAGAGAGGCCTCAGATCCCGTTCACCAAATGTCCGCCAAGTACCCTCAGGTCATGGGCAACTGAGTCAATACCCTTTTTTCACTTTTTTACATATTTCCTCTTTCTAGAAGACTATATATCATTGTTCCAAAGCCAGAGAGGTAAAAATAACAATAGCCTTAAAGGCTTTACACAAGACAAAACCTACAAAATCCCAACTGCCAAGCATGGTTCCTTTTGTCTCCAAGCTGAGCCCCTTCCCTTGACTCCCTGAAGCCCCCCTGAACCCACTCTTTCTCAATCTGTACCTCCCTTCCTCTACCCTCGAGCACTGAGTCCTGGGGCAGATGAGCTATGGAACCCCGACAGAGCCCAGACTCAAGAAACAAAGGCTGGTGGGTGGAATGTGACACCCTTTCCTCCACACTCCCCAACAATGGAGGGGCTCGCTCTCTATCCCAGATACCAAGAAAAGCCATCGGCACATACTAGATGTTTCGGTGAAGTTTGATTAAAAATTAAAAAAAAAAAAACGCAAGCTGATATTATGAAAACCTTACGCCCATAAATATGACAGGATAGCTGAAATTATTTTCTAGTCAAATTCAAAACACAAAATTGACGTGGTAAATATTTGTTAAGGTCTTATGGGGGGGGGGCTTTTGGGTTTTTTTAATAGAGGAAAAGCTTCCAACAGAAAACAATGTGCACATGAGCACAGGGATCTGCAATCGCTCAGCACAGACAGACCGTGAGGAGCAGGAACGGGATGGCCCTGGATCCACAGGGCTCCGAGCAAACCCTCTTCCGGTCCATGGTATGGCCACTGTTTCCCCAAGCAGTATTTGGTACACCCCAGTTCCAGAAAGACACCCGGGGGCCATCACAGGCCTGGATGGCTCCTGGGATGGTCTGCCTCTGTCTGGATCCAAGTCCAGGCTCTGAACACAGTTCTGGGAGGACCTGGGGCTAAGGGAGGTACCACGGTGTCCTGGAAATTGGAGACCAAGAGTTGGGGGCGGGGGCTTGGGGAGTGGCTTCAAGTTTGGGGTCCCCTCCTAGAGGGCCATCCCGTGCTGAGGGAGGGGACACTCTGTCCTACTGAGAACTGTTCTCCCCTCCGCCCAGCCGGCAGGGCGCTCTCAGACACAGGGAAGGGCCTGGGGAGCAGGACAGCACCTCCAAGGGCTGGCTGCGGTGCACATGGAAGCACCTTGGCCTAGGACGCTGGGATGGGGTAGGAGGGCAGAGTCTCACAAGTTCTGGAATATTTCCTCTGTACTGGGTTGTACTGTGCCCTCCCCAAAGTTCGTGTCCACCCAGAACCTCAGAATGTGACCTTATTTGGAAATATGCTCTTTGCAGATGTGCTGTGATGAGCTGGGGGGAGGTCACCCTGCACCAGGGTGGTCCCAAATCTGAACACTAGGGTCCTTGGAAGAAGAAGAGAGCAGAGACACACACGGAGGGAAAGGCCATGCGACACCACAGGCCCAGGCAGGAGGGCTGCAGAAGCCTCCAGAAAGACACGGAGGAGGCAAGAAGGACCCCCTGCAGCCTTGTGAGGGAACCCTGGCTCCTGACACCAGGATCTCAGACTTCCGACCTCCAGGACGTGAAAGAGTCAGTGTTGATTGTTCTGAGCCCCCCGGTTTGTGATGCTTGGCAAGGTGGCCCCGTGACTCTCCTCTAAGGGGAGGTGCACGGAGAGAAGGACCTGCAGGGTCCCCTGAGGGTGGGGACAGAGGGAGTCTGAATGTGGCAGACTGCTGATGTGGACCATCTCCTGACCCTCCTGTCACTACTGTGCCTTCAGCTCCCTTCTCACTCAGCTCACCCTCCTGGACAAGTTCTAGAACGTTCCCGGCATGTTCAGCTATCACAGTCCATCACAGCCCAGACTCCTTCAGAACTCCCATCATCTCCCTCTGACGTGAACCCCATGCGCACCCCAGGTGCTGGCCTGGCTCCCTGGTGGGGCCTGGGCCTGGCCCCCTGCCCCCCTCCCCGGGGCACTCAGAAGCAGCAGATCCTCTCCAGGACCCTCAGCCCAGCAGCCTGACTGTCCCTTTCCCGGCACTCAGTGCCTTCCTGAACATTGTCATCCACGACAAGTCTCTGCTGAGCTGCTGAGCACCCGATTTCCTCAGCTCTGCGCCCCAGGGCACAGCTCTGGGCAGACGGGCCCACGGGGGGCGCTCCTGGAGCTGCCCTTCCAGTGGATCCCATCGCTTCCCAGCACTTGCTGGTGAACATGCCTGGACCAGCCCGAAGCTCCCATCTCCCCACCCTGCTGAGTTGCCCTCGTGTCACAGGTCGGGCTGGGGGCCCACGGACGGGGTCGTGGGGGGCGTGCCCCTTCGAACGGAGGGAAGGAGGAAGTGAGGGTCCACGCTGATGCCCCCTGCTCATGCGGGGCTGGAGGGAGGAGGGCACAGGGAGTTCTGACCTCTGGACTCACCTGGGGGAGACAGGCTACCTCTGTTGCCTGCGGTCTCCTGTCCAGAGGGCGTGGGCCTTCTAGGGGCGGCTGCCTGGCCCCCTGTGGCCAAGCTGAAGTGTGTCCCCAGAAAAGGTATGTTGAATTCTAACCCCAAGCACCTCAGAATGTGACCTGATTTGAAAATAGGGTCTTTACTGAAGTCACCACATTAAGACGAGGGTCCCTAATCCAGCGCGCCATACGGGATGGGGCCCCTGCCCACCTGGAGCTTCTGAACCAATACCAGTGAGACCCCAAGTCCACCCGGACTCACACAGGTGTTGGGGTGCCAGCTCAAGTGCACATTCTTCCTACCAGCTCATGGTGTTTAGTAAACGTGCATCCACTTGTGGGCTCCGTGTGGCCTGCCTCCCCCCCGCGTGTATCAGGGCTTCATCCGGCTCTCCCGGACAAGCCCACTGGAGCGAGGCCAGTCAGATTCCCCAGCCGGGATCTGGAGCTGGGATGTGGAAAGGCCCAAGAGAGGCAGGGGGAGGCACGGGGAGGCAGGGGGAGGCACGGGGAGCCACGGGGAGCCACGGGCATGGTGAGGGTCGGAGCCCGCTGGCTTGCCAGCCCCACAGCGAGCCCACAGATGTGTCTGCCGAGGCCCTTCCTTCGGAGCAGAGCCAGCCCCGACCGACTGGGCCCTGATGGGCCAGCTCCTGCTAGGATGGCGGAGTGTCTGCAGCCTTACCATGAACCTCCTCTCCAGGGCTGCCTCAGTGGGCTTCTGGCCCTGGCAACCAAGTAACTCCGGGCACCAGATGCCACCCGTGTCAGGCTCTCTCGGCCGGTGACGCCCCTGGCTCTGCCCGGCTCTGGAGCTGTCCTCCTACCTTTCTGAAGGAGGAGGCGGCAGGCCTCAGGCCAGGGCACGCCATCCTGCTTTGACAGACGCCAAACCCGAGGCGGTCAGGGACGGAGGCGCACAGGAAGCCAGGAGGAAGTAAGGACTGAGCCTCTGGAGGGAAGCAAACACGGATCCGGGCCCTGTGGACAGCCAGGCCCAGAGCTTTGGTCCTTATGCGGGCAGGGCCTCCACTCAGGGCTGGAATCTGCTTGCTGGATCCCCAGTTTCTCAGGACAACCTCCTACAGCCCATATCAACAGCTCCCCCATCAACGGGGACCTCCAGAAGAAATGAGCCTGTTCAGAGTACACACAGGCTTAAGTGACAAAAGCAGCTCCAGCACGTGGGGGGCCTGCAGATGGGGGGTGAGGCTGCAGATGGGGGGGTGCAGATGGGGAGCCCGTCTTCCAGCAGATGGGGGCCAGTCTATGGGGGGCCTGCAGGTATGGGGGCCTGCGGGCAGGGGCGAGGCTGCAGATTGGGGGGCTGTCTTCAGCACACAGGGGCAGCATCAGCAGACCCCGAGTCTAGCAGGAGTTGGGAAGTGGGGTCCCCTTTGAGCATTTCAAAGCACTCTCCCTCGGGCCCCCAGACAGGGCGCCCCCACCGGCCCCATGCCCCGGCAGTACTGAACCCACAGGGTGCAGGCAGAGCAACTGTGCACACTCAGCAGAGCCTCCGGAGGAGAGACGGACTGAGTCTGGAGGCAGAAACCCCCAGCGGGGCTGTGAGGGCGACACGGCGACCCTCCAGGAAGGCATCGCGAGAGGAGCCTTGGCCGCCAGCCTGGCACCGCCGGGCCCGAGAGTGGCCGGTCATGCTGATTAATCTGTTCTGAAGACACAAATTTGTCACCATCGCGCCTTCTGAGGCCTGCGCTGGCAGCATGCTTTCGGCCACACTTTACAGCTCTTCCTCTTTTCTCCCTAAATACTCTATTTCTTTTGACTTCAGTCACTTTTTTTTTTTTTTAAGCAGGCTCCATGCACAGCGTGGAGCACAATGTGGGGCCTGAAGTCACGGCCCTGAGGTCAGGACCTGAGCGGAGATCAAGAGTCGGATGCTTACGACTGAGCCCCCAGGCGCCCGCCCATCACTATTTCTAAGAGACCAATGCCTAATTCTATCAAGCGTGATCAGCTGCTCTTGAAGCACAAATCATATCACCAGGGTGTGTCCGGGCTCTAACCCTCCTCATCGCTGGGCTCACTCCTTAAAGGATGATGTGGGGACAATTCATACAAAGGTCTGTGGGAGAGAAAAAAGGCCCAGAATGTATTTGTCTGCACCAGACAGGGGAGCCACATGGGGACAGGCCAGACCCAGAGGCAGAGACTTTGGGCCCTTCCCTGCCTGGTGACGAGGTCACCTGCGGTGAGGTCACTTTTCCTGCCTGACTTCCAATCTGCAAACACAAATGAGGCCACCAGACAACTGGGTGATTCTGCGGTTTTCCTCTACAAGCATCCAGACATGAGGGCAACCCTGTCTCCCTACGCAGCCCTGTGGGAATTCAAGACACCAGACAGGTGTCAGGGACCTCGCTGTGGGTTGAGGTGTTCAATCAGCGATGGGATCTGCAGCGTCTCACCGCTACCATCCAGAGAGCATCCTCTCTGTGGAGCACATTGTTGGGGGTCCCTGGACCAGCCACTGGATAACCATCGTACCCCTTCAAGGATCCATTTCTCGAGACACTCCGGGGATGAAGATGCTGGGGCTCTAAGTGCATCAGTGATTTGTCGGGGTCACACAGGTAGTAGGCACCGCAGCCAGAACCCAAGTCAAGGCCACTCCAGGGTCAAGCCCTGCTCCTTTTGCCACATCAGGTTAAATCCACATGGGTTTATCCTTATGATTATGAGCATGATTATGATAGGTTGTTATTCTAAGCATGATGAGAGTACCCAGAAGAAGCATCCGGACGCACACGGTGAGCTTGTAGAGTTAGAGGGCACGGACCCGCACGAGGTTGTGCTCTAAATCTGGCATCAGGAGGAGAGACGCCCAATAACACTAACATCATCTGCTATTTACCCCAGGCCTTCCCAGCCAAAGTGCCTTCACTCAGAGTTTTTCTTTTTTTGTTTTATTTTTATTTTTTGTCTTTTGTAAATATTTTTTTTATTTATTTATATTTTTTTTACTGGAGTTCAGTTTGCCAACATTAAGCATAAATAACACCCAGTGCTCATCCCGCCAAGTGCCCCCCTCAGTGCCCGTCACCCAGTCACCCCAGCCCCCCGCCCACCTCCCTTTCCACTACCCTTTGTTCATTTCCCAGAGTTAGGGGGTCTGAATGAGATCTCGAGGTGGTGATAAAACAAAAGAGCCATGTTCGGCAGCAAAACTAGTCGTGAGAGCTTGGTGGGCCAAGAGAGTTGGAGGTTTCCTGTGTCCCTCCCAAAGAATACATCAGCCTTAGTAGGTATTCATTGAAGGAAAGAAGGAAGGGAGGGAGGGAGAGGGATGGAGGGGGACGGGGAGGGACGGAGGAGGGGGAGGAGGAGAGAGGAGCCACTGAACTGACTGAACAGTCTCCCCTCCTTCATCAGGACGCCACCGTCCGTTGGAGACTCTCCGTGAACTAAGTCAGAACCCCAGGCCCGCCGAACCCCGTCTCCTCCCACCTGTACCCTTGCTCCCAGGAGCTGAGGTTCACATCTAGGGATCCCGTGGAAATGGTCTCAATCAATCAACCACCAAACATCATTTCCTTCCAGCCCCCTTCCAATACTAATAAAAATGCAAAGTGTTGCCATAATTAAAGTTTTAAAATTAAACCAAAATAAGTTAAATAGTTCCCATTACTCATATTATCGCTCAGGCTGATATAAAAGATAATATTTACTAACTAACAGTCATAATGAAAATTAATCTTTTATGTCCTTAATGGGTTTTCTGATATAACTCAGCTCACACGCGCACACACACACACACACACCAATTATTCTCAAGCAATTAAAATTTTAAGCAGCGGTCTTACTGGAGTTCATGTCCGGAACCAAGAGGATTTCAGGACACTGAGGGATGGCAGCCCAGATAGCCACCTGTGACAGGTGCTCCTCAAGCAGCCGATGATGCCACCCCCCAGGCTGTGACCCAGCCAGGGCTAGGGTCCCACTGCCAGCCCTCCCCGCCTCCTTCACATCCTCCGGGGCACTGACTCCTCTAACCCTCCTCTGGTGCTTCCAGCATCCCCCGAAGGCCCTGCACCCCGGATCTCCCCTTAACAAGTAGAGCGCCAGGGAAGGAGAATGCAAAGTCACTCTCGGATTTTATTTTATTATATTATAATAAATTTACTTTTTTATTGGTGTTCAATTTGCCAACATACAGAATAACACCCAGTGCTCATCCCGTCAAGTGCCCCCCTCAGTGCCCGTCACCCAGTCACCCCCACCCCCCGCCCTCCTCCCCTTCCACCACCCCTAGTTCGTTTCCCAGAGTTAGGAGTCTTCATGTTCTGTCTCCCTTTCTGATATTTCCCACTCATTTCTTCTCCCTTCCCTACTATTCCCTTTCACTATTATTTATATTCCCCAAATGAATGAGACCATATAATGTTTGTCCTTCTCTGATTGACTCACTTCACTCAGCATAATACCCACCAGGTCCATCCACGTCGAAGCACATGGCGGGTATTTGTCGTTTCTAATGGCTGAGGAATATTCCATTGTATACATAAACCACATCTTCTTGATCCATCATCTTTCGATGGACACCGAGGCTCCTTCTGCAGTGTGGCTATTGTGGACGTTGCTGCTGTGAACATCGGGGTGCAGGGGTCCCGGCGTTTCACTGCATCTGTGTATTTGGGGTGAATCCCCAGCAGTGCAATTGCTGGGTCGTAGGGCGGGTCTATTTTTAACTCTTTGAGGAACCGCCACACAGTTTTCCTCACTCTCAGATTTTAAAAGCCCACCAACCCCCACTCAGCCACCCCCGATGTTAAATGGAAATAGTGTTGTAGGGGAAACAAGAGTCCCGGCTTGAAAGGTCCTCTGGAAACTGAGGGGTGGCTGGGCCGCGGACACAGGACACAGGAGGGTCAGGCCAGCGGCCCCGGCCGCACCCTCCCCATCCAGCCCCCCCGCCCCCCCGCCCCGGGGACCCGGCTCACTCACAGTCCTGATTCTCAGGAGCCCCGTGGCGAAGCCCGCACCCCCTCTCAAGCTCGGCTGCCATCGGAGGGTCTGAGATGTCTCCAAAACGCCCCCAGGGTCATGCCTGGCGGCCCCAACCCGCCCCATGGGGAGTGATGCGCGCTGGGAACCGTGCGGTCCCTGACGGCCTCGCTGGAGGCTCAGACCCGAGCCCGAGGGTGGCGAGGACGTGACCCGCGCCGCTGCCTTTGAGCGGGATCCTCTCCGATTATGTACTTCAGGGAAAAGCAGTCAGCGCAGCGCATGTATTTTTGAATTTGGGTTCTCCTTAAAACAGTCAACACGCCGCTAACCTCGAGCGCTGTAACTACCCTGACTCCGCGCCAAATCAATTGCATTGTTCAGTTTTATTGTTTTTCTCTCAATTAAACGTTGCTGACTAGGGGCCAGTTTCTCTTCTGAGGGGAGAAGGGCCTAATGCCCTCCAAGCCCCAGGTTACAGGTTGTTAAAGGCTCAACTGTGCAGAGGCCCAACCACATCCAACGCCCCGATGCTTTTCAAGTCCGAGAACTCGCAAGCGCCGAACGCGATCATCACCATCCATCATCTCACTATAACTGTATTGATTCCAGGGGCGAGGGATTAAATTTTGAGTTTGAACGCTCTATAGTTTTACTGGTGCATTTGAATAAAATTTCAGGATCCACATGCCCCGTTCAGATGTCTGCTATTTCCAGCTCATCACGGAGCCAGTCACATGCTTATTAGGTTAGAAATCGAGAGAGAGCTGCTGGGGACAGTTTAGAGCCAACCATCAATCTGTAGAAAGACAAAGATGCTGGCCACACCTTTTTTTTTTTTTTTTTTTTTTTTTTTTTTTTTTTAAGAAGCTGTTTTCCAAGACGATGAAGCTCCCTGGGAAACAACGCATGTCCCAGTGCAGGAAAGGGCTGAGTGACAGAGCACCTGGCATCTGGGCACTCGGGTTCGGGGAGGGCCCCCATCCCTGACCTGCTTGTTTGCACCAACAGTGTGGTTTATGCAGCTTCCTCGGGAGCCGGCCTGCACTGGGCACCCCCTCTGATCCCACCTCGGAGCAGAACCATCCGGTCAGGGGGCCCGGCAAAGCCAGCCCTCCCAAGGCCCCAAGGGAAAAGGCACAGCCCCCTCCCTCCAGGAGCTGACATGCAGCCCCCACCTCGGGGGAAGGCCGTGGCTTCGTCCCCGGAGGCCAGCGGGGCCCGCACACCATTTTTGCCTTTGAGCACGTGACAGGCTGCAGAAAAAGAGAACCTGAGGCAAGAGTCGGGATCAGAGCAACAGAAGGCGCCAGAGCAGTCACGGGATACAGTGGCTTGGGTCCCCTCCAAAGGGCGACCTCAGTAGGATGGCGCTGGGGCCTCGGGCGCGGGGCTGGGTCACAGAGCGGAGCCTGGGGAGCGGCTGGGTGCCTTCAGCAGAAGGATCGCAGGGAGCCCGGGCGCTCCCTCCACGTGGGACAGGGAGAGAAGGCGGCCACCCGCACCCGGCAGAGAGTCCGCCCCGACCTCACACTCCCGGCCTCCAGACCCGCAGGAAAGAGGGGCTCGTGCTCCCGGGGTGTGCAGTCTGGGTCACAGGTCCCAGCGCCCACGGGCCCCTGACAGGCTGGGACTCGGCACCTTAGTGACAGACGCTGAAGAGGCCAGGGGCTGGCAGCAGGCGGCCCAGGAGGACACGGGAGCCGGGGCCAGGAGAGGCGGGTGGGGGGCAGCAGGCGGCAGGGCCCGAACAAGGGCTGTCGGGACGCAGAGCCCAGGAACGTGACATGCTTGGGAGTCTCGTTCACCGGTTAGCCGGTCGGGAAACTCGAGATCACGTGTGCCCACAGGCCGGCTGCGTTATGTCGCTCCTTTCCCCCCGAGCCCCGGGACGCCAGCAGCCTGCCCCAGCCTGAGGCCCGCCTGCCCTGCCCACCGGCCCCCAGGGAGACTGCAGGCCCGGGCCGCCACCCGGCACCACCCAGCACCGAGAACGCTTCCAACTCCTGCCCAGGACCCCCGGCGTCGTCAGAAACTGCACGTGGGCCGTGCTCCCCGAGTTCCCACGGGATGCCGATACCCCGTCCCTCGGGCTCCTCCCTCCTGGCAGTGCGGGGTTACCAGGACATCCTACATCCCATGAGAATCCCCATTCTCACAGTGTCAGAGAAGAGTTTTCCGTGACATTTAGTGAAATTCTTGATAATGACGCAGATACTCTCCTAAAACCTCCAAAGCAAGTCAATCATAAAAAAAAATAATAACGTAGACAGAGACCCCACTCACAGAATGGGGATCCTACCTCCAATTAGCCCACAGTGAAAGTATCAGCAGGAGAAAAGTATCCATCAAGCGTATAGAATATTCCATCTCGTGGCTACAGAAGACACAGGACACAGGGGAAAGGGTCAAGCCCCAGCTGAACGTAATATTATCAGCTCCCGTATGGATGACCTCCAAAGGGGGTTTCAGGGATTGGATGGGGGGGCACCTCCAGCATCCAATTTCTACTCACCAAAGTGGGAATTTCAAAGCAAATACAGTAAGACCTATACCCTTAAGTTTTTTTGTGTTCTGTTCACATTTGAAGAAAACCCAGCAGGTGAAAAGAGAGGAGCCCCATGATCCTTCCAGAAGGGGCACGCCAAGGCCAGCTCTCTGGGTGATTCACCAAGACGAGCGCCATGATGCCAAGGGTTCTGGACCAGCTGGGGATGGGCACTGTGTGGAAGCTCATTTGCAAGGCAAGAGCTTCAAAGCATTTCTGCCTGGCGGATCCGAGAAGCCCGGAGAGAGAGAGGATCACCTTTCCAAAGGCAGTGGGACTTTGCTCGTAGACTCTGTAAGATCGAAATGTAGACCAAAGGAGCTAGCCGCGGTCTCCAGACAGAGGCTTTACAAGCTGCATTTCCCATGCTCTGCAAGTCTGTCTCTCCATCGTCCATCTCACTGCTTGTTAGCAGGGACAGAAGGAAGAGCAGGAGGAAAAGGTGAAATGCAAAACCAACCAAATCGATTACCCCTCCGCACCTGCCATAAAAATTGGGTGGAGGAACTCGAAAGAGTGGCTTTAATGAGGTGCGGGGTCGCAGGCGAGTCCGTTCTCCCCCCCAGAACGATAACCAAGAGTTAATCACGTTTCCTAAACCACAGAGAAGCTAACAGCCACAACAGTGATAAGGGGGAAGATAATGACCGTTTCCTATGAAGCACCCATTTCAATCTTACAATGTAAGTATCCGGCGTTCATGAATTTCAGGATTCACAAAGCGGTCATTTATGATCTCTGACAGGTCCAGATACAGAGGTGGAACCGTAATGAATTAGGATGACACGTTTACCGACTCTGGTGCCGAGAGCAGATGTATTTTGAAATAGCTGTTATTGTGTCTACCGTGATTTAGGAGGGAAAGGTCAATTGAGCCTTCACTACATGAGGTCATTTTATTATTTCACTAAAAGTCACATTTTTAGATTGGAAAGTATTTATAAATATTAAACAGCACAAAATAATCAAGCGATTATTCCCTTAGGACGAAACGTCTGTTTCCCCCTCAAAGCCGCTTAAGAGACGGATAAAGGTTTAACATAGAAGCCGTTATGAGAAAATATTGTGTCTCCAGGTAGAGATTTGGATGCAGACCCAGACCCCACCACTGTATCGGGAGCTGCGTCTGTGGCTGAGCCGGCCTCAGCCACCTCTGCGGTAGGAGAGGGACAGGTCCCCACTGCAGGGTCACCTCAGGTGGAGGATTAAAGCATTTAGCACAGAGCGGGCACAGAGTAAATGCTCAATTAACAAGGAGGAGATGTTATCTTCAATTTAAAACAAAACGATCACCCTTGTATTTGAGATCTCGTGCTAACGTCGGAATTTCTATGATGAGAAGACCTCTTCTTTGATCCCATCCACCACCGAGGCGCTGTCCCCATGCTCCGAGGTAACCATTGATCTAAAGGGAAACTGGCTGGCAAGGCCTGTCCTGCACGCTGGCCCTCATGAACATTTGCTAATAATTCCCAAGCTTGGTCTCCCCTGCTGCCCCTAAGAAATACCCAAGGCCCTGACCCCGCCATTCCCCAGCAGGCTGGCCCTGGGACGGGAGACGGCCCCCTGCCTCAACTGTATTTACATCACAGTTTCTCTGCTGGACTCTCCTTGGCTGCTCAGGCAGGGAGGGTGCCCAATGCACAAACCTTGCACAGAAGGGCAAGTGCGCTCCACGGGACATGCCCTCCCAGATGGTAGAAAGGTACACGCGTGTACCTATCACGTAACGTGGGTCCTATGTATCTGCTGCTCTGTGAAGCGTGTGTGTGCATGCACATGCTCCAGACTCTGATATAAAATGCATTGTTTGCTTTGGGTCAGGTCCAAACACTTTGAAGAACTTTGGTCTAGAAGGAAGGGATCAAGTCCAGCGGGTTGGCTCTCTCTTCCAGACAATGGGGATAATTTTCATTCCTGAAACGCCACAGCTGTCTCCACATATGGCTGCTGTGTGTGACCCCCTGAGGTCAGCGGATGTTCAACATCCCCTCCCATTTCCTCGTCATGAGGACGCGCAGCCTCCCCTGTGGACTGGTCCCCGTCGTTGTCTGGATGGTCCTGACCTGACCCAGGCCTGCTGGGCTCTCACACATTCCTTCCCGCCTCCTCAAGAACAAGCGCATCTCCGTCCTTCAGCGACAGGAAGATAATCACGAGAAGACTCTCAACACCCTACAGCTACACTATTTTATTCTTGTCTGCTTTGAGGTCTACCTTTGCATCCTGTTAGCTTTTCTCTCAAGCATCATTACGAGCTTGAGGCCTGTTGCAGGCTCCACACATCTCCATTGACCACAAGGATCCTCCTTCAGACTTTTTTTTTTTTATATTTTATTTGTTTATTCATGAGAGACACAGAGAGAGAGGCAGAGACACAGGCAGAGGGAGAAGCAGGCTCCATGCAGGGAGCCCGATGCGGGACTCGATCCTGGGACCCCGGGATCACAACCTGAGCCGAAGGCAGACTGACTCAACCACTGAGCCACCCAGGTGCCCCCCCTTTGGACTTTTCATTTGAGCTCCCGGCCAGCGATGTCCCTGCTAGCTAGATCCTCTGTCCTGCCGACTCCGCTCCCACCTCTCAGGAGAGGAGCCTCTCTCTGGTACCATAGCATGTTCCGAAGCCACCCTGATCTTTTCCTGCTTCAACATTGAAATAAAATCAGCTGCACCCAGGGAGTCCTGGTCGCCTCCACTGAAAAACTCATGGGACAAGGGATATGTGTGGCCCTGTGACGAGCAAACGGGCAGATACTGCTGCTCGTTGATGAGACTGTAGCAGACCTTCCTTTTCAAGCATTTGAATTCACCTGGATGTTCGAAATTTTACCCCTCGTCAGCCCCGTATTTTGTATAGTATGAGATGTCATCAGCGACCAAGCATTGCGGTGTGCTGACGGTATAAAGAAAATAAAAAAGGAGCGTCTGTGGGGCGGACCCTGTAGGCTGTGCCCAGGGGCACCACCCGAGGACAAGAAGATAATGGAGGCCAAAGCAAGCGTGTGCATTCCTCACCTGTCACCTGGTGGGCCACCACCTCATTTGTTCATCTCATTCAATAAAACCCAGTTGTTGTAAAACAGGCACAGGCCAGAGTGAGGAGCAGGCCTGGCTGCCAGACAGGGGGGGTGTTCAGTGCCCCCTCACTGATCACGCTGGCTCTGCTCTCTCTTCTTTGGCTTTCGTGTATGAGACATTTAATGAGTCATTCGATCCAGTCTAATTCTCCCCATTTAGGTGACTATCTCCTTGGGGAGGCAGTTTTGCGCCTGGAAACATCCAGAGAAGGCTCTGGCACTCGCGCTGGGACCCGGGCCTTCAGAGCCATCACACCAGCTGCCAGTTAGTCTCGCTTCCCCAACTGAGGCCGGAGGACAGAAGAGCCTCACCGGTTCCCTGGGTGACAGCTGCTCTTGGAGAAGCCTGGGCACCTCGGTGACCACTCCACAGAGAGGGGATGGGCCCCAACCATTACTGCTTCCAGAAGAAACTCCAACCCCCTCAGTCACACGCAGCTCAAGTACTTTATGCACATGGGCAGGTCAACCTGATGAAAAGCTACCCCAGATTCCACAGAGCCTGAGCCTGACTCTCCTTTTACTAGTTTCTTGTGGGAGCACAAACCAAATGAGACAAGGCCCATGCATCGTGGGAGCAAATTCACACTCAGTGAATTTGCTCCACAGGTGAGCAAGGGGCAGCTCTGTGCTCCTGAGAGCCCAGAGAGCATCAAGCTCAGAAACAGTCCTCCTCGGTGGGCCACGGGACCCTCCCCGTCCACACGCACGCATGCACATGCCCGCACATGCACACACACAGGGATGCAGAACAATGACCAGTCCATGGGCTTGTCATGCATGAAGGGACATCACGATCGCTCCCTGATCTGGGACAATGCATATAAAACGCCTGCCTGCTGCCAAACCAGACATAATGTCTCTTTTTCTACATTATTCACTTAGAAACAGGTTAGAAAGTCCACATCTGTTGTAGAGGTAAATGCTGCAATCCAAGTATCCAAGTGGACCAAAGGCTGTCCTCCCCACGTCGGTCTCCCTAGTGCACCAGGACGAGGCTGGTCTCTCGGCACTCGGCCCGGTCCTCAGACGGCATCTCTGCCGAACCCAAGACAGCTGACAACACACCTGATCCAACTGCTCCCGGAAGGAGCAGCCCTCACATTCTCTGCACTCCTGTCCCAGGCCTTGCAATGCAGCTACTCGTGTTCTGCAACAATGAACAAACTGTCTACTCCTTTACAGGCTCCTCTATCCTCAGAGAGAGTCACCCAGGGGCACAAGTGATGGAAACCTGACAAATGGCCAAATCAAGAAATCAAGAGCACTTTGGGGAGCCGGCACTGATTTTCTGCACACGGGTCAGCACAGCAGCAGGGCTGAGCGGCCGCCAGATGGAATGTTCTGTCGCTGTTAATATGACATGACAAGGCTATTTTCTTCTCCAAATAAGCTGCTAGGCAAATGCAAGAGACTTGACTCCACAGAGTGAGTCAGTCCACTGGAAAATAAGTATTAAACGGGGCAAAACAAACAACGTCTTCTGTGTTTGAAATTCATTTTCAGAAGGAAGGACAGCAGTTGTAGTGAAGTAGCCTCACTGCAACGCTGCGGTTCAAACCCCACTGTGGCTCTGTGGTGACCAAATGCTTGTCCTACTTCCTTAACATTTATTTGTTCGCATTCCTTTTCCAGATTGAGATTAAGGTAAATAACACAGAGGTAGGCCCACTAAAGGAGCTCCTGACAGCCACAGGCCCCTCATGAATTTCTCGTTTCTTATTTCAGACGTCACCACCATTTCTTTGGAGTAACTGTGTCCCTGATTTTAGGGAGGAAAAAAAATCACCATTTCCAGTGAGACTCTCCCCACCAGAGTGAGCTGAGAGGCTCTGAACAAAAGACCTGCTCAGTGTAAGAATTTACTGAACTATTGTGCACAGGCACTGGGGTTAGAAGGAAGGATGGCAGGGGGGGCCCTGCCCACAAAGAGGTCTGATGCCAAGGGAGGAGCCAGATGCAGTGCAACATGAGGCAGCGTGGGTATATGTTGACATGAGCTTCCATTAACACTGGAGGAGGGCACAAGAGAGAAGGATGGAAGCAGGACGTGGGAATGATGGAGCAGACCATGGCCATCTAGCATAAGTCAGAGGGAAGGCTGAGCAGGGTGCCCAGAGGCCCAGAGAGAATGGACAGTGCAGCAGATTAATTTGGGCAGTTGGTGTGGGTAAGGAAGGGGTCCCACAGGCACAGAGGGTTCAGGTACAGGCCACTGTTCCAGTGCCAGAGACTGCTCTCGATGGTGGTAGAGACACAACAGAAGAGAAAGTTGGGGGGACAGGATCCCCCATCCATCCAGTTGGATGGATGGGAAGGGAACACATGAGAGAGGAGGATGTTGAAGCTGGGTCTTACGTGGAAGTGAGTCTTTCATCCAAGACAGAAAGGTTGGAATAGGAGACACGGAGTTTGGGGTTTGGACGGGGTACAGACGGGAATGTGAGCCAGGACATGGGAAATAAATTTCTGTGGGAGCTCAGTCTGGGGTGGCATAACTGACTAGGATCATGAGAGGAGAGTGTGCAAAGGTGGGAGTGGACCGTGGATGGAGATCCATGGAGCACTGACAGGGAAGGGCAGGGAAGAGCTGAGAAGCTGAGAAAGCTGGAAAGATTTCATCACAGGTATCAAGGGGGCATTGAGGGCTTTAGCTGAAAAGAGATAGTGTGGCTGGATGTCACGCAGATGGTTATCTGGCAACCATCTGATTTCCCTCCGGTACATTCAGCATCTTCAGTGAGTGAAGAAACCAAATGACCAGGTGACCCTGGCTAGGTAATAAGCTCCTTCCAGAAACTCCCATTCTGCTAGATGCTGGGAGGAACATAGAAGATATAAAGGTATGGTCTCTCGGCTTGAGGACTCACCATCAGAGTGGAGATAAGACTTGCACACATTGAACATATTCACGAGTGCACGGAGCATATTCTAGAGCATGCTAAGAATAAGTTCTTTGGACGTGTCAGTGAAGCATCTGCCTTTGGTTCAGGTCATGATCTCAGGGTCCTGGGATTGAGCCCTGTGTTGGGCTTCCTGCTCAGCAGGGAGTCTGCTTCTCTCTCTCTCCCTCTGCCCCTCCACCTGCTTTTGCTGTCTCCATCTCATTCTCTCCCCCTTCTTCTCAAATAAATAAATAAAATCTTAAAAAAAAATTCTTTGGAGAAAAAAACCACACACAATAGGTTGGAACTGGGAAGAATTTATAAAGGAAGAGAGGTAAAGCCTTTAAGAAAATAGCACACTAAAGTAATCAGAGGAAAAAAAGAAACAAGCGGCAATACAGTCGTTTTAAATTCAACATGATGGATAATTATATTAAATGTAAACGGTCTTTTAAAAATCAATTAGAAGACAAAGATGATCAGATTGAATGAAGAAGCATGACCAACATATATGCTGTCTACAAGAAACACTTTTTTTTAAAGATTTATTTATTTATTATTTATGATAGACACAGAGAGAGAGAGAGAGAGAGAGAGAGAGAGAGGCAGAGACACAGGAGGCGGGAGAAGCAGGCTCCATGCAGGGAGCCCAACGCAGGACTCGATCCCGGGACTCCAGGATCGCACCCTGGGTCAAAGGCAGGCGCCAAACCGCTGAGCCACCCGGGGATC
The DNA here is from genome assembly GCF_003254725.2 of Canis lupus dingo. Classification (NCBI taxonomy): domain Eukaryota; kingdom Metazoa; phylum Chordata; class Mammalia; order Carnivora; family Canidae; genus Canis; species Canis lupus. The sequence goes on along the minus strand of NC_064270.1, from coordinate 39,154,615 downwards.
CCCAAATATAAACATATCTATCTATATCTCATCTCTCTATGTAATATGGGTTACATAGTAAATGAGTTTATACTCACATGCTAAAAGCAAAAGTATGGGAAAAGATATAATGTGTAAACACTACCTGTTTCTTCTCCCTTCCCCTCTATTCCCTTTCACTATTATATATATTCCCCAAATGAATGAGAACATATAATGTTTGTCTTTCTCCAATTGACTCATTTCACTCAGCATAATACCCTCCAGTTCCATCCACGTTAAAGCAAATGGGTAGGAAATATCAGAAAGGGAGACAGAACATAAAGACTCCTAACTCTGGGAAACGAACTAGGGGTGGTGGAAGGAGAGGAGGGCGGGGGGTGGGGGTGACTGGGTGACTGGCACTGAGGGGGGTGCACTTGATGGGATGAGCACTGGGTGTTATTCTGTATGTTGGCAAATTGAACACCAATAAAAAATAAATTTATTATTAAAAAAAGAAAAAAAATAATGTGTAAACACTTATGAAAAGAAAGCAAGCTGGGGTGGCTATATTAACATCAGAGAGGGCAGACTGCAGAACGAGGGACACTACCTGAGATACAGAGGGACATGACGTAAGTCACCAAGAAGATATAACAGTGCCAAATGCCCGTGCGCCCAACAGAGCTTCAAAATACATGAAGCCACATACAAAGGGGGCTAAAGGCAGAAATGGACAAATCTATAAATACAGTCAGGAACTTCGACAGTCGTCTCTGAGAAACTGAAAGAATGAGCAGAGAGTCAGGAAGGATATGGGAGATGCAAACAACACTTGAACCACTGAGACCAAACTGATATTTATAGGAGCCTCCATACACGGGCACATGCTTTTCAAGAATAAATTAAATATTCACTAGGATAGGCCACAATCTGGATCCTGTAACAAACCTCAACAAATACAAGACAATTTCAGCTTTACAAAGTAGGTTCTCTGACCCAAATGGAGTTAAACAGAAAATCAATAACAGAAAGAGATCTGAAAAAATGCCCCCAAATGCCGAGTTAAACCACGCATTTCTAAAGAATGCATAGGTCAAAGGGGAGGTAACAAGGGAAATTAGGAAATATTTCTAATTGAATGAAAATGAAAACATGACAGATCAAAATGTGTGGGATGCAGCAAAGGCAGTGCTTATGGGATGATTTCTACCATTAGGCTCTCATATCAGAAAGGAAGAAAGGGCTCCAAATAGAAAAAGAACAGCTGGACACAAGGAAAAGGAATGAAGCATCAAAGGTCAGAGGGAAAATGAAAAAAATTGAGAGCAGAAGAACCATGGGGCAAGATCACTGCCCTCTTCCCTCTACACCTCGTGACTTGAAGACACAAACTGTGTCTGCAGCCCCGCTGTCTCCCCTGAACTGCCCCTGGAGGCCCTCCAGGCCCTCAAACCCAACCTGCCCAAACGTGTGCTCGTCACCTTCCTCCCCAGCCTCTTCCTGGGCTCCCAGCACCCTCCATCCATCCACTCAAACTCGAATCCTGGAAGGTCCCTTTTCATCTCTCCCCCAACCACCCGCCTCCAAACAGGCATCAAGCCAACCAAAGCTCCCCTGAATCCATCCCTTGCTCTCCATCCCTGTGAGTTCTGCTCTGTGTCACACCCTCACGTCCTGTCTCCTGACACGGGAACAGCCTAAGTGGTGCCCTAGCCAGCCACCAGCTCACACTGCAGCCCTAGTGACCTTCAGATGAGACTCGGTGTTGGAGAAGGCAGGGCCGGAGCAGTCTGGAGCCAGCCCGCTCCTGACGCAGGGACAGGGCACCAGCAACACCTAAACCGGGCCCCCAAGTGATACTGCAGCTTTCATCCCCGCACTTGGCAGAACTGCGCCTGTAAATAATCATTTACGTATCTTTGTAAATCCAATCCACAGTGCCCATAAAGAAGCCACAGTGCCGCGATTCCTGTTAAGGAAGCCAAGGCAGCGGCTTTCAGTAATTCACCTCACACCATATCAAGGCCTTCGGGTCAAAGGAAAGCATCCATAACAGCATCACATTTGAAAACTGAGCCCCAGCAGCCCCAGGACGTGCTGGCGTGGGGTGCTGGGCAGGAGCACAGGGAGGCGCAGGGCCTGTTTGACCCGCAGCGCCCGCCGACTTTTGTGTATGTCTGTGTGCGTGTGCTTCCCTCCCCAGCCAAGCCCCATATTTCACTGAACGATCCAAGGCTTTTCTCCGACTGCTTATTTGGGTGGTGGAGGAAGTTGGACGGAGCACCACCTGACACACACACAGAAATGCAGCCCCTGGGCCCTGCAGTGAGTTCCCCACAACGGGAGACGGTGCCATTCTCGGAGGCGCTGGTTGGAATGCGTCGCTGTGCCTCACGTGCCCTGGACAGGAACCCCACATTGGACTTTTGCTTTTTTTTTAAAGAGAGAGAGAGAGAATGCATGCCGGGGTGGGGAAAGAGAATGTCAAACAGACTCCAGGCCAGCGTGGAGCCCAATGTGGGGCTTGATCTTGTGACCCTAAGACCATGACCTGAGCTGAAATCAAGAGTTGGATGCTTAACCCATCACCCTGGTGCCTCTGCCAAACTTCTTAACTACCAAAAGCAGTTCACAGAGAAAAGACACTAAAAGCTAAAGGGAAAGGAAGAAAAGAGCCGTTGAATTATAAAGAAAACTTCACTTAGTCAAAAGTTAGTTGTTCTCACCTTCTCTGAGCTTGTACTGAGGAGTCTGCCCTCAATGGGACCAATTTGTTGAAAATAAAACCACTTAGCTCAGAGCCACAGTTACCGAGTCCACGGTGACCTTCATTTTATTCAATTTCAAGGGACCCACCTTTGAAGAAAAGCCAAGGTTGGAGGAGTCAGACTTCCAGAGGTGCCTCTTGCTCCACCAGGACACCCACGCCCTCGGCAGGATCCCCTCCACCAGGCCACCGCAGGCTGCCCCAGCCCTCTGCCCCCTGACCGGCCCTTCGCCTCTGCAGCAAGGGCACCACTTCAGGATCCAGGGACCCACCGCCAGGTCCAGGGCAGGAGGAAGAAGCAGAGCCCGACTGGTTTATCTGTTTATCTGTCTCCAGCCCTCTCTGAGACCCAATGTGTTCTCTTCCCTCTAATGGGCTGGAAGAGGTGTGTTTTCATTTGCATTCCTGCAGCACAAGCAGGAGTCAAAGCAATGTCTCAGGGTTTAGAGAGAAATGTCAACCAAGACGTTTTACATCTCCTGGGGTCTATCTGGACCAGGATGGAAACTGAAAACCATATATTTGAACTACAGCCCCACTGTTAGAAAACACACATACCGCCAAGAACACAGATCCCCGGTGGACGTAGTACCTTGCAAGGAATAAATGGAAGCCAGACATTCTGGAGACACTGAGGTGCCAGAGACATAAGGTATAAATTCCTCCAAGCCCACCTAGGCCTCAAGCCCGAGCTCTCTGCTTTCCCACTCCCTGAAAAACCACCACCACACGGTTCGCCGGGACCCCCCACCCCGGGCCTCCCCCAGCCACCCTGCCCATCTTGAACTGCAGGCTCTGCAGGCCGGGGTCCGGCAGGGGTGGCGGGGTGTGTGGAAGAGGGACCACAGGCGCTGCCCTGGTAGGCGGCCCTCCCAGGATTCAGCTGGACTCGGAGAGCGTTCAATACAAAACCCCACACACAGCACCCACTCCCGGTGCCAGGGCCGCAGGAATGGCGTCTTGAGAAGAGGGGCAAAAAGGAAGGACAGTGTGCTTTCACGCTAACTCATAAGGACTGCGACTTTAATTTAAAGGGGATATTATAAATGAATGAATGAATTAATTAATTAATTAATTTAATTAAATAATAAAATAAAATAAAATAAAATAAAATGGGATATTACAAAAAAAATTTTAAAAAAATAAAGGGGATATTCCCAATTCCTGAATAACAAAGTGCTGACTGGTCTGAGCTAATGAAGGGTATTGATCGTTTTGATATGTACAAAATACTAGATTGTACCTTTCAAAGACACATGTATTGCAAATATTTGCTATATATCTTGTCCGGGTGTTAATATATGTCCCAGATCAGTGGCTCTCCTTGCATTATGATTTCATTATTATTTTATAAATCTATGCCCAAAAATAACTCAAACCAGATTTTACTTAGACTTCAAGATTAAGCTCAACACATCTTTTTCCTAAGAACTTTAGAACCAGAAGGGAGGTCTTTAGCCGCTTGGCAGGTGGCCCCGTAAACTCTGTGGTGTCTGCTGGCCCAGACCCACCTGATGTGGGGTTATCGACACAGATGGAGAGCAGATGGAACATTTTATTCAAAATAAATAAAAATCCGTCACTCCCTTTCTCTCTGGGCGCCCCCCACGCACACCACAGGGAAGCCCCCTGCCCCTCCATCACTGCAGAGGAGAAGCGAGCAGGTGAGTGTCACATTCCAAGGGCTCCAGAAAGACACGGACACTTCTCCCCCCAGAAGCAGACAGGCAGCAAGGATACCTTAACTCTCCACTTGGCTCAGCTGCTGACAGAGTGAGGAGCCCACCAGAGGGATTATCGAGGCTAAGTCCATCTGTCATGGATTGTCCACAAAGTAGTTGGAAGGCATCCTGATTAATACGAACCATAAGTACTTCTGAGTGCTTACTACGTGCCAGTCAGTGTCCTGGGCACTTTACACACGTCACCTCCGGGAAGCCTCACCGCTCTGGGAGGAGGGCACCTCTGTGCTCTTCATAGACAAGGAGAATGAGGCTTAGGGTCAGCCCCTTGCCTGATGTCACGCAGCTGGCATCTATCAGAGCCAGGGTCCTGACCAGGTGACTTAAGGTCCCCTCTAAAACCCAGAGTCTCGTGTATGGAGCCATCCCCAGGGGAGCTGGAGGAGGCTGGCACCACTCCTAGCTCCCCCTTCCCAAGGAGGGGAGGACCTGGGTGCATGACTTGGCCTCTCTGAAGTTCCCATCCAAGGCCACTGGGATCTCACAGAGCCTTGACCTTCACCCTGTTCTATCAGCCACGTCCAGGTGACCTCATCTACCCACCCCTACACCAGTACCTCCCAGAGAGCAATTTTTAATCCTGACCTTTCCACAGTTCCAGACCCATATTCCCAGTTACCTTCTGGATATTGCACAGGTGCCTCAAATTCACCTTGTCTAAAGATACCCTGGTCATCCTCAGCATCCTCAGCATCCTCATCCATCATCCCACCGGGACCAGAACTCACACATGCTCATACTCACTCACCCATACACACATCACAGATCAAGCTCCTGACAAGAAAACAGTGCTGCAGAGCATGAGCAGACTGAGAGCCTTTCCAGAATGCTGAGGCCCCTAACTGGGGACTTTAGGGGGCAGCAGCTGGTGTTGGTGCCATCTCCACAAATTAGCAAATTAGAGTCTTAACAGATGGAGAAGCTAATTCTTCTTGTACCAAGATTCTTTTATGCTGGGGGGTTTACATCATTAATCATGATGGACTTATGCAAATCACCTTTGCCCTTCATGGGGTGTCCCTACAAATATCAATATCACCATGTTCTCAAGGTTCAAGTCTGTGTCATCTCTTGGGGACCAGGCAGCAGTGTCAGCTCCCAGGCCTCTTTAAAGAGCACCTCCAGCTTTCCAGCATCTCAGGAAGCCCATTGGGCCCCATATTCGTTGGCCAGTGGTTTCATATTGAGTTGTCAGCAAGACCAAATCACAAATCCTTCCCTGCATCCTCCCAGACTCCCATGGGGGGGTCACACGTCAAGGGACTGTGGAAACTATAAGTTTCCCTGATGCCTAACTGATCAGTGGCTCCCACTGGTTTCTAGTAACTTATTCTAACACATGTCCTACGTTTTGCTCCTTTGGAGGATCATCCTAGATCAACAGCCCTTTACAAATACTGCGACGGTCCCTGGAGGGGCCATCACTGACTTGCTTCTGAAGCTCAAACTGTAGCCAGGGATGTCCCCTCTAATCCGGCTCCACTGTCACCGCCTCCCCCAATACTTGGACGTCTTTGTTTTCTCATGACAAGACATTCTGGATCCCTCTAGGGTTCTCACTCCAAATGTGGAACCCGCTGCGCTCCAAGCAGCCTGGCTCCTTGTGGTAGAGAACAGCTCAAGAAGCCTGGGCCTGAGCTCCGGGGGATGCAGCACACATCAGAGGGTTAGGCTCACAGGGACATCTTCAGCTTCCCCTGCCCTCCCTGAGCCCACATAAGGGCATGCTCACCTCTCCCCTCTGCTTGGACTGCCCAGTCTTTGTCTCGGTCACTGGTTTGATTGGATTTAGGATGACCTATCCCACTGGAGGCCACAAACCATACAAGGCTTCCATGTCTTCTCTCTCTCGGATGCTTGGGCCAAGAATCCTGGACCGAATTTCGGAGACAAGCCCCCATAACCATAACCCCAGCTCCAACAGAAAGTGGAAGGATGTTCCCAGCTCTCCAGGGACAGTCTTCCATGCAACTGGGAGGCAAAGGGAGAGGCAGAAACACCACAGCCCAGTATTTCCTGCCGACTCCCCATTGTCACGAGCAGCAATACCATTATGTTCCTTATGTTCATCTCGTGCAGGCTGCTGTGGGCTCCAGTTGCTTTCAACTGTTGGATAAGTACAAACAATTGGCAAGTCCATCATCTCAAAAGAAAATGGACACTTGGATGAACCTTGGGGACCTCGGGCTCAGTGAAATAAGCAGTCAGTGAAAGACAACTACGAATTCCACCTACATGAGGTCCTTAGAGTGGTCCGAACCACAGAGACAGAGAGTAGAAGGGTGGTTGCCAGGGGCTGTGGAGAATTAGGGCCACTTTTACAAGATGAAGAGCTCTGGAGATGGGCGGTGGTGTTGGAGACAACATTATCCGTGAGCTTTATGCCACTGGCTGTGCCCTTACAAAGGGCTAAGGGGATCAATTTTGTTACATGTCTTTTACCACAATGTTAAAAACAGAAAAAAAATACAGGGAAGGTAAAGAAGGACATTTTTTTTTTTTTGGATAAACAAAATTCATACCACAAGGTAATGCCATGAATCTACCAGAGATATTTTAAACTTTACCAAAAATGTGCAAGAGGAACTATCTCCATGGGACCATATCATTTGCACAGTTATTGGGGTTCCATAAGGACCAGTTCATAAAAGAGGCCCCAACATATTCTTTGTCACACCTTTAGTCTTTGTTCATACAACACTTACACAGTTCCCAACAACCCCCACAGAGATGTATCATTTTTCTTACAGAAACCCGTAGAGCAACTTCGGAAAGTTACATCCCTTTAAAAAGGTCATGCAAGATACCCAAATAATTACGTGGAATAAAATACACTTTCTGTACCCCTAACTTTCCATTCTCTAATAACTGAACAATGAGAGAGATCAAATCCAACAGGGTAAATTAGCAGGTAGGATGCAATAAGACACCAAGTGTGGGTACTTTTGCCAAAGTCCAACCTAGCCAAGCAGGCCTGTGATGCCCTCTTGGATGGGAGCCTGCCACTAGGGGCTTCCTAACTCCCAGTGTTAGGCTCTCAGGGGCCCTCCCAGCCCCTCCCAGGATGGAAGTGCTTCCTGTTTGCCATCTGCTTGGGAGCTGGTAACAAAAGCACCATCTCGTATGTCACAGGAGCACCCGATGAAGGGCTCCTCCTGGGGGCCTGAACACCTGCTCAGCATTTTCACACCCAAGATGCACTAACACCTGGAAGCCAGCAGCACTTCTACATACCAAAGACTCGAGGATGTCCCAGCTCTCAGGCCATCCCACCATCAATGCTGCAAAGAGCTGGAAGTCCTGAGACAGAAGGCCAGGAGGACTTGCCCTCTCTCCACCTACTTAGAGACGGGGCCACTGGCTTCCCCTTGAGGGAATCAGCTTCCTTTGTAGCCTGCACTCGACTTGGGTGGGAGGAACCCCCCGTGGCACTGGAGAACAATCTCCCTTCTTTCGTGTCTCACCAGCCTCTGCCCCCACCCTCTGACTGCCCCTGAGCTTGGCTGGTCTGCCTGTGTTCGGGTGGGAGCTGCATGCTCCCTCTTGTTGGAGGACACAGAGATAGGCACTAGGTCTGCTCGCTGGGCTTGCTCAGTTGCCCCAACCCCAAGAGTGTGCGTGCCCCCTCCCACGGGCCCCCCACCCGCCTGGAGCTTGGTGGCATCAGCAGCAGGAAGTTCCCAACCCCAGCACCTAGAGTGGCTCCTTGCACCTTCTCGGCTACCCTCTGTCTTAACTCTCTTTATTTTTGAGACTGAAATTCCTCCTCCTTGGATGATGTCCCTCCACATGGCGAAACGTTGTCAATTTCTAAGTGCAAGTAACTTTTCAACCATTTTCTATCCTAGAAAAGGAAAGGGAGAGAGCCAGCCCCCTTTTTTAGCTCAGAAACCGAAGAAACTGGGAGAAGCTTCAGAGCAAATTTCCAAGGTGAGCAGAAGAGGAAGTGAGGGACCAAAGGAGATACCCCCAGTTCCCCAAGTTCCCCAGCACCCAGGGGAACCTTCCGTGACCTTCACCAAGTACATGCTGGCCTCTTCTTTCATCCTGCTTGGTTCCAGGCCAACAGGGATGGCTTTTCTAAATAACACTGCTCTGGAAACACAGAAGTTGGTTAATATGCTCATTATGTCTTCTCTAGACCATTTCAATTTGGTATTTGGGGAAAAACATGCATTATTCTAGAAATAACAAAATATCCATTTTTAATAGCACATATAACTAGGCAACATTCAAATGTCCTGCTCGGACAAGCTGCACATCCATACTTAGCTTTTAAACAAGTTTCAAAATGGAAAACAGAGAATTAACACCCCTTTCCCCAAAAACAAACAAGGTTGCATGTCATGATGGAACGTTTTTAATTTTTTCCCTTAGAAGGAAACGTTTCCAAAGAGAAAATTATTCCTGGGGCTCTTTGCTCTGATCAGTACTGAAAGAAAAACACACTCAATCAGCTCAGACATGTCCCTGAGATGCAAAAGGGAGGCTCTGTCACAGAAAAACAAACTAACCAGCTCATGTGAAACTCTCTTTTTTCCCTTAAGATGCACTTCTGGGAAGAGTCAGACGGGGAGAGGTTGGTGTGTGCACAGGAGGAGTCTTTGCTGTAGCTACTGCCTTCGCCAATTCCCATTTCCAGAACCTTGGCAGGTCTCTGGTTTGTGCCGGATTAAGGAGTATCTCTCCCGAAAGCTCTCCCCACCCCAGTGATGCCACCAGGTGTGGGCTTGGCCGCACCTGCTGAGAACATCTGAATCTAGGTCCTACCCTGACGCCGCTCCAAGCTACTAACTTCGTGACCTCCTTGCTGCCCTCTTGTTACAAAATTACCCCAACCCAACACCTTCAGCCCTACTAATGCCTCAGTCATACCTTCCATCTGACTTTTTAAAATGGTGGATAAGTGGTTTTATCTTTCTTTTTCTTTTGCTTTATTTTTTACTTGCAGTTCGTGATGCTAGAGAATGGCCCTGATTTCACTTACACAGAAAACCACAAAAAGCAATGTCACCAGAAAGCACATGCTAATCCCAAAATGTGCAAATTTATGTCTTGAAGCTGCAGAGAATATATACCATCCTCCTCCCAACAGCTGGTATTTTAAATAGAGCTCTGCAGTCTGCAGTGACCTACTTATCTGTGAGTTTACACTTGGCCTGAAGTCTACTGCCCTGTTTTTCCCAAAACAACCCATGATTCTCAAATATCCAACCAGTAGGCTTCTATCTCATAGATTAGAGATTTGTTTTTCATCTGGGGCAAATGAGTGGCTTTCAGCTGGTACATGACCCCCTGTAATCATTCTTGACATGTGTATAAAATATGCATATTTCCAGGGACGGAGGTCCCAAACATCCATCAGATTCTCGTGTAGGAACATCTGTTAACAATGATCATTCTTACTCATGTTGGCCAAATCAGTCTCTAGAGCACAGAGCATTTCCGGAGGCAAGAGCGACAGTGTAACTCTTAAATCCACTGTGCTAAACCTTCATATTTGATCCCTGGGAATCTAGTCCAAGGTGGACAAGCCCCACCAGGAGGTCACCATGGAGCAGCCACCATGACGGAGAGGCATGGTTTAGCTTGAACGGTCTCTGTCTCTTCCCCACCATCACCACGGGACGTGTAACTTTCGCTGGGACACGCTCGAACAACAAAAATTTTAAGGCATCAACAACATGACAAACCCTATGGCGTTTCAGCAAACATCTTAGAGTTTAACACGGCTTTGTTCTTTTGCCACTGCACAAAAATATCAACAGGACACTTGGGAAACCCCACGGAGATGTGAATATTAAGGATCGCGCAAAAGCTCGCAGTGTTCCATTATTTAGCTTCTCCGGGAGGGAAGCACAGCTTCATGCGGAAGAGAAAATACAAAGCACCACGAACCCAGGGTACTTGAGAAACCACAGCTGGTTGTGCCGCACGGCCTGGCTCGGCAGCGGGCTGCTGACCAGGCACCTACGATGGGGCTTCCGTGAGAAGTGCTGCGGATGGGACTTCAGGGGCGCTGCGTCCGTAATATATTATTATCTAACTTAAACCCTGGGAACAAACTCGTATTTCTCATCCATAGTCTGTGCAGGCAGAACCAGGAACCCTAAGAGGGTGGCACCCTGTGGGCTGCTCCTCGGCAGGACACGGCAAGGGGAGGCCAGGAGGGGAGGCCGGGAGGCCAGAGGTGCTGGACTCTGGCTGCCCCTCTGACCGCTCCCATTCGGGGCCCTGACCATCCAGGCAGTGGCAGGAACCACGCGTGTTTTGGCTCAAGGAGGAGCAGGAGGGAAGGGAGTTGGCCAGGAGCCCCTTCCTCAGGTGCTGCTGCGTGAACAGAACTTGGTGGCAAGACACCTGAGCTGGGTGCCCGGCCCCTACCTGGAGGATTCCCCAACGCTACAAGGCTTCCCAGCCACCCCTGAACTTAGGTCCCTGGTCCCCTCACAAAAGTCCAGAGTGCCCTGGGTTCCCAGGCAGCCCAATGAGCCCCGTCCACCTGGGCATCACGTGAGCCAGTACCCCAGTTTGGCTTCCCCAAGAAGGGCAATGGTGGGGAACACCTGGGAACCAATCCTAGGTGAGGAGAGGGTGGTGGGAATGGGACAGGGAAGGGGGACGCACCTGCAGGGACAGGAAGACCCAGAGGATGGGTGCAGCCACCAGCACCCGGCGGTTCCCCTCCCCCACAGTTCTGGGCCGGGCCGTGGCCCCGCGAGCAGCACATGCTGGTGGGGGGGGGGGGGGCACAGCACTGGAGGGCCTGAGCTCTCCCAGGACTGCCCACAGCCCCAGGACTGGAATCAGGGGGTCCCGGGGCGAAGGCACTGACGGTGGCTGCTTTCCCTACCGGCCGGCCCCCCAGGCGCACCTGAGCCTCATGCCAGAAGGACAAGGCCCAGCTCGAGACAGGGAGCTGGCCCGTCCCTGGCTCCCGGGCCCTCATGGGACCTGGTGGAGTGGGGGTGGGGAGGTCCTGAGCCCGGGCCTGCCTGTCACCCCACGCAGCCCTTGGGCTCCCCCGAAGCCCGAAGCAGGAGCCGGGCCCACGGGTCCCTGGGCTCAGGAGCAGCAGGACAGCACCCAGGGCAGCACCCAGGGCAGCGCCCAGGATAGCACAGAGGGCAGCACCCAGGGCAGCACCCAGGACAGCACGCAGCCACCTGACGGCGCAGCGCCCCTCCACGGAACAAGCCCCTCACCTTCTGCACATTTAGGGCGACCCCACAAGCCAAGCCCTGCTCTCTGAAGTGAAAACATCCCACGGCCCAAGCTGCTGGGCCGGGAGGTCGGACCCAGGCTTGGAACCTGCCCGCCGGGCTCCGGAAGGAGACAGAACCCGGGGCGGTGAGAGCAGGCTCTGAGCACCCGGCCCGCCCCACACCGGGGTTCCGGGCGACGCGCCCCAGGGCTGCCCGGGGGATGTGGCCCTTGCTGCTACTCCAGAGCACAAGAAATGTTTAAAATAGATTTAAAAACCCAGGTAGGTCTGGCTGCGCCCGGCGTGTGGGGACCGTGTGCTGGGAAGCCTCCTGTGCCTTGGGTGGACGCCAAATGCTTTCCAAGAGGATGCAGGTCCCTCCTCCTGGGGGCAGCGCTGAGGTGCCGTCTCCCTGGGGCAGCCGGGCTCTGGTGAGAGAGGACGCGGGGGACCCGGAGCTCCAGGAGGAGGAGGGGAGTCTGGAGCAGCCGCAAGGACAAGTGGCAGATGAAGATGGGCTCCCCGAGGAAGTGGGAGGAACTCCCAGGCCGGCCCCCAAGGAAGACGAGCACTGCAGATTCTGGGGTCAGCCCTGTAAACGGGATTCATTGGATGTGTCTCTTTGGGAATATATGCACATCTGAATGAAACCCGAGCAGATGGAGCTGGGGGGCCCGAGGGGGCTGGCAAAGCCACGGTCGTCACTGTGGCTGTGCGGGCTGAGCTCTGGTGGCACAGGGGCCGGGTAGCCCAGGTCACAGCGGCCCTCCGCGGGGCAGGCGGCTCGGGCACCAACGTCCGGGGAGTGTGGCCGGCCACCAACACAGGAGGCACGGCCTCTGCTGCACTAACCACCCACCACCTGCCACCCGCCTGGGGCAGACACCTACACGCAGCTTGTGGAGCAGGGGGCGGCGACATAGGCCCGCTGGGGAGCTGCGGGCACCTGGGCTCACCTCCAGCCCCTGTCGGCACGGAGACTGCAACCACCAAGGAACAGACCAAGATGATGTGCTGGGAGGGAGCAGCTGCTGCTTAGAGCATACCTGATGGCAGCGGCGTCAGCCCAGGTGACAAAGGGGGGGATCACCCCCACCTTGGGGAGGGCAGCTTTGTGCCTGATGCAGCTCTCACTGCTTTAGCGCCTTCTCTTTAACTGCTCACAGCAGCCCCGTGGTGAGGACGCCACCAGTCAGGTTACCATTCTACAGTTAAGGAGGTCAAGGCTTGGAGAGGTGAGCTGGCGGTCTATCCTCGGCCAGCGTGCACCTGCCATGCTGGGATGTGCCCAAGTTGTCCAGCCCCAGAGCTCACTGTGCTCCTGGTCACTGTGCAGTGCAGCCTCCATAAAAGCTGGAAGCCCATATGGCCCCCTCGGGTGAAGACTCCCATTCACTGGTGACCGCGTGGGAGCAGAGGGCAGATGGATGTGGGCTGAGCAGCTCAGTGAGGGAAAGAAGCACAGAACTTGTGCAAGAAATCTGACAGTGATGATGAAGCAGGAATTGGGTGAAGTGGGGAGGATCTTCCATTTCAGTGGTGTGTGACTAGGCACATTTAAATGCTGAGGGCAAGGACAGGGAAGGGAAGGGGAGGCAAAGTTGTGGGACAGAATGCAGACCCCTCTGGGACACCTGCCTCCTGTATTCTGACGGCAAGGAAAGAGAAGGCATGCATGTGGAAGCAGACACATTTGTAGGAAAAGAGGGAGTTCCAGATGGCAGCTTCTATTTTCTGTGATTAGTGAGGAGTGATAATTCAGCTAAGAGTTAAACGTGGAAGCTGGACAGGTCAGAGATATGAGGGGGCTGGAAAGGAATTGAAAAAGCCATTGCAGAGGATAAGAGAATAAACTGGCTGGAGAATTGCAAAGTCATTAGACAGCACTGATGGCTTGGCTGCAGTTAGAGATCATGAATTTATAATGAATATGTTATTTACACCACCACCAAAGGCCCTAGAAGGTTTGAAACAGTTCACAATAAGGGGCCCACATACAGTCAAAATTTACCACAAGAATAAGAATGTGAGGAGTGGAGAAGGATGGACGGGGTTGTAGCAACACAAAGAGCAAAATGGAGCAGGTCATCTAATTCTAAGCAGACACTAAGACAACAACAAAAACTTCATTGTCTGCTAGATACCTATCTGCTTGAGAATGCCTCCCTCAGCCTTGAATGCTGAGAACAGCCCATTGCATGTATACTGCTTTATTAAGATTTTCGTTATGAGATTTAAATATCAATACTAAAAAAAATGAGTGGGAAATATCAGAAAGGGAGACAGAACATGAGAGACTCCTATCTCTGGGAAATGAACTAGGAGTGGTAGAAAGGGAGGTGGGTGGGGGGTGGGGATGACTGGGTGACGGGCACTGAGGGGGGCACTTGATGGGATAGGCACTGGGTGTTATTCTATATGTTGGCAAATTGAACACCAATAAAAAATAAATTTAAAAATATAAATATCAATACTACAGAGACACTGGATAATGAGAGAGGAAAAGAACACACCCCAAATTCCAATATATACAGTCCTTTATGTGAGGTCCAAGGAACATGTGAGCAGGGCCATTATTAACAGTTTTCCAAATGATTCAGGAATATTCTTTCCATGGCCATTCACACCTCAATCTTTGCATGATGAGGGGAACATAGCAATAAACTGTTTCAGGGCATTCCTCTATGAAACTAACTTGAAATATAGGCATGTCTTCCGGGAAATCAGATGAATCAAAAGTAGGAATCAACCAATACAAAAGGAAGATATGATTAAAACATTTTGTAGACCAATGGTCACTTGCAAATACTAATTAAGGACCAGTGCCAATGTGAGAACAGCTTGGGGCATAAATTCAAAATACAGACTTTCAGCCTCATCCTTGAAGATTCTGATTCCATAGTAGAGGTATTGGTGATAGTGATGGCAATAGTCATGGTATAGATGATGGTAATGATGACAGTTATGGTGATGATGATGATCATCATCATCATGGTCATGGTCATGATCATGGCCATGGTGATAATGATGATGGTAACGATGATGGTAGTGATGATGTTGGTGATGATGGTGATGGTGATGATGGTGATACTGAGGTGACAGCAATGGGCATCGTGGTGGGGATGATAGTAATGATGATAGTGATGGTGATGATGATGACCATCATGATCATGGTGATGATCCTGATGATGGTAATGGCCATGTTGATGAATATGATGGTGATGGTAATGATGATGGTGATGATAATGGCAATGATGATAGTGATCATGATGGTGATGGTAATGATGATACTGACAATGGAAACAACTATAACAATGACAGCAGCCAGCACTGCTTACTAATTTTCTATGTGCTAGGCACTGTTCTAAATCCTTTACATGACACATTTTTTTAAAGATTTTATTTATTCATTTATGAGAGACAGAAAGAGAGGGGGTAGAGAGATAGGCAGAGGGAGAAGTAGGCTCTCTGTCGGAAGCCTGATGTGGGACTCAATCCTGGAACTCCAGGATCACACCCTGAGCTGAAGGCAGATGCTCAATCACTGAGCCACCCAGGTGTCCCTACATGCCACACTTTACTGGAAAAGAGATTGAGGAAATCATTATTTGAAACAAGCTATCCTAGGAACAATCATCTAGGTTTGAAAATAACCTGCTCTCCTCTCTCTCTCTCTCTTTCTCCCTCTCCTCAGCCCTCTAAGTCTTACCTACCAGTGAAAGTGGGAGAGGCAAGAGTAAGGATAGGAGGGACAAAATATCGAAGGATTGCTCAAGTATTGCTTCATAGGGCAAAGAAAGCATCCAGCCAACCAACAAAAAATAGAAATGCATCTTCCGCTGTACAAATGCAGTGGCCACAGCAGCCTCTGTAGAAAATAAAAGGATTGTTGGGTATTGATGCCGATGTTAACTATATTTACCCACATAGGCATTGTTCTTAATCATTAGTGGTATCAACATTTTACAAGATAGGAGAACAAGCCTGTCCTAAAGAAGGAAAAATCTGGGGTGCCTGAGAGGCTCAGCTGGTTAAACATCTGCCTTCAGCTCAGGTAATGATCCCAGGATCCTGGGATCAAGCCCTGCCTTGGGCTCCCTGGTCAGTTGGGAGTCTGCTTCTCCTTCTCCCTCTTCCCCTGCTTGTCCTCTCTCTTGTTCTTTCTCAAATAAATAAATAAAATATTTTTTTTAAAAAAAGAGAATATGTAAGACTTGTTTTTTAAAGATTTTATTTATTTATTCATGAGAGACACAGAAATAGAGGCAGAGACACAGGCAGAGGGAGAAGCAGGCTCCCTGCAGGGAGCCCAATGCAGAACTCGATCCCAGGACCCCAGGATCATGACTTGAGCCAAAGGCAGCCACTCAACCACTGAGCAACCCAGGTGCCCCTCAAATCTTATTTTATAAATTAAGGCAAAGGGCTTTAGGACAGCGTGACCTAGCCTGAACACTTTCTTAGAAGAAAAGATGATGAAAAAGCACTTCAAATTACTATTTTCTTATTCCATGTCTAAGGATTAGTCATAAGGACTAAGATTAGCTAAAACATGCTTAATAAATAATCTACTCAACCACAGGGGATTAGTGCAAATAAAGTTAGAGAAATATACTTAGTGATACACATTTATTAAAAGGAAATCAGTTCATAATATATTAATAGGAAAAAAAACAGATTACAAGCAAGATGTAGAACTTTTATGCCAAGTAGCCAGTAATAGGTTGTAGCCAGCTGATGGTCCTACTACAACAAATAGCATAAAAATATATAATCACTGAAAGCCATATTTTTAAAATGTCAAAAAGTTGTGGTAGCAATAGTGTCTATATAAGCAAATATCCCAGGGAGGGAAGGGTTCTTGGAGCAGACAATTGCCTGAAACTTTCTCTTGTGAAGACATTTGGACATTTCGGGTACAATAGGAGGATTTGGCTTGGCCAACACAGAAGAATTCTAGTGGGAGAAAGAACCACCAGCAGAGCTTCTGACAGTCACATAAGCTGGCATGATGGATTGAAAACCAGAAACAAAACAACAAACACCAAAACAAAAACAAAAACAAAACACCAATTTAAATCCTCAGGGCATTTGCTAAGTTCTAGGGTAATGCTGGAGGTTGGTGGGGGCTGGGGGGTGGAGCTAGAGTCAGAAACCTCTACTGGGCAGATGGAAATATCCTGCTATTAAAAGCATTTAAAAGACAAATTTCCAGGAGGAAACGGGGCTGCCTAAAACACAGAGCCAGTATCCTGCTCAGCAAAATTGAACTGGAAGCTGCAGGAAGTGAGAAGAGAAAGACCCAAGATCAAACCTTTAAATTTCCCACAGCATTTCAGAGCTGCAAGGCAAGTGCCTGTCAGTCTCCAGATGAGTCACCAAGGAGGACCAGGCCCAAGAAAGAGAGAGGGAACTGAGTTAGGCTGAATTTTACTAAAATGGCAACCCAGCTTAACTCTCAACTGCTCAAGTTAAATTTGAACTGCTCATCATCGGCAGCCTCTGTCATTCTTTCATTCACAATGTCTGGCACATTCATCAAAAATTTTGAGACAAATGAAGAGTCAGAATAAGGTGACCAATAATTGAGAAAATAAAACCTAGCCTGTATAAGCAGATTCACTGCTCCCTGTGTTGGAGTTAGCGCACAAAGACCCCGAAATAACTATGTATAATTTGTTAAACAAAATTTTTAAAATGGATAAAAGGATGAAAAGATTAAGAATGCTTAAACCAAAAAAAGAATCAAATCGAACAGACATTCAAAAACTAAAAATACAATATTTGAAACTGAAATGCAGCAGAGGCATTGAAAACAGGCTGTACACAGAAGACAATGATGAACTCCCAGAAATACCAGTTGGGAAGTGTCTACACCAAAGCACAGAAGGGAAGGTATGAGAACGGCAGAGCAGAGCACATGCGGCGTGTAGACCAGCACACATGCAGGCAGAGTCCCAAATGATAGAAGACAGGTAATGAGGCAGAAACAATATTTGAACAGAGAATAACTAAGAATTACACAGAACTGATAAAGGCCTGTAACCCGCAGATTCAAGAACCTCAGTGGAGCCCCAGAAGGGTACATACAAAGAAGACTATACCTAAAAACATTACAGGCAAACTTCTGCAAACTAAAAATAAAGAGAAAAATCCAGCTAGAGGAAAAAGTCATACTAACTTCAAAAGAATAATAACAGAACTAACAGATGGCTTTTTAAAAGAAAATGCGAAAACCTGGAGACAAGGGGAATGACACTGGTAAATGCTGAAAGAAAAATGAATCCCAGCTAAAAAATGTTATACCCAGGAAAAAAAATCCTTCAAAAATAAATGGCAAAGATAGATGCTTTCAAACCAGTGAAAGCAGCATTTTTTTGCTGGAAGGCCCACACCACAAGACATACCAAAGGAAGTTCTTAACTGCAGAGAGATTTTCCCTGATGCAAGCATAGAAATGCATTAAGGAATGAAGGGCACCATCCAAGGTAAATATGTGAGTGAGTGCACAGAATATTTACTATTAATACAATAGTCATGATAATGACTGGGTTTACAATGTATGTAGAAGTAAAATATGTGACAATAATAGCAGAAAGCATGGGGAAATGGTAAGTGGAGCTAAAGCACCGTAAGCCTCCTGCATCAGTAGGGAAGCAGTAAAATTACCGAGCCGGGCTGCTATCACTGATTCATGCATACTGCAGTCTCTATAGTAGCCACTAAAAAAGTACCAACAAAAATAACAATGTAGAAAGACAACATGGAGTAATAAAAAATACTTCATTAATCCCAAACGCAAGAAAGAAAGAACAAACAAAAGTAGAACAAATTGGAAACAAATCATAAAATGATAGGCTTAAACCCCACTAAATCAGTACTTACTTTAAACATATAGAATAAACACTCCAATTAATAGACAAATATCATTAGGCTACATAAGAAGACTACACCCAATTACGTGCTTTTTTGCAAGAGACACACTTTAAATTTAAGGGCACAAGGCAAAAGTAAAAAGCATTGGGAAATGGGCAGCCTGGGTGGCTCAGTGGTTTAGCGCCGCCTCCAGCCCAGGGTGTAATCCTGGAGATATGGGATCAGGTCCCACGTCAGGCTCCCTGTGTGGGGCCTGTTTCTCCCTCTGCCTGTGTCTCTGCCTCTCTCTCTCTCTCTCTCTCTCTCATAAATAAATAAAATCTTTAAAATATATATATTGGGAAATGCATACTATGCAAATACTAAAGAAACTGATTTCATTTTATTGATGTCAGATTACATAACACTTTCTGTATTATGGGAGGAAATTGGGAATAGCTGATGATGATAAAAGGCCTTCAAACAGGAAGGCATAACAGTTTCACCCTAGAGAGAGCAAATGGGAGGAGGTCCGCACCTAACCTGGTCTTTCAAGATCAAGAGGAGGCATACGTACAATCTTAAGAATTCCTCATCCCCAGCAAGAAGGAATAAAAAGGTGTGGAGCAGAAATGTTCAGAAAACTAGGAATAGAAAGGGTCTTCCTAAATCTGATAAAGAGTAGCTATTGGGGGTGGGAAAAAACCTACAGTCAATAGCATACTTGATATTAAAATAAGGAACATCTTGTCTATGGCCTCAGGATGCTTATTATCATCACTTCTATTAGATACTGTGCTAGAGATATTGTACCAGAATTATGAGGCAAAGAAAGATAGATGATAGATAGATGATGGAGGAATGGATGGATGGACGGATGGATGGATGGATGACAGACAATGGATAGATAGACAATGGATGGATGAACGGATAAATGATAGAAGATAGATGGAGGGATGGACAGTTAGATGACAGAAAAACAAAAATGTCATGATTCACACATGATATAATTGCATATATAGAAATTTAAAATAATCTACAAATAAACTTAGAATAGATGAATTTAGAAACATCACTGGAAATATGATCACTATAAAAAGCCCATTTTGTTTCTACATACTAGCACAAAAACACAGCAAAAATTTTTCAAAAACTGTTTAATACAGCATCAAAAAAACATCAAATGCCTACAAATGATTTTTTTTCCAGTGCAAGACCTCTACGTGAAAATCTGTAAGACATTACTAAAATAAATTAAAGCAGATCTAAGTAAAGGGAGAGATATTCTTTACTTATGGATTACAAAAATCATTATTTAAAAAAATGTCAGTTCTCAGATTGATCTCCTGATTCAGTGAAAGCCCAATCCAAATCCCAGCAGGCATTTTTGTGCAAGTTGACAGCTGATTCTAAAATTCGTACAAAATACAAAAAAATAAATAAATAAACGTAGAATACTCAAGACAGTCTCAAGGAAGAACAAAAGAGCTGTGAGACACACTATCAGCCAACAGGACTTAGCAGAAGGAATCAGGGCAATGTGGTATCTCCGCATGATGGATAAACAAACCGACCACAGAGAATAGAAAATACGGAAATAACACGTGTATATGGTCACTTGCTTTGTGAAAAAGGGGCACCAAAATTCAGTGGCGATAGGACAGGCTCCTTGAGAGAGGCTAATGAAGCCACCGAACATCTCTATGAGAAAACCATCGGCTTTTATCCAACTTCAAGCCATATCCAAAAATTAATTCAAGATTTATTATTAATCTAAATGCAAATGGTAAAACAACAAAGCTTAAAAAAAAACAAAACAGGGACATATTCTCATCATCTTAAGTAGTGAAATTTTATTTTAGGTAGGCTCCATACCCAGCATGGAGCCCAGCACAAAGCTTGAACTCATGACCCTGAGATCAAGACCTGAGCTGAAATCAAGAGTCAGGTGCTCAACTGACTCAGGTGCCACCCACGTGCTCCAGGTAGAGAAATATTTTTTAACCTGACAAAAAGCATTAAAAGAAAGAAAAAAAACTCGATAAATGTGTCAACATTAAGAAAAAGCTCCTTTTAAAAGAATGTGAAGTGCAACCCATTATAAGAGTAGGTTACACGCATGTAGACCTGTATAAAAAGTCTGGAAGACGTGTGCATTAAGACATCAGAGTTACGCTGACTCCAGGGGTGAGGTATGTGAGCCATCTTTATTCAATTTTAAAATAGCTAGAATAGTATGTTCTGGTTCTTGTAAGAATAGTATGTTCTTGTTTTCTCGGATTCTAAGACGAACTAGGATTATTTGCATCATTCTTCATGAAAATTGCTAAAAGAAGACTCATAAAGATCTGGAATTCTCTCTTTTTTTTTTTTTTTTTTTAAGATCTGGAATTTTCCATCCGATCCACATCCTGCTCACTCTGAGAACAGGGTTCCGGGTGCAGGGAGCCACCCGGATCCTCGGCAGATGTGGGAAAACTGACGCCAGAATTAATGCCCAAAGGCTCCTTGAAACCAGAGCTAGTTCTTAGCAACCTTGGGGTAACGGGCTGGCTTCTGGCTTCGAGGTCACGTTGTTAAGCAAGGATGTCGGTTTTATGGTAAAGAACAAAGAAAGCGCCTTTACTGCGGCCCACGCTGGCTGGCGGCTGGCGGCCCGACCCCCCTCCTCCGTGTGGCTCCGCGTTTACTCCCCACGCAGGGGAAGCGAGCGCACCGCCGAGCCGCGGACACTTGGTGTTTACTAGAGCAGATCATGCTTAGATCCCATAACCTATTTATCTCATTTGGATCAGCATGATTTCATAGGCTTCTCAAAGCCTTAAGCAATTATATCTACATCTTCCCCTTTACAACTTTGCGCACAGAGGGACTAAAAACAATTCTTTGACCTCTGAAACTGGAAACAATGTTCTCAGGCTGGGACTTCAAACCGGTGACATACGGTTCACATCTGAGGGGGTGGATTATCCCAAAGACTTCCAGTTCGGGTTTTTTTTTTTTTTAATTTTTATTTATTCATGAGAGACACAGAGAGAGAGAAAGAGAGGCAGAGACACAGGCAGAGGGAGAAGCAGGCTCCATGCACCGGGAGCCCGACGTGGGACTCGATCCCGGGTCTCCAGGATCGCGCCCTGGGTC
This sequence comes from Canis lupus dingo, assembly GCF_003254725.2. Lineage (NCBI taxonomy): Eukaryota > Metazoa > Chordata > Mammalia > Carnivora > Canidae > Canis > Canis lupus. The sequence goes on along the minus strand of NC_064270.1, from coordinate 39,132,942 downwards.
AAAGGCAGGTGCCAAACCCCTGCGCCACCCAGGGATCCCCGGGTTTTTGAATTATACACTTTTCTGAGTCACTTCCACAAGAAGCCTTGCCCTGTGACGTTCAGGTAAGCCCGAGCGGAAGGCAGGCCAAAACACCGCCAGTCCCACCAGAGTCTGAGAGCTGTATTTATCGACTTTCCATAAAGTACCAAAAAGCCAATGAATCTGTCCCTCTGATCTTATTAAAACATAAAATTTAGGATCCATACTTTCTTAATACAAAATCTAGTTACAGAACCTCATAAATCTTTAAAGAAGCCATATATTAACTCTTTTTTTTTTTTTTTTTTTTTTAATGTGCATGTACGGGGCTGTGGATTTCACGGGGAAGCAGGGCCAGCTCCGCGAGCTCCGCACCCTGAGCCCTCCCGTGGGTCGGAAAGGGAGGCACGGGGGTCGCCACAGTTAAAGAGAAAATATGTATTTCTCCCCCATTGGCTTCTTTTGGATGACATGAAGGAGGTGGTCACGGTCACCTCTACGGCACCACTACCATCCTATCCAATTCACTCCTCATACGGAGTTAAGATAAATTTAAAAGAACGGCAAGAAAAAAAAATGCAGACACTTAAAGACAAATGCATCACACGCTGTCAGGCCTGTAGTTAATCACTGTTGCCCCAACCGCACTTCATTAAGGTAACTGAGAAAAACAGAGCACAATTATGCAGCTTAAAAGGTTTCAATCAGAATGATGAATGGTATCTTAGCTGAGCTTATTAACATGTTTAGGGACGGATTTGTCTCTGTTTCTGTGTTTCTCAAGAGAAGAAGCCCGGAAGGTCAGCATACCTGTAAAGACTTTTTGGTTGGAAATCTCCAGCTGAGCAGAACCCAGAACCGATGTGTGTCCCCTTCCATTAGCTCTCAAAATGGCCTGGGCGGGGCCAGGATCGCAGGGACGTGTGCCTAGGGACTCGCTCAGCAGACCTCTCGCCCCTGAGAAGAGGAAACCAAAACCCACTTCCCGGTAGCTCACCCGGGTCACAGGCCGCTCGCCGCGGGGCCAGGACACCTCCCTCCGGCCCCTCGAGACCTGCGGTCCCTCACCTGCTCTCTCGGAAACCTTCCTGAAGGCATCTGGTTAACTGAAATGGAGGCAGCACGCTGACCATAAATAAGGAAACGTGCTCAGATATGAAATAGAAAAGGACAAAAAACAGAACACTACAAAGTATCCTTTCAAGCCAAAGGTATGTGTTCCCTCCTCCACCGGGAATTTGAGCGCTCTGGAAAACGATGCTTTCAAAAGTTCAAACTACTGCTCTGCTTCTCTTTTTTTCTTACCCTTTTCCCGCAGCTTTGAAAAAGATGACAGGGTGACATGCTCACAATTTTGACTTTAAACGCATCGCGGAAACCTCCTGAAAGGAAGCTAAGTGGAAGCCTCCAAGCTCCCGTTTGGTGGGTGTCGCACACGGCGTCGCGTGGCTAGCGGCCGGGACCTGGCCCAGCAGCGCTCGGGCAGGTGGCCCTGGGCCTCGGGAGTGCAAAGGCAAGGCCTGCTCTCCAGCTCAGCAGGCGAGGGCACGGGGAGGGCCGCGGACGAGCACGTGGCCTGACACGTCACAGCGGAGCCACATTTCTCCGGACCCGGCTCTGCATCAGCCTCCCCATGCGGCGGTGAAAAACATTTCCGCAAACGCAGTGGCGAGGAGAACGCACAGGTGTATCCTCCTCCAGTTCTGGAGGCCAGACCTCAACTCCGGGTATCGCCTGGGTCGCGACCTTCAGGAGGTCCCGGGTCACTCTGGCCTCTTCCAGCCGGATGCGCCCACCTCCACCTGCTAGGGACCCATCGTCCACCTGCTGGGGACCCTGTCCTCTACCTGCTGGGGACCCTGCCTTCCACCTGCTGGGGCCCCTGTCCTCTACCTCCTGGGGACCCTATCCTCCACCTGCTGGGGACACCATTCTCCACCTGCTGGGGACCCAGTCATCCACCTGCTAGGGACCCTCTCTTCCACCTGCTGGGTACCCATCGTCCACCTGCTGGGGACCCCATCCTCCACCTGCTGGGGACCCCGTCCTCAGCCTGCTTGGGACCCATCGTCCACCTGCCGGGGACCCCATCCTCCGCCTGCTGGGGACCCCATCCTCCACCTGCTGGGGACCAGTCATCCACCTGCTGGGTACCCATCGTCCACCTGCTGGGGACCCTGTCCTCCACCTGCTAGGGACCCATCGTCCACCTGCTGGGGACCCCATCCTCCACCGTGCTGGGGACCCCGTCCTCAACCTGCCTGGGACCCATCATCCACCTGCCGGGGACCCCGTCCTCCACCTCCTGGGGACCCCGTCCTCCACCTGCTAGGGACCCAGTCGTCCACCTGCTGGGGACCCTGTCCTCTACCTGCTGGGGACCCTGCCTTCCACCTGCTGGGGCCCCTGTCCTCTACCTCCTGGGGACCCTATCCTCCACCTGCTGGGGACCCAGTCATCCACCTGCTAGGGACCCTCTCTTCCACCTGCTGGGTACCCATCCTCCACCTGCTGGGTACCCCATCCTCCACCTACACAGCACATCACTCCAACCTGAAGCGGTTTGGGCTCAATCACTGTGTCTCCTTTCGCTGCTCCGACCTTGCCGTCATCATAAAGGACCCTTGCGATTACACTGGGCCCAGGTGAGTCCGGATCATCTCCCCATTTCAAGATACGTCATGTAACCACATCTGCAAAGGCCCGTTCACCACACAAGGTGACATATGCACGTTTTGGGGGTGAGGACGTGGGTATGTTTGGGGGACCATTATTCCGTCTACCACAGGTGCAGGCCTGGTGCTAGGGATTCCTGTCGTGCTAGCAGGTGCTGACAGGCAGGCGCCCTGACCCATGCCGGAAACCACGTGTAAGCCATGCGGCCGTCAGTACATGTGCTCAAGGAACCCCGAAGAGAGGGAGGGTCCTGAGGGTGGGAGCCGAGGGGAGACTCAAACCCAGTTTCAAACAGACCCTCTGCCAACACCCCCCACCACCACCACGTATTTGGGCTCCGCCCAGCCTCCTGGGCTTGCTGCGCTTTCATTTTTCAAAGGGTAGAAGCGCCAGGTTAAGTCGAGCACAGCAAAATCCAGACACAGGCAGCCCTCGTGCTCCTTGTAGGAGAGCAGACGCAGCTCCAAGGCCACAACCCCAGCTGTCCGTGAATCTAAAGACGGCATCTGAGGCCGCCGGCCGCCTGCGTGTGCAAGGCAGCTAGCTGGGAGAGCGGTGTTGGGGTTCGGTGGAGGTCGGGCAAGGCCTCTTCCTTCCCACAACAGCCTCACTCGCACTCCCGTCATTAACGACGGTGCCAAACAGACGAAATCCAATTCAGAGATCTGCCCAACCCTGGGGCCTCACCCTCCTGGGGACCAAACGTGCAACTGGAGCTAACAATTCATTAGCAGGCTGCAGGCAATTACACAATTGTGTCAGTGGAAAATCAGGACGGAGACGTGAGAAAACGCAGTCGATGGTGAGCTGAGCCGTTGGATACAAAGGCCCGTGGAACAAGCGAACCGTCGGGTTGCGTGGCAAAGCCTTCGTTCTCGGAGGGACTCTGGACTTCTGGGAGGCACAGCTGAGCCAAGGCCAGGACCCCGGAACCCCGGTGTGGCCGGGACAGCCAGGACTCGGCACCCAGACGGCACACACACTCCCAAGGAGGCTCCCTTGGGGAAACTAGGACGGACTCTGTTGGAAAATTCTAATTCAGGTCACGAATATAATCAGCAGCACCTGTTGTGAGGAGTCGCGGGGGCACTGGCAGGTGTGGGGGGGGCCCTTGGACGCAAAGTCAGGACTCCCTACTTCAGAACCCCGACACCAGCCGCCCCACCTCTCTCCATACGTAGTCTCCGATCTGCTGGAGTTTGAAAGCTCTTGGTTCCGAGGCCTGGGCGCTCGCTCCGTGTACAGGCTGGGACGTGTCTAAAGAAAATATCCAGCCAAGCAGCAAGCCACGCTTCTTGGTTTCTTTTCATTAAGCAAAGTAAATTGCAGTTCAGAATTGTTTCTACAAGTGATTTTGTGAAGCTATGATTCTTGTCTCAAAATTCACAAGCTCAGAAGACGCCTTGAATGTCTCTTCATTAACTACTGTCACCGGGAGAGGCATGAACAAGATAAATTCATCCCTGCCCAAATCCGAGCTGGCGAGGCACACGCAGGGGTGTCAGTGCCAGAGGGCCTCCGCCAGCCAAGGGGACCGCCCTGCGGCCAGGCCCTGCGGTCCCAGGGAGGCCACCGCAGCGACCACGTCACCCCGGTGCTCGGGGCAAGGAAGCTCCCTCAAGGCCTCACGAGCAGGCTCGAAGCAAATGGACTGAGACGGGAACTGTCCCTCCGCCCGTTGCCTCCACAAAACAGGCATAAGAGTCACCGTACGAAGGTCCCTAGCGGGATTTCCAGGGGCGTCAGCCCAACACGGGAGAAGGAGCTCTGCGCCCCGTGGAGGAAACAGGTCTCGCCTCGTAAGGTTGGCAATAAGGAACTTTACCCCAAATCCGGCTCCTCCTGGCACTGTCCTCCACGCCGCGCTGGTGACAGCTTTCCAGGGGTCGCTGCAGAGATGACGGCGGCGGTGCAGGGGGCCGGCTCGGGGCGCAGGGAGCTGAGCAGCAGGGGGCCCTGGGCAGGTGCACAGAGGAGCCCCCAGGAGACTAAAAGGGGTGCACTGCCCAGGAAAGAATCCAGCACCACACTAGCTTGAGGGAGGAAGGAAACAAAGGGGGACAAACATCCAGCCAAAGCAGATCAGATGCACGAAGTCCGAGTGCAGGTGCAGCCCGAGTATCCCCCACGGACACTGCTCCCACCGCCCCCGCTGGAACTTCCACCTCCGGTGGTTTCTGGGGCTCTTTTCTTCCTCCAAACACTAGTGTTGGGGTTCGGGGAGCTTCATCAGCACCCGGCATGGCAGGGCTGCCGTCACGAAGTACTACAAACCCGCCGGCTTGAAAGGACAGACACTTCCTCTCTGACTGTCGAGGAGGCCAGGGGTCTGGAACCGGGCTCCCCCTGAAGTCTGTGGGGAGGGGGCCTCCGGCCTCTTCTGGGTCCTCGTGGTTGCAGGCCCTCCTTGGCTCGTGGCTGCCTCACTCCCACCCCCCACCTGACTTCACCTGGGTGCTTCTGCCGGCCATCTGTTTCTCTGGGGGTCTCCTCTCTTCTTACAAGGACACCAGTCACTGGATTCAGGGCCCACCTTAATGCAGATGACCTCATCGCAACTAATTACACCTACTTACACCTACAAAGACCCTATTTCCAAATAAGGTCTCATTCGGGCTCTTGGGGTTTGGGACGTGAACGGTTTGGAGGACACACTTGAGGCCACCGCCCAGTAGAGCAAGAGCTCCGGTCCCTGTGCCAGGGCATCACTGACCCACTGCCCCCATCGAGACCCATGCGAGGTGGGTGGCTCCCGCTGCTCCCATCTGACGTGGAATACAAGAATCTTCCGCCAGGCCGGGGACAGCAGCCCTCTCCATCATCCAAGAAGTGCCCGGAGCTGTCCCTCTCTGTGCTTCTCTGATCCCATGATCCAGAGGCCACAGCCAAGCCACCCAGGCCACAGTGTCTCCCTCAAGCCCTGGGGCCTCCTGCCTGGTGTAGGAGATGCTGCTCTTCCTCCCACAGACCCTCCACTCCATTTGGCCTGAAGCAAAACCAAATGCAAGAGAGCTTCCAGGGCGCTGGGGGGGTGGCGCTTGATGGGATGAGCACTGGGTGTTATTCTATATGTTGGCAAATTGAACACCAATAAAAAATAAATTAAAAAAATAAAATAAAATAAAAATTTTAAAAAAGAGAGAGAGCTTCCAGGCTTCCTGGCCTTGCTTCCCACCACTCTCCTCCCCACCGTGGCCAAGCAAGAAGCCAGCGTCCTGTGTGTCTGGAGGCGCCGGCCAGGGAGGCAGGACGGGGCGGGGCGGGGGGGTCAACACACAGACCACCACTGAGCTTCACGTCCTCTGGAGTGCCTGGCTCCCCGGGACCTGCACACGACAGAGGCACCAGGTGCGGGGATCGCTCACACGCTTCTGCTGACTCGGCGCTGACTGTGCCTTTGAGGCCCCGTGCATCCTCACCCGGCTCTGCCCCAGATGGGGGACCACATGGCTTGGTCATTGGCTGGCGAAAGCCACATTTTGGTTCAACACATGGAAATTAATTCCCAAGCTTAAAGAAAGTGTTGTTTTGATATGCTTCCTGAGGACCTCAGAAGCTCCGGGTTCTCTTTTCTTTTGTCAAACATCAGGTACTCTTCTCACCCAAATGGTGCTAAGAAGACTCTTAAAAACTAAAAATATATTGAACATATTAGGTTAATCTAGAATGTCCCTGCTCTTTATAAAGAAAACATAAGTATCCCTGGTGGCTCAGTTGTTTAGCACCTGCCCTCGGCCCAGAGTGTGATCCTGGAGACCCAGGATCGAGCCCCGCATCGGGCTCCCTACCTGGAGCCTGCTTCTCCCTCTACTTGTGTGTGTGTGTGTGTGTGTGTGTGTGTCTCTCTCTCTCTCTGTGTGTCTCTCATGAATAAATAAATAATATTTTTAAAAAATAAAAAAAAAACATAAAATTTACTAACAAAAAGATTTTAGAGGTATTTCACCAGAATTGCATTGGTTTTACAGGCCCTCCAGATAACTGAAGACACACGTGTGTACACATGTACATGGACAGGTACATGGACATACATACGCACATGCACATGTGTGCACCCATGGGGCACACAATACACATGCACAGACACAGGCACATATACATACATGTGTGCACACATGGTCACAGGTGCATATACACATGTACCTGCACACCGACACGTGGACACATGCACACTTGTATGCACGTGCACACATATGTACATGGAAACACACACATATCAACTGAGAAAGTGAAGCGATCATCCAGGGATTCAGGCCCAAAGATTAAACAAGCAACAAGTTCCCTCCATTCCCTGCATGCAGGGTCATTACTTCCCTTCGGGCCTGAACCATCAGAATCTCAGCTTTTGAATTCTGTTTGAAATTGGAAAGGCTTGAATCAGCAAACATGGGTATTTCCAAATACCCACCCCCAGCTCTCTGCGGGGTTTGGTGAGGGTTTGGCTTTGCCTCACTCACACCTGCCTCCACAAGACACAGACCAGGAGCAGGGCTTGGGAGGCCTCCCGCAGGCCCCCGACCCTCCACTGGCCTGGCATCCAGCTGTGGCCCCTCCGGCGGACACCTGCTTCCCCAGCCGATGGCTGCTGTGCCCTGGCAGAGCAGCAGGAAGCGCCCGCTGGTGCTGGGTGCTGCTCACATCCCTGCACATGTCCTCCGACCCCCACCAAAACCATAGCTCCGCAGTCCTGCAAGCTCCGCTGAGGGCACTGCCATCCAGGGGAGTCGCCATTCATGTGTCAAACCAGTAAAAGGCTTCTAGAACAGTCCCTCCTTTGAAGTCGGCCCCTCCGGCCAGTGAACGCTCAGAAGATGGTGGATATTGCATTTGGACCAAATTTTTTTTTTTTATGTTGTTTAAAAACCATCGTTGAGTGAGGCGGTACCAGCCTCCCAACACCCGTCATGTCAGAGGCAATAAGGTAGATTCAATCTGCTTTAATAATGTGGATAATTACTAGCATTTCAAATTTAATTAAGAAAGATGCTTCTGGCTTTAGTTGTATTGAGCCTCATATCTCTGCTCATCTAACATCCAGGGATTAGCAAGAGAAGAAACTCTTCACATAGAATCTTTAGGGCATCCAAAGAGCAGGATGCCTGGGTCTCTAGACACCAGACAGCCTCTCTCCCCCTGCAGCACAGACTCTGGGCAGGGCCAGGTGCCCAGGGGCTGTGGATCCAAAGGTGAGTGTGGCACTTCGCTGCCTGGGCAGGTGGGGAGACCAGGCTCCAAGTGTGACGGGCATCCTTGTGCCTGGAGAAGGGTGGGGAGGGCTGCCGGGGTTCTGGGGGCAGGTGCCCCGAGCTGTGCTTCCAAGGAGGGCAGGATGGCAACCAGATGGGAGGTAAAGGACATGGATTCCAGGTAGAGGAGAAATTCTCTGTAGAAACCTAGAAATCATGGGGCGCCTGGGTGCTCAGTTGGTTCAGTGTCTGCCTTTAGCTCAGGTCATGACCCTGGGGTCCTGGGATCGAGTCCTGCATTGGGCTCTCCACTCAGCGGGGAGCTGCTTCTCCCTCTCCCTCTGCCTCTCCCCACTGCTTTATTCTCTCTCTCTCTCTCAAATGAATAAATAAAACCTTAAAAAAGAAAAGAAAAGAAACCTAGAAATGATTGAAAGCTTTGGATCTGGTTCTTTAGGCTCCCAAACAATAAGATGGAGGTTGTTCAGGGGGCAAAGGTAAGAAATTTAATCGGCCTCATGACCCAGGATGCACCCCATGAACAACGGTGCTGGCGTGAGTCTCTCAGTAATACTTTGTGGGTCCTCATAGAATGATTCTTGTCCATTCTCATCAGTTCTGCATCCCGGTGTCCCTATAAACCCCCCCTAACGAGAGGGGTGGGAGGTTCCTGATGCTGACCTCCGAGGGACCTTGTCTTCGGCAAGAGCCCATTGAGTCCCCAGGGCTTCTCGTTTCGTCTGAGATTCAAAGACAGCAAGTCCCTACAACGGTGCCTCTTCAGAGAGGTGGCGAGTAGGGTTGGCCGAGGATGCAGAAATCCGACGCGACCCTTAGCCAAGTCACCACCGGCATTAAAAACAGTCACTCTGCACGGATATCCAAGTGCACGGGGCCAGCATCCACTCCAGGTCTGGAGACTGCATGTAAAGGAAGAAAGAGCGGGGAGAGGCGAAGAGGGCCTCGGCGGGGCAGCGGATGGGAGAGGGCAGCCGCACAGAGGCAGAGGGGAAACCCAAACCCGAGCGCTGCATGGAGCGGGGCGAGGGGGGCGAGCGGCCGACGGGAGGCCTGGCCGGCTGAGCTCTGGGGGGGTCTGGGACTGGGACTCGGGCGCCGCTGGTCCGGGGCAGTGCTTTCGTCCCCACGTGGGAGGACTCGGCCACTCCCAGGGATCTGAGGGTGACACAGCCGTTTACAGAAAAATGAAGCACCACTTGCGTCCCATTTAAAACCTCTATTGCTGTTTTACAAATAAATGCAGATCACAAGTAGCAGGCACAGCCTTCACTTAATGAGTCCAGGGTAATCAAGGTTTCCAATCATGCAGGTCCCCGCGAAGATTGCAGCCGAGGTTCGGGTCTGCACCCAGAACATTTTCTGATATATCTGAGATTAAATTTTCATTCGGCCCCAGAAGTGTCGTCTATTAAAGGGCTGGTCCCAGCCTGACACCGCTTATGTATCAAACCTGACAGGAAAAATTGGAAGATTATTCTGTCTTCAGATATCACGCGGACTCCAGCAGCCCACGTACGTGACGCCCTGAGCGCCTGGCCAACGAGTAGGTGGAGAGTGGTCCGGCGGCGCAACAACCTGCAGAAGGTTCTGGAGCCTCTGGCTGGGAGGCCAGGCCGTCCTAGATGCAAACAATGTGCAGAGAGCGGAGAGCGGCCGAGGCCTTCCCAGGCAGTTCCCGACCCAGTACGGTCCTCCGGGAAAACTCGGCTCTCAACTCAAAGAAGAAAACGTGTTTAGATGTTTGGACTCGTTCATTCCGTCTGCGCCTCTGCAGCCGCACAGCCACGCGGCTTGCCTGGGCACCCTGCGAACCCGAGTCAAAGATGACGCTCACCTTCCTCGTGGCTCACGCTGGTCTTTCTCTGAATCCCCCAGGCACGCAGGACGGTGCGGGACCACCTCCTGGGGCTCAGCGGGGGCCCTGCTCTGAGGCCGCCCCAAACACTCTGACCCACCGGGATCTCCCTTGCTCGAGGATCACCCCCCTGACTGAAGATCCCCCTGCCTATGGATCCCCCCTGCCCATGGATCTCCCCTGCCTGAGGATCCCCCCACCCATGGATCTCCCCCTGCCCAAGGATCCCTCCCTGCCTGTGGATCCCTCCCTGCCTGAGGATCCCACCTGCCCATGGATCCCCCTGCCCTTAGATTCCCCCCTGCCTGTGGATACCCCCCTGCCTATGGATACCCCCTGCCTGAGGATTCCCCCCGCCTGTGGATACCCCCCTGCCCATGGATCCCCCCTGCCTGTGCATCCCCCCTGCCTGAGGATTCCCCCAACTGAGGATTCCCCCACCCATAGATCTCCCCTGCCCAAGGATCCCCCCTGCCTATGTATCTCCCCCTGCCTAAGGATCCCCCCTGCCGGAGGATCCCTCCTGTCTGTGGATGCCCCCTGCCCGAGGATCCCCCCCACCCATGGATCTCCCCCTGCCCAAGGATCCCTTCCTGCCTGAGGATCCCCCCAACCGAGGATCCCTCCTGCCCAAGGATCCCTCCGGCCTGTGGATCCCCCCTGCCTGTGGATCCCCCCTGCCAGCAGATGCCTCCCCTGCCCAAGGATCCCCCCTGCCCTGCAGCCCTGTGTATGTTGCTACAGAGGCCACCAGAGCAGGAGGCCTTTGGACTTGAGTCCTTCCCTCCAGCTAACATTCTCCGTCCTGTGGCCGGACCCACCTTGCAGTCTGGCTGCAAAACCTTCCCACGCGTGTGCACAGTGTGACAGGTATTTCCCTACTGGCTGAGTGACCCCTAAGCACCCTCAGCCCTGCTTACAGCTACCAGCACGAAGACTATAACACATCGTATCTGGGAGGAGAAGGAGACGGATCTCATTCATTACATAAAATAATAGAGCCAGACTTCCAGAAAAATCAATGCCCTGAAAACTTCTATTTTTTACTAAAGTAGGACAGAACTTTGTTCAATATTGTGAACAAAGTACAACGGATACAAAACAGACTCAATATTATAATTCAAACTTTTTTTTTCCTCAAACTTAACTTTCCTTGAACTTTGGAGAGGATCTCCCATCAGTATATCTCACGAATTCTACTCATCACCCAACATTTGACGAGCCTCTAGCCCCACGGTGAGGAGACCGTGTGGGAGCCGGGGACAAGGCAGGGCCAGAACAGGGGGCCCTGCCCCCCAAGAGAGAGAGCACGGTTTGGCGAGAGAAAGCACCACACAAGGCAGGTTATCATCCATTCTATCAGGATCCGCACAAACACTCAGAGGCAGGACTGGCTGGTGCTGTTAACACTGAAAGGACTACGTGGAACTGGAATAGTCACTCAGGTGGCTAAGAGTCGCATTTCCAGCCAGGGTGTCAGGCCCTGGTGTACCTAGCACGACGTCATAGAAACATTTTGGAAGGGGAAGCTGTGGTTCCTCTGGTTGTCTGCAGATACCTGGTGCTCCCCACTGCATAGGAGTCGCCACCCTCTTACATCTCCAGCATGTTCTCACCTCCCCTCCCTAAATGCCACCCCCCTGTCTCCCCCATCTCCTCCCTGGGGACCACATCTGACCTCCCTGCTCCCTAGGGCTCCACCTCCACTCTGGACCCGGCTCCAAGATGACTCCTCCTGAGAGAAGGCTGTGGCCACACCTTGCCCTACTCCACCCTATGAAATCCCTTCCTTTCCCTAAGGGAAGGGGACCCTTTGCCTGACCTTCAAGCCTGACACTGTCTGTTCTCAGCACAGATTCCAACAGCACCAGAACACATGCTGTTCCCCATCACCCAGCCCACTCCACTTTTTTCTCTTCTTCCACCTTCTACTCCACCGAAACACACCCATTCTCCCGGGGTCAGTCCAAATGCCACCTCTGTGAAGTGCTCCCTGACTCCACTGCTCCCACCTCCCTAGATCAAGTGCTCACCCTCTGAGAATTCAGAGTGCTGTGTCCGTTCCCTCCTTACCGCGTATGGCTTGGCACCAACACTGAGGCTTCCCCACGTATTACCCCCTCCTCTAAGACACAGTCAGGGTCTGATTTATTTTTTTGTTCAGGGTCTGATTTACACCAAGACCTTCTTCTCCCTTCTTTCTCCTTCCATCCGCACATATCAAGGCCCTTGAGCTGAGCAGGCCTTCCACACAAATGCACAATTACTGCATGAATTATATTCAACTCAGTGCAAGTGGGAGTGTGTAGACTCTCCAGTTCTGAAATTCAGCACAAAAGACAAAAGCACGTAAACGACAGGTAGAAAATCCAAGACACGGTTCAATTTGTGTTTTATAGACAATGAGTGCCTACTAAAGAATGCTTTAATTCCTAGAAAAACCGGCAAAAACAGATATATGGTATCCCCTTAAAGAGAAGCACACAAACAGCTATTTCCCTAATAGCCACGTGTAGTCCATTTACTCATTCATTCATTCAGGGGATGTGCTGAAGGTCGACCACACACGTGGCTCATATCATGGACTCCGTGGGCAACTGTAGACACTGTCCTTGCCCAGTAGGCTTTTCCCTAGTGGAGGAACTGCCACATGTAGCAGATAAACCCTCCCCACATCCTCCTCACTTGGTCTGGGCCATTGGAGAGCATCACTGTCCCAGGATGACACGGAGAGATGGGTATTGTAATTCTGAGTCTCCAAACAAGGATATGCTACATTCTCTACCGTCTAAAAGACCTTCGGGTGATACTTGGTTTAGGAAGCTATCATTCAGGGGCACCTGGGTGGCTCAGTGGTTGAGCATCTGCCTTCGGCTCAGTTCGTGATTTCGGGGTCCTGGGATCAAGTCCCATAACGGGCTCCCTGCAGGGAGCCTGCTTCTCCCTCTGCCTGTGTCTCTGCCTCTCTCCCTCTCTATCTCTCATGAATAAATAAATAAAGTCTTTTTTAAAAATTGAAAATATAGATTAACATTCCCTTGAATTCTCAAATGGAAGCATTTTAACTGTTTTATCGCATTTTAGTCATCTTACAAATCATTCATTTTCAAAATGGTATCAAAAAACAGAGGAGGGAAGCTGTATTAAAAGACACCTAATCATTTCCACTGATGGCAGGAACGCGCGCCTCCTGAACCGCCCAGCCAGGCAGGAACTGCAGCTGATGAAGCTCCCTGAGGGCCAGAGACTCAGCTAGTCATGCCCTATCGTCAGCTCCTATACCCACCTGGCAGGTGGGAGATGCCCAAGAAAAGGTCAGTAAATGAATGGACGGCCCTATCTCAGACAGAAAGGATATCTTTCTGTTCTTTCATTTTTTTCATCATGGTAAGTGTGCCCTTTAATGCCCATCCCTTATTATGCCCACCCCCCACCCCCCTCCCCTCCCGTAACCACCAGTGTGTTCTCTAGAATTAATCTGTTTCTTGGCTTGTCTTTTTTCCTTTTGCTTGTTTGTTTTGTTTCTTAAACTCCACATATGAGTGTGATCATGTGGTATCTGTTTTTGTCTGACTGATTTATTTCACTTAGCATAATACTCTCAAGCTCCATCCATGTTATTGCAAAAGGCAATAAGGATCTCATTTGTTTTTATGGCTGAGTAATATTCCCTTGCACACACACACACACACACACACACACACACATACACCACATCTCCTTTGTTCACTCATCCATCGACGGACACTTGGGCTGTTTCCAGAGTTTGGTTATTGTAAGTAATGCTGCAATAAACATAGGAGTGGAAAGGATATCTTTCTTAGACTGTTCCCCTAAAATACATCCCCAGAGATTATTGAGGCAAGGCTTGAACTGAATGAAAATCCATGGGATTTCTGCACCCCATCCACAATGTGTTCGGTGAGTGGGAAAGGCTTAAATGTAAACCCAATTTAAATTACTGCACCTCGGTAAAATCAATCACGGATGTTGGTCCTGGGACCCCATCACCGCCCACCCCTCATCCTCCACAGGGGCATGCCGCTCTGGTCTGCAAGGCTCAGGCCCACGGGAACAGAGTGTCAGCTGTGGCAGGTTTACAGCTTGCAAGCTACCTCTGCCAAGAAACCAGTCACTTGACATTTCTAAAATTTATACCTAAATAATTATATGTGGTAATTGAAAGCATTAAAAAGCATGCTATGTGCCAAACAGTTAATTAAAAATAAAAAAGCATGCAAACACAAACATTCTGCTGGTTAAAGGACCTCAAATTGCAGGTTATAATCCATCGTGCCAGAGCATAGAGGTTGATACACTGACATGTCAGAAAGGTCAGGGTGTGTGTGGGGATTTGAGGGGAGCAAACATGGTGCGTGTGTTGTAGGGACGGGCGGGGAGGGCAGGACGCTCACCTTGTCCTGGCGCCAGGCGAGCCCAGCAGTGTGTGAGCTTCCTGGGGCTGCCAAAACAAATTCCCACAGACTCGGTGGCTTAAAACAACAGAAGTTCATCCTCTCGACGTTCTGGAGGCCAAAAGTCCAAAATCAAGGTGTGCCTGGGCTGGTTCCTCTGGGGGCTGTGAGGGAGCCCTGTTCTGTGCCTCTGGCCCAGCTCATAGGGGCTGCTGGCAATCCTCGTCCCCCCCTTGGCTGGTGGCCGTGTCCCTCCAATCCCTGCCTCTGCCATCACGCCTGCTCTCCTCTGTCTGTTCTACTGAGGGTGCCGGCCACTGGGCTGAGGGTACACCGCAGGCCTCACCCTAGTCCTTCATTTAACCAGTTACACCTTCAATGACTCTATCTCCAAATAAGGTCACTTTCTGAGGCTCTGGGTAGACATGAATTTTGGGGGCAGGGCTCAAGGTCCAGCAAAGGGCCCGGAGCCACATGCTGTCCACACTAAGAGGACCGTGGTACATGCAGCAAGCATCTGCACGGCTGCTCGCAGGCTGTAGGCACTCAACAGAGCAGCCTCGGCGCCTGTCCCTGGGCCCTCGGGGCCCCGTTCCATCCTTGCGCTTCCCCCCAGAAGAGTGAAGGTGCCACCTCCATCTGAATGCTCTCCATCCACAGGACCGCTGATCACTACTGCTTCTTCCATGCAGGGTGGCTTCCCATGGCGAGTTTGTCACCCCTGAAAACGGTCCTCGCCCCAGAAGGCACTGGCACCCAGCACAGCGCCTCTCCGGGAGCACCGCACGCCCTCCCGGCACGGCCCACCCGCAGCAGTAGCCGACCTCAAGGGCCCGACCTGAGCGGCCCCACAGTGACGAGAGCTCCCACCGAGTTCTCTGGAAGCCTCACAGGAGGGGCACTGCTTGAAACGGACGCCAGGCAGAAGGGGGATATTCCGGATGATGAACCCCGTGAGCGCAGGAAGGTGGAGAAGTGCAGGGCGTGCACACGAAGCCCTGGACCCCGGGCGGCCAGAGTACGGGTGTGCGGTGTGCCGCGGGGCGGAGACAGCCAGGACCCAACGTCGCCCCGGCTGCACCTGCTGAGGCCTCCCGTCCTCTGCAGACACGTCCCTCCACACGTCTCACTCCCTCCTGGGGGAGCTCTGTGAGATCCTAGGCTCCCCTCTTTCCCAACAGGCCGGCCCGGGCGCTGGGAGCCCCGTCTGCTCTGTGCAGCGCCCTGCGGCTCAGGCTTGGTCCCCATCCCGCGGGGGGAGTCCCGTGGGTGCCTGCCCCCTTGGGGGGCTATGGTCAGGCACCCAGACATGGGCCGCTTGTGGTGTTTGGTAGCCTGTCCCAGGGCTGGGGGTGGATTCTGGGGGGTGGGGGGGGCCCCGCGGCCGGGGTGGGCTTCGGGCTTTGCAGGCGGGCCCCGGACGGGTCAGCCGCTTCCCCTTGACGAGTCCCAAGCCCGGCTGCTGGCGCCAGCTTCTCCCTCCACCCGGCCGGGCCCGCAGCAGTCCACGCGGGCGCGTCTACACTGGGTGGAGCGCATGCAGCGGGCGCAGCCGGGAATGCACTCACACTCACTCTTCCTGTGGGAGAAACGGCAGGGGGAGAGGCCCCGGGGCCCTCCACCCACGGCCCCCCATGTGCTCACATCGCCTTCCCTCCGCGTGTCTGTCTCAGAGTCTGATCCGATCACCAGGCCCGGTGGACCAGGTCCCACCCGAGTGAGGACAGTTTCTCTTGCTTACGTCTGTAAAGACCCTCCCGCCAAAGGAAGGCCGTTGAGTGCTGAGTTAGGACTTCAACACACAGTTTGGAGGGACACAGTTCAACGTGGGATGGGAGGCGAAGACAAAGACCTGGAGAAAGGTTGGAGCACAGGCAGCTGGTGGCAGACGGGCGATGAGGAGGCCACCGGACTCAGTGGGTGCCAGGGGAGCAGACGGGAGCCATGGAGCTGACCCCACGACGGCCTTCCCTCCCAGAGGGGCGGGGGGCAGTGATGGCTTAGGGGAGCGACTGGAGCACGGTGGCCCACAACGCCTGCCCTTGCCCCAGCCTGTTCAACCGCTTGCACCCCGGGTAGGCAGCTTGGACACCCCACTGCCCACCGGACAGCAAGCCCCCCAACCCGGGGCCCCCATCGTCACCGAGGACCTCAAGTATACAAGACGGCATCTGGCCCTGACCAGTCCCGGGCACTGCTTGCTGCACCCTCGCTTTGGGGACCCAGCAGAACAAGTGTCAGGAGACCAGGAAGCACAGAACGTGTCTTATTCCCCAGATGCCACAAACCCTGATGTGTAGGGGTCCCCACATGTCTGCAACCAAGGTCCCCTCTGGTGCAGAACTTCCCAGGCCACACCGCACCTCCTTCAGTGTAAAATGCATGCCTAATAAATGATCTTCATCTTTAGAAATGACACAAATGTCATTAGAAACTAACCTGAGTTTACCGGCTTTGTTTAACTCTTGACGGGTATAGAATACAACGTCAAAAATGCAACTACCTTGGGCACTGAGGGAGAAACAAGCCTGTGGGGTGCACGTCTTGTGGGTGAGAGGAGATATCTACATCTCCTAAACCTTATAGTCCTCACAGCCACACCTGAAAATAGGACTATTGGTACCTTATTATCCCAAATTTCTCGACCATTTGAGGCAAGTTATTCCATGGCTCTTACCACTGATTAGATGCAAAAACAAAGACTCCCGTCAAACTAGGAGAGTTTCCCAACAAAACATGGTGGATTGGAAGTCCAAGCTCTACATGCCACATGGACTGGGCCCCATGGCGCCCTGACAGCTGGTCACTCTCGTGGTTGTGTCTGTGAAGGTGCTTCTGGATGAGACTAACATTTCAATCCACAGACTGAATAAAGCATGCTCCCCACCTTACAGTGGTGGGCCCCCTCCAATCAGTTGAAGGCCTGCTCAAGCACAAGGGCTGACCGGCCCACAGGTAATAAGGTGTTTTCTCCTGCCTGACTGCCTTGAGCTCGGACGCCCATTTCCCCATCTTGGGACTCAAACTAAAGCCTTGGCTCTTCCTGGGTCTAAGCCTGCCAGCTTTGGACTGGCATTTCCTGGCATTTACACTGACTCTCCTGGGTCTCCAGCTCACACAGCAGATCTTTGGACTTGTCAGCCTCCATTATCACGTGACCCGATTCTGGTGGTTCTGTTTCCCTGGAGAACCCTGACCGATACACTGCCTTTGCACCATTATCATTCAGTGATTTAACAAATATTTCCTGAGCACCATGGAGGACTGTTACTCTTAAACTTAATACTGATTATGCATTCTCTGAAAATGACAGCCCGACTTTCTCTGGAGGCCAGCTTCTCCACATTCTCAGTCTGTGTGGTTTGGCCAGGAGGGACTCCCTTGCACCCCACAGATCAGAGTAAGCAGGTGACCCAGGCCTGGAAAATCTACACCCCAATCCTGTGGCCACCGCAATTGGTTTGGGCCTAGGCACATGACCCATGATCACCTAATTACGGAAAATCCCAGTACCTCAATTTTGGAACCATCAGGAAGAGATGCTCCCTTCCCACGGGAATTACATGTGAAAATTGCTGGTGCTAGACCACTGAGGCCAGCTCATGGGGACCCGCCAAGAGCCAAGGCAACACAGACAGAAGCAGAGAACACACGGAGATGAGCTCAGCAGAGGCCCTCTAGCATTTTCGATTCTAAGTCCTCTTTGCCATGGAGAGAGGGGCATCTTCCATTTGCAACCCAAAAACCCCACCTTTGTGCCAGGTATCCAGAAATGCTTCACCACGGGCCTTAGTTGGGTTTCATGGAGCTGACTTCAAAGAACAAGACAATTGGACCTTCCATTCTACACATGTAAATATGAGACATTGGAGATCACTCCCACTCCTTCAGATAAGGAGGTCCTATGGGTGTCACAGGGCTGGCTCTTGGGCACAGAGCAGGAGGGTAAGCAGCACCCAGGCTGAAGTCATGAGTGGGGTCCCTTATCACCTCAGAACAAAGAGATGCTGGGCAGAGAAAGACCTATTTCCAGGAAGAATATCTAGGATCTGTGAATATGGTGCCCGATGACCAAAGGATCTAGCCCACATCACCTCTACTCAATTTTAGGAGAAAGTGGGAGCTACTTTACATCGATTTATCCTGAAACATGTATGTTTTCTGCATCCCAGCTATGACCGTCACTCCTTATAGGTTGTTAATCTGATTTTCTTGTACTGCTTCCCATTTCACTGACATAACAGGATATAAGAAATTACTCTATCCAACATGAACATCCGCCAAAATTAGGAAAAAGAAAATGAAGACCCGAGTAGGCTGAAATTCTCTTAACACCTGCCTTGATGTCTTCAAGGACATAAGCATCTAACCCATACTTAATTTCACGGGTGTGTAACTGATATTGCCCTCTCCACTGGCTCAGACTACGTAATGAGCTCACATGCCTTTTTATAGTCAAATTAATAACTCCATGTGTCCCAGCTGCACTTGTAAGAATGCTTCCTTCCTTCAGCTTGGGACCTTCTTTTTCCAAACCTCAGTCACTGCATGGAGACACTCAGCCCCCTACAAAGCAGGTGAGAAGCCCAGGAAGCCCTGGCTTATGGCTGTGGTTGCTAATGCAGCCACACGACAAAGCCACTGGCCCAATTCTTCAGCACAGATCCTGCCCAGCACAGTCAGTCAGCCAGGTCTCACCAGTTTCTTCATATGAGGGGACGGACACTTCTTCCTCTGGCATCAGGCTCAATTCTTACCAATTTTACCACCAAAGGGCAGCAGCAGGGACAGTTCTGTTAATTTACACAGGCACACACACACACACAGACACACAGACACACACACACCCCAACATTTTTAGAGCAACCCACCAAGTGGCTGGGTCAGATGCCGTACAGTACATCCAGACAAGAAAGAACTTCCTTGTATGACCTTGGGGAAGGATTACCTTCTGAAGGCCCAAATGGTATGATTGTTGTCCAACACTCATCATTAGGACTGTATATACCACCAATAGCCAGAGATGGGGGTGGGGGATGCGGACAGGACCCAAGCAATACACTGGACCTGGCCTCACTCCAGGGAACCAGAAACAACCCCTTCTCTACACAGACACATACACAATAGCTTCAAGACCTCCCACATCACCTTCTTCCTGTCCCACAGAAACTAGAAGTGACTGTTGTATTCCTCCATGATCCCCATAAGATGATCACAAAAATAAAGTCTAATGTCAATCCATTTTCCAGAGGCCAGAGTAACTGGCCTTGGTAGGGGTCACCTTGTTAACTAGCATTGTGCACTCAGATCTTCTCTGACACACAAAGGCTCAGTACCAATCAGTGCTAATTGCAGGTTTCTGGGCTACCCTCCTGGCTCAGCTGTTTAGCAAAAATTGCATTTCATTACATTTTATACTAATCAGCTTCAAGAGCAGAGTGCAAAATTAACTTGGAATAATTTCATGCTCTCAAGTAACCTTTATTTCCTAAATTGGGGTGCTTTGTGGTAACTATTTTATCCTACTGTATAATAACAGTGGTCTTTGCATTAGGGTATAGCACTTCTATAACAGCTGTTATCTTAATCAAATATCAATGGCTCATCTTTATTTCAGCATTAAGTCAATAGCACATGCCATTTGTTACTTCATAAACTTCAATACCATAAGTGTTATCGGTTAAATAAGTGTCTCTAAAGTGTGGTTTAATGAATCAGAACCAATTTAAAAGACAGTCTGGCTTGAAATACTGAAATCTGCCAAGTTTAAGCCTTCTGTAAAACATGAGAATCCTCAGGTAACCAAATGTTCAGCTGTCCTTTAGCACACACCTTCTTCCAACAAGCCTTCACACTGTGTGGTTTCACTGAAGATATAAGGTGGTGTGTGCATGTTGGGGACTCACCCACTGCAAACCTGGCTCCTGCATCTATCCCCACTCCTTCCTAATACATCTTTAACACATATTTGCCCAAACTTGTCCCTCAAAAGCCAATACTGAAGCAAAGAAATACCATGTTTATTGTACCTTAACAATCATGTATGTAAATAGGCTTTGGGAGTTTCCATCAACTCTAGGTTCACTGTCAGACAACAGAATAACCCAGACATCAAAAAGGCCAAAGCAATCTTGAGCTACAATAACAGAGTCATAATATCAAGGAAGCAGGAGGTAATAGCCTTACCCTATAATTGGAACTTGCCTGGAGTGTCATATTTAAATATGAGCCCCTCGCTTGGAAAGAAAAAGAGAAAATAGAGGAGAATAACCCTACAGAGTTTAGGTATTGAAGTTGGGCCCTGAGAGATAAGAGGACGGTTGGTCACAGGATTTAGATGCATGTCACAGTGGTGGCACTAGGACTAATCAGTAAAAATGACAAGCTGGGAGGAGCTTTCTGCACACATAGCTGCTTCAGCATGGAACAAGCCTTTTTAACAGGTCAGCTACTTGGAGTTGCAATTCCAAAAGTGATGAAAAGCTACAGAGAGAAGGTTTTGCGAGTGGTCTCCTTGTGTCAGCCTTAATAAGTCTGTATTTCACTGAAACATCCTCTAGGCAGAACACAGTGGAGATAGAGTGGGAATCCACAGAGACAAAAGAGGCTAGAGGTCACAGAGTGTCAGTGGGGAGAGGGCTGCACACAGTAAGAACTCCAGAGACCAGCAGAAGGCTCCCCTCAAACAGTCAGCAGAGTATGGCCAGTGCATACACATGAAAAAGCTACCCAAGACCAGGAATGGGACCCCCCACTCGCCCCACCCAGAGAATTCAAGGGAATAGCAATGGAGCTCACACAAAGCCTGAACAGGACCTATTTCCAGCAGCCAGAGTGAGAAAATGTTAAGTTACAGGGTATAGAGCAGAGCACTCAATAGAGTTTTCTTTCAGTAGGGGAATAAATTAACCATAGGTTAAAATTTGTTCTGCTCCCACCTAAGAAACATAAAATCGAAATCTGACAGGATCAAATTGTTTCCATGGAACTTAGGCATGGTAAAAAATAAAATAAAATAATAAAAAAACAAGAATATTTATAGGAATAGAAAAATATCCATCACACAACAAGGTAAAATTCACAATGTCTGGCATTCAATCAAAAGCTATCAGGCATATAAAGAAATAAGAAAATAACACCTACTATGAGGAGAAAAAAGCAATCCATCAAAACTGACCTAGCATTCACAGAGATGACAAAGTTAGTAGAAAAGGGCTAAAACAGTTGTTATAACTGTTCTCTATGTTCTGGAAGTTAGAGGAGGGACTATACATGTTAGGAAGACATTTTAAAAGACTCAAAATGAAGTCTTAGAGATGAGAACTATAAGGTGTGAGATTAAATATGATGGGTAGAAGTCATAGCAGATTAAACACTGCAGAAGAAAAGATTACTGAACTTGAAGACATAGGTAAAATTAAATGCAGAGGGAAAATGACTCGAAAAATGAAGAGCATCAGGTGCTTTGGGACAATTTCAAGTGGCCAAATATACACACAATAAGAGCTCCTGGAAGAGGAGAGATTGGATGTAGCACAGCCACAATATTTTAAATTTGATGGAAACATGAACCTACAGGTCAGAAATAAATACTCAACAAACCTAATGCATAATAAACAAAGGGGCACCTGGGTGGCTCAGTCAGTTAAGCCTTCAGTCAGTTGATCTGCCTTTGGCTCAGGTCATGATCCCAGGTCAAGTCCCACATCCTTCTCCCTCTCCCTCTGCCTGCTGCTCCCCCTGCTTGTGCTCTCTCTGTCATATAGATAAATAAAGTCTTTAGAAAAAAACATGAAGAAAACTACACAAAGGCACATTATACTCAAATTGTTCAATGATAAGAAAAAAAATATCAAAGGAAGCCAGAGAAAAGTGTCGCATTAGCTGCAGAGGACAAGAGATAAGTGTAACAGCAAATGAGGACAGTTCCAGCTAAAGGAAGATGGCTCAACCTTAAATTAGTGAAAAACACTGTCAACCTAGAATCCTAGAATCCTCTTTACTCCATAAAAATAGCTCCAAAAATGAATGCAATTTTTCAGACACAAAAATACTGAAAACTGTTATCACCAGTGAAACTGCACCACAAGAAAGGAAGTCAAAAGGAAAATGAAAGCAGATGGAAATCTGTATCTACACCAAAGAATAAAGAATACCCGAAATGGTAACTATATAGGGTAAATATGAAGTTATTATTTAAATCACTTTAAAATAGAGTTGACTATTTTTTTTTAAGATTTTATTTATTCATGAGAGGCACAGACAAAGAGAGGCAGACACATAGGCAGAGGGAGAAGCGGGCTCCCCTCAGGGAGCTTGATGTGGACATGATCCCTGAACTCCAGGATCATGCCCTGAGCTGAAAGCAGAGCTTAACCACTGAGCCATCCAGGCGTCCCTAGAGTTGACTGTTTAAACCAAAGTTAGTAACAATGCATTGTCTGATTTATAGCATACATAGAAGTAAAATGTACAGAAATAATAGAGTAAGGAGGGGAGACAAATACGTATATTATTGTAAGGCTCTTGCACTACACACACACCCAGATAATATCACTTGGAAGTTGACTGTGACACATTAAAGATATATAAAGCAACCATTACAATAACAAAACAAAAAATTATAGCTAATAAAATAAAGTGGAATCATAAAAATACAAGTAATCCAAAAAGAAGCAGAAAAAGAAGAAACAGGAACAAACAACAAAAGGGATAAATACAAAACAGATAGATGGTAGATTTACAAACAACTATATCTGCATCTCAATAAATATAAACAGGCCAAACACCTCAATTAAAAGGCAGAGATCGTCAAGATAGATTTTTTTTTTTTTTTAAGCAAGACTGGGCTTTTCGTAGATGGCTTTTAAGATGCTGAGGAATGTTCCCTCTATCCCTACACTCTCAAGAGTTTTGATCAGGAATGGATGCTGTTTTTTGTCAAATGCTTTCTCTGCATCTATTGAGAGGATCATATGGTTCTTGTTTTTATATGGTCTCATTCATTTGGGGAATATAAAAACTAGTGAAGGGGAATAAAGGGAAAAGGAGAGAAAATGAGTGGGAAATATCAGAGAGGGAGACAGAACATGAGAGACTCCTAACTCTGGGAACAAACAAGGGGTGGTGGAAAGGGAAGTGGGTGGGGGGTGCAGGTGACTGGGTGACAGGCACTGAGGGGGGCATTTGATAGGATGAGCACTTGGTGTTATGCTATATGTTGGCAAATTGAACTCCAATAAAATAAACTTTTTTAAAAAGGCAGATGCTGGGATCCCTGGGTGGCGCAGCGGTTTGGCGCCTGCCTTTGGCCCAGGGCGCGATCCTGGAGACCCGGGATCGATTCCCACATCGGGCTCCCGGTGCATGGAGCCTGCTTCTCTCTGCCTGTGTCTCTGCCTCTCTTTCTCTCTCTGTGACTATCATAAATAAATAAAAACTTAAAAAAAATATTAAAAAAAAAATAAAATAAAATAAAATAAAAAAAAAGGCAGATGCTCAAAAAAAAAAAAAGCAAGACTGAATGATATGCTGCCTACGAGAAACCTATTTTAAATATAAAAACATAAATGGTTTAAAGGTAAAATGATAGGAAAAGATAGATCATTCCAAGCCCATCAAAAGTAGAGCTAGAATGGATATGTTAATATCATATGAAGTAGATTTCAAAGCAAGGAAAATTAGCAAGTTCATTCCATAATGAGTAAAAAGTCAGTTCCTGAAGATATGAGAAAATAAAACAATCCTAAGTATCTGTGATCTAATGGCAGAATTAAAAGTACAGGAAGCAAAAATAGATCTGCAAGGAGAGTATAAACAAACCCATAATTACAGTCAGAGATTTCAGTGCCTCTCTCTCACAGAATGACATAAAAAGTAGATAGAAGATCAGTAAAGATCTGAAAGACATGAACCACACTACCAAGCAAGTTCGCCTAATTCACGCTGACACAACACCCCACCCAAGAGCAGCAGAATTCATAGTTTTCTTAGGTCTGCATGAAACATTTCCTCAGATCACAGCTGGGGACATAAAATGAGTCTCTAAAAACTGAATAGGATTCAAAACTACATCTAGTCTGCTCTCTGGCCAGAATAAAATTACATTACGAATCAACCCCAAAGATCGCTAGGAAATCCATCCTTAAGTATACAACTACTAAATAACACATTACTCCTGGCAGGTAGAATAATGGCCCCACAAAGATGTCCAGATCCCCATCCCCCAAACCTGTGAACATGTGACCTAACTAGCAGGAGGAACTCTGCAGATATGATTAAATTAACTTGTGAGATATGTTTCCCTGGATTACCCACTGAGCCCAACATGATCACTAGGGTCCTTCTAAGGGAAAGACAGGAGGATCAGAGTCAGTAGTAAAAGACGTGACAATGTGACTGGGAGGGATATAAGGAACAGGCTCCTAACCAAGGAAGGCCTCTTCAAACTGGGAAAAAAAAAAAAAAAAAAGGCGAGTTATCCAGGGTTCCCCCTTGAAGCCTGAATGAATGTAGCCCTACTGACACTTTGATTTTAGGGGGCGTAACCCTCAGAATTATAAGACAATTAATATGTATTGTTTTAAGCCACTATGCCTGTGGTAATTTGTTAAAGTAGCCATAGGAACCCGATACAAATATCACAAGCTTCCTGGTGGCAGGCTCCTCCCCAGCACAAAGCCCCATAGCTTTGCTGCAGGAGATCTCCAAGAACTCGTGAACACACCCCACTGGGTGGAAAGTTCTCCAGGAGAGCTAGAAAATGAGTCACAACATCATGGTCATTTATCTTTAATTCCACTGAAAAAATAATAGGCTATGCCGAAAATGAATCATTTTCAAATTTTGATTTCTGTCCTCCTCAAAAAAAAAAAAAAAAAAAAAAAACACCACACTAAAAAGACATAGGATGGGAAAGCAAGGGAGGTGAATCAGAGCTGTATCTGAGCTGCGTTCCAGAGAGACTGCCATGAGGCCAGCGTGGAGGACAAAGATGTGAGGAGGTGCTGAAGAGGGAGATCCCCGCCCTGCAAAGGCCCAGCCGGATTCTGCAAATCTACAACAAAATACACCTAGAATGGAGGCAAGCTTGGGGATAGCAGTGAGGGTGTGGGGCCCAGGGGCTCCCATTTGTTGCCAGTGGGAGTGCTAAATGGTACAGCCACTCTGGAAGACCAGCAGCCTCTTAGTTAAGCTGACACATGACACACGGCCCGGCAATCCCACATCCCACATCCGCGTGCGTATTGACCCAAGTGCAATGAAAATGTATGTCCGCACCACACCTACACAGGAATATTCACACAGCTCTCTCCCTAACAGCCTGAAACCACCCAAGTGTCCTTCAACAGAGTGAGCAGATAACTGTGGTCCAAGCATACCAGGGATCCTCCTCTGCCCCAAGAAGCAGTGAACTTCTGAGCTGTTAAAATCAAAAGCAAACGGAGACCAAAAAACAAACAACGAACGAATGGAGCCCAGCTTTGAGAACTCCCTGAGCAGACAAAACCAGTTTAGTCCTACAAGCAAAGCTTCATGTAGCTTATTTTGCAAGACTAACTTGATCTTGCTTATGCCTCTGAAAATCATAAGCAAAATAAAAAAAAAAAAAACATTTTCCAAAGTCGATATGGAGTAACCACTAACCAATTCCCCGTCATTTAAGGAAAGTCTAGTATCCTAAGTCATCATCGCAAAGAACAGTCACTGCTGCTACCCTGTATGAGCTCCTATTTTGTAACTATACATCCCTGAGCCTCGTTCCACGTTTCGGTTTGAGTTCTCGGCTTTGTAAACTGTCTTTTTTGGTGTGTTCACAACAAATTTTTATAACCACTGTGTTAGTGATTCACTGGTTTTACTTTGGCTCTTTCTGAAAATGTTTACAACCTGCGTGAGTCCGAAAGGCGTGAAGTGGAGTGAAAAATCCCAGACTCGGAAGGTTGCCTGCGTCGGTATCGCTGGGTCTCTATGACATTCTCAACATCACCAGGAGGCAGAGAACACAGATCAGGGGCTGCCAAGGGCTGGGGAGCATGTGGCCACTGACGTAAAGGAGCTGAGCTACACCCGGATTGTGAGTCTATTTGTGCATAACAACTTCTGGGGCTCTACATCCCTCTCCCCACCCCCCACAAAAAAAAAAGCTCATTTTGCTGTATGTGAATCTTTTTTTTTTTTTTTAATTTTTTATTTATGATAGTCACAGAGAGAGAGAGAGAGAGAGAGAGAGAGAGGCAGAGACATAGGCAGAGGGAGAAGCAGGCTTCATGCACTGGGAGCCCGATGTGGGATTCGATCCCGGGTCTCCAGGATCGCGCCCTGGGCCAAAGGCAGGCGCCAAACCGCTGCGCCACCCAGGGATCCCTGTATGTGAATCTTTACAATAAATTTAAAACTAATTTTTAAGAGAAAGTAGGCAACTCTGAGAGATGAGGCTCCCCATTGACAGCGCACTGTAGCCACCGTGGGGGAGCACGCCTCTGGGCCTGGGCCTGTGGTTTCAGAGGCAGGGACGGCCTGCCCTCCCACTGTGGGCCCCCCACCCCGCAATTGCCTGAAAACAGAAAGTCTGGGGGTCTCCCCCCCCCCGGTTACTGGTCACTAGCAACGTCCAGGTCCCAGTACAGCTACCTGCCACCAGGCTCAGTCACCCCGAGGACAGCTGAGGACTCTTCTACAAAAGCACGCTCCGTCACGTGGTCCAAAGGAGAGGCGATGTACCTCCACACCACCCACAGCGTGCGCTGGCCTGATGCTTTGTTCCCCTTTAGGAACATTGAGGGCACAGGTATACCCATCACAATAGCACCTCGGGCAGGTGCCTCTATGTTCCTTCCATTCCTGAAGGTGAACAGCTAGAGGCAGCTCCGGGCAGACCAGACGTGGCTGTGAGTGCCTGCCCGGCCGCCCTGCAGAGGGACGGAGCCTGACCCATGTTCGCATGCTTGCCCTAGCTCCGAGCCCCGCAGCCCCCACACCTAAGTGCCCCTGGGGCAGCAGAAATGCCATCGGTTCTCACCGACTCTCTGCAGCCCCCACCAGGTGCACCCCAGCTGAGAAACCGTCACCCTCCCTCTCATCGGGAAGACACTCAAAGCACCAGGCATCCCTCTGAGGGCACAGTGTCTGTACCCAGTGCAGCCAACAGGAGAACCAGGCCTGAAACCTCCGGGCTCACCGCCAGGTGCAGGATGGGGCCTCACTCCTCCCACTGGGCACCCAGGCAACACCCATTTCTAACCTACAGGCCTCCAAAACATTCTCTCCGGTGGAAAGTCGCGGCAGCGTTAACGCAGTACGTTCTACTTAACCTCTTGCTACCTCACTAGTGTTTCCTCACTTGGGAAAGGGATAATATTTTGTCTGTGACTGTGCTGAAGAGAAATCAGGTGAGGCCCGGACATGGTCAGGTGATCCTGGGCTATGCTGCTCGGCCCAAAGCCAGCACAGGGTCTTTACACATGGAAGGGGCAGGCCAAGGACAGCGAACCCACCAGATGGCAGAGAGAATGATCCCATCCAACGATGCCGGCTCAAAGACGGAGGAAGGGCCACGAGCCTAGGAACATGGGCCCCTCTAGCAGCTGGAAAGCCAAGTAAATCGATGCTCAGAGGGACCCAGGCCCCTGACATCTTCACGTCACCCAGTCTCAGACTTCTCACCCCCCAAACTATAAGAGAATCGTGTGTCTTGTGTTAAGCCACTAAATGTGTGCTAGTTTGTTACAGCAGCCAAGGAAACCCATACGTTCCGCTCACTGACAGGCTGGAGGGATGGTACCACTCCTTTTCCTCTGGTAGCAGCACCTCGATTTGGCTGTGGAAAACCACCCTTCCCCCATCTCCATCCACAAGTCAAGAGAGACTAACATGAGTGCCCGGCGGTCAGGGTGGCCCCAGGGCCTGCAGTGGTCGAATATAAACCCCTCTCCCTCTGGGTCATGGTTGGCTCAGGACCAGCCATGGGGCCACACAGGCGTCTCCTGCAGGGGCCTCAGCTACCAGGACGGGCGCTGGAACTCTCAGTGGCTGCTTCTGTCTGCAGGTGAGAGAGTCTGCTGCGAGTGGAGGTGACGAGGAGGAAGACGGCTGAGACCTGAGACAGATCCTTGACTGTATCATCCCAACGCCTGGATCCAGCCACACCAGGTACACAGGCCAGCACTTCTCCCAGGGGCTCCAGTTAGTAGGTTTCTGTCCCCGCAATAAAGAAGCAGTGCAGCCTCCTCCTTCTAGGGCTTTGGCACCAGCACTCCTCTGACCTGGAATTTGTCTGTCCCTCCTCTGGAACTCAGCTAACCTCCACCGCCCAGAAAGCCCCTCTGATCTCCAAATGATGCTGTGATCCCAGAGCACGACACTCATACACTCACTGGGAACTGGCCTCAATAGGCCTTCGGCTGTGGCCAGTTAGCGTGTTTATCCATCCCCGTGTAATGTGAACTCTTTACCCTCGGAACGTGCCCTGCTCACCTTTACACAGCCTCTCCCCACCACCAGAGGCTGGCCTTGCACTTGCAGGGACATGTAACGCCGTTGGAAGGAAACGTAACGCTGCACCACGACTGCTGGGGGCTCCTGACAAGTTAGCAAAGCCTGGCCTCCACGTCGCCGAGCTGCTGTCTCAAGGAGGGAGGGAGGGAGGCCGTGAACGCAAGCCCTCCGTGCCGCCGGGTCCACGGAGAACAGCATTCTATCACGCACCAGCAAACTGCAGAAATTGAAATGCTGATCCTGGGGGCACAGTGTGGAAGCCTAACTCGGCACAAACCTGCGTATGTGCATCAAACAATTATGCAGAGCGAGGGCAGTGCTTGAAACGCAAAGCACCGGCTGCCAACGAAGTGGGTCTCTAAGACTCTCCTAACAGCGGAGCCACTCCCCTGCCCGCAAGAGGTCTAGAGATTCGGATAGGACCCCGCCATCCGCTACCCTTCTAGGACACTGCAGACCTAACACACCCACAAAACGTGTGTGGGGTCGAGTCCCCACGGTGCACCACCCTGGAGGCGCCACGCTCACGACACACGCTGGTCACAGTGACTCACACAGCACATCGCTCTTTCCTCTTGAATCTAAAGGGCGCCACAAACTTAAGACGCCCCCACAGAGCCTGGGAATCCCTCGCCACACCGATGTTCACCGAGTGTTCTTGTTGCAAAGACAGGCCCCACCATTCGTGCAACGGATTGGGGCCGACCTGACAACCCTCATCTTTGACTTCACTTTCCTTCATCCCAACCTTGAACCTTTCATCAAGCGTGGTCTTCTCTGGCTCCAGTCGGCGTGCTGGATCCACCTGCCGCTCCTCGCTCCCAGCACACCAAGCCCCAGCGGGCAGCACGGCATTGCTGCAGTGTCACAACCAGCTCTTAGGTCGTCCTGATGCTCATAAAGATCTTCCCACCTGCCCCCCAGCCCCAATGACTCCAGCACATGTCCCCTTCCTTGGTCACCCCACCTTCCTGCCACACCATCCCTTTTTCTATTTCACACACAAGGTCAGATTCTCCTCCCAAAACAGTCAGGAAAGTCCATCCTCAAAACAGGCAAATCTACACTCTCAATGGCTTAAGGAAGAAGCGTTATTTCTCACTTGTAAATTCGACGAAGACAGGTACCCCCTGCATGTTGTAGCTCCACCAGGTGACCACATGTTCCCCCGGGCAGTGGAAGCAGGACCACGAGGGGCTTCAGTCGGGGTGCCACAAACATCACGTGTGTTCACAGCCCCAGTAGAGACCAGCCCGAGCTCTACTTCTGGCTTCCCATGAATCTAAATTATGTCAAGAATGGGGGGAGGTTGTAGATCACATAACCAGGGAACCCCTCAGGGAGGTGACTTTGGACACAGAGCCGAGCACTGAGGATTCAAGCAAGCAAGAGTGCAGAGGACCAGCCATGCTGGGAGTGGGGTCCCCAGGAACACTGAGCCCTTGGCCAGAGGCAGGTCCCCTTGGACAGATGTCAGCTCACTGGGAGAATGCCTATGTCCTCAGGGATTCCCAGAGCTGAGGTCATGCTTCCCCAGATCACTTACTGAGTGACCCTGTGTCCCCAAGCCTGAGACGGTCCTAGACACCAAGATTCCAGGAAGATGGAAACCCAAGGCTAGTGTTTACTACTACACAATCATTTTAGAAGCTGATTTGGTTACAAATATCAACATTTTAAAATAAGCACATCCCATGATTCATTAACTGTACTTATAGAAAATGATCAAGGATATGTCCAAGTATTTAGCCAGGGGAATATTAACTGAAGCTTTACTTTTCATAGAAACAAACAGGAGGATATAGAGAATATGTTTGGGGGATGCCTGGGTGGCTCAGTGGTTTAGCACCTGCCTTCTGCCCAGGGCGTAATCCTGGGGTTCCAGGATCAAGTCCCACATGGGGCTCCCTGCGTGGGGCCTGCTTCTCCCTCTGCCTGTTCTCTGCCTCTCTCTCTGTGTCTCTCATGAATAAATAAATAAAAATATTTTTAAAAAGAGAGAGAATATGTTTCGAAATATATATTACATAGAATATTCTTCAGGGCCATCTGGGGAGCTCAGTCAATTAAGCATCTGACTCTTGGCTTTGGCTCAGGTCATGATCTCAAGGTCCTGGGATCAAGCCCCATGTCGGACTCCCCGCTCTGTACAAAGTCTTCTCCCTCTCCTCCTGCTCCTCCTCTGGCTTGCATGCTCTCTTTCTCAAATACATTAATTAAATCTTTAAAAAAAAAAAGAATGGTATAGAATATTCCTCAGACATTAAAGAGTTTTTTGGAAGAATTTTTGTGTATGGAAAACTATTCATAATTTGTGATGGAGTGATTTAATACATTCTATTTAAAATCAGAGAACATCTGATTCAGAATAACAGATAAAGAAGCAATATGCCATTCTAAGAAACCCACTCAAATATAAAGACTAAATAGAGTGAAAATAAAAAGAGGGGAGAAGCCGTGCTGTATGAAGACTAATTGAATGGAAGTTGGAATGAACGCCTTTGTTTCAGTCAAAGTAGACTTGAGAACAAGGCATACTGCCAGGCATGAAGAAGGACATTACACAAAGATAGGAGGTCAATTAATCAAGAGAGATGATCCTGAATGTGCATGCAGCTAATGAAAGAGCTTTAAAATATGGGAAGCAAAAGCTGATTGGATTGAAAAGAAAAATAGATAAATCCGTAATTATAGTTGGAAACTATGATACTTCTCTCTTTGTAATCAATGGAACAAGTAAACAGAAAATCAGTACGATACAGAAGATCGGAACAGCAGTCTAGCAGCCTGGTCTAATTAACACAGAACAGTTCACCCAACAGGAGCAGAACGTACATTCCTTTCAAGGGCACATGAAATATTCACCAGGACAGACCGTAATCTGGGCCATAAAACGAACTTCAATACCTGAAAATATTTAAAATTCCCCCAAATTTGGAAACCGAAAGACATGCTTCTAAACGACCCATGGGTCTAGGAGGAAGGCACAAAGGACAGGAGAATTATTTTCCATGGAACGAAAATTAAAACACAGGGTATAAAAATATAAATTTATATATTATATTCAATACATTTAACATAGTTAATGATCTGATAGGAGTAAATCTATCACCTTGCTAGTTATTTCCTTTTTGTCCAGTCTGTTCTTTGTTCTATTTTCTTTTCCTGTTTCTGGACTATTTGAGTATTCTCTACGATTTCACTTTATCTCTACAACTGGCTTATTAGTTATCCTTCTTTTTTTAAATTGCTTGGAGGATTGCCATGCCTTAAAAAGATTCAGTGAATAAGAATCCAGATTTGCCAAAAGAGAATATGGAAGTAACTGTTTCCTTACGAAAAAAAAAAAAAAAAAACCCTCTATTCTGGGGAATGTATCCACTAGGGGCTCCAAGCTCTAATCATCTCCATCAATGTGTTTGGCAAGATCCAATTTGCACAACCAGCTTTCCAGCTTGGTGGCAGCACATCCGTATTGACAAAGGGACACTGACAGAGCAAGGCTTCCAGGGCTGGCCAACCCCATGCCACCTTGCCAGGCCCTCCATGGGGCAGGCCCACATGGTAGGCCAAGTGGGACCCAGGGGAAGAGGGTCCATGCAGGTCTCCTTCCTGCCCTCTCTCTGCTGCTTCTCCTGGGACCACCATGGGAAGCCCCTAATTGCTCCATCTCTACCCAAAGGGCAGCAGGGCATCCATCATCACTGTCCCGAGGAAGAGCGATGGGCTCTGCTTCATTGCACAGCAGGATCCTCAAGGATGCATCGGGCTGGTTCTATCCATTTCCAACGTCAGTTAGCTGAGCTCGGACTTGCATAATAATGCTCACACGGTCTGACTATTCAAAAGGTGAATAAAATTCTCAAAGACAAGGAAAAAGATCATCTCCCAACTTCTAATAAATCAGCCACGGCATGTTCTTTCTACTTCGTTGCAAGGATCACTGAGCAATCGTGAAGCTCTATAGAGCACCTAAAAATAAATATCTTTACCTTAACAATAGAGGGTAGGGAGCATCAATAATCCACCGGCACAGTCTCATTAGGAATATGATCCATCACTTTGAAAATCTAAGAGGATGAGCAGACATCTCAAATGCTCTGCTCCTCAATTATACACCAAACTTTCGTCCAATATTCTGATAAAACTCCAATCCCAAGACTTCCCAACAATGATGCCATCGACCCATCCCTGAATCCAACCCTCCGGTCATGCCCAGGTGTTCTCCAAGTCTCTGGAACTGACCTGAGTCTCTCTCTGGTCTGCAGGGCTTGGCGGACACCGTGAGGCAGCTCAGTTCTTGTGCTCCCAGACTGAGGTGAGAGCGACAGGGCCACCCCACACAGCCAGGTGCCGGCCACAGCCAGGTGCCAGGGCAGCCAAGTGCTCTTTGTGGAAGTTTCTGCCCGCTGCAGGGCCCGAGACCATCCCACCTGGATTCCTGTTCCCCCAACCCTGGTACTTCCATTTGTGCTCCTGTTGGTCAGAATTTATTATGCTTCTAATAAATTCTCTTTTTTGCTCACTTTCAGCTGAATTCATTCCTGTTTTTCTATAGAACAGCAGCTGTTACCTGACCATAGGTGGCAGGCGACAGACCTTCGGGGAAACGAGGAACATTTTCACGTGGTTATCTAGCTGAGCCGGGTGACAGCAGAAGAGCTCGTTTCTCTTCTGGAACGAGATGCCGCAGCCCACGGTGCTGTATCAGGTCGGCTCCTCACGCTCTCTGCCCGGCTCCCCCAGGCCAGCACCACCAGGGAGGAGGCTCTGGCCGGGAGGCACCTACCACGAAGGACACCGGTGACAGTGAGAGGGGACACACAGCCCCCCAGACTCCACGCCCACCCATGACATGGACTAAGGCCAGAAATGGTCTGTGGCCAGGCTCAGAGAATCTCTTGCCTCTGCTGCCTGAGGCTGGCGCAGCTCAAAATGAGATCCAGAAAGGGGTGGGGGGTGGGGAGATCCAGCAGCTTTAGTTCCCTCCCTCCCCAGGTCCCTTCAGTGAAAGGGAAAGCAGGTTGGAAAGAGCAGGACACTGGCACCTACAGTGGATGATTTGGGGGCTTGGGAGAGCACAGCCCCCCCTCCCCGACACGCTCCAGATCTGGGTTCCGATTTCTGCATCCAGTGGGGAGCCTTTGGTTGCTGGCGACACCAGTCCATCTGGAAAGTCCAAGCCATTGGAGAATTCATTAGGAGGACAGGGAAGAGTCTCACCGGCTCAGAGAAAGCCGAGGAACCAGGCCCAGAGAGGACAGAAACGCGGGCAGCTCACAGCAATGCAGGGGATCGTGGAGCAGACACGCCCCTGTCCCACGCGGGCGAGCACCTCCGGCCCCGGTGCTGAGGATCCCGCACGTGGAGGAAGGTCACTGGCCGCGCTGCGGGTGGCCCGCCTTCTCCTCGGAGAGGAAGGCTCTGGGCACCTCCGCCCAGGTGCCCCCAGACTTTGTCCAAAGGGCTGGTGGTTCCCCCCAAACAGAACACGCTCAGAGGAGAGCGCAGCAGGTGTCAGCCAAGGGGGACCAACCAGCAGGCCCACTCGGAGTTTCCCAGCCCCCCGGAACCGGCCCGGCCTCGGGGGCTCCCGGTGGGAAACAGGTGCAGTGAGGCCTCCTCTGGGGTGAAAGTTCGGCGGGGCCCGGAGGTCGCCGTCCGGGGCCCAAGGCCACGTCGAGGCCACGTGGCACGAATCCTCGCACACGGTCATCCAGGGGGGCTCCGTGAAGGCGGCGCTCGGCGCCCACCCAGGGGCCCCCACCCGCACCCCGGCCTCAGCATCCCGCGGCCAGCGTCGGGCTCTGGGAAGACGCCTCGTTTCTCACTAACAGCTGACTTCCGACGGTCAGCCCCGCTCCGCGCTACCATTACCTCTTCAGTTAATTTAGCATCGCTCAAGCAGCCGTTGCCAAATGGCCCCCGCGGAGATGGGGAAACCGAGGCGCGGCCGGACCGCGGGGAGCAGCCCCCACGCGGGGCCTAAACAGCAGTTAGTCAGGAAGGAAGGACAGAGGCCTTGGCGGGCCCAGGCCGCAGGGACAGGGGAAGCGCAGCGGCGGCCCCACGGGCCCTGCAGCTGGAAGCCCTAATTGGTTCCTCGGGGAACCCGACCCCTGCTTGCAGCTCAGGGAGTTTTCTGCGACCTTCTTCTTTGCTTGCCCAGGGGTTGCTGCTTCTGCTTTGTTTTTGTTCTTTAACTTCTTTAGAACAGCAGCCCCTCCGGGCACCGTCCAAGGAGACAGTCCTGCACGTTCGGCTGGCGGCTGGCGTGGACGGGCGCTCCAGGTCCGCGCGGTCGGGGGCTCAGGGATGATCTGGACAGCAGTCCCAGGGATGTGGGAACAAAGGCAAAGGACGTACTAAACGTGCTCACCCCCTGCCGCCCACTGACACGTCCCTGAACCGGGTAGAGGGACCCTCCTCTGGGGACTCTGCTGCTCGATGCTGACACTTCACTGAGGGCAACAGGCAATCCTAGCCCGACCCCAGGACCCTGTACATCTACCCTAACACATAAGAATTCCTTTGCAAGCTTCCTTTCTCTCTAGCCTCCCCCCAGGATAGGTGCTGGCGACCCTCCCCCCCAGCACAGGGCCCACCGATGTACATGTGCAGAGGCTCACGGCTCAGGCTTTATTAGACGGTAATCAATGGCCTTCTCCCAACAAAGCTAGCCCCCTTGAGGTCCTGGAAACCTTGTTTCCAGAGTTCCTTAGAGACTTTCACTATCCCTGACCCCCTCCCCACTTGAAAGTCTATACTGGGCCCCTCCTCGTGACCCCAGGGCAGCTCTTCCTGCCCACAGGTCCCATCCCCCATCTTTTTGCACCAAAGACGTCCCAAGAATTCTCTCTTGCCCATTGGCTCTGAACCCTAACCTCTCTTCTACATCACCAGGACATCTGCAGGCCAAAGGGTCTCCATTTAGGGGGACTCGTGGCAACTCCCGGGACCACCCCACCCACCCCACCCAGTAGAATCCAGTGGTGTTAGCCACTCTCCATTCATTAAAAAAAAAAAAAAAAAGCCCAGTCTTAGTAAGGCACTTTGGATCAGCCTAGAGCCCCCCAGGAGCGATACCACTCAATGAAGAGTCTACTTGGGTCACCAGACTCTCCCTGAACGGCAAGGAAGCCTGTGCGGCTGGGTACCCTGGCTACGGGTTATGACACAGCCAAAATGTGGGATTCAGAGAGTTGGGGATGTGCGTCTTGGCCAGCCTTTAGCACGTCCGAGCCCAGGGGCACATGCCCGAGGGCAGATGCCCTGTGCTCTCAGGAAGGGTCAAGGGTGCCCACTGGCCCCAGAGAGAGCAGATGTGTGTCACCTCCTCAGACAGCCTGGGGCAGCTGGGGCCATGCCTAGACCAGGCCACCATGAGGGCCACCATCGAGTGGCCCTGAAGTAAAGCTCCTCCCTGTAGGACAAGGGGGAACCTGGTGTCCTCAGAGACCTGAGACTATAGGAATGACGAGACACCCAGCGTTGGCTCCTGCCACCCACCCCCTGCAGCTCTCCCAGGGGTTCGCCACCTGGCTGCACACTAGCAGCACCTGAGTCTAGACTTCAGACGTGATCCCCAGGGGTTCTGATTTACTGGGGTTTGGGCAGGCCCAGCCATGGGGCACTTGAGAAGCTCTTCAGCTGGGGCGTCTGACTGGCTCGGTCGGTTTCCTCTGGGAGCCGTGCCACTCTCGATCTCAGGGTCCTGAGTTCCAGCCCCATGCTCTGACCCAGGGCACCCCTCATGCCTCCCCCGAGGCAGGGCACAGAGACACCAGATTTTCCGATGAAGGGGGAGGAGAGAGAAGAGGCAGGAGAAGGACCGTGGGCTCTGACAGTGCCTGTCCTCCACCCTGCTGACCCCCGTCGTGGTGTCAGCCGTGTGCCGTCTAGAAGCCCAACAGCCCCTGGACCCCGGCCCTCAGCACAGCTGCACCACCGGCCTCCTCCGGCTGCCCCCACCTGACCCAGACGGGTCCTGGGACTCTGTGCCCTGGCTGGGCACCCCGTGCCCACACCAGCCCCAGGCCTCTGTGCAGCCACACTCACTGGTGTTCCCAGTTCCCCCTCCTTCCACGCAGGGAAGCTCCCTCTTCCCCACCCCAAGCACGGACACGGCCATTGACTTGCCTCCACCATGACAAATGATGCAACCAGGCGCGGACAGAAAACGGAAGGGCTGGGCAGCCCAAGTTCTGCTGCTGCTGACGTCTGGTGTCGAGGCTGCAATGTCCCAGGACGGTGGAGCCTGAGCCACTCTGGATCTGCGCGTCCACTCCCCCCACCCCACATAACTGAAGGTGCGTCTGTCGTCGGGACCACAGAGAACAGAGGCTGCTGTGACCTTGCCTGTCCTAGCACGGCTCTGACCGGATGGTGACCATCCGCAGTCGCCCTGGCCC
The DNA here is from genome assembly GCF_003254725.2 of Canis lupus dingo. Lineage (NCBI taxonomy): Eukaryota > Metazoa > Chordata > Mammalia > Carnivora > Canidae > Canis > Canis lupus. The sequence continues at coordinate 39,095,861 of NC_064270.1, read as the reverse complement.
CACAGCTGTGCCTGCGGACCGCCCTCCCCGACAGCCGGCCAGCCATCACCACAACGGCTTCGGTGTTTCTGGAAAGACTGGCTTGACTAGCACCACAAATTATCCCTGCCTTCCCCTATGTCAACCACTGGCAAAGACCATCTCTCGGGGGCTGCCAGGGACAGGTGGCCCAGGCGCTCCTCGGGCGCCTCCTGCATTTTCCCCCATCATGCCTCTGAGCATGAAATCCAGCCTGTATTTTCGGGAGGCTGCCTCCCTCCCTGCTGAAGGTGGATCACTGATAATCACGCTGTCTATCTAAAATCGCTGTTCCAAAATCGATAAAGAATACATTTATAAATGTTAAATTGCCCCAGACTAAAGCATTTCTTGCAAAGGGATGGTGCATAATTAAACTGCAAACAATAGCAAAAAAAAAAAAAAATTTAAACTTTAATTTTTACTATCTTGAGAGATATCTGCTAAAAGCTTTCCTTTAAATAGCTCACTTTTCTGAGGGATAGAATTGTACTAAGTGCTTTCATTACTGGACATTTGGGGTATTTTTTTTCTGGGGTAGATGTGAGAAATGTCAGATTTGGATTAGTAATTAACACAAAAGTCAAGTTCTTTGAGTATCAAGTTTATGATGATCATCTGATTTATCTGCCCATTCAGGGACTATCTAGTAAGCACCTACTATGTGCCAGGCACTGAGAAAATGTGATCTGAACCTGAAACTAAGTGGGAGGGATGGTGACGCAGAGCTGGATCCAGGGACAGGTGTGCATGCTCGGCAGGGCTGCTGGTCACCATGGCGGGCCCCTCCAGCCGTCTGCCCCAACACTCCGTTTATTCACCTGCACCCGAGAAGCACAGGTCTGCTGACGTGCAAGCTCCCTTTCTTTCATTCATCCCTTCTCTCACTCATTCATTCCTCCCAAAGTTTGCAGAGCACGGACTGTCCTCATTCATTCCCCTGCCCAGTGTTTGCAGAGCACGAACTGTCCTCATTCATCCCCCCCCCTCAAGTGTTTGCAAAGCCCTGGCTTTCAGACTCTGCTCTCAGTTCTTGGGGTTCAGTAGCAGAATCCACCGCCTCTCTGAGTCTAGTGTAATGAGAGAATGGACATCACACAAGAGAAATTAGTAGCTCAGGTGTTCTATTAGAGCAGGTGCATGCTAGGCGAGCCATAAGGGAGAAAAGCCTTAAAAGGACGCAGCCGAGAGGCCCGGATATGTGAGCACACAGGGCAGCTCCCTCTGGAACCCCTTTGGGGCTGAGCCCCAACCCTGCTCTCCCTGGACCAATCCATGGCCCTCAGCATGGCCAGTCGAGCCCCCCTTCCTGTCCTGGTGGCTCCCCCGGGGCCGTCCCTATAGCAGCTCCCTGCTCCCCTCCGTGGCGCCTGCGTGCTGAGATCCCCCGGGCTCTGCCGCTGACCGCTTCTCCCACTAGCTTCACTCACTGGCAGGGTGGCCTTGTGCAGCCTCTGACAGCGCCCACATTTACATTCCCACCAGGATCTTCCCTGGAGCCCCCGAGCCCCAGACACGGTGGTTCTGTGACATCTGTGTGCTGCGACACCTGTAGGCTGGCTGCCCCTGGGGGGACCGCGCCCCCAGGACTGCCCAATGCCTAGTAACACTGAACAACTTGAGCATTTTTCTTATGAAAACCAACCCGTCCGGTGTTCACACCCCCAACCATCTCCCCCAGCTGGCTCTTACACACCAGGGCACAACTGCCCTGCCCCATCACCTCCGGGTAGGGTACCATACCCTGAATCTGCTGAAATGATTCAAATAAGCCAGCCTGAGCCTGCCTGCTTTGCCTTGTCCATCCCTTCTTGTGGCCACCACAGTGCAGGCTCCAGCCCACACGCCCACCCCACCTCCCGCCCAGCCCTGGTGCTCCCCATGGGCCTCATGGCCTGGCGTGCCTCTGACTCTTGGCAACTGTGAGTCACTGCGGTCTTTTCATTGACAGTCCCCACCGGATCTGCTGGCCTCAGCAGACCTGTATAATAATAAAACCTGTATTTTTAAAGAATCTGCTCTGAATGTCAAGTTAATACCTTCATCGGTTGTCTGTGCTGCTTTACAACCCACTAATCTAAGGACCTAAACACTCTGCTGTGATCCTGTGGTCGAGTGATTTGCCTGGGCTCAGCTGGGCAGTTCACCTGCTGCATCATCGTCCAGCAGCCTAACGGGTGGACCGTCCAGGTGGCCTCGCTGGTGCCAGACACGCGGTGCAGGCTGCCGCTGATGGGTCAGGGGCCTCAGCCAGGACAGCCCTTCTCTGCCCCGCCCGTGGGCTACACTGGGCTTCTGCCGGCTACTCGGGGCACGTTCCTAAGATCAAGAGAGCAGGAGCTGCAAAGTCTCCTGAGGCCAAGGCTCGGAAGCCACACAGCATCACTTCTGCCTTTTGTTGGCCAAAGCATGTCTCAAGATGAGCCACACCCAAGGGCTGGGAGACAGACCCCATCTCTTGATGGAAGGAGTAGCAAAGTCCCATTGTAGACGGGCACGGATGCCGGGAAGCAGCCCCAGCAACGTGCCCCACACACCCTAATGTGTCTAAAACCGAGCTCTGCTATTCGCCCCAACCAGCCCCTCCAGCAGCTCCTCCATCACATCAGTGAAGGCCCTTCTGTCGGGCGTTCAGGAACCCCAGCTCACTCTCGACTCCTCTCATTCACTCACACCTCACATCAATCCAGCAGCAAGATCACAGGTCCCACCTGCACAATGAAACATGAATGTGCCCACTTCTTACCACCCCCACTGCCACCAGCCTGGTCCAGGCCCCCAGGCCCTCCCACTGGGTTCGTCCCGGGCACCCCTTCCAGAGCCAGCGTCCTCTGCTTGGTGGCGACTGCTGCTGATGGACCCGTGAGTTCTCGCTCTCCTGGTTCTGCACCTCACTGGACCCAACACACCCCACAGCATCTTCAGCAGGTGCAAGCAATTGATTTCTAGGCCCTATGGCTTCAAATGTCTTCACCAAATAACTATCGATGACTGATAGAGTGTCGACATTCTGTCCTGAGACCTAAGTATTTGAAAGTCATCTTCCAAGTTGGTGGTTTCCAAAATGTTTGGATATTTCACTCCTATCCATTAAAAAGAAATGGCGTGTTTACTTATTTACGTGCTAACTATATACATCAATGACCAAATTAATACATAATGTATATGCTTGGTGTCATTAATGGACCCTGCCAGACCTACGGCCCATCCTTCTCCTGGCTCTGCGCCCAGAACACTGTCTGGTGTTGACAGGATCGACAGGCACCCGCCCCATATTCTGGTTGCCACTGGGTCTGGCTCTCGTGTTGCCCCGTGAGGTCAGGATACATCCTCCCAGATCCCACCCTGCGGGAGGTCACGATCTGAGTGCATCCTTCCCCTGACCCCAGGTCCTCTCTGCAGAGCCCTGCAGTGCTGTCCATACCTTGTGGTACTCCTACAACCCTGATCACATCGTCTAAAGGGTCCCTTTGCCACAGGCTCCCAACAAGAAGCATACGGCTCACACAACTAGGACAACCCAGTGAGAGTTTAATAAATTTATAGTTTAGTACTATTCATAAGGATGTGGGCAGGGCATAGGAGAATGACAAGGGATATATCACTGTGACTCAGGGCTCGTGGCCAAGTGCAGTCACCACCCCTAGGCCCCCAGAGAAGAGGGGAAAAGTGGACCCCAAACCCAGGCAGCCAGAAGCTTGCAGAGAGGCTGTGTGGAGAGAAGCAGGGCTCTCAAGAGAAGGAAGTCCCGACATCAGAGGCAAGCCCATGACGGGAGGGGTGACTACCACGCCCTCCTGCTCCTCCCTCCTTCCAAAACCGACCAGGGCTCCCCACTGCCCAATCCCAACAGAGCAGGGCCCAGAGGTGGAGCTCACATGGAGCAAAGGAGCAGTGAGAGCGCACGTGAAGGGGCAAAGACACCCTAGATCATCCTGAAGGAGAGTACACGGCCTCCTCCCGCCGGGACTCTCACTGGTAAAATGTCTGGTATGAATGTACAAAAAAATATTAAGTGTAATTTCTGTAGTTAAAGCTAAGTGTCAGGGATCCCTGCGGGGCTCAGCAGTTTAGCCCCTGCCTCTGGCCCAGGGCGTGATCCTGGGGTCCTGGGATCAAGTCCTGCATCGGGCTCCCTGCATGGAGCCTGCGTCTCCCTCTGCCTGTGTCTCTGCCTCTCTCTCTCTCTCTGTGTCTCTCATGAATAAGTAAATAAAACCTTTTTAAATAAATAAAGCAAGCAAGCAAGCAAGCTAAGTGTCCACAGACATCGTGATGCTTCCTGCCCACACTCAGTGGCTGATGTGTACTTGCCAGATGCACACTCCCCACTTGGAGGCCCCGGGCCAAGACCCGGGAAGGCAAGGGACTTGAGAATCCAGCTCCCACCTGTCCCGGGAGGTCCTCGTCCCAGCCCGGCGACCAAATGCCAATCAATTTGGGCTCCAAGCTTATCTGCCACTCAGCTGCACCAGCCAGAGAAGTCTCCGGGGGGAAGGTGTGAGGGGTGGCTCCAGGGGGCCGGTCGGCTGCAGTCCGCCCCTGCTCACAGCAATGGCGCTTGAGGGCTAAGGGCCTTGTCAGGTGCCATCGGGCGTGTGCCTCCCGCCAGGTGCCAGGACCCTGACCCCAAGCTCTAAATTTATTAAACTCTCACTGGGTTGTCCTAGTTGTATGACCCGTATGCTTCTTGTTGGGAGCCTGTGACAAAGGGACCCTTTAGACAATGTGATCAGGGTTGTAGGGGAACCACAAGGCATGGACAGCACTGCAGGGCTCTGCAGAGAAGACCTGGGGTCAGGGGAAGGATGCACTCAGATGCACGAGTCCACCTCGCTCAGACGGCCACCTGCTCCCACTCCACCTCGGGCTGTAAAAGGAGTGTTAGAAGGCGTAGGGGCTCCTTGTGGCTGTGATGACAAACGACCACAAACTGAGTGGTTGAAGGCCACAGCATTTGTCTCCTCACAGTTCTGGAGATGGAAGTTCTGAAAGAGACCAGCAGGCCCAGGAGGCTCCACATCACGGCCACCTTGGCCTCCACCTGCACGTGACCGTCTTCCCTGAGCGTCTTTCCCCACTCGCGCCCTCCTCTGTGTGTGTCTCTTCCTACAGGGAGGCACATCCTTCACCCAAAGGGCCCTGCTCTGGGACGACTGCATTGTATCTTCTCATTACATCTGCCAAGACCCTATTTCCACACACACAGGTCATCCAAGTCACCCAGGTCACATGCACAGGTACTGGGGCTTGGGGCTTCCACAGAGGTGGGGGACGGGGGGACAGACACAGTTGAACCCACAACACAGGGCTGCGGAGTGACCAGCGACTCTACTCAAAGGAACATGAAGAAGGTGACACAGGCTATCGACACCTGGGAGGATCCTTTATTCTGGACTCCGTGCGTGGTCGCTCTGGCGGTGCCCCAGGGGCAGTCGGGAGCCCGTGGACTCGCGTCCATGAGGAGCCTGATTTAAGAAAACATTCTAACACGTGTTCTACGAAGACAAGGCATTGGAGGAGAAGGTTGGCCTAAGAGCCCTAAGAATCGCTATTCAGCTTTGAGAACAAAACATTCAATTACCTGGCACACGCCGTGGCAATTCTTACTTTACAATGGTCTCTGCGTTAATATGAATTCCTCCAGAACTCCCCTGGTAAAAATATCTTGCACAAAGCATCTCTCTGAGGCGAATCATCAGAATCCCTCACGCTGTTTCACCATCTGCAGACCTCCCTCGTTAGCCCTGCACAAGTGTATTTGAGAAGCATTTAAAATGCATGAAACCAGACATAATAAGTCACTTCCTTACGGAGGTCCAGCAAAGGAATACATTAAGGGATCTCCAAATCCCGACTTTTCTGAAATCTCTCCCAGTTCCACTTTCCATGGAGACATTGATAAGTTGTTCACCCCTGTGTTCCCATCCGATAAGCCAAAAGAAAATGAATGAGTTTTCTGAAGAGTTGAATTGAGTTTCGTATGAAGAGCATCAAAGTTCAATGTCTTTATAGAAGAATGTCAACACCAATTTCCAGGAGAGGAAGATGTCTAAGTGTCAAAAAAATTATACCTAGGAGTCCCTGATAAAAAGGGACAGGGTCTAGAGAAGAGGAAAAAAGGGTGAGAACATTATTTTTGAATTATCTCTGTTAAATATTCCCAGCAATTAGATCAGGATGGACCCAAGGCAACCTCATCTCAGACCCATGCCACATCCACCCAACCTCTGCTCAGCTCTCCCGGGGGAATGAGTCCCAGAAGGTTCATCAACGTCAACAGAAATCAAAACACTCACAAACTCAGGATGCAGACCTGAAAAATCTTGCTGAGGTTATTTTTAGATGTGAAACTATTTCCTAGATGTTTTTTTAAAGATTTTATTTATTTATTCATGAGAGACACAGAGAGAGAGAGAGAGGCAGAGACACAGGCAGAGGGAGAAGCAGGCTCCATGCAGGGAGCCCGACGTGGGACTCGATCCCCGGACCCCGGGATCACGCCCTGGGCCGAAGGCAGGTGCTCAACTGCTGAGCCACCCGGGTGTCCCTATTTTCTACATTTTTAAGTCAACGTGAATAAGGTGACATGGGAACGCTCCCGCTTGGTTTTAAAGTTCAACGAAACGGCGAGGGTGGAGAGGCGCAGGCCGTCTGAAGGAAAGGCCGCGGCGGAACAAGGTGGTGGCCCGAGGTCGGCGCAGTGACAGCCGATGACAAGGCAGCAGACACCACTGGGTGACAGAGGATGGGGGCAGACTGTGAGGAGTAAGGGGGAGCGAGGGACCCACCTGGAAGCCAGACGGAGCAAGTTAAAACAGCAATTAAGTGAGGCGCCCAGCAAGCACGGACAGTACCCGACAGGCCCAGGGAGTCACGGGGACGCCAACCCACCTTCACGACGGCGCTTTGTGGCGTCCATGGGCCTCCAAAGCCTCCCGTGTCGTCACATTTCAGCTAAAGGAAACCCCAAGACACCACACAGAGGCTGTGAAACTGTCCACCGAGGGACGAAAGGCTCATCTAAAACCCACGCATTCCGTCGTGCATCACCCTTGACAACAAACCGAAGCCCCGAAACCGAAATCCCGACAAACCGCACACGCTTCGTCAGGAGAAAGCTCCGAGCGTCCCCAGACCGACCCATCGGCCCATTTCCGATTTCCTCTGAGATCTCCGGGGAGCTGCGGGGAGGAGCAGGGACCCCGAGTGCCGTGGCTCACGAGGTGCGTGGGCTCCCACACGTGGCAGCGAGACGCGGTGGGCGAGCGGAGCCGAGGAGCCCAGGAGGGAGACCGTCACCAAGTGGTTTCCCTGCCGCCCGCCCGCCGCTGCCCGGACGACGGGAGGGGACGTCGCCGGCTCCCTGCCCAGCTCAGGGCCTCCTAAGACCGAAGCCGGCCTCCCACGCAGCCGCCTGTCCCTGCCGGGCCCGGAGGCACATCCCGCATCACAGCCAGGCCCGGGGACAGTGCTCCGCGACGCTCCCGGGAGAGGACGGCGGTGGCTAGCTCGGCCGGGCCCTCCGGCTGCCTGGCACGCAGTGACGGCCAGAAGGGTCCGTGCGCGCCACCAGGGGCATGCGAGGGGCACCGACGGCTCCCGACCTGGCGCCTCCGGTCGGGCACTCAGGTTGGAGTCAGACGAACTGGGGGCCAGCACCCTCCCCTGGGCCCCCCCCGGGTTTCAGAGCCACTTCACGCGCTGTGTGACCGAGCGGGAAGGACGCAGGTGACGGGAGGCTTTGCAACCACGAGCTCTCCCAGGGAGACACTTGGGCACTAAGTGGACTTTGCGGCAACAGGAGGACAAAGCAGCTCCCCACCCCCTGTGCTCTGTCCCCGGGCACCCCTCCCCTGCTCACACCCGCTCCTAGCTGCGGAGGGCTGCGCTGGGCTCCCCTCCCGCCTGTGGACCACCCACAGGAACACTCAAAGAAAGAATTCCATTAGAAGAATCTAGAACTTAGAAGGTGCAAAAATGTCTTACCTGTTAGCAATTGCAAAGCACATCCACATTTCATAAAGTCTCGAGCAGGCCTCCTCCCCCTAAATATCTGCACACTACAAAAAAAAATAATCTCGGAAATAAAATCTTCATATTTCAACAGTGAAAACCATGACAATGATGTTTCCCCCTTTCCTCTGTGGCTGTATTGTCACACGCCGTCCCCGGGCCCAGGCCTGGACGGACCCTGCTGGGGCGTGGGCTGCTTTCTGCTGGTAAGTGCTGCAGCCGCTTGGACGGCTTCGTGAAATGCTCATGTCTTGTCTCAATTGACAACATCCGTTGCTCATACCTAACGACATACCTTGTGCTTCACTTGGGAAACCTGTTGAGGGGATCCCTGAGTGGCTCAGTGGTTTAGTGCCTGCCTTCGGCCCAGGGCGTGATCCTAGAGACCTGGGATCGAGTCCCGCATCGGGCTCCCTGCATGGAGCCTGCTTCTCCCTCTGCCTGTGTCTCTGCCTCTCTCTCTCTCTCTCTCTCTCTCTCCCTCCCTCCCTCCCTCAATTTCTCTTTGTCTCTCATGAATAAATAAATAAAATCTTAAAAAAAAAAAAGAAAACCCGTCAAAGCCACATGCAGAGCCTAGCAGGTCCTTGCTTTGTTCTGGCCCACGTTGGGCAAACACAGATGATCCCTTTCCTGGGAACCAGGAGCGTGGCCGCGACCAGCGAGCTGCACACAGGCACTGGTCTGGGCCACCACTGCCACCAGCACCAGGCTGTCCCGCAGGTTGACACTCGCAGCTGGCACAGCACCCAGCAGGCATCTCTGAACACTTGAGGGACGCAGCACCCCAAGCCTCAGGTCAACGGCAACAGAGGCAAGATGACAGACTCCCAGATAACCAATAGTGCAAGGGGGCATCGTGCCCAGGGAGGAGTCTCCCCATCTGGGGACAGGTGAGGCTGGGGCCCTCTTCCCAGGAGCCAGAGTTAGTGGGAGGGCGGTGCAGGCCAGGTGGCACTAGTGCCCCAGTTCAGGAAGGGTCAGCAGACTGCCAGTGAGGGCCCGGCAGGGGGTACGTGGGATATGCCAACCGGCCACCCAGAGCCACACCTCCCACCTGGCCGGCACACCCAGGAGGTAACATTCCTCAGCCTGGGTCCTCCCAGGGTCAGGTGTCAGCCACCTGGAGACCACTCCTATGGCCCAAAGACCACCAGAACTGGCCAAGCGGCCAATCCTAAGGGTTCACCCTGCCCTGCCTCACCTTTCCCTTGGAAACTCCGATGACAATTGTGCCTAGGTGCTCCCCTTGCTCCTGTCTTCTGCCTCTTGACTGCCCTGGTGCTTCCTCGCCCCAAGACAAGGGTAGCAGAAACAGAGCAAAGCAGGTCAAGACAGTGGAACCCCTTTTACACAGAGAGCAGGTAATGAACGAGGACGTGTTTGCTGTTTATGGAGTCTGAAAATGCCTCAGTGTGAATGAATGCATGCTCTACCATTTTGTTTACAACAAACACTGAGATCCTAGCAATTTCCAGAATGGCCATCAGTAGGCTGTAACCCAGACACCAAGTCTCTCTTGGGCAGAGTGAATGGAAAGTATATATTTTAAATAAATAGAAAATAAACCCCAATCTTAGCAATAAGCTGTGAAGGCAGTCCCTTAAGAGGCTATTTTGGGCTCCCCTCTCCACTGGGAAGGACACAGGTGTCCTTACATGTGATAAGGCCTGTTCCCTGTAGCCAGGCACACGCACAGGGACCCCCAGGGGTGTCTGAGCAGCTGCACCCTCATGCAGGGAGAAATCAGGGCTTCCCAAGGCCAGAAGTCTGAAGTCAAAGAATTCCTTCTGGAAGCGCTGAGACAGAGCCTGTTCCAGGCCGCTCTCCTGGCTTCTGGTGGCTGCCAGCAGTCGTCACGGTGTCCCTGGGCCGAGGCCATGTCCCTCCAATCTCCACCTCCAACCTTACACATCTCTCCTGTGTGTCTTCTTTTCTTACAAGGACACCCGTGATTGGAGGAGGCAGGGCCCACAGTGAATCCAGCTGATCTCATCTCAAGATCCTTAACTGAATGACATCTTCAAATAAGGTCACGCCCATAGGTAGGGGGTTAACACTTCAACATATCTTTTGAGGGGATATTTTTTAACCCACTACAGCCTGCATTTATAAAAATGTGCCCCCAGAGACCAGGGTGGGCCAACCGTGAACTCTCACCCTCTCACCCTTAGTGTCCGTCCCTTTGGTGAAGACTGTGCACAGCAAATGCCTTGGCCAGCCTTCTATTAAGCCAGGACTTACCAAGTGCTAAGCACTGCACTGAGCCCTCAGCCCCCATCCTGTGATTAACACAAGTGCATCTAGAACATCCATTCTGCATAATTAGGAGATTTTCCTAATTGTGAACACAGAGAACATGCAGTTCCTGGTGGGGGCGGGGGCCTCAGAAGACCCTATAAAGGGCATCTGGACAAACCAAGACAGAAGCCCTGCCATCACAAGACTCCTGGGACAAGTCACGTGACCAAGCATGCCCAAGTGATGCAGTCTATCACTCCTGCCAACAGTGGCTCAGCTCACTCTGTCCTGGTGCCCTTCTGGATTCAAGAAGATGGAGAAAGGAGTGCAAAGACCACACCCCCTCACCAGGATTTACAGATGTCTGCCCGGCAGAAGATGAGGACCACAAGCTTCCCAGCCGACAAATCCTTCTTCAGGATGAGATCAGAAGACCCCACCCGCAGGGCAGCACAGGATGCTGCTGCCATTTTACATTTCTGCACCTGTGAAACTGATATCCTTGAAAAACAGAATCCACACCATGTGTTACCCAAACAAGATATCACAGGCATGATCTGCTGCAAAATTCTTACACAGTTGGAAAAAAAGCAGGAATGTGGGAAGAGAAGGTAACATTTAGTGTAACAGAAAATACCTGCAGAGACCAACTTTTTAAAACTTTTTTTCTTTTTTTTAAAGATTTTATTTATTTATTCATGAGTGACACACAGGGAGAGAAAGGCAGAGACACAGGCAAAGGGAGAAGCAGGCTCCACGCAGGGAACCCAACGTGGGACTCGATCCCGAGTCTCCAGGATCACGCCCTGGGCTGAAGGCAGAGCTAAACCATTGAGCCACCCGGGCTGCCCTTTTTAAAATTCTTAATAAATATATCCACAACTCCGTGATAATATATTTGAGAGCCTGGACTCAATGGGCAGTTTTCTAAGCAGATACAAATTATAAAACTGACATAAGAAGAAATAGAAACCCAAACTGGTGGTTCTCCAACTTGAGTACCTAGGAGGCTAATTAAAACAGAGATGGTTGAGCCCAAGCCCAGAGTTTCTGATTTAAGAGGTCTGTGGGCAGGTGGGAGAGAGGGGGCTTCCAAAATTTTGAATTTCTAACAATTTCAAAGATGATGCATTTTGAGAACCAGCGGTCCAGACACCAAGCCTCATGACAGCCAGCCAGGAACTTCTTTATATAGGACACAGTCATTGCAATTGCTTGAACTAATAAATGAATGAATAGTACAACATTAGGAAATTCAATATAATGTATCTCCTTAATAGAAGAGAAAACCCACGTACGCTCGGATCTCTAATGTCTCCCTTTGTAGCTGGAGGGCACAGTCATACTCCTTAAGATGTAATTCTTAGTATGTTGAAGTTAACACTTAGAAACAAAACTTAATTGTTCTAAGTGATGTTTACAAGTATAATCAATTCAATTCTCTTAAATAATTTACATCATATCTACAGATATAATATGACAGATCATTTTGAAGCCTACAAGCATGTAAATGGCAAAAAAATTCATAAATAAGATCCTACAAATTATTACTGCATCCACTCGATCCCAGTCTAAATATTACAGCATGAATGTCATTTACTTCGCTGCATGTGGTCTGAATCTTGGCACCGTTAAATAATCTTACAAGACGGCTTCTCTCTCCACCTTCCTAGAGTTAAGACCCAACAGGAAGAAGAGGAAGGCCATCTCAACCCTGCCGAGACTGAAGGTTCTGGGCTGCTGGTCAGCCGATTCTTGGCCAGCAAGGAGACCAGCTGTGCCTTCAGGGCGTACGGACCCTGTGAAATGCAAGCTTTGCTATAGATCAGTGAGATTTTTCACGCTTAAACTTTTCATATAAGTTTCAATTTTTCCAAACTCTAATGCTCTTCTCCAAATTCCACCTGGCCATCCTTACACTGCACATTCCAGCCATGTGTGTAGTAGGATTGGTGTGTTCACAGGATCGGACACACATAGGTCACAGACATCTCATGATGATTAATAGAACCACTCAGGGTTTTCCCTCCCCATCATGGGTCTCAGGGGACATTAGCTGTCACTGAAACTGTTCCCTATAAGCAATAGGTTCTTCTCTTGGTCTTCCTATCGTTACTCTCAGCAAGCATTACAGAGGTGATGAGGACAAATCGCGTTGAGACTTTCTTGATCTGTCATGGCACAATGTACAACCCAAACCATATTTTGTTGCTGTTGTTTTCCAGTGTTGCCTCAAACCCTATTTAAAATATGACTTTTCTTGTGCTGTTTCCTTTCCTGAAGTATCCCTCCTCCTCTCTGTGCCCCATGAAGAGAGGGGCATGGCCTGACATGTTCACTGTCGTGTCTCTGGCATTTAGCCCAGTGCCTGGCTCTTAGTAGATGGGACGTAACACATTTCTGAATGAGTGAAACAGTCATCAAAGTACAATTCCTCGGGCTCTAATGGCATCACATGCATGCAGCCTTCCCCAGCATCACCAGGGGAAGGCACTCAATCCCTTAGGACTTGGGGGACGACTTTGGTGTCTCTCTTTCACACATGCCCAGTATGCCAGGCATCAGGTATCAGCAAATCCCTTGAAACAATCAAAACTGGGAGGACAAGTGTCCCTCATCAAGTTCTTGAGCATTGCTGGTGCCCAGTAAATTCTGTTGAATGAGCAAACAGATAAGTGAATGAATGAAGCCAAAGATAGACTTTATACGCCCCCCCTTGTCGCAGGGGCAGTCACCAGGGGACCAGCTGGCACTACGATTTGGTGAGAAGGGAAGTCTCTGCAAGGAGTTAGGATGTGACCACAGGCCCTGTCTTGGACCATGCCCTGGAGCAGGGTGGGCCCTGACATCACTCTCCGACAGGAATGCAATCGGACTCCCTCAGTAGGGAACCCGGGGCACTTAAGATGACCAGGTATGATCACGTACCATGTACAGATCAGGGCTTATGAACCTTTGAACAAATAATTATACCAATTTCTGATGAGCCTTAATGTGCTGCCCCTGACACAACTCAGTTCCTACTCTGCCATGTACTGGGCTCTCAGGTGCATCAGTCGGTGTCACCGTGTAACAGACTACCTCAGGAGAGTAAGCGTTTATTTCTCACTAACAAGAACGAGGCGCAGCTGGGACAGCTTTGCTTTGTGCAGGGGTGGCACTCAGGAGGCTCTGTGTATCTCCCTCTGGAGGGGGAGCCACCTGGGGTGTGAGCTCCTGGCGAACGACAGAAGTTCCGTGAGGGGTGAGTAGAAACCTGCACCACCTCCCAGGGCTGGGCTCAGAGCTGGCCTGCTCACCCCCTCTCACATCCCTCCAGCCCACGTGAGGCACACAGCTGAGCCCAACACCAAAGCCGGGCTGGAGGATGAGGATGAAACATGCAGGGAGTAAGTGGTTGCTGGACATTGGTCTGATCTGTCACCCATGCCCGGGCTTTGCCACTTCTAAGCATCGCTGGGGATGCCAACCCCTTGTGAGCCCAGCTCCTAGGGTACTTATCATATATAATTTTGACAACTATAGCTTAATACTGACTTTTAAAAAATATATACCACCACCACCAACTCTGACTTTGGGGACCAGCCACGTGGGCTTGATGGCAGCTCTGGGAGCCACCAGCAGGAGTCCTTGGGGAAGTCACTGGCCTCACTAAGCATCCATGTCAACATCTCTAAATGCAGGGTACTAACTAGCACTGACATTGTAGGGTCCTTGTGCAGTCAAATGAGACCTTCTGTGCAGAGCTCCTGGCACGGCACCTGACACCCGGGTTAGGTCTGCACTCATGCAGATGATCAGTGCTCACGGAGTTCACTCCTCCTCCCCCACAGAGCCTGAATGGCCCTGAAGAGGCCAGTGTAGGAGACGAAATGGTCCCCAAGGGGCCCCAGGTGTCTGTGAATATGTGACATCACATGGCAAACAGGATTGTGCAGATGTGAGGCCATGGATCTTAAGGAGGGGGGTTATCCTGTATGATCAAACCAGGTGAGCTCTTAAAAAGTAAAGAACTTTCTCCGGCTGAAGCAAGCGAGATGTGGCAGAAAGGTAATTCAGAGAGATCTCCAGCGTGAGGGTGCTGTGCACTGCTGTTGAGGCGGGGACCCAGGCCCAAGGCCCAAGAGAGGCCTCTGGGAGTTAAAGGCAGCTCCCTGCAGACAGCAAGCAGGAAAACGGGACCTCAACCTGCAACCTGAGGACCTGAATCCAGCCATTCCCCAGGACAGCCTGGAGGTGGCCGCTCCCCTGGAGCCCTGGGAGGGGGCGCAGGCCTGCTGATGCCTGGTGAAACCATGCCGCATTTGAGACCCACAGACATAATAAAGTGGTGTTGTGTTCAGCTGCTAACACTGTGGCTCTGCCACTACAGCAAGAGACAACTAACAACCAGCTCCGTGCCAACTACCTGAATCATGGAGCATCGGCTGTGCCATGTAGACCCAAATGCCAAGGTAAACATTCGGTGCATATCAGCTGCCCCAGCACTCACACATGTGATGCACAACTGTGTTGTTGTCCTTGCAGGGGAAGGAGGGGAGGAAGGGAACGAGTGAGTGTTGGAGCCGGAGCTCAGAGCCAGGTCAGGTGTGCCCAGAAGGCCACGCTCCTGAACAGTCACCTGCACTACCCACCTCTCCAAATACTGCAGACGCCCCATGGCCTGGGTTGGAGGAGGTACATAGCCTCAGGCTCACCACAGCTTCCCAGGGCAGGTCCAAGCTGGATTCACAGCAGCCCGAGAGAAAGGGTCGGGCCACTTGCTGCTACCTAATGGTGACCTGATGGTACAGTCCAGGCTGCCGGGTCCCTGGCCCAGCACTTCCACCTGGGCAGCTGAGCCCCATTTATGGAATAATGACAGCTGAATGTGTGTTCACGGGGTTCTCTGCTGGCCAGCTTCACGGACTGGTTCCCACTCACCAGTTGCTTTTTGCCCTGCACAGAGCACCTGTGACACATAGTGATACCCAGTACCGGCTGCCTGAATGAACGTTCCCACTCTGGACAGTTTGGTAATGTTAGCACCTTTGCTTCTTGCCTACGTGTTTCATCTCTGGGTTAGACCCCTCATTCATTGAGACAGGGAAACCAAAGGGCCCCATGACAATCTGCTCCTTGCTCCTCTTCCTGCTGCTCTTCTTGCTGGCACCTGCGCTCCCACTTGACACATGCTTTGTGACGTCCTCCTCATAAGGGACAAGGAGGTAACGATTTCTGTAGGACAGATAACTACTAAGGAAGGACCAGGTGAGAATGACAGGACAAAGCCACCACACGCGTACTCCAGACCCGAGACACCTCAAAGACCCCCTGGCTCCAAGGAATACCACATGGGCTCTCGCCTTTGTTCTAACTGGTTCCTGGATGCCTAAGAGGACACACACCAGACCAGAACCCGAGCAAAGAGGGGACTCTCTCCTTTCCTTTCCAAGTCTCCCGACACTGTACCTGCTCTCGCTCTGTAGCCTCAAGAAACTCTGCTTCCACCTCCTGCTGGCTCGCGTCTGATCTCTACCCTGTGTGCAGCCAGGGACCCTCTTGGCTGGTCCTGCAGGGCTCCCTCTGGGTCCCCGGACCTGGCCTGCCGGCATCATGATGAAGCCTGTCTGCTCATTCAAATCTCCAGCAGAAGCCAAAGAGGAGCTGTGTGCACCGTGGCCGGGATGCTCCACAGCCCTGAGATGAACTACACAGGGAATAAGCCGGACTCGGAACCCGGCATGCGGCGTGTACACCCTGCAGCCTGGGGCAGAGTGTTCAAAACCAGCAGCGTGTGCCCTCCTGCAGCGGCGCCAGGGCCCCCGTGCCCCCCGCAGAAGGCGCCACCCAGCCCACGTCCCAACAAGGACCTTTCGTTCCCGGGGTCCGAGCTCTGTGGACACCGATTACCTGGGCAGACCCGAACATCTGGTTAGCGTGACTCAGCCCTGGTTCTCTGTCACAGCTGTGGGCTGACCTGCTTCTGGGGAGACCGTCTGACTATTCTAATCAGTACAGAGAGATTTGTCAGAGCAGGAGTCCTGATTTCATTAGCCCGGGTGAAGCATGTTTTAGCAGAAACATCACGGTAAACGGGCTGATTTTAAATTATATTATGCCTCCAAGTCCCCTTAGCCCAGACCACATGCTTTTCTGCTTCCTAGTCTTCAAACACGTAGGTTGATGTATTTCTACCCCCTCCCGAGTTTTGCCAGCTAACAGGTAAGTCTTAATTTCATCAAACCCTTGAAATTTCTATTTTCTGTCCACATTAACACCTTAATGAATAGCACAAAGCCCGCGGCTCAGTGTGAACCCGGAGGGGGCGGCCATCCCGGCCGCGTGTTGAAGAGGGGGGCACGGCCATACGGCCTCATGGTTCTGGGCCTGGCGGGGAAGGCACGGGGCACCTCCCATCACAGCACGTCCTGGAGCAGCGGCGACCTGGATGCAAATGCAGACCGGCCCAGGGCCCAAGGAGCGGAAGACCATAAACTCTGCATGACGATGCCCTACGGTGAATCGGGCAGTTTCTCACTTCCCCAGACCTGCTCCCCACTGTCGGGCAGCGGGAGGAGCTGCTGGGAAGAGGCGTCTGGGGATGAGGTGCCCATCAGACCAGGGGCGAGGCCGTGGGAGCAGCTGGAGGGGGGGGCCTGGCCACTCATCCTGTGCACCCGTGCCCCCGCCGAGGCCCGGCAGCTCCCTCCCTGCTCAGCGCCCCATCTGCGGAGCAGGATCCAGGACGCGCCAGCTGCCTATCACGGGGTGCCCTGAGACTTGGTGAGCAGCTTGACGGCGGCGTTGCCGAGAGGCATCGTGGAAAGACCAAGAACTGCTCTTATTAATCAAACAAAGACACCTCCCGGGAAGCCACTTTGTTTGCTGAACTACAGTCAACCGAGAACTTGCTTGACTCTGCGTCAAGAATTGAGATCAATCCACTAATTGTTAAGAGACTGGTGGAGCCTTGAAATAAAAAGAGGGTTTAACCTGCCAAACGGGCTTCTTCTCAGTGTCTATAAGCCAGGCGGGCATCGGCCTCGGAGGAAGCCCAGAGGAGCCCGAGCCGCGGGGCTGTCAATCTCCCTTCAGGCTGCAGGGGCGCCCGGCCTGTTGGAGCCCCTGGGCCCCCCAGCTCTCCAGGGAGAAGCAGGCCAGCAGAGGTCTCTGCCGCCAAGAGTCTGGGGTGCTGTGATTTGCATAAATGCATGAATTTGCATAGCACGTTCAGGCAGCCTTAGGCCAGGTGTGCTCCGCAGAAGTTGTCACCTGTAGGGCAGCTCAGGGCAACTGGTCCCAGCCATCCTCAAGACCCTGTGCCCGGTGAGCACGGTCCTCCCAGCCCCAGGCAGCAGAGCTGACGTGGGCGGACATCCCACACCTGTGGCCCCCAGGAGCTGCCTGCTGGGCCCTGCGGCCTGCGCCCCCACCCCCAGAGGCCAAGGAGGGGAGTGCCGTGCTGCTCCCTCCTCAGATCCCCCCCAGGACTCCCCCTCCTCCCCCACCTCTCTCAGGAGGCCCTTCTAGGCCAGGGCTCCCAGCTGGACTCTTGATCTGCACCATTCTCATCTCCACGGCAACTCTCCCCATTTCACAGGAGAGGGAACCAAGATGAAAAGCAGAGAGCGATTTTCCCAAATGGCCAGCCAGGCACCCAGGGCTGAGCCCCGAGGGCAGCTGTCGCCCCACTCATGGCTGAGTCTTGGATCTCAGCGCCAGGCCCTTGTGGGTCTCCAAAGTCCCCTCCACCCCCCTTCCAGCACCCTGCCCACCCCGGAGATGGCCCCAAGCTCCAGGACCTGAGGTGCAGGGGAGCCAGAGCTCACTGTGACCCACTGCTGCTGAAAAGCTGGTCACTCTTCCCCTCCCTTCCCAGCATGGGAGCCACAGTGCGGGGACACCGCCAGACCCTCCTGGGGGCAGGGGTGGACAACATGCCACCCTGATGCTGCTGACAGTGCCAGAATTTCTGCCCTCGGCCACAGGATGGAAGAACCGCTGAATCATACACGTGGCCGGGGGTCAACCCTCACTGTGTGAGTGAGACCCCCTGGGCACCCTCCCTGGGACTCTCCCCTCATCCCTCGGGGCCCTAGGGGCCGGGGGCATCCTGGGTCAGCCTGCTTCTCTCTTCTCCTGCACCTGCACCGGGCTCCCCACTCTCCCCGTCCCCAGCCCAGGACGTGGCCAGACCTGCCCTGCCCTGGAGCGGCCGCCCCCTAAGTGGATCCCCGTTGCCTCCGTGCCCTGTGCCATCTATTCTCCACCGGGTGGCCTGAAAGTCATCTCTGGCTGTCAGGTCAGGGCGTCCCACTGCAGCAGCGCCCACAACAGAATGGAACGCAAATCCTCCCCGTGGCAGCGAGGCTCACAGACCTGGTCACCTTGCCCCCACCGCCCTGCTGTCTCGCTGCTCCTAGAACTTGCCAGAACCCAGAGGCTGTGCAGTGTGGATCCCCCTCCAGAAACAGCCTTTTCCCAGGCTCCGCATAGCCACTTGCTTGTCTCTCCAAGTCCTTGCCCAGATGGCACTTTCTCGGTGATGCCATCTGACCACTCTCTCGAACGCTGAAAACAGCACCGTCCATGCCAGGAGCCCCCGCTCCTGCTTTAATTTTCCTTCCCCTCCCGGAAGCCTGCAGGTGATGTGTGCGTGGTTCCTGTTCCTTATGCTGCCGTCTGCCTCCCGCAGCTGGCTTGGGAGCACCATGAGGCCAGGCGGGCTCTTCCCGGCCTGTTCCCAGCACCTGCAGCAGCGCCTCGCTCTCTGTCGAATGATGAGCGCAGGACATGAGGGATGTTGGACCTTCTCGAACGAAGCTAATAAATCAACAAGAGCTGGCTTCGACCTTCTCAGGCACAAGTGTATTTAGCACAAATGGACAGGTGGATCTGCCAAAGGATCTCTTCTCTTATGGATTTTACTCACTATTCGGCCTTTAGACACATAGTCAACACAAATCAATTTAATACCAATTTCTAGTCAAAATAAATTGGTTTTAAGCAGATTTTTTAAGCCTGGATTCCATTTGAAAAGGCAGGCTTTTGGCGCTTCATGGAGGTTTAGATGCTGGTGACTATGATCCACCAGGTTGGTCCCAGCTTCAGACGATGTCTCCAGGTGCCTGCAGCCCAGTCCAGCAGGGAGATTCATGGACGCCACCTGTCTAAAACCTGGCCAGCAGCTCCCTTGGCCCCATCAACGCCTCCTCCTCCTAAAGCCCTGTCTCAGCCAAGAGCACCCCCCTTCAGGCACCAAGGGAGAGATCCCACCTACCTCCCCCTGCCCCCAGACCCCATGGCCTCTGTACCCTCCCCCATCTCTGGGAAGCACCATGACTCTACAGATGGGCATGAGCGTCTTACTAGAAACAAGAGGAGGGAAGAGAGGGGTCAGGAAGCACGGACCCTGGCTCCCAGCCTGAAGCAGGGAAGGGAAAAGGGACAGCAAAGGGAGAAATAAATAATTTTTCAAAAACGATCTTGCAGATGGAGAAGAGGGTTAAGCGCCTTGGTGGTACCTGGCTCTACCATGATCCCCCAAGACAGCACCCAAGCTCTGAAGTCCTTGGTTGGCTTTCCTTTGTCCCACGGAAGAAGTAACAGGTCTTTTTTCCAGGCATCTACCCAGTCAATCCTAGCTTCCTGGGGCTGCCTTAACAAATCACCAGAAATGAATTCTCTTCTAGTTCTGGAAGCCAGAGGTGCAAAGTCAATGTGGGGCTAGGACTGCACTTCCCCTGAAGGCTCTAGGAGGGAATCCCGGCCAGCCCCTCCGGGCTCTGGTGGTGCTGGGGATCCTCAGCTGTCCTTGCTTTGTGGTCACATCAGGACAGTCTCTGCCTGCATCATCACATGCTCTTTCCCTCTGTGTGGGCATCTGTGCCCCCTTCTCTTTTCTTAGAAGGACTTGTCTTTGGATTGAGGATGCACCATAACCCCACAATGACCTTTACCATAATCGGCAAAGACCCTTATTTCAAATAAGGTTACATTCTTAGGTTCCAGGCAGATACATCTTTGGGGGGCCACTATACAACCAATTACAATCTGCCCTCTGGCCCTCAAGACAGAAAGGTGAGAGCCAGGGCTTCCCCTCACCTCCCCAGCGGGTCTTCCTGATGTCCACCATTCTTTAATGCCCCACACGTAAGGGCACAAGGAGGACTGGCTGCCCACTTTCCCTGAAGTGAGGGGCAATCGTGCATCTAAGTTGGCCAGTGACATGTGAGCCACTTCTCAGCCAAGGCCTTTGATCCCCAGTGGTGGATGCTCCTGCTCTTGCATCCTTGCTGCTACGACAGCAGCAACTGCAGAAGGTGGAGCCTGGGTCCCTGAGTGAGGACAGCATGGAGCAGAGGCCCACCAGCATCTGATGGAGAAGAGGGTTGAGTGCCTTGGTGGTACCTGGCCCTACCATGATCCCCCAAGACAGCACTCAAGCTCTGAAGTCTTTGGTTGGCTTTCCTTTGTCCCACGGAAGAAGTAACAGGTCTTTTTTCCAAGCATCCAGGTGTTTTTGGAACCTAAAACATATACACATATTTGTATACCCACACATACAGTTAAGGGGGTGTAGGTAAGTATATACAGATTGTCACAGAATTAACGGGCTGAAGCCTTAAGACAGGAATCAGCGTGACTCAGAAAACCCTCACTACCAATGCAATGTCCTGTTTGAGGGGATGTTCCCAACTCTCTCATGTTCCAGCTTCAGGATATCCATAAGGATTCTTCCCACCTGCCATTAATCCTCACATCAGAGGCAAATCCAGAAGGAGCCTTCGCATTGACGGAGACAGGGTAACAGCAGACTTTTGGGGGTCAGAGATCTAAAGGCGTCTACGGTGGATAAACTCCTTCCTTCTTCTCTTTCGGTAGCATTACTGGCTGCATCCGATTTAATTTTAAATAATTTAATGACCAGATTGAATCCTTAACTCTGCCTCGACCTCCCCCCGCCTGTCCAGATTGATTTCAGAATAAATCATATGTCCTTGTTACATCACCCTCGTGACCATAAATGTGCTTCATTAATTTGTTCAGGTTTGTAACACCCGAACCGTTAACTATAGAATGAAACTTTGAAGAGCTGTCTCCATCAACTAAATCACTTTTTCCCTGATGTTGGCCTCTCCCATGCAGAGCATCTTCATAAACATGGAAAAAGCACTTACACACGTCTACACAACATTTACAAAGAAATTTACTACGAAGACCCGCATGCCACGGAGTCATCCGTAAACATCCCCACTGCAGATAGAACACAGTGGGTTAGCACCTCAAATGCTGCTCTAGATCCCATAGATCAGGCCTGAGAAGAGACCAAAGCATGGGCTGCTTGACATTTCCCCTAAGCTGATGTAGCTTGGTCTGTTCCTGACATAGGGAGGAAGGGGCAGGGGAGAACCACCTTCTCCTGCAGGCCCCAGGGGAGCCAATTGTTTCTAGTCTGGGTTCTCGGCTTGCCCTGATCATCTCTGGGTCCTGACTTTGACCATGAATGTGACCTGTTCTCAGCCCAGACCGACAATTGATGTAGTTGGTGGCCTGATGTACCTGTGCTTGTCAGGGGGAGATGGAGTAATTGAACCCTTGGAGCAACTCATCCAAGATTTCCTGTGTGGATTTCTAAAAAAATGACAGAGCCAGCTACGTGGGTCAGGAGGCACCAGAGGCCTTCCACCTAATCTGGGGTTCCAGGTTATGGCAGATCTAGCAACTAAAACAGTCTGTGGGGACACATAAGGTGTTCCTTGCAGCACTGCAGAAATGGCAAGAGAATGGCATCAGGTCAAGTTTCAGGGGCCTTGAAAGGCTGAATCACTGTGGCAGACGGCCCCATTGATGGAATACTACCAAGATCTCTAAGGACACAGCTCATGACCTGTTGGGCCTACAATGATCTGATGTGTCCTGACGGATGACGCCTTATAGATAAACATATAGAATGGCTTCATCCCACCCTTCCTTTTCTGTTAAATCACCCTCTTTAGTGTGATGATTTGTAAGGGCTCGGAGACGTTCTGCAAGGACAGTGGAGCTGCATTCTACACAGGATATCTGGGACGCATAGGTGAAATAATAAAAATAGTAGTAAAATGCAAAAAAAAAAAAAAAAGAAAAAGAAAAAAGAAATTTACAATATTTTGTGGTAGGCCGAATTCCGAAGGATCCCCCCCCACCACAGACCCCTTCCTGGATTCCCATCAAGCACTAATCTAGATACTGCCCTCTGTCTGCTAACAACCTACCACAAACTGGTGATTTCTTAATGCAACTGAGATCCGTTTCCTCATAGTTTGAGAGGCCAGAAGTGGAAATCAAGGTGCCACCAGAGCCACTCCCTCTGAGGGGTCCCAGCAATTATCTTTCCTGGGCTGTCCCAGCTCCTGGTGGCTCCTGCAGTGCTTGGCGCTCCAGGGCCACCTCTGCTCCCATCCTGGCACACCTGTCCCGGTGGGTGTCTCCTTCTCTGGTCTTCGAAGGACATCTGTTGTTGGATTTAGGGTCCGTCCTCATCCAGGCTGATTTCAATCCTTGGATAACTATAACTACAATGACCTCATTTCTAGATAAAATCACATTGTGAGGTTCTGAGTGGACATGAATTCTGGGGAGACATTATTCACCCCACGCTGGCTGGGAAGGGACAGGGCACGTGGAATCAGGGTTACCCATCAGCTGACATTAACACGGGGCGAGCACTGCGGGTCAGGGAGTGGGCCCAGCACAGTCCCACGAACTCTCACATACCCCAGTGAGAGAAACACGGTAGTGGGGGGACGCGGGGACACCCCAGCAGGAGAGGGACCCCCCAGGCGCCGGCCTGACACTAGAGGATGGGAGCCAAGAGCCAAGGAGCGGGGGCTGCCTTGACCCAAGGGCCACCCGGCCGATGGCCTGGGTGGGAACGTGGACCCCACCAGCTGACCTTGGGAGCCCTGCATCCCAGAGCCTCCTGCAGCAAGCAGCCCGGCCTTGCCAACACCCTGATTTCGTCCCCTGAGCCTCTAAGCAAAGAACCAGCAAGACACACACAGAAGCTGTATGTTCTGGCCTCCGGAACTGAGCATAAGCAACGGGTATTGCTTTAAGCTGCTAAACATATGCTAACTTGTCACAGCAGCAGTAGGAACCTGATACACCTATTGAGTGAGAGCAGCGGGACACCCAACCATCCATACAGTGCGGCCAGAAAAGGAAGGCCCAGAAAAGGTCCTGAAAGACAAAATACTCAACTGTTCAACGTGATTACTTCTGGGAGAAGAGTGATATCAGAGAGCTGGGGGTGGGGGAGGGGGAGGGGAGGGGGAGGGATAGGCATTGGGTCAGGGTAGAGATTAGGCAGGATTGACTTCCTGTACGTCTCTCTACATTGTTTGAATTGTTAGAACGAGCATGTATCTGTGTACTGTGTGTGTAGTCTTTTGAGGTTTTGTTTTTTGTTTTTTGTCTTTTTACCTACAAAATAATAAAATGACAGCAAAGACTTAGGGAATACTTACAACAATCCTACAAGGTGAGTACCGCTGCCACCCTACCAGCTGGGGAGACGGAGGCACACGGTGACCAAGGATCTCCCCTGACGTCAGTAGTAGCCCCAGGCCTCAACCCCAAGCCGGGGCCCCCGAGCCCTGCTGCTGAGCACCGTCAGGACGCCTCTCCCTGCAAACCTGATGCCTCTCCAGGTGATCTGACCAGAATCAGAGACACAAAGCCAGGGACAGCCAGGGATGGCAGCGACCTTCTCCTGTTGCTTCTCTTCCCTTTTTATCAGGGAGCGAAGGCATTTCCACAAGGCCCCAGAACACCCTGACCGCTCATGGAGGTCACAGCACCAATCCTGTGCGCGGGGAGAACAGGGGAGACACCTGTGACAGCCAGCCGGGTGTTGGCCAGAGCGGGGGGAGAGGTGTTCCCCACGTTCCAAACTCTAAATCATGGCTCCATGAGGCTAAGAAAGCAGTGCCGAGCCCACCCCCGAGTCCTGACGCTGCCCCCTCCCATGGGGTGCCCCAGCCCCTGCATCCCAGCCCAGCAGGAAGGGCAGAGGCCCCCCGCTCTGAAAGCCCCACCAGGAGCCGAGCACGGCCTCGGTGCAGCTTGCTCACGAGCACGGAGTTCATCAGGAACCGAGAACGGGCAACCCAAGAGACCAGGTGGTCCCGGAGGAGACCACGCAGACACCAGCTCGCCCTGCCGCCTGCGTCCTAGTGTTCGTCCCGGATCGCACCATGGTGCCCATTCCCAGGACCCAGGGCTCCAGGAGGCAGAGCCAAAGGCAGAGGACCCGCCAGCCCAGCCCGGCGGCCTCCAGGCCCTGCAGCCTCCACCAGTGGACTCTGCGCCTACAGCCACACACATCAAGTGTGGGTTGATTTAACCCTGGGTGGCCCTGCATTGCCCTGAAGGAGAAGGAGCCACTCTGTGATGACTGACCCCGGGCCTGGAGAGCACAGCGAGACGGGACGTGGAGCCAGTCGGGCCGCTCAGGCAGGGTGGGCACATCCACCCTCCTGTGTGACGCAGCACAGCACTGAGTCTGTGTTCACCGCCCTCATTACGGAGAGGCCGCCCTGCTCCCTGCAGCCACTGCCGCCAGCCCTGCCTCTGGACAGGCCCGGGGACCTGAGCGCCCCTTGGCACCAGGCGCCAGCAGCCAGCCAGCCAGCAGGCCTTCACAACATAGATCCGCACACTCTGCGTGAACCTCCCATGACGGTGACGAGGCCGTATTATGAAGCCCAGGTCTACACATGACGTACTCCACGTCTTCACGAAGCTGGCACACATCGCTAAAGGCTGGTAAAAAGGGAAAAAAAAATCAGAAGCACAGACAGCAAAATCATCCCACAGCAGATGACGGAGTGGACGTCAACCCACGTCCACCTTCCCCGGCCCATGGGTGAGGCCACCAGGTTAGATCACGTATATATTTCCTCTCTCCTTCCTTCCCACCAGCCTCCTCCTGGCTCTCCTCCTTCCCTCTGCAGAAGCGCGGCCACGTCATCGGGGCGCCCAGCAGCTCGTCCCCGTCGCTCACTCTAGGATTCCCAGGGCTGAGCGCAGGGCCTGGCGACGGCAGGTGCTACATCATAGCTTTGCAATGGACAGAATAAGGGACGTGCAGGGCGTGCCCGGCGTCTGCCCTCCGCGGTCCGGGTCCCTGGATACCGCCCTCCCCAAGGAGAACGGCCTTGCCCAGGGCGCCCCAATTCCCAGCAGCTGCACCCAGGGCCCCACACAGAGGAGCCCCAGCCCAGCGGGGGGGGGGGGGGGCGGAGACCCCTGCACCCCTCCCTGCTCCTTCACTTCCTTCCAAGCTTAGATCACGGGCCTCCCACTCCCGCTCACCCCCACGTGGAAAAATCCAGAACTATGTTTCAGGGAGGGGGTCCTGGGATGTGGAGGGATGAGGCAGCCCTAGCACTTGTCCCCCCACATCTACCGACAGGGACGGCCACGCTGCCCTGTCTTAGGTGCCACTGCTGGGGCCCAGCCAGCCAGAGCCAAAGGACCGGAGGCTGGGAAAGAGGAGAAAATAGAACAGAGAAGCACGCGGGACACACGGTCCCCAAGAGCTCAGCTCGCGGGGGGACCTCACTGGCCGCTGCCGTCCCGCCCTCAGCGGAGCCCGCACCAGGGCCCAGGGCCAGACCACAAAATTCAAGAGTGCTGGGACTATGGGGATACCGAGCACTCATCAGGAATCTCACCATGTTCATCTTAAATGTGGTCTTGGGTTCAGTTAACAAGGTGGGTTTGATTTTAAACCCTAAGCGGGGGACGGGGGGGGGGGGGCAGAGGGAATTTATTATTCTGGGGTAGGCGGTTCATCAGGTCAGGTAGCAGGGACGGCGAGTGCCTGTGGCAGGTCTGTGAGCAGCCGGGAGCACTGGCCTCCGTTTTGCTGTTTAGACAGGGATGGAGCACTCTCTCCGGGGCGGGGAAACGGACGCGTCAGGGTGGGAAGACCAGGTCGGGCAGGATGGATGCCGGCAGAGGGACCCCGCGGTGCGGCCACCGGGGAGGATGGAGTGAGCCTGGGTCACCCGCGGGGAAGTGCGTCCAGGGGCGGAGGGTGGCCGGAGCCCGGGAGCCTGAGAGCTGTTCCCCACGTTCCACCGGGCACTGGCTCTGCTTCCCTGGGAGTGGACGGCGGAGCGGGCGATCCTGCCCCTGCCCCTGGCCCTGGCCTTGGCCACAGGAGAGCAAAGCCTTCCAGGGAAGGTAAGACGGGGACCAGCCTCCAGTTTTCACTAAGACCAGCATCTGATAAGATTAGAAGGAAACTAAGCCAAGGATCGAGACCCAGGGAGGAAGAGGGGGGAAGCAGGGCGAGGACGGGGTCCACACACGAGGCTCTGGGAGGTCTCCCGCCTGATGAGAGGGGGGTCCCCAAGCCCCGCGGTGACTGGGGTCTCAGAAAGCACGGAGGCTCGTCTCCGGGGACCTCAGGAAATGGTCCCAAAAGAGGACCAGGGTCAGGGGCCAGGGACAGTCTGGGAAGGGCACCCAAGGGACTGTCTGTCCAGCCGTGGCAGGAAGGCCAGGCAAAGGCAAGAATGGGGACAACTTGAGTTAAAGAAACAGCCGATTAAAGGATCCCCAAGGCTTCGCAGCTCCTTGAGCCTGTTCGCAGGCCACCAGCTCCTCACTGTTGAGAGAGAAGAGGTCGGATCTTCGGGTGCCCCCCATGTCCCAGGTGAACGCGGGGCGAGCCACCTGTCTCATCCGAGGCTCGACCAGGGCGGCCACCGCTGCCGGCAGCTCCCTTCACTGCAAGCCTAACGGAGAGGAGCCGCCTGCAATTTAAAAGCAAGCTGACTGTCACCTCGGCTCCTCCGAAGGGAGGGCCAGGGCCCCTCCTCAGAGCAGGCCATGCTTGGAAGCTCCTGAGGAGTCATGTTGGCTTCAGAGAGAAAGGCCACAGGGAGAGTCTCAGGACACGGAGACACGAAGGGAGGGCTGGGTACAAGACACTGGCCAGGCGGGGCGGGGCTGCCGCGGGACAGCCGAGGTCTGCGGGGGGCGGGCGTGACCATCTCCCCGTGAAGGGCGGACAGCAGGTGTTGGCTCTGCTTGACTCCGGCCTCACATCCCAAGAGCGGCCTGGCCGGCGCGGGGTGCTCTGCTGTGCTCCCATCTCTCCTTCATAAACACAGGCACCAAGGTGGATTCGACCGGTGGGCCCAGGTGGGCCGACCCTGCCTTGGGGAGATGGGGAGGGAAGCCACCTGCAGCTGCAGGAGGTAATAGGGCGGAGGACTATTGGGACTTCATCAAGATAAGAAGCTTTTGCACAGCAAAGGATACAGTCAACAGAACTAATAGACAACCCACAGAATGGGAGAAGAGATTTGCAAATGACGTATCAGATAAAGGGCTAGTTTCCAAGATCTATCAAGAACTTATTAACCTCAACAGCAAAGAAACAAACAATCCAATCATGAAATGGGCAGAAGACATGAACAGAAATCTCACAGAGGAAGACACAGACATGGCCAACATGCACATGAGAAAATGCTCCGCATCACTGGCCATCAGGGAAATACAAATCAAAACTACAATGAGATCCCACCTCACACCAGTGAGAATGGGGAATATTAATAAGGCAGGAAACTACAAATGTTGGAGAGGATGCGGAGAAAGGGGAACCCTCTTGCACTGTTGGTGGGAATGTGAACTGGTGCAGCCACTCTGGAAAACTGTGTGGAGGTTCCTCAAAGAGTTAAAAATAGACCTGCCCTACGACCCAGCAATTGTAATGTTGGGGATTTACCCCAAAGATACAGATGCAATGAAACGCCGGGACACCTGCACCCCGATGTTTATAGCAGCAATGTCCACAATAGCCACACTGTGGAAGGAGCCTCGGTGTCCATCGAAAGATGATGGATAAAGAAGATGTGGTTTATGTATGCAATGGAATATTACTCAGCTATTAGAAATGACAAATACCCACCATTTGCTTCAACGTGGATGGACCTGGAGGGTATTATGCTGAGTGAAGTAAGTCAATCGGAGAAGGACAAACATATGTTCTCATTCATTTGGGGAATATAAATAATAGTGAAAGGGAATAGAAGGGAAGGGAGAAGAAATGAGTGGGGAATATCAAAAAGGGAGACGGAACATAAAGACTCCTAACTCTGGGAAACGAACTAGGGGTGGTGGAAGGGGAGGAGGGCGGGGGGTGGGGGTGACTGGGTGACGGGCACTGAGGGGGGCACTTGACGGGATGAGCACTGGGTGTTATTCTGTAAGTTGGCAAATTGAATACCAATAAAAAATAAAATTATTATAAAAAATATATATTTAAACAAAAAATAGGGCGGAGGTGCCCACACGTGGGTGCGGCGGCGGGGCCGTCTAGCAATCCCACTTGAAACTCAAAGGACATCCCCTGGTGATGTTTGGATCACAAAAGCAAAGTGTAATTCTCGTAGCAAATAAGGAACGCCTCCCCCCTCCAACTCTCCTCGAGGGCCAGATCTAGAAAATGTCATTGTTGCATTGTTTCTTGTTTGCTCTGTGTTTTACAGTTGAGCGCGTGACACGTGAACTGAAGCTCGGAGCCACCTCTGGAGGCCGCAGTGGGACCTACAGGCTAGGACTCAGCCTCTGGACTCTGGGTCCAGAGCCACATGCTGGGACGAGGTGGGGATGGGGAAGGGGCCGGCCCGACGGGGGGAGGTGCGGGCAGCCCCCCCAGGCTCACCTGAGCCGCCAACTCTGGCCAAGGCGTGGCCATCAGCTCCGGATGCACAGCCTGGACCGGGCTCCCGCCACCTGGCCCAAGCCCGCTGCACTGCAATAAAAAAGTACCTGGTATTTGCTGAAATTTCTAGAACAGAGCTTCAAAATCCCTTGGCTTTTCTGGAGTGCTAGGAGTCTTTGTTATGCTAATGAGGCAACCCAAGGAGGCCTGCGGCTTCATCCAGGTGGGGCTGGTCTCCAGAAAGGGAACAGCCCCCAGGCTCCAGGGAGGGGAGGGGCTGGAGGCTGAGCGCAGCAGGTGCAGCAGTCCCGTCCCACAGTGACACCTAGAAACCCCCCCTGTGAGGAAGGGGAACCAACTTCCTGGTTGGGGAATGCACGGCTGTACCTGGGACCCCTGCAGACCTCACCCTAAGCACCTCCCCAACCGGCGGGTCCTTCGTCCCCTTCCTAGCACAGCACTGCCTTGACTTCCAGGAGTCATTCTAATGGATCGCGGAAGCTGAGGGCGTGGGGGTGGCCTGGGGAGCCCCCGGGGGCTGGCATTCAGCGCAGGGCCGCCTAGTGGGACCTCTCTCTACCTCGTGGGGCCTGTGCTAACCCGAGGGAGTCAGTGCGGAGCTGAGTGTGAGGCCCACTGGCGTCTGGCGCGAGAACTGCCCGGAATCACAGCCACAAAGGCGAAGTCCCAGCGGGGGGCAGGTCGCCCCGGTCACCCACCCTTGACGCCCCTGCAGCTCCCAGCCACCAGGAGCACCCAGACGCCCGTCCAGCGTGGGCTTCCTCCACGGCGCCCCCGACTCACCTTCAGCTTTCTTCGGGGAACCTGCCCTAAAAGCAGGATCCTTTGAAGGTACCTCCCTTCTGGCATTGAAGGTCCAAGGACTCTTTTCAGTGATAAGTGAAATACAGGATCAAAGCTTCATTTCGGGGATCAAAGGATAATACAGCAAAGGAGACAAGACTCTATTATCAAAGTGATAAAAGACATTAATAATCTACCTGTGACAAACCTGCAGGGGGGGGCTCCACGTGGCAAGCGTCCTCACTTTCCTCTCAAGCCCACGGGGGTTTCCAATAGTCATTCCTGAAGTTTGTTAATTAAACCTAATTAGTTCTATCAACCCAGAGTCCGTGGTGCCTCCGCATTCTCGGCCTTAGCCCGAGGGCATGACGTGCCCTGTTCTGACTCTGGAAGCTCAGCCCTGCGGCCCCTGGCAGCGCACCTGCACCTGGGGACGGGAAGGGGCCTGGGGGCCCGGCGGGGACCACACGCCTCGCTGTCGCCGGCCCGCGCCCACCTGGACAAGCCAGCCAAGGCCTCCGCGGGCGAGATGCGAACCAAGGCGCGCACCCACAGGGCCGAGCTGCCCACCGTGCTCCCCACCGTGCTCCCGGGAGGACGCGGCGTGGCCGTGAGCAAGCACACAACCGGCGGCGGCGCTCGGGGCGGCGCGGAGCCCACCGTGCCCTGTTCCCCCAGCGCAGCCCCTGCCGCGGCTACTTTGACTGTTAAACAGCCCGGGGCCAAGGAGCGCCTATTCCTCCCTTTTCCCAGGCCCACGCTAATTACCCTTCCTTAGTATTAATCAAAACAAATACAGGGCTAGGGGCCTTCTCTCAGCTGGAACCTACCCTCCTCCTCGCTGAATAAAATGGTTTCTCCCAAATCCTGGCGTGGCCATGCACAATTTCCGCTGGAACATGAAAATCTCAGTTTCCAGAGTTTCTGTCAGCCTATCGATTGTAAGAAATACTTGCAGAATCCAAAAGAAGGTAGACTCTCAATACATCAATTTTTAAAGTTCACGCCATCCGTCATGTAATCAAAAGAATAATGTGGTCACGGGAGCCCCAAGTCGATAATCATTTCCCCCTAATTCTGCTCCCTTCTGAGTAACACGCAACCACCCAGCCTATTTCCCTTCCAAAATTATTCTAATTATAATTCATCTGCAGTTGAAAAAAATAAAACAAGACAGGGTTTTTTAAAAGCTTTTTTTAAAGATTTTATTTATTTATTCATGCTGGACATAGAGAAAGAAAGAGAGGCAGAGGGAGAAGCAGGCTCCATGCCGGGAGCCTGATGCGGGACTTGATCCCGGGTCTCCAGGATCATGCCCTGGGCCAAAGGCAGGCGTCGAACCGCTGAGCCACCCAGGGATCCCACAAGACAGGGTTTTTAAAATGCTGCTGAAATAGTTTTACTTTCTACTGCCATAATGAAATTTGCTTTCCATGAAAATAACTTTACTTGTCAGATAAAAATACAAATCTTAAATACATTTTTTAAATTCTCCTATCCTATTGGAGAACGTTACATAGAGGGAAGTGTGAGTGACTCACAGGGGCCACGACCCAGAGCAGAGCTCTGCGGGCTGGGAGGGCAGGGCAGAAAGCCCACAGGGACCCAGGCCATGCTGGCCAGGCCGAGTGCTCCTGGGCCGAGGGCATACAGGCCGAGTGCTCCAGGTGATGCTGGCCAGGCCGAGTGCTCCCGGGAGGAGGGCACACAGGCCGAGTGCTCCAGGTGATGCTGGCCAGGCTGAGTGCTCCCGGGGGGAGGGTGCACAGAGCCGGGACAGTCTGACATCCGTGCTGCTGCAGCCCTGGCAGCCGCCGAGGAGCGGGGCGCACAGCAATGAGGGGGGCCTGGCAGAGGATGTCATGTGGGGCTCCCTGCGGGAGGGCTGGGCTCTCCCCTAACCAGCAGCCTCTGGCTCCAGGAGTGGGCTCCCTCCATGCTGGCGCCCTCAATTCCCACGTCCCCTCAAAGCTGTCAGCTGAAGAATGATCCTCCATCCCTCGGTCCTCTCCGGGCTCCTGTCTTTGGGGCACCATTATTTCTGTGACTGGGTTTTACTCTCCAGCTGCCGTGCCAGCTAATTTCCTCTGCCTGTGACGAGCCCCACGCGGGCGCCGCAAGCCAGACCGGAGTGTAGCAGAGAAATGAGATTGGCACGCACCGCAATCGGTGCCCATCCGAGCCAGCCCGCCGTGGCCTTCACGCCGCACAGGCTGCGCTCGCAGGGTGGCAAGGCCAGAGAGGGCAGCACGGCCCAGGAAGGCACAAAGCAACTGTGCAAGGGGCCGGCCCGGGGGTGCCTTCCACTGCCCGGGGAAGGGCAACAGCTCCAGGATTCACTGTCCAGACTAGGCCCAGCCTGGGCGTCTCCACCGAGGGACACCCCACCCCCCCAGATTCTGGGGGTTTCTGTGGCAGGCCCGGCCCCCTTCCGAGCTGGAGGGACACGTTTGAGCCTACATGCACAGACTCACACATAGAGGCCAAGTGTCCAGTCCGAGCGGGTCCCCAGACACACTGGGCCAGACTGCGGCCAGCTGCCTGGGCTCTGAGGGCTCCGGGCCTCCTGTCCCGAGGGTCTGACTTGCGGGAACAGACGTGGTTAGCCAGCAGGCTGCTCTGGGTCCTAGCCCTTCACTCAGCTGCTCACACCAGCCCCCAAGGGCACAGCCGAGGACACTTGGATGCTTTTCACTCAGACCCACAGCAGCTGACGCCTGGCTCTTCGCAGCACTCCGCTCTCTCCCCTCCCCGATCTTACCCTCTTAACCCCACCACAGGGCTCCCTGTCCCTCCCCTGCTGCTCATGCTGTCCCAGCCTGCTCCCCTACACACACACACTGACTCTGCACACTCCCCAAGGCCACGCTCCTGCAGGCCCCCTCCACCCATCATGTCCCAGACCCGTCTCCAGACCATTGCAGCCAACACCAAACCGAGTCTCTGCTCAGTGACCTCCTCAATCTGGCACTGCCACCGACGGAGGCATCACCCCCAAATCTGCTCCTTCTCCATGTCCCCACCTGCACCAGGGCCACTACCATCCACCTGGCTTCTCAAACACACCCTTCACATGTGAGTATGAGTCAGTTCTGTGGCCATAACAAGCAGCACAGACTGGGAGCTCCACCAGCAGACTTGCTGAAGCCTGGAAGTCACACAGGAGGGTGTGGGTGGGGTCAGCTCCTTCTGGGGCTGCGAGCAGACTCTGTCCCAGAACCCCCTCCTGCTGCTGGGGGCCTCAGACGGTCCTCGGCTTCTCGACGGCTATCTTCACATCACCTTCCCTCTGTGTGTGTCTGTCTCTGTGACCAAGTTTCCCCTCTGTGTGGGGCGGACTGGGTGCCCACCCTGATGACCTCATTTTAACTCGATCATCTGCAAAGATCTATTTCCAAATAAGATCCCATTCACCAGTTCTGGGCTTCAGGACCTCAGCGTTTTTAGGGAATTGCAATTGAATCCATAAGGATATCCTTAAAGATCCACCTGCCAAATATGTCTCAGTCTGTCCCCTCCCTCTCTGCCCCATGACTGCTCCATGCAGCAGCACCGGCCCCCACCCACAGAGTGATCCTTCTAGAAAAGACATGTTTGCTCCATTATCACACACCCATGTCCCCCCCACCCCAGAAGGAAACTCCTCCCAGCGCAGCAATTGAACCTCCTTGGGCCCCAGCCCACTGATGGCTCCCCTGGCTTCATCTCTACTCCTCCATGTGTATCCTGACCTGCAGCCGTCCAGGGACCCCAACACACCCGGCCTGTAACTCTCAGGCCCCAGCACATACCCCTTGGCCAAGTCCTACTCCCTTTCAGCCCCAGGGTTGCATCCTGAATGAAAAGCCCCCTCTGCGTTCATCGGGCAGCCCAGGCCACCTGTCTACAGAGCCAACATCCCACAGATTACACACATTCCCTTCTAAGAGCTCCTTGCAGGTAAGAACTATGCTCTCCCGCTGTCTCTCCACCACCCAGCCCAGATGCTCGCAGGCTAAACACTGAGGAATCATCTACATGAACTGAACCGATGTATGGGATCCAACATCCACTAAGCAGAAAGGCACGTGCCTCCCTGCTGGAGAGGCCCCAAAGCCAGGGCCCTGGGCTATAACAGGCCTCCTGTCAGCATCTGTCAGGACTCCCCACAAACGGCTCTGAGCAAAAGGAATGGGTGAACTTCTGCTTCCCTAAAATCAACCAGTTATTCTCATAAGCCGAATGCTAAGGGTGTCACCTTATACTTCTCACAAAACCTATCCAAATTTTCATCTGGAAAACAGCATGATAAAGAGTCTGCTTCCAAACCTTTAAACTGTGCAGACAGAGACAAGAGAGGATGGCCTATTGGTGCTGCGGGCAATAAGATCAAATCACATCAAACAACAGCTTTCTTCTAATCCTTCCACTGCAGACAAATTCTTTTCAAAAAGTACTTTCTCACTTGTTGGCTCCATAGCATCCTTACTTTGAAGGTTCTGATTAAATGTATTTTTTTTTCCAGAAATACATTCTAGGTGGCATGCTCTAAGACCTACTTGTAGAAAAGGTCAGCAAATTTACAACATTCTTTTATAGAAGAAAAAAAAATAGTTTGAGCTTGACAAGTCTTTTAACCACAAAGCCCAATGCGGGGCTTGATCCTAGGACCCTGAGATCATGACCTAAGCCAAAGGCAGACGCTTAACCGACTGATCCCCCCAAGCGCCCCAAAAGCTTAGTTTTTAAACTGCTTGTGTGTCTTGTGCTTTATTCCATCAATTATTGATGTATGAAGGCATATAATTTAGTTAGCTTGAGAATAATATGACTAAGAACAGTGAATGTGGACGTGTTGTCATGACCAGGAAGCTGATATGAAAGCTGCCCTCCTACATACAAGTAGAAACCCAGACACAGTATATGGAACAACAGTTTTCTGGACCAGAGGCAAGGGATCCTGGAGCCTGTTACAGAACAGCAGATTGCATAGACACGGTAAAACTCCACAACGCTAGGAAAAGAAAGGCAGGGCATCTGTGAGATGAAGCATTCTCAGAGTTCACCTAGAGCTAGGAGCCACTCGAGCTCTAAAGAGCCAGAGAGACTCCTAACTCTGGGAAACGAACAAGGGGTAGTGGAAGGGGAGGTAGGCAGGGGTTGGGGTGACTGGGGGACAGGCACTGAGGGGGGCACTTGATGGGATGAGCACTGGGTGATGTGCTATATGTTGGCAAATTGAACTCCAATAAAAAAAAATAATTTAAAAAATAAAAAATAAAGAGCCAGAGTGGAGAGAGCTCATCGGACACCTGGTGAATTCAAAGAGAGGTCATGCCTCGGTTACGGGGCTGAACTGGCCCCAGAGTCAAGGCTACTCTCAACCTACCCCCACATCCTTAAACACAAGCCCTGAAACAATAGCACCACTGGAAAGTTACTTAATTGCTTGCCAGAAAATAGTCCAAAACTCTTTAAAGGAAAAGGACAAAATCTGCACTCAACAATGTGATACTTAAATTGCCACGTATTTGCAGTGTTACTAGACTGTGAGGAAGCCGAATCATCCATCCCGTTTCTAAGCAGAGATCGGTGAATAGACAGACCAAGAAATTACAGAGATGGTAGAACTAGCAGTCAAACTTATAAATCCCATTATAAATAGGATCCAGCCTTGAAATGAAAACATAAACATGAAAAGGAGAAAATATAAACATAGTAAGGAGATGTAAAAATGGGCAAAATAAAAATTCCGAGCTAAAACATATAGTAAATAAATAAATATTCATTACCAGGAGCAAATTGGGAAATACTGAGGGGAACATAAGTCAACTTGAAGATACACCAGTAGAAACCATACACACTGAATCAGGAAAGAAAAAATCAAACAAACAAAATGAACTAAGCCTTAGGAACCTTTGGAGCAATAGCAGGAGGTCTAAGACAAAAGGCAGAAAAGAGTATTTAAATAAAGTGGTTGAATAACGTGCAAATTTGATGAAAAGAACAAATGCATGGATCCAAACATCTTAATGAAACCCTCCCTTCAAAAAAAAAACAAAGGATAGGGATCCCTGGGTGGCTCAGTGGTTTAGCGCCTGCCTTCGGCCCAGGGCATGATCCTAGAGACCGGGGATCAAGTCCCACATCAGGCTCCCTGCATGGAGCCTGCTTCTCCCTCTGCCTGTGTCTCTGCCTCTCTCTCTCTCTCTCTCTCTCTCTCTCTCTCTGCATCTCATGAATAAATAAATAAAATCTTAAAAAAAAAAAAAAGACAAAGGATAAACATACACACATTAAAAAAAAGCTAAAACACACAATATTCAAAATGCAAAAGAAACAAACAAACAAACTGGAGATTAAAAAAGAAAATCTCTTAAAAAGAACCCCTTAAAAGGACGCACATGACCATTTTCAGGAATAAAAGAAGGCACATCTCCATCACCACAAAGCTTGCAAATACTATAAGGATAATAGGGTAATGATGCTAACTACTTTATGCCAAAACATCAAAAACTTAGACAAAATAGACAAGTTCCTTAAAAGATAAAAATTACCAAACTGGCTCAATAAAAAATGGAAAATGTCAATAGTCCTATGTCTATTAAATTCAACTCATAACAAGAATATCTCCCATAAAGAAAATGCCAGTACTAGACACCTCTGTTAATGAGTTCTATCAAACATGGAAAGGAAAAAAACACAAACCCTGAAAAAAAGAAAAAGAAAAAAACTTTGGGAAAATAGAAAAGGAGACCACTTCTCAAACCATTTTGTGAAACCAGCAATACTATGATACCAAAACAAAACAAAGAGTGTAGAAAAGAAAACCCCACCCAGTATCAATATCACCCAGTGCAAAATCTTTAATAGAGAAAATTCTAAATCAAGTCAAAATGGACTAACAGGAACCAGATTTATTCACCTGCCTGAAACAACTTAATTAAAAAAAAAAAAAAAACAGGCCAAATATATGAAACATGGGTCACCTGGGTGGCTCAAGTGGTTAAGCATCTGCCTTTGGCTCAGGTCATGATCCCAGGGTCCTGAGGTCAAGTCCTGCATCAGGCTCCCCATTCAGTGGGGAGCGCCTGCTTCTCCCTCTCCCTTTGTCTCCCACCACGCTCATGCTCTGTCTCTTGCTTTCTCTCTCTCTTAAATAAATAAATAAAGTCTTTATATATATATATATATATATATATATATATATATATATATATATATATGAAATAGTGGTACACGGACATTGGACCTTAAATGATAAAGAACAGTGACCCATAGAGAGAAGAAGCAAATAAGGTAAGCCCTCTGATTCCCCAGATACTTGGAGGAAGTTCCCAGGCCTCCAAGAAGGAAAAGGAAACCCAGTCAGAGCACAGTGGTCTCCCAGAATTGAGGACATGTAGCTGAAAGTCTGGGGAAACCAAGGCAGCTAGAGTTCACAGGACAGAGTATTACAGAGGAGAGCTTCACAAAGAGAAGATGCTGGAGATCAGCAGAGGGTCCTCATCAAATATTCATTTGAATACTAAACAGCGCATGTGCCCAGTGCACACAGGGGTCCTGCGATAGTACCCATTCCCAACAGTCAGAGTTGAAAACCCTATAATTCAGGAGGCATTGATGAGGCTACTGACAGGCATCTTGACTCAGTAGTGTAGGAAAATTAACTCAAGACTAAATGCAGGTATAGTCCCAGATAACAAAGCTTAAGAGTAAGACTCGAAAGATCAAACTACTTATAAGCAAACTAATCATGTCCAAAGAACAAAATTCAAATGTATTTATAGGATATAAAAATATTGCTCATCCTAAAGGCTAAAATTTACATTCTCTGGCAACCAACCCAAAATTACCAAATATGCAATGAAGCTGGAAAACACACACTTTAACGAGAGAAGAAAAATCTATCAGAACTGACCCAGAACTGACACCGATGGTATAATTAGTAAACAAGGACATCAAATGAGTGATTATGACAGCATTATATATTTTAAAGGAGCCAGAAGAACATCTGAACATGTTATCAGGATCAGTCTAATATATGACCTAGCCTTTCCAGCGCTAGATATTCACCAAAGAGAAATGAAAGAATATGTTCACTCACACACTTGTATACGAATGTTCCTAGAAGCTTTACTTGTAATAGCCCCAAACTGGAAACAACCCAAATGTCCACCAACAAATGGATAAACAACGGAACGTCCACACAGTAGAATACTACTACTCATAAAAAGGAATGAAGCACTGACCTACACAACCGAGATGAATCGCAAAATGATTGTACCTAATGAAATAAGCCCGACAAAAAACATCTACTATGTGTTCCTATTAATATAAAATTCTAGACAATATGACCTATAGTGACAGAAAGCCGATCAGGAACTGCCTGGAGATGTGGGTAGAGGAAGTCAGGAAGGTGGAGCCTAGGGATATGGATGACCTATATGTGTATTGTCTTGGTTACAATGATGTTTCCACAGATGTGTACACATGCAGACACTTAGCAAATATACACTAAGCCATGTACAATGTAGTGTATGTCAATCATACGTCAATAAAGCTGTTAACATTTTCTCAACAAAAGATTAGCAACCCAAACATAGCAATCTACACAAAAGATGAGAACAGTATAAACAAGGCAGGTTTTTCCCTATATCTGCTTTTGCATTCTATCCATTATATGTTGTTTCAGTTGAAGCATGAGAAGAAATACAGATCTCACACCAACGTGAAAAAAGATGAGAATTTTAATCGCTCCTTCAGATAATGTGACACTATACCAAAACTTGGCAAGTAATAGTTTCTTAAACGTTGCCTGTTATGTGCAATCTAAAGCCATCTGTTATTAGAAAACCCATTTGTCTATTTGCCACATTGAATGTACCTTTTACTGATAGAACATCCTTCACTGGTGATTTGGAAAATATTGCTTTACTAATTTATGCAAATCTTTATATCGTTGACACATTCCTTACCCAAAACTAATATATCACATTCGTTAATGTCACCACTGAGCTCATCACAGAGGTGGACATAAAATTTCCAAAATTCTATTTTTTGCTTGAAAACTCAAAGTTTATCACTAGCCCCCAATGCCATCAATTACTTTCCTTGAACAGACAGACTCACATTGTCCATTTTTCAAGAAAATAATGTCAAAGCCCCAGTCAAAATAATCATAGCTTTGTGTCAGTTTTATACTGTGTTTCATGGAAAGTTGCTTTTCAGGTTACACTCAAATGCCTTTCTTTAAGCCAAAAATCATACTTCGGTAATCAGCAGACAAGCTTTTATGTCTACTTCCCATGTCATCACACAGAATTTTATATTTTGCTCTTGGGAATTTAAAATTGATAAAAATCATTAATTCCTACTGCCACATGACATGAAACTGGATTTGGGGGGTTTTACTGTGAGTTCAAGGAACTGAAGAATATAGTGGCTACAAAGGTACTGTTGTATCACTACCTTGGTTCATGCAAAGCCACAAGCATATTTACCCATCACTGCTTTGCACATGCATGCAAATACCAACACAACACAACATCCATGCAAAAGCACAACACAAAAGGGGGAAAATAATATGTGAGTACATCTTTAAAAACCAGGATAACCTCAAAACACCTCAGAACCCACCAGAGATCCATGAAGCAGATGCTGAACCAAACTGAAGCAAAAAAGTTACTGCAACTAATATGTAAATTTAAAAGAATCACAGGATACAAGCAAGGTCAGTGTGCAAAAATCAATTATATTTCAATACAACAGCAATAAACCATTGAAACTAGACATTGAAAAATATGATTTACAATAGAATTTTTTAAATATATTATCTTATATCTTATTGTATTTAGTTATGAAATATGTAGAGATAATTTAACAAAATATGTATGAGCCCTATACCCTAAAAACCAATAAAACATGCTGAGAGATTAAAGATTATTTGTAAACTTTGAGATATGAACATGAGAATGAATCTATGTTCATAGATTGGAAAACTCAATATTATTAAGCCCTTAATTTCTCCCAAATTGATCTATAGATCCAACGCAATCATAATAAAAATTCCAACAGGATTTTCTGTAAAAAACGAAAATCTATATGGTTCTGAATATATATGGAAATGCAAAGGATTTCCACATACACAGACACAGATTTCCACACCACATACACAGACAAAATTTTTTTAAAAAACAATGTAGAATTTACAGCACCTGATTCCAAAAGTTACTATAAAGGTACTATAATTAAGAGTGTGACATTGTTGTGACATACATAGGTTTGAGCTTGACATATAAGTCGGGAAAATGCAATAGAGAACCCGGAAATACAGAATCGTTGAATCACTATATTGTACACTTGAAAGTCTATGTTAACTTGAAGCTGTATGTTAACTCTACTGGAATTAAAATAAAAAGCAATAAAATTGTTTTAAAAAGACATAGACCCTCTTATAAAAGGTCAATTGACTTTTGATAAAAATGTGTGGTATAATGAGAAACAAATATTTGGTCTTTGCTCCTAGAGCACAGGACTCTTAAAATCCTTGGTATTTCCTGAGTGATAAGATACAGGAGCATCTTTTGTTAATTCGTAACAAGTCCCTTTGGTCTATGCCTGAGTTTAAGCTCTTGAGGTGACTCCTGTCTCCCCTAGGTAGCTTCAGGATGGAGGCTGGTCACCAGAAATATCAAGCTATGATTAGAGGGTTGGAACTTTGAGCTCCAGCCCCCAAACTCTGGGGAAGAGAAGGGCTGGAGATTGAATTCAACAACAACCATTGGCCAATGATTTGACCAGTCTTGTCTACATAATGAAGCTTCCATAAACAGCCCTAAACAATGGGGTGCAGAGAACCTCTGGGCTGGTGAAGACATCACTGACTGGGAGGGAGCCATGCCCAGAAAGGGAAGCTCCCATGCATCTTCCCCACCCCTTACACCTTGCTGTGTACATCTCTTCCATTTGGCTGCTCCTGAGTTGTATCCTTTATAATAAACGGGTAAGCATAAGTAAAGTGCTCTCCTGAAGTCCGTGAGATATTCTACAAGTTATCAAACCTGAGAGGAAGCCGTAGGAATTTCAAATTGGCAGTCAGCCAGGCAGAAGTGTGGCTAGCCTAGGCATCCCCACTGCCACTGGCATTTGAAGTGGGAGTTAGTGTCAGAATTGAACTGCCCGGTGGACACCCAGCTGGTGTCAGAAAAAAGAACACAGATGCCAATGACAGTAATATGACAGGAAAAGGAGTCTTTTCAACAAATGATGCTAGGGACATAAACATAGATTCATATGGGGAAAAATGAACCTCAATCTCAACCTCAACCTCAGATTATACATAAAATCATCTAAAAAATAGCTCATGAGGGACTTATGCTTCCAAGAGAATGGAAATACCATTTTCCCTACTCCCCCTGCTGAGTCCAACTAAACATACTGGACATAATATGTAAAATAAATGTGAGAGGACTCTGACAGGTGGAAAGAAGGATGCAGACCAGCCAGGGATCTTGGGACCCAAGCAGTGACATCGTAGTGAGTTCCCTGGGTTTTCTTTTGGTTTCATATATCCCAAAAGCTGACAAAGCCAGCAGCTTGGAAACGCCAAAGGTGCAAACAAACTGTCCAACCAAAACCTACTCTCTCTATGCAAGGGATGAAGAAAAGAGTAGCCTCGCAAGACAGAAAAAAATCCAGACAATAACTGCTCTACACCAACCAAACACCACTGGAAAAACTCACCCACATCAGCAAAGGCCGCTCCCAGCAAAGGACCTGGACTTCAACCCTTATGATGTGTGACAATGCATCTAAAAACCCGTCCTTCCCAGGATGTGTCAGGCCAGAAATTCCATTCTTACCAGCTGGAAACAAGGCACCTGCCCCTCGGTACAGTGTCAGTGGAGACCGTGCACAGAGCCTGGACCTCCATCTCCACTGAGCAGTAATGAGGTGTCCCTCCACTGAGGTATGGTCACAGGAAGCTTAGAGCACAGTCAGGACTCCCATCACTGCATAATATAACCAGGTGTCCTCCACCACAGGAACATGGTGCCCACATCCCTTGGATGTCAATGGAAGCCAAGTGGGCAACCTGGATTTCTACATTTACCCAGTGGTAATGAGGCAGCATCCCTTCCTCACCCTGTTGGAGCAGGTTTAAAAAAAAAAAAATTCAAACAGGAAGTTTAGCGGGATGCCTGAGTGGTTCAATGGTTGAGCATCTGCCTTTGGCTCAGGTCGTGATCCTGGGGTCCTGGGATCAAGTCCCACATCGGGCTCCCTGCGTGGAGCCTGCTTCTCCCTCTGTCTGTGTCTCTGCCTCTCTCTCTCATTAATAAATGAAAAAAAAAATCTTTTTAAAAAAAAAGTTTAGTAAGATACAAAGACTCATAAAATTAAAAATATGTCCATTTTTCAGTAGAAAACCATTCATCATAACAACAGGAAAATCTCAAACTCCTGTTTTATGATACTAATATTACCCTCTGATACTAAAACCAGACAAAGAAAAAATTTTTAAAGAAATCTACAGACCAATACCCCTCATAAATACAGATGCACAAATAACAAAATATCATCAAATAGAACTCAGCTATATATTTTTAAAAATCCACATGACTAAATAAATTTATTCCAAGGATGCAAGGCTGGTTCAATATTTGAAAATCAATGTAATCCACCATGTTAGCAGGTTAAAGAAGAACATGCTCATGACCCTATCAATCAATACAGAAAAACAATTTGACAAAATTCAACACCCATCTAGAATTATTTAAAACTCCCAGATACCCGGAGAAGAGAGGAATTCCTTCAACCTGATGAAAGTACTCATAACAAGCCTCCAGCTGACATTACTCTAATGATGAAAGTCGAGGCAGTTTCTCAGTAGGATCAGAAGCAGGCCGGGATGCCTGTTCTCACCACTCCTCTTCAGCACAGCGCTGGACATTTTAGCCAGAACTAATTTTTGACAAATATGCAAAAACAATTCAGTGAAGGAAAGATGACCTTTTCAATAAATGGTGCTAGAGCAGCAGAACACCCAGAGGCAAAAAACGTTAAAGAGAGATTCTGACCTGTGTCTTGCACCTCATACAAAAATTAACTGCAAGAAATCACAAACCTAAGCATAAAATATAAAACAATAAAACGGTAAGAAAATGAAATATGAGAGAAAATCTTCACAATCTAAGATGAGGCAGAGGTCTTAGACTTGATACCAAAAACATGATCCATAGAAATAAACGCTGATAACTTGGACTTCATCATAATTAAAACTGCTGCTCTGCACAAGATCTCGTACCCAAGATGCAAAGACAAGCTACAGACCAGGAGAGGGTATCTGACAAAGGACTGAGACCTCTAGAATATATAAAGAACCATCAAACCCAACAATAACAAAGCAAACAATCTAACTAGAAAATGAACAAAAGACATGAAGAGATACATAGATGGCGCATAAGCACATGATGCTCCACGTCACTAGCCTCTGGAGGAATGCAAAGAAAAGCTACAATTTGGTATCACCGCATACCGACTGGAATGGCTAAAATTAAAAATAATGACACCGCCAAATGCTGGCCAGAACGCAGAGAAACCGGGTTGCTGTAAAACGATACAGCCACTCTGACAAACAGTTTGGCAGTTTCCATGAAAA
This sequence comes from Canis lupus dingo, assembly GCF_003254725.2. Taxonomy (NCBI): domain Eukaryota; kingdom Metazoa; phylum Chordata; class Mammalia; order Carnivora; family Canidae; genus Canis; species Canis lupus. The sequence goes on along the minus strand of NC_064270.1, from coordinate 39,052,431 downwards.
CAATACAACCCAGCAATTGAAGTCCTGGTCTCTATCCCAGAAAAATGAAGACTTATGTTCATATGGAAACCTGTACATGAATGTTTACAGCATCTTTATTCATAATAGACAAACACTGGAAACAACGCAGATTGTCCTTCCATAGATGCATGTAAAAAACAAACAAATCAAATCAAACAGGAAACGTGCTACATCCATACCATGGCGCGCTACCTAGCAGGACCCGGGAAGAGCCCATGAGGCATGCGACAATCTGCACCAATCTCCAGAGAGTGATGCTCACTGAAAATTCAAATCCCAAACGTTTCATGATGTATGATTCCACTTATATAACATTCTTCACGTGACAAGACTATGGGGCTGGAGAACAAAGTAGTGGTCGCTAGGGGTTAAGGAGGAATGGGGAGGATGAAGGGGGAGTGGCTTTAATAAGAACAGAGACCTTTGGGGGAATGCGAGTGTTCTGTATGTTGACTGCGTCCATGTCAATATTCTGGTTGTGATATCGTACTATAGTTCTGTAAGATGTTACCTTTGGGTAAAAAGGTACATGAGACCTCTCTGCATTATTTCTTATAATTGCATGTGAATCTGCAATGACCTCAAAGGGAAAATTTAATTTAAAAATAAAAACCAAACCAATCAAACAAAAACCCTGTACTAACAATCTTATCAGGCCCTGGGATGCAAACAAAAGCCTTCATCTAAAAGAAAAGGGTGGAAGCAGGAATGGGGGCAAGCAAAGCTATGGTTATTACCGCAGACTTTTTTTTTATTATTACTGCAGACTTTTTTTGCACATGGTTAAGTTCCTACAATACCCAGGGTTATACAAACTGTCACAGAGACACAAATGCAGTCTTGGTAGAAGATGATCACGGAATAATTTTAAATTTGCGTCTCTTTCCCAATCTATACTGCCTGGAGCAAACTATTACTTAATATATATATTTTTATAAATCTTGTAATTACGTTGAGAACGGAAGAACGTTATTACTTTTCTCTATGTTAAAGCATTACTTTCTTCAATGTCAACATGTAAAATATCCCACAATTTTGTTTTTACTCTTCCATGGAGATCTTCATGTTTCAATAAACCATGAACCTCAAAAAATGAAAGAAAGAAACACAAAGAAGGTGGCCATAAATGTAAAAGCCAGAATTATAAACCTCCTAGGTGAAAATCTTTGAGGCCATGTGATACATAAAGTTTTCAAAAGCATGAACAAAAAAAAAAAAAAGATGAAAATTGAATTTCTTCAGAGATTAAACTTTAATTTTTAGAAAGACACGCAGCCATTCAAAAATCCTTGTCATCTCCGGAGTAATAAGTGTCTTTTTGTAGGCTAATGAGATTATTGGTGGCTGAGGGCTCCTGGATAGCCTTGGGGTGGGGCAGGCGGCCTGGAGAACCAACCATGTGACTGTGACCAGGGTTGGAACTTTCCCACCCCTGGGGACGGGAGTGGGTCTGGGGGTTGGATCCACCACCCTTGGCCAATGGTCAGTCAATCCCGCCTACATGATGAGGCCTCCGTGAAAACCCAGAAGGAGGGGGACCAGAGACCTTGTGGGCTGGGGATCACATGGGGCCTGGGAGACAGTGCCCCCCGCCCGGAGAGGGTGTGGAAGCTCCTCGCCACCCCCTCCCCGGGCATGTCTCCCATCCGGCTGTTCCCAGGTTGCGCCCTCTGAGAATCAACCGGTCACCTAGTAAGGAAAATGCCGAGTTCCCTGAACGGCTCTAGCGCATCAGTCCAGCCGGAGGAGGGGGCGCGGGAACCTGGGATCCGGCGCCGGTCGGACCCAAGCAGAGGCGACAGCCTGCACTTGGACGGGTGTCTCAGGCGTGCGGGGCCTGAGCCACTTCCAGGTAGACAGGGTCACGCGGGGTGACGCCCCGGGCCGCCGGCTGGTGTCGGAGAAGGCTGGGTGGGGGAGGCGGGGCAGCGGGCGTCAAGAGTGTTAGATACAGACAGGGGCATCCTTCTTTACACAGATACAACCCAAATTTGCACCAACAGATGAACTCATGAAAATTGTAGCAGAGCCACACCCTGGAACACTCCTTAACAATAAAAAATGAATGTATCTGCGTATACACACATACAATATGAGCAAATGTCAGAATCATTATGCTGAGCAAAGAAGCCAGGCCCTAAGGACGAATTAAATAATTCCATTCGTATGAAACTCGTCCGTAGCAACAGAAAGCGGAGGAGTGCCTGCGCCCAGAGCGGGAAGACACGGGGCCGTGGGGACCGTCCAGGGAGACGGAATCCCGCACCGCGGCTACACGGCGCACTGCTGTCCGAACACACCTGCCGATTGCAGAATAGGTGCCTGTTCTGTGGAAACGACCCCTGAATTCAATTAATTTTTCAGAAATCATAGAAAGTGGGGATCCCCCCCAAAAATAATACAAATAAAATAAAAATAAAAATAAATAAAAAAATAAAAAAAGAAAGTGGGGATCCCTGGGTGGCTCAGCGGTTGGGTGTCGGCCTTCGGCTCAGGGCATGATCCTGGGGTCCCGGGATCGAGTCCCGCACCGGGTCCCTGCATGGAGCCTGCTTCTCCCTCTGCCTGTGCCTCTGCCTCTCTCTGTGTCTCTCATGAATAAATAGTCTTTAAAAAAAAAATCATAGTGTAAACCTACATCTTGTATCGCCTTCTTATTCACTTTAAGTCTGTTTATTTGCCCGGCTGCTTATCAAACCCAATAAGATCCTCTTTGATTTCACTGGTTGTTTCACTACTTAATGCAGTTGTCCTGGGCACACAAGTTCTGCCCCTTTTCGCTGCTGGCTTGCATTTGCGCTGCTAGTAACACCTTCCATCCAACATTTATTTTCAGGACCGTTTACAACCCCCCTTCTTGAGGGGGACGATCTCCTAGACCTAGATGAAGTGATCAATAAGCCCACTGACCTGGCCCATGTAAACAGGACATCCCCAGCCTCCAGGGAGCAAACTCAGCAGAGGGTCCCCCTGCCCCGCTCTCCACGTCGGGGCGCTCCCACCTTGGAAGCAGCAGTGAAGCGTCATTGCCCGACCTAGAGACCGGGGCGGGGGGTCTATCTCGATCCCAGTTGGTAAATATTAATCCACTGTCTTACTTTAAACTGAAAATAATGATAACGCTTTGCCGATCTAAAATGCAGTAATCTGCGTTTTCTTCCCGGCCCCTGCCCTACAGACCTCAGCCTTGGAGGGTGGACAGACTCAGAGGCAGAGGAGCAAAGAGGGTGAAAACGAGGCCACCCCCAGTGGCAGGAGGAAGCCTGGCAGCTCAGCTGTTGCATTAACATTAAGGCGACTTTGTCTGGAGATATTCACGATACGCTCCTGGGACCACGGTGACGCGGTGGGGTGTCGCCAGACAGTCTGGCTCCTGATGACGAGCGTCAGGGAACCTCAGCTCCGGGTACCTTTGCAATTCTGCGCAGGACGTGCAGTCATCCAAGCACTTTCACCTGCATTATTTTATGCAACTCACCTTCCCGCAGCCATGGGAGGAAGGAGGATAAGTATGACTTTTATTTGCAGATGAGCCTCCGGAGCAAGGAAGGAGCCAGGAGGAGGACCCGCCTCTTCGGCAGAGCTGCAGGACCTGCCATGTGCTTGCTGAGTCTCCTCTCTTCTGCTGTCCACATGCATGTGCACACACACAGGCACACGCATGTGTGCACACACGCCATAGTCACACCACTGCCAGGTCCCCAGCCTAGACGAGGGTAGCCCGGACTTCTCCATGAGAGCTCGGCAGACCCCAGCTCCTGTCCTGTCCCCTCGTGGCTTCACACCTGACTCCCCTCCTGGCAGCAGCCAGCTGGAGGAAGCCAGGGAACCTTCGACCTCTATATGGTCCTTTACGCACCCACAGGCAGAGGTTTGCCTCTTGGAAAGGGCACACGCACCTCTTTGTTTTGTGCAACCTTCTATTTCGACAGAACCCCATTCTTGAAGCCAGAGGGGTGCCGAGTGCAGAGAAGGGAATCCTGCAGAGAACAAGCAGCCCTCAAGCAGAAAGCCCACGTTTTTCTGAGTACACCACGTCACCCACCCTCATCAGAGCCCTGCCATCCGTCGTCACCGCCCCTAGCAACCTGGAGAGCATTTTAGAGAGAAAGAGCCAGCAAATGGCTGCATTTGGCTTCACCGTGAGCTCCATGAGCTCCACTTTGTGGCTGCCTGACAAGGGCACGCTCTGAACAGGAATCCTCTGGCTCCTGGGCTTCCATTGTGTGCCCAAGAGAACCAGAAAGATCCCTGGGAGACGCTGTGCTCTTAAGCTGTATTCATACTTAATTCCCTGGAACCTTCAGGGCCGATGTTAACAAAGCCAGAGGGCCTCCTAGCGGACGGAGCGGCCTCTGCTGCTGGCAGGAGCGCTTGCACGAGGAGGAGGGATCCTGGGGCAGACACCGGGCCTCCCGCAGCCTCACCTCCAGGTGGAGCTGACCCCTGGCTTCAGAAAGGGGTGCAGCAGCCCCACCTCCTGCAGGCTGGGGTTTAATGTTCTTATTTTTGCTGATGTCACATCTAGAATAACTGCTCTGTTCAGCTGTTCCCTGTGTGTCCTTCCTGGAAAACTGTCCCCAGGCCAGCAGCCTGGACCTGGGAGCGCAGGCGGGGCTCAGAGGGCAGGGAGGCTCAGCCGGCCTCAACAGGACGAGGACGCATCTTGGAGGTGGGAAGGCGCCTCGGTGGGCTCCCTGGGGCAGCCCAGAGAAGCTGGCACAGGTGCACCCAGGGACCATCTGGAAAGTGAAGCACGAGCTGGACCTTGCCTCCGGAAGGGGTTCCCGGAGGTGCTGACAGTCGCGGACACACGGGGCTGTCCTTGGGCAGGGGAGTCACGTGCTCCCTGGGCTTGCTCTTGGAGCTGCCACTTCATTTCTAGAAAGCTCAAGGAGACCTTGGGATGTTGGCAACACCCTATGCACCGCACTGCGTGTGTAGGCTCAGAAGGACACGCAGCCTCCCCGCATCTCAGCCCCGCGGTGGACCCTCATCACGGAGCCCCTGCAGCGTGGAGCCAGTTCTGGGGCCTGCAGGCAGGTGACTCGGGTGCGGTCCCAGTGGGCTCGTGGGGGCAGGACCTGTCCCAGCCCGCATCCCACTCTGCCCTGGAGAACCCGGCCGGAGCCACTCATCCGGTCCCGTCCAGGTTTGCTTCCGTCCCAGCGGTTTTTATTTCGAGTAGAAGTCGTATTATTAGGGGCTGCGTCGAGGTGAGTCCACACAGGCGTGGGGATCCCACCACTACCCCCGGCGTGTGCCACAGCCGTGACCCCTGGTTTGGGAGGTGCAGGGGTGCTGGTGGGGAAGAGCTTGCTGGTCCACGCGTGGGGTCACGGGAAGGCCGGGCCTATGCCACACCTCAGTACAACAAGAGCGTTAACATAACCTCCGTGCATGAGGATTTTTCCCCAAGTTTTCCAGGGTGATTAAAATCATATCATCTGCAGGAAGGAGATAATTCCAGGGGCCGACGTTATCGAACTATGAACAGTAAAGCACACATCTGAAAATAAAAAACTCAGTTTGTTGACAAACTAAAGAGAACGCTTTTTTTTTTCCGAAGAAAAACCAGTGGCGCTCAGTTAACCCACGGGGAAGGCCACGGGCCTGAAGGAATAATCCATCATTAAGATGCAAGGTGACTTCCGCCGCCGTCAGCAGAGAGGAAGGTGCCGTGGCAGGGTGGCCGCTGGGCTCCGCAGGCAGGCTCGAGGCCAGCAGATGCAGAGGGGCGCGGGGAGCGGCCGGGCCCACGGTTCCCCCCCGCAGCTGCCCCCTTCCCTCCCAGCACGAAGCCCCTCCGCAGCAGGTGTCTCGACCCCGGGTGGGAGGACGCAGTGAGGAGACAGGTTAGCATATCTGCTGCCCCAAGAGAGAATCTTCCAAGTGTCCCCAGCGTCCACCCCCCAACACCCAGCCTCACTCCACCGCACCCGGGCTGCTTCCCATGACGTCTGCCAGTAACCCCATAGGGCTCGGGGGCTGCTGGGTTGTGGGTTCAGGGGCCGATCCTTGACCTCGTTCCAGCCCTGGGCTCCAGGACGCCCTCCTCCAGCCAGACCGGGACTGTTGGTCCTCCTGCGTCTGGGTGGCCCCGGGGACCTCATGCCCCCCACCCCTGCTAAGGTGCTGCGTGTTCTCAGAGTCTTGAGTTCCTCTTCTTCCAGGACTGTGGGCAGGTTTCTTGGGTGGGGTCAGAATCTGGACACACCTGGACCACGAGGAAATCGAGGAGCCTCCAAACCCATCCGGCTCCACCCTAGTTCGGGGAGGGCGGGTGGGGTTTCACTTAGCAACCGGATCAAGGGGAGAACGAGGCTCCCCTCAGTCGAACACAAAGCCTACAGCAGACCCCCGCCCCCGACACACACCCGCACACGTCCACACTCACCTCACACCCCGGTACTCACACGCCCGGGGCCGGCGCTAGGGCTGTGTCTGGCACAGGGGATGACTCCCAGACGGACCCTCACCCAGGCATCCTGCGCTGGGGCTGGGCCGTGAGTCGGGCTTGAGCTCAGGTCCTTCCAGTCCCTGCCTCGTCAGGCTGGACACAATGACAGGCCCAGGGGAGCAGCCCTCAGGCTGGACTCTGCCTCCCTGGGAGGCTGGGAGCCTCACACTTACTGGATCCATCGAGCCCCTGCGGCCTGTGAGCAGCACCTGCAGGATCGTGCGAGGACGGCCTAAGAAGGGCTGCACGCTCTGGGCTTTGTGGCAGCCTGACCCGCTTCTTGACCTTGATTAGATCCAGCGGCCGCGCTGGGCCAGGACCAGGAAAGAGCCAATACGCCAAGCAGAGAGGTCAGCCGCCGAGCCCCTCGGCTCCCGAAGCTAACGAGAGGAAAACACCCGCGCCGCGGCCAGGTCGGTGGGTCAGGTGCCGGCGATGCAGCCAGGTGCCCCGTCGACCACCGCTGACCCAGCAGTGTGACCTCTGTGACTCTTACCTGGGGACCGGGGCTGCAAAGGGACGTGTGCACGCCCAGGACATAGCACAGCGTGTCATTTTAGATGTCTTACGCCCGGAAACAAGTATCCAAAAGCCAAAAGGAACTTCTGGGCTCTATCACGGTACATCTGTAAGGTAAGACATCCTGCGCCCGCTAAAAACGACATCGGGGAGAGTTGATAAATTTGTGTGAAACGCCGCTGAGAGAATATTAAGAGAAAATACGTTCCAGTACATAGTCCTCTGGCCACTATGGTAAAAAGCCGCGATCCCTGCCCACGCGGACACCGGGCTATCGGGAGGGCTGAAAACAATCACGAAATGAGTGACCATTGCCGGGGGTGGGGGCAGCCACTGGCCGACCTCGAAGCCTGCCCCCGTCTCCCAGGGTGGTGAACGGTCGCATGTTGCTGGGAGCAAGTTAAGCGTGAATTAAAGTCCTGCACACATCGCATCCCCTATGCTCTTAGCTCAGCAACCCACGCAGAAAGTAGAAACGGAGCAGAAACACATGCAAGAAGTTCCGCCCAGGGTAGCCTGGAAGGGGGGACAAGACGAACCAGAGGCTGGTCCTGCCTCAAGCCTTGGAGAGCAGATAAGCGTCCATCAGAGCCTCAGAAAGCCTGGGTGTGATAATCTGGGAGGGCAGCGTGGGGGAGGTGGCCTTTGAGACAAGCCTCGAGGGAGGGGCATGAGAAGGCAAGGGATGGGGGGCATGGGGCAATGGCTGAAAGAACCCCAGGAGGACAGGAGGAGGCTCTTTGCAGGGTGCAGAGCCAGGCTTAATTTTGTACAAACACAGAGCGCCCTCCGAGAACCACGACTCTGCTAGGGGTGATCTCATGAGCGTGGTCAGGGTCACAGTGGAAACACAACAGGCTGGATCCGCCCGAGATAAAATGCTGAAATCTGCGTCAGTCGATTGGGTTAAAGCAATAGTGGCCGTTCAGGTCACCTTTGGCTTTGCTTATTTAAATCCGCATCCAGAGCCGCCTCCGCCTCCGTGGGAGACACAGCAAAACAGCATCTTTCGCTCCTGGAAATTCTGCACTGCGTTGCCCAGGCTCACCGCTGTCATCACCAACCCCAGGGACAGAGAGAAAAGGAGAGGGAGGGGGAGGTGGGGGAGGTAGGAGAGGAGGGGGAGGTGGGAGAGGAGGTGGGGGAGGAGAAGAGGTGGGGGAGGGGAGATGGGGAGGAAGGGGAGGTGGGAAAGGAGGGGGAGGCGGGGGAAGGAGGTGGGGGAGGGGAGTGAGGTGGGGAAGGGAATGAGTGGAAGGAGGGAAGAGGAGGGGGGCAGAGGGGGGAGGTGGGAGGAGGGGGAGGTGGGGGAAGGGAAGGGGAGGTGGGGGAGGGGAGGAGATGGGGGTAAGAGGAGGCAGGGAAGGGAAGGTGGGGGAGGGAAGGGGGAGGGAAGGAGGGGGAGGTGGGGGAGTGGGGGGAGGGAAGTGACATGGGGTAGGGAGGTGGGGGGAGGGGGTCGGGACCATGGCTACATTTCCTAAGTCACCAAGTTAATTCGACATTTACTGAGCTCCTGCTGTGTGCCAGGGTACTCACAAAATTATTCCAGTTAAAACTTGTATTAGTTCTCTCGGGCTGCCCTACAAGGCACCGTAAACTGGATGGCTTAAAACAACAAAAAGCTATGGTCTCATGGTCCTCGAGTCAAGAAGTCTGACACCCAGGTGTCACCGCAGTTGGTTCAAAGGTGATGGGGGAAGGATCTGTCCCAGGTGTCTCCCTAGCCCGCGGACGGCCACCCTCACCTGCACACGGCTTTCCCCGTGTGCTCGCCGGTGTCCAAATCTCCCCTTTTATGAACACGCAGTCACATGGGATGAGAGCCCACCCCAATGACCTCATTGTCACTTGACTCCCTCTGGGAAGATGCTAGGCCCCACGGGCCAGGCCCCGATCTCCGGGCTGCGAGCCATCTGTAGGTGAGGCCCACTGTGGGCTGTTGTTCAAACGACCAATGGCCCAGCGGCAGGGGATCCTGAGCCGCTTGTGAAGGTACGAGGGAAGGCCTTTGACAGCTCCCCGGCCTGGGCACCTGCCAGGCCTTTTCCACTGACGTGCACCCTGCTGACACCCCCTCCTCATCTGCTCTGCTGCCGCCAAGCAGAAGACAGCTCAGTTCCCCAGGGGTCACGCATGAGAAGGGAGAGGGCAGAGGGTCCCCTGGATTTGCCTCGGGGGTGCCAAGGACTAGGGGGCCAGGCCTGTTCCAGGGGTGTCCTGGTGGGGTTCACCCTTCAGAGTCTCGGGGGGGTTAAAATCTTGGTTGTGGGGAGACTGCCGTCCATCTGCTGACTTCCTGAGAGGGCGGAGTGGAGCCTCAGCCCCCTTGAGTCCCGCCCATGCACCTCCCCTGGAAATCTAGAACACGGTAGCACCTTCCGTTGTACCCAGCACCCACCAGGGCTCAGGTGCTTGCTCGTGTGTGGTCTGAATGGGGACCCCGTGCAGATCCCCTCAGAGGGAGAGCACGCTCGGCAAACTCTTGAGGGCCAGTCTCCAGCAGGACAGACCTCTGCTTGCCCGGACCTACGGCAGGACACAGCTGGCCAGAGAAAAGAGACAAACAGCAGAGAGGCAACGGGAGTGAGCAGGCCTTGGGGTTGTGCAGGTCCCTCTGCACCCATCAGGGCTGCAGCTGTGCCAGTGTGACCCACGTCCCTACATGTGGTTGGCAGCCCTGGCCAGACACCCACCCTCCCGGGGGGTGTCCAGACCCGACTGCGGCCCTCTGCAGAGTCCCTCCATCTCCACTGATGTTAGGACACTTGGAAGAAGAGGATCCAAAGGAAGCAAACCCACCACCCAAGATTGAGGCTGGCACAGGAGCTGTCACTCTGTGGGACCAGGGACTTCTCAGCACACAGGGAACTCACTACCGGCAAGGAAAGTTCTTTTTAAATTAAATGCCCTTCATTCTCTTATTCATGGCCTCCTTGCTCTCCTCGGGACTGAGAGATCATAAATCTTTTCCGCCCATTTATCATCACGATCCACTGCTGGCCATTCTTCATATTTCTTTGCACCATATTGCAGACACGCTCTTGATTGAAGAGGGACTGTTAATCACCCCATTTTCATTTCTGCAATGATTTCCAACATCTTGGTGTTGACAATTAAAGATCTCATCATTGCGGTTCTCTCTACACCTTCCCGCTGGGTGCCTGAGTCACCATCGGCGAGGCCTACGTTTCTGAATGGAGAGCCGTGAGTTTGCAATGAATGCCTTTCCTTTCTTCTGATAAAGGAATATCCTCTGTTCTACCTGTGACAGCCAGCAGGACAGAGGAGATAGGTTTAAAATCATGCAGAGAATAACATATGTTTCAAGGACTCAAGTGTAAAAACGAGCGAGATCGCTTCTCACCTATGAGTTGGGCAAATATTTAAGAGCGTGCGACTAGCAGGACCAGGAGTTTGACAAGTGCACCACAGGCCAGGGGAATAATAGGAATCCGAATCTAACTGTGTTCCCTTCAGCACGGACATTCCTGTCCTGGGAATCTGTCCCAAGCAGATCATTATACAACAGTGCAAAATGTATGTATATTCGAATCACAGTGAACAACCCAACACCCATGATCATGCTGCTGGTTACATAGTGTTGACATTGATTCAAGGGAAACTAATGCAACAGTTAACGGGAATAACCTACACCCACATTCCTTCATGGAGGTTCATGGAGCTGCTGAGTGAAACAGGAGCTTATAATGTGTGCAACAGCGTCTTGTTTCTATAAAGCTGTGCATGTGTACCCATGTATGTGCACGTATGTAGGTGCATGTGCATTTGTGTGCACGTGTTGTGCATGTGTGTGCATTCATGTGTGCACATTGCTGTGCATGTGTGTGCACCATGCATGTATGTATATGTGAGCATGTGGGTATGTGTTTGCACATGTGTACACATGTGAGTGTGTGCATATGTGTGCTTGTGGGCACATGTTGCATGCATTTGCACATGTATGCACCTGTGAGTGTGTGACTGTACATGTGTGCGTGTGGACACGTGTGCATATGTGAACGTGTGGGTGGGCATGCACGCAGTTGCTTAGGACAGATGTGAATAGCTGCTCCCCTGGAGGCAAAAATACAGGCGTGGCTTCTTGCTTCTCTGCCCTCTATTCTTTACTGTACTTCACGGTTCAAGACATGAGGGTCCATTATCTTGATGATCATAAAAAAAGAAGTTTTTGTTGAAATAATCACAAAGGTAACTTCCTCACTTTTTGGAACTCAAGCCATAACTTGGAGATGACAGCACATTTGTAACCTGCTGTAATGGTTCACTTTCTGTGTCAACCTGGCGAGGCCACGGTACCCAGACATTTGGACGAATGCCAGTCGAGGTCGCTGTGAAGGTATTTTCTAGATGAGAGTCACATTTTAAAGCAGTGGCCTTCGAATAAAGCAAATGGCCGTCCACACCCGGCCTCATCCAACCGGGCCTTAAGAGAAGACGACGAGGTGCCTGGAGCAGAGGGAGTCGGCCAGCAGCAGCCCCTCCGGGGTCTCAGCCCGCGGCCAGTCCCGCCCCCACAGTCGTGTGACACAGGTCCCGAGAATAAATCTCTCTCTCTTCCTTCATGTTTTCACCCTCTTGGTTCTGTGTCTCGCAGGAGTCTCCCTCATGCAACTGCTTTGAATTCTTTCCTGAAAGAGACTTTTTTAGGGCAGTTTTAGTGTCACAGCAAAGCTGAATGGAAGGTCCAGAGAGGCCCCCGGCCCCCACACCGCACAGCCTCCCCGGCCAGGCACATCCCCACCACAGTGTGCACCTGTCACACCGACGAACCCACACGAACACACCACGGTCAGCCAAAGCACAGAGCTTACGGGAGGCTCACTCCCGGCGCTGGGCGATCTGTGGGTTTGGACAGATGTGCCCCAACAGCCCGTGTGCTTCCTCTCCTTCCCCCTCAATCCCTGGCAACTGCTGGTCTTTTTACTGTCTACATGGTTTTGCCTTTTCCAGAAGGCCACATAGTTGGAATCGTACCATCATGCAGCCTCTCAGATTGGTTCCTTTCACTTTACAATAATGCATTTAAGCCTCCCTACTCGTCTCTTCATAGCTCAAGAGCTCATTTCTTTTCAGAATGAGTCACACTCCATTGTCTGGATGGATCATGCTATATTTATCCTTTCACCCACTGAAGGACATCTTGGATGCATCTAAGTTTTGACAATTTTGAGTAAAACTGCTACAAACATCCATGTTTTTACCATCTGGGTTGTGGGAGGCGCCTGGGTGGCTCAGTCGGTTAAGCATCCAACTCCCGTTTCGGTTCAGGTCATGAGCTCAGGGTCATGAGATCGAGACTCACATTGGGCTCCATGCTTAGCAGGGGAGTCTGCTTGGGATTCTCTCTCCCTCTCCACCCCCCCACCCCTGCTCATGCTCTGTCACTGAATCAATCAATCAATCAATCAAATCTTTAAAAAGAATAAAAACACATCCGGATTGTATATGGATGCAAGTTTTCAATTCCTTTGGGTAAATACCAAAGAGTGTGGATCATAAGCTAAGAGTAAGTCCATTTTTCCAAGTAAATGTGCCCTGGATGCTCAATTCCACAGTGTGTGGGGCCACAGCGGGTTCCCACAGCACCAGCAATTCTCTGACACCAGCTGGGTGTCCTACAATTTAACTCTGTTGTGACACTATCTACCTGGAGGAGCCATCAGACCCCGAGACTGCCCCTCCTCCACTTTAGATGCCGAGGGCAAGCCCGGGCTGTCCCCTGGGCTTCTGTCCCACCAGCTATAGATCAGAGGTTCTCACGACCTCCCCCTTCCTCTGGTTTGATTACTTTGCTGACGCAGCTCACAGAACCCTGGACAACGTTGCATTTACTAGATCACTGGTTTGTAATGAAAGGATATAACTCAGGAACACCAGACAGGAGAGACGCAGGGCGTGAGGCGTGGGGAGTGGGCGAGGAGCTTCCACACCCTCTCCCGGGGGCCCCTTTCCACCAGGGTCCCTGTTCACTAACCCAGAGGCTCTCCGAATCCCATCCTCCTGGGGTTTAGGGGGGCTTCATTCCATAGAGGCGGTTGATACAATCATTAGCATTCACTGAACCCACTTCCAGCCCTCTCGGGTCCCCACAGGTCAGGAGGTGGGAATGACAGTCCCAAGGCTGATTCTCTTGGCCATCTGCCCCAGCCTTCCAAAAGTCACCTTATTAACATAACAAAAGACACTTCTGTGGTGCTCAGCACTTGGAAGCTGTGCGCCAGAAGTGGGGCCAAGACCAAACATTTATCCGTCATACACCACAACATCACAAGTCACCACCCAACTGTCTTCCAAAGCGGCTGCACTGTTTTGCGTCCCCACCAGCAGTGGACGGGCACCCCTTCTGCTCCACATCCTCGCCAGCATTCGGTGTTGCCAGTGTTCTAGATTTTGGCCGTTCTCAGAGGTGCGCAGTGGTATCTCTTTACTGTTTGCTTTTTATCTTTGTGGACAAATGAAAGGCAGAGTAAGTCTGTGATTGCCGTTTCACAGACGGGCACACTGGGGCCCATAAGGTCAACGTGACCTGCTTCGAGGTGCAGCCAATTGGAAGGACCTGGCTCCCCTGGCTCTCAGGGTGGTGACTTTTCTCTAGAGAGTTCACCCAGGGCCCAGAAGCTCCCGAGAACAGGGGATGAGGCATGAACAAGTGGGGTCAGAGCAATCGCCTGACCCGGCCACGGCTCAATGCAAGATGCTGGGTGGGAGCATGTGTGGGGGTGGGACTCGCGGGGGCTCCTCCCACCCCAACGCCTTCTCATGGGGCCTGGCCTCCTGCCTCCTGCGTGGTCCTGCTCGTGCCCCACTGCCACCCTCTTCCTGGGTCTTCTGATGGGGCCCGCGGATCCCACAAACAGGGGAGCCCCAGCACCTGCAGGGAAGGGCTGTCGGCCCCCAGTCCTCTGCAGCCACGTCCGTCCAGGTTTCAACAGAGGGGATTCCCATTCCCAGCCCCCCAGCTTGGGCCTTCACATCTTCATCACTCACAGCGTCCTCAGCCTCTTCCCTGAGCTTCTGCGCAGACTGAGGTGTCCCAGGCTGACCCGTAGACGCGGCTCCACGTAGGGTCACCAGATAAAATGCAGGACACCCACCTGAATCTGAATTTTAGATAAGCAACAAATAATTTTTAGTATGAGTGTGCCCCTTGCAAAAATGGACTCTTCAATTTTTATCCACTAAATCTGTCCCTCGAGCACGGAAACCACATGACCCAGGGTGTCTGCCTGGGGTCCCCAGCTCCTGAACAAAAGAACAGGGCCTGCCTACGTGACCCTTTCAGGTGTGTGGAAAGCCCACGGCAGTCCTGTGGGCACAGACACCCCCAAACTCCTCTGACTAAATGCCAGTGACCAGCGTGCTGGTTGTGGCCGATGGCAATGGGGGCTGGGGCGGGAAGTCAGAGGGGTCCCCGAGGGGTAGAGGGACGGGGCCACTACCACCTGCAGGTGGTGTGCGTGTGCGGGCAGGGCAGGTGGCCAGAAAAACCGCCTGGAACGTGAACCATGTGGAATGGGTAACAAGCAGGGCGCTTCCTCGTGGAAAGGTCAGACACCCCGCATTTGGCAGTCGGGGGCCTGAAGTCCACACGGCAATTCTCTGTGAAAAGGTCTTCGTATCAGGACCTCTTCATCCACTTCACTGGAATCCAGAGTTGCTCTCTGCAGCCCCTCGAGCGGCCTCCACCCGCCCCGCTCGCTGTCTCAGGACAGAATGTTTAATGCCCGGGGTCAGACCCGCTTTCCCTGCACGTCGTGTGCCTCAGTGGGAACCAATCTCTCATTCCCTCCCCCGCACCCGTCAGACGGCCAGCCCGGAGCACTGCTGCCTTGGAGGGTAATAAAGGCTATGGCAGCAAATTCTAGAACCAAAGGTCAAATCACCTGATTGCAAGTTTTTTAAAAACCTCCATTTAAAGATCCATTTGTTCCAAATGCAGCAAAGCTGGCGGGGGGGCGGGGGGGGGGGCTTGCCCGCCACCTGCCCTGCTCAGGACCGGCCTCCCCCATTGGTCCCCTGGGACCTGGGTCAGCAGGGAGCAGCATGGGAAGGAGCGGGCCTCACCCCCGGGGGCCCTCGCGGGCAGGGGGCCATGGTCTGCTGATGGGAGGAGCATGGAAGGCCCTGGGACTGAGGGAGCAGTGGCCGCCTCGGTGCCCCCGTGCCTGAAGGACTGTGCCCAGGAGTCGTCTTGGGGACAGTCACTGCCCCAAGGGCTCAGGCCCCGCAATCCTGAGCTGGGAGGGAGAGCGGGCTCGGGACCTGGCCCTGATGTGCCGGTGAAGACCACACCCTCTAATCTGCACAGCTCTGCCTCTTGCATACACTCCCTAAGTCAGTACTGAGCTCCTACTGTATGTCTCCCCATCTGGGGAGACAGCTTGGTCTCCACGCTCCCTGGAAGATTCAATCCGCGTCTCCACCGCCCAGAGTGCAGAGGAGCCGGGCACCACGGGGGGACGTGGTCTGCTCCCGAGCCTTGCCCAGCCTCGCAGCCCAGCCAGCGGCGGCGTCTCACCCCGGGACGGTCACCCACCATTACCAGGCCTGCTGCCCGTGAAAGGATGGGCTCACACGCTATCGACCGTGCAAAGGACCTGTGGCAGGCAAATCAGTTTTGGCCTTTTAGCCTAAAAAGACAATTTAGGTGAATTATTATTATTATTATTATTATTATTATTATTATTGTTCGATGATATTAAAAACAGGATGGCAGGTCCAAAGCTGAGCCGCAAACGCTAAGCCCCACACCTCCAAACCAAGACTTAACTTGGCTCCAGTTTCTGCTCTCCCAGAAACAGAATCATAATCACGTGATGGCGTCTCACGTGGTCCTCCGTCCAGCCCCTGAAGGAAAGGGACCTTGCAGGAGCCGACCCACCTTCTGACCACTCCCTCTAGCCCCGGAAAGCCATTCATTTTGTCCAGCTCCCCAGCTCCTCTCTATCTGCTAGACGGGATGCTGCCCGAACTGAACCGATCTTTGTTCAAATAGACTCAAAATGTTTCATACGCCTCAGTTTCTCTTTCCACAGAGGGTACAGCGTTTCTGCCTGGAAAGATGAGAAGCTTTAGAGATGAGCACAACACTGGGAGTATATTTAATGCCTGAATAGACAGTTAAAAATGATTAAAATGGTAAAATTTTGTGTTACATATACGTTGCCAAGAAAAACACGTGCACCCACACACACACACAAATAAAAAGATGACTCCCTTGAATCTTAGATCCCAGGACTAGTGAAGTGAGACCAACTCCAGACTCAAGTGTCTCTAAAACGCCAGCAGGACACACCAGCTGGGGAGCCAAAAAATTCTGGGTACCCAGGATGGCTTAGGAAGAAAAAATACATCTGGTTTTGAAACATGTAACAAGCCATGTGATGTAAGGTTTACTTTTTTTTCTTTTTTTTTTAAGATTTTACCCATCCATTCATGAGAGACACACAGAAAGAGAGGCAGAGACACAGCAGGCTCCCTGCAGGGAGCCCTATGCAATAGCCCTATGCAATATGGGATCCCAGGACCCAGGGATCATGATCTGAGCCGGAGGCAGATGCTCAAGCACTAAGCCACCCAGGTGCCCAAGACTTACTTTTAAATCTAGAGGAGGCTCAAGGAGAAAGTGCGCATTCCTATAAGATATACTAGATTCATTTTTACTGACAATAAAAATGCTAATCAAGCACCTACTTACAAGCCAAATCTTGAACTCAGTGTGTGGATTCCATAATGCTAACAAAACTCAAAGAAGCACCACGTTGTGTTTTGTTGAACGTCACGGCGGCGATCGAGAAGCCAGGGTGTGTGTATGACATCATCGGTTCCCACGTTTCCCCCGTTCTCTGTCCCACCTGCAGAACCCTACGGGGCAGGAGAGAGACACACCTGGAGCATCACACACACGAGACCCACGTGCTCGGTGGCTCTGCGGGGTGGCTCCAGACAACAGAGCCCTGAGACCCGCAGCGGGAACCAGAACAGGGGGGCAGTTTCGATGGGGAATGTGACAGGCCAATTGGAAAATAAGACGAAAGACTCCGTGATGAGCTGTGGTTTAAGAGAAGCCTAACAAAAACAAGTATCGTGTGATAGAAATGAAAAAGTTGTAGGGTTTTTTAAAAGTAAATATATGAATATAAATATATTTAGCTATAAAATTCTACAATCTTGGCGTGAGACTGGCCTTGGCCAGCAGGGACTGGTGGATATGACCCAGCCAGCCTGGCACAGTCTGGGCTCCCACCACGACAGGAGGAAAGAAGAATTGGTGGCCACTGATCCCGAAGTGATGACATACGTGGGGCAGACCGGAGCCAGACCTCGATGTGGCTGTACTTAGGGCACTCAGGTGATTATGGTACAGTGAGGCTGTTAGGGTGGGCCCCGATGCAACGGGACCCATGTCCCTACAAGAGGGAATGAGGACACAGCAAGAAGGTGCCGTCGGCAAGCCGAGGGGGGAGGCCTCAGGAGAACCACACACACACACACACACACGCATGCACACAAGCGCACAAGCACACGCACGGTTCATGGATGGTGTATGGCCGGCTCCGGGCCTCTGGGCCCTGAGAGCACAGACACTGGGGGTGAAGGCCCGGCCGGCGGTGATCTGCACGGAGGCTCCTGTCACCTTCTTCCTTTGTCACCTCCGCGGCCCCAGGCATCTGTGAGGCAGCTCGCAGCTGCAGCCCCCACACGGGAAGGCACCGGGCGGAGGCTCCTGCACCCGGGCTGGGGATGCACACGCCCTGGGGAGGTGGGGGACAGGCGGTGCCCTGTGCTGTCGGCCTACGCCCCCAAGGCTCCCGGACGTCTGGGCCTGGCTGTGGCCCACGGGCTGTGACGGGCCTCACCGCCCTGCTGCCCCAGTGGCACGGGGCCTCGATCCCAGGGGTCATGAGTCTCAGCGTCACAGAGAGGAACATGCACCCGGCATCGGAGATCAGAGGGAGCCTGGGCCCAGGGGCGCCCCCGGGGCAGGAGGGAAGGACGCGGCGCCCCGAGGGAGGCGGTCTGCGGGCCTGTGCGTGCTGGGGTGGCCAATGCCCTTGGGTCCCTCGGTCTCGTCTCGGGGGCATCACTGATCAGTGGCCACGAGACAGTCACAGGATGCCCTTGTCCACGGCCCACGGCCTTGAGGGCTCCGGGGAAACAGGGAGTGTGCAGGCCGGCTTTGCTCCGTTACCTCTAGCTGTGCCCACACAGCCGCGGCCCCCTTCTGGCTGTTTCCTCCCGTGCGTTTGCTTCCGCAGAAGGAGGTTTATCTGTCTCTCGGCAAACAGAAGCACTGACCGCCGCCTGGGACCGGCGGCTTTACAGGGGGACGTCCCTCTTGCTTTCCCTGTGCCATCGCGTGAGCGCTCCTCCAAGGGCAGGGTCCCGAGACCCCCGGCTGCCCCCAGCCAAGGGCAACCCCATCAGCCTGCACGTGGCACAAGGCGGAGCCCCTGGCTTGTTCAGCTGCTGGAAGGTTCTGGAAGGGCAGGCCGCGGAGTCCAGCCACGCTAGGGAACGCAAGTCCAGGCCTCCGTTGCCGCTCTGGAAACCTCACAGGGTGAACAGACAAGTGCCAGGTGTTTTGTCGAGGCCGCATGGCAGGGGCCCGCGGACGGGAGCTCACCCCCCACCCGGCCACAGCAGACCTCGAGCCAAGGCCTCTGGGAGGGGCCCGCCGCCCTCTCGGGAGCTCAGCCTGGCCGCCAAGCCGCTGTCCGCTGCCGGGGAGCCCCCCTTGGCCTGTGGGACACTCCTCACCCCTGGGTCAGGGCAGGAGGCCAGGGGTGCCGGGAGGGCGGCCGGGGGTGCCGCCGGCCTCGCACGGGGTGACGGGTCCCTCCCGGCAGCAGACGGGGGTCATCCGAGGCGGCGGCCGGCGGCCGGGTTGTCTGAGCGCAGTGATTTTCCCATAAGCTCTGCTGCGGGCCTTCCTATTACTGCTTTTCAGAGGAGAGATTCAGGACGGCAGCAAACGCCGTGAACGAGGGTATTAGGCTTAGACTGACCATCACAAAATTATCCTAAGAGCCGAGCTGCCCCTTTACACTGTATCATTAAGTGCGCGATCAGCCCACGCGCGCTCAGAGCCCGGCGCGGCGAGGGCTCGCTGCACCTCTCAACCTCCCTGAGCAATAAACTGAGGGTTCTGCATAAAGAGATTGCACGACCTGGTTATGGTGATTCCCGCGCCTGTGGGACGGCAGCGAGCAGCAGCCGTGGGTTCCTCCTTGGGAGCCTCGAGCAAGGGGTCAGTCCTGCCGGTTCGAGTCTGCGCGGCGGGCGCGGGCGTGGTGGGGGGGGCGGCCAAGTGGAAATTTAGGTCCTGGAGGTGCCGACGCTGCTCCCCGCGTTTCCAACCGCTGTCACCCGGAATGGGCCTCGGAGGTCTTCTGCGTCTCGAATGTGACACCCTAACCAGCGGCCTCCCGAAGCATCAGAGGCCGCTGCGTCCGAAGAGGGAGCGCCGGTGGGCCGCCTCAAACCCAGATTCAGAGCCATTAGGGGCCTCGAGCCTTTCTCCCTCCGAACCCCGTAGCTCCTCCGCCGGGGTCCAGGCCCCCCTCCCGGAGGCCCCCCAGTGCCCCCCTGCAAGTCCAGCCTCCGTATTCCCCAGGCCCGGCAGACACATGAGCCTCCCACGGCTGTGATCACGAAATACCTCAAACCTAGCGGCTCAAAGCAACACACGTTTATTCTCCTACAGCTCCGGGGGTCAGAAGTCGTCCATGCGAGCCCAACGACTCGCAGGGCTGTGCTCCCCCTGGAGCGTTCAGGGACAAATCCATTTCTTGGCCGCCTGCCCCCGTGGCTGCTGGGCCGGTCCTGACAGCGCCCTAACCTCCGCGTGTCACCAGCTCTGACCCTCCTGCCTCCCTCCTACAAGGACCCTTGCGATGGCACCGGATCCCACAGGCAACCCAGGGCCGTCCCCCATCTCCAGGTCCTTAATTTAATCGCATCTGCAAAGTTCCCTTTGCTGTCCCAGGTCACACATTTACAGCTTTGGGGACCGGGACTCGGGCATCTTCAGGGGCCATTATCAGGTCTAACACAAAACTCTGGTTTTCTCTATAATTCCACAATACAGGATGGTTTATGAACGCTCTTGCGTGTTTATCAAGTCACAACCTTTTATTTTAAATGTTTCGGCTGTGAGCACAAAGTAACCTTTCTTGGCTCAAGAGGGAATAGGGAAAGGGCGACCTACGGACAGAGTCCTCTACTGAGGCCACTCCAGGCTCGGTGTCACCTGGTAGCAGGGGCCCTGAGGTGAGGAGGCTCACAGCAGGACAGGCGGCAACACCGGGCAGAGAGCGTGGCCCCAGGCCCTGATAGCCACATCCAGAGATCCCACTAATATTTATGAGTCTGGGCCCCCAAGAGCCACCTCAGCTCTCTTAAAACTTAATTTCCTTTTACAGCCATGGATCTTCCACCCATCCAAGGCTTGAGACCATGAGACCCATTTTCCTAAAAACCACCTGTCATCATTCACTGTGTCATGTTTCTCTGAAATTAAAACCACACTCACTCCTCGGGGCGCCTGGGTGGCTCAGATGGTTAAGCATCCGCCTTCAGCTCAGGTCATGATCTCAGGGTCCTGGGATCAAGTCCTGCATCGGGCTCCCTGCTTGGCGGGGAATCTGCTTCTCCCTTTACCTCTGGGCCTCCTTGAAGCTTGTGTTCTCTCCCTCGCTCGCTAGCTCAAATAAATAAATAAAATCTTTTAAAACACATTTTATTTATTTATTTATTCATGAGAGACACACACACAGAGAGGCAGAGACACAGGCAGAGGGAGAAGCAGGCTCCCTGCAGGGTGCCCAATGCAGGACTTGATCCCAGGACCCCTGACCCGAAGGCAGATGCTCAACTGCTGAGCCACGCAGGTGTCCCAATAAAACCTTTTAAAACAAAAGCAAGGGACGCCTGGGTGGCTCAGCAGTTGAGTGTCTGCCTTTGGCTCAGGACATGATCCTGGAGTCCCGGGATGGAGTCTCCATCGGGCTCCCTGCAGGGAGCCTGCTTCTCCCTCTGCCTGTGTCTCTGACTCTCTCTTTGTCTCTCATGAATAAATAAATAAAATCTTAAAAAAAAAAAAAAAGGCAAAAAGCAGCACTCCCCAACCTGATGCGTCTTTTGTAAGATCTTCCAGTTCTTTCTGCTGGCTGTTCATGGAGGATGAGGGTCCGGGGACAAGCCCGGCTCATAGGACAATCCAGCACCTGTCGGGGTGGGACTCTCTCAAACAAGAGTGAAAGAAGGTCTGTTTGCACAGAGATGTAATAAGCCTCTTGGAGAACCAGAGCGAGAGCATGGAGCTGTGTGGTCTGGTGCTGGAGCATCCATAGTGGATTCCCAGGCAAAGCCGGGGCAATGATCCAGAGCCCCCTTGCAGCTCTGTTTCTGGGGAGAAACACAGGGAGAAAGTACATGATAAGGACTTGGTTGCTAGAGATAGGAAATGCAGCTCCAAATGGCTTGAGCAAAAGAAAACATACAGTCCCCACACCCTGAATAACTCAGGGGTCAGTGGCTTCAGGCACAGCTGGATCCAGGAGTCCCGACGGTGTCACGGGGAATTCTTGAAATCCCTGTCTCAGCTCCGCTCTCAATGGTGTGTCCAGGGCCAATCTGTGCTTCACCACCCGGAGTGACAGCTCCTTTAATTCTGCACGCCTGGCTCAGTCGGTTGAGCATCTGGCTCTTGATTTCAGCTGTAGCGATGATTTCATGAGTCTCATGGGCCGTGGGATCAAGCCCTGGCCAGCCTCCCCGCGAAGACGCTCTCCCTCTGCCCGTCCCCGCCTCAAATAAGTAAATAAAATCTTTAAAAAAAGAATTCTGTGTCCCATCTGCCCCACCGGTCTCTCCGTGCCCCAGTGTTGCCTCCATTCTCAGGCAGGCTTTCCCCTCATGGTGACAGATCGGCTGCACTGCTGCGGCCTCTGTACTCCCGGACTCGGTCCTTCGGGAACAGCCCTCACAGAAACGTCGGAACGTGTGTGCTCGTCAGCTGACTGCCACAACCTCACCCAGAGGCTGGGGACCTGCTAAGTGGCCTGGGGGCTGGGAAAGGCCCCTCCTCCCACAGAAAAACCGTGCACAGGATGCAGGGCAGCAAAAGCGACAAGTGTCCGCCCCAGCCAGGAACTCAGCAAAGGTGGAGAAAAGAGCCCGGGACTGAGCCCACTCTGACATTCGCGAACCTGCAGGGGACAGCCAGACCTTTCACCGTGGACGCCCACCTCTTTCTGGCCCAAACTGCAGAGAAAGATCTGTCCCCAGCTCCTTAGGAGCAAAGGCTGCACAAGAAGCGACCGACGGTCGGACGCCTGGCAAAGCCTGGAAGCCCTGGCAGCAGCAACGTCCTCCCCACTTGTGGACATAAAGGAAACAGCAAAATAACTGGGCTACAGGCAAAAAGAGCAGCCAGGGGGACACGACTGGTCCAGGTGGCCAGGGGAGGGAGGCTGGCAGGAGGAGGGCTCACCGCCAAGGGCAGGCGGCTGCCAGGACCCGGCTGGCTGCTGGTGTCTGGAGAAGGGAGGGGTGCCCTGGAGCTGCGGAAACCACTGACCACAAACTGGGTGACTCTAAACAATGGGGACTCATTCTCTCATGGTCCCGGAGGCCAGAAGTCAGGACTCAAGGTGTCCAGGGCCCGCCGCGAATCCTTCTTTGCCTCGTCCTGCTTCTGATGGCCCCAGGCATCCCCTGGCTTGTGACCACATCACCCCGATCTCTGTGTCTGTCTTCACGTGGCCTCTTCCTGTGTCCCCGTGTGTCCCCTCCGCTCCTGTCCCTCTGACATCTGTCATTGGGCATCGGTCACCCTAATCCAGGACGATCTCATCTCAAGATCCTTACCTTAATTTCATCTACAGATGAAAGACCTTGTTTCCAAATAAGGTCACATTCACGGGTAGCAGGCCTCAGGACCTGGACATATCTTTTGGGGATGCTCATCGTCCCACTGTGGTAAGCCTTGTCATCAGAATCCTGTTTTTCCACGTGCCCGGGAGGAAGCTTCTGCTGCAGCCCCAGCACCCAAGCCTCACCTGATTTAAACATAAAAAAAGCCCGTGCCCCAACCGGATCATCCTAGTCCAGGCTCTGGCAGGGAAAGGTGGTCAAACACAGGGGAGGCCCCTAGAAAACCAGCTCGGGGTGCAGCCCTCCTGGAGGCCAGCCTGGGCTGAAAGGTCTCTGAAAATTGTCAAGTGCTTCTAACTGCACCTAAGCACTCCGCCATCTCCCGACTTCCCCAGAAAGGAGCCGAGTCTTTATCACACCAGCATACAAGTCAGGAGAATTACGAGGGCCTCGGAGGTTCTCGGCTCCAAACTGATCACAAACTCTCACGTCGTCGGCTGTCAGCACCGGTATCTCCAGCCTGGAGAGGCAGGCCCGCAGGGCATCCCACCCCATCTGCTCCACGACATGGGCAATGATGCCCGGAGAGGGCAGGCCCATCCTGCAAGTCCATGTCGTCAGACAGACTATTCTTGGGGAGATCAAAATGAAACTCAGAAGGGGATTCTAAAAACACTTCCTAATGCAGCATAGATGATTTGCAAAAATGCTTTATCTGAGCAAGGAATTCCTTCCCCCTCCCATGAAGAAAAGTAATGCCAGCAAATGTGGGGTTCGCTTGTGAAGCTCAGATTCATCTACCTCCTGATTATTCCTAGCCGTGGTGCAGGCAGGAGGGCCTCCAAGGGACGCAGACCCTGGACATGGGAGGGGTGCGCTGCTGGGTGTCCATGCCGGACAGTCTGCCAAGGTTGGTGAACAGGGGCTTATAGGTGGGCTTTAGATTAACTTAACCTAGAAAAATCAAGTAGTCTGGGACACCTGGGTGGCTCAGAGTGTGATCCTTGGTCCAGGGATCGAGTCCCACATCAGGCTCCCTGAGTGGAGCCTGCTTCTCCCTCTGTGTCTCTGCCTCTCTCCCTCTCTCGTGAATAAATAAATAAATCTTTAAAAAAAAAATAAAAAGAAAAGAAAAGAAAAGAAAAGAAAAGAAAAGAAAAGAAAAGAAAAGAAAAGAAAAATCAAGTAGTGTGATGTTAGTGCTCCCCAATATTATGAAGCAAATGCAGAGCCGTTCCAAGTGCAAGTTTTCTGGCTGGGAAAAGCTCTTCATCTTTGCTTCACCAGGTCGGCCTCTACCCTGGAGTGTTCCTTTCGGAAAGCCTGAGTGCATTTCTCAGGTGAGTGTCTTCTCATATAATGTGCCTTCCGAGATCAGTACCTCCCTCGATGAAATCACGTGGGGGTGGGGACCTTGTTAAAATGCAGCTCTGTAGCTCTGGGGTGGGACCAGCAAGTCCCCAAGTGATCCTGATGCTCCTGGGCCACGGATCACACTTTAGGTAGGTATTTCCCCACCCGCTGCCTCCCTTCCCCCCGCCCCCCAACCACAGTTCAAAGCCCAGGTGCATTCCAGCAATAACAGTTCACCTAGGACTTTCTGAACCATCAGCCAGCCAGGGGAGCCCTCCTGAAACCAGGGCTGACATCGACATTCTCTCTCCACAGCTCCTCTGTCCTGTCTCTGGCAGTTCGATAGTTCGGAGCAGAACTGAGACTCCCTGTGTGCAGGGAGCGTCATAAAGCAGCCGAAGAGAAGATAAGACAAGGCAGCTGTGGTTGAGCCCCTGGGATTCCGACCGCGGTTACAGAAGAGGCGACCCGGGGTGCTGGGACGGGGCCAGGTAGATAGCATCATCAAGCTGCCGGCTTCTCCCCTGGTCAACCATGAAGCTGCTGGTTTATGTCTGCCTCTAAGAACCGACCTAACTACTACAGAGTCTCCAGGGTCGAGTCAAACACCACCTCACATAAGACCTTCTAACAGTTTCCTCTATGGCTCGCTGCTACCCTGATTCTCTAACTGGCTGGGAGTAATTTCATGATAAACCAGCAATCCTAACTTGGGGCAAGATGATTAGATGAGCAGAAGTAGAGATGGTAAAAATGTAAACCCAACCCCAGTGAGAATTTAACTATTCCCAAGGGTTTAGAGCCTTAGATCAGTCAAGAAAGTTAGGGATTTGTTTCTTGGGTTGGAAAAAGCTTCCCTCTGGGTGTTCCCTCCAGCGACCCCCTGGTCCTGGCTGCAGCTCTGGGAGTAGCCCTGGGTCTCTCCCACCATCAGAAAAAACAAAGAGAAGTGGGAGGTTCCCTGCGGACCAGGTCCATTCCTGCTGGATGAGGAGCAAATGGATAAAAGCCACAACTTAAGACATGTCAACTTATCATAAGCTTTGAAAGTGTTTATGCCCTTCAACCCAGAATTTTTTTGGAAATAATTCAAAATAGAGAAAACACTCTGGATTTGGATTAAACATGGTAGCTTGAATCCTTGTGCGTACCTGCCCCTACCCACAAAGGCCCCAATGGAATAAAAGCAAAAGGATAAAATAACATAGGTTCAGGAGGACAGAATCAAAGTATATATGTCAACAGCAACGACATCTTGGAAAATAAAAAGCAGATGGACCATTTCAGTTCTGGTGATAGACAAATAGCTGCTGTTGGGCCAACCCTCCTACAGGTAACAACTACAATCTTAAGGCTGTTTTGTTGTTGTTGTTGTTGTTGTTTTTAAGGCTAAAAGTGCTGGAGAGTGATCCACAGCAGACAGGTGCTGGAGGGGGGTGGACATTCGGAGAAAGGGAAGAGCGTGGGGTGGTTCTCCCATTGTCCCATCTTCAAGTTTAAGAGCACCTGAGTCACCCAGATCAGCTAAGCTTCAGAAGCAAACCCTCAGCCCCTCTGGTTTCCAAAACCAGAGGAGAGAGCTCGGGGAAAGTACAACCACTGGAGACTAGCCGGGGGACACTGGGGAGGAGACAGCCAGCACAGGAGGAGGGATTCTGCGTGCGAATTCAAACCAAGTATCTGGCCAGCCACTGAATAACATGTATGCAGGGCAGGCTCCACGCAGCCCGGAGGCTGAAAGAACTGAATTAGACATAAAATATTCACTGCAAGAGAGGGGATCTCAAGTTTGAATTCAAACCCACAAATACTGCCCTGCTTAAAAAGAAAATAAGTAGTCTTTGGAGACATGGAACAGAATCCAGAGTCTCTACAACATGTCACTCATACAGTACAGAACACATGAAGAAATTACAGTTGACCCAGAACAAGGCAGGGGCTGGGGCACCGGCTTCCAGTGCAGTCAAAATTCCATGTATAATGTGACTTCCCAAAAACACTAACTACAAAAAGCCTACTGTTGACCAGAAGCCCTACTGATAACATAAATAGTCGATTAATGCATATTTTGTATATGTATTACATATTGTATTCTTAAAGTAAGTTAGAGAAAAGAAAATGCTAGTAAGGACATCGTAAAGAAAATACTAGGAAGGAAATCGTAAAGAAAATACATTTACAGCACTGTGCTGTATTTATCTAAAAAAATAATCCTCATAAGCCGACCATGTAATTCAACCCACGTTGTTCGAGGGGCACCTGTGCATGACAGATGAACAAACAGCAAAACTAAACAATCCTATATGTGCATACACTTAATAGAACTTCAACCTCTATAAAGCAAAATTGAATTAAAAGGATAGACAAGGGCACCTGGGTGACTCAGCCAATGAAGTACCTGCCTTTGGCTCAGGTCAGGGATTCGGGCTCCCTGCTCAGCGAGGAGCCTGCTTCTCCCTCTCCCTCTGCCTGCTGCTCCCCCTGTTTGTGCGCTCTCTCTCTCCCTCAAATAAATACAATTTTTAAAGAAATAAATAAATAAAAATAAAAGGATAGCCCATCCTACAAGCACTGTTAAAGATTTCAATTTCCATCCCTCAAAAATTAACAGAACAAACAGATTTAAAGTGAAAAGCTATAGATTTGCTTTTACTCCACCCCAAAGCTGCATAATGCATATTCCTGTCAAGTCCACAATGCATGTTCACCAAGATATGCCATATACAGGCCAATAAAATAAGACTTATTAAATATAAAACATTAAAACCATACAAAGTATATTCTCCAACCAAAGTGGAATTAAATTAGAAATTAACAATACAATATATCGAAACACTGTTAATGTGTGAAAATTAAACCACCTACTTGTAAATAATCCATGTCTCATAAAAGAAAACACAAGGGAAATTTAGAAAATATTCTAATTGAATGATAATGAAAATACAACTAATATCACTTTGGGATTTGCTTCGAGTGAAATTTACGACTTTAAATATTTATATTAGAAAAAAAGCAGTTCAAAAATTAATGAGCTAGTGTGTAACTCAAAAACCCAGTAAAAGAGCAAAGTAAACCTAAATTAAACAAAGGAAGGAAATGATGAAGATCAGACGTAAATTAATGAAATGGGGGAAAAAATAGGCACAAAATATATAAGCCCCTAGTTGTTTTAGTAAAGAAAAAAAAAGAGAAAGAAGATAATTATCGGTATCAGAAATGAAGGAGGGAGATCACTACAGGACCTACAGACTATTTAAAAGGAAAATAAAGGAGTATTTAAATAACTACTTACCAACAAATATAGCAACTTATGTGAAATGGACAAATTTTGGGGCACCTGGGGGGGGCTCATTCGGTGAAGTGTCTGCCTTCGGCTCAGGTCATGATCTCAGGGTTCAGGGATGGAGCCCGTGCCGGCTCCCTGCTCAGTGGGGAGCTTGCTTCTCCCTCTCCCTCTGCACCTCCCCCCTGTTTGTGCTCTCTCTCTCTCCGTGTGCCAAATAAATAAATAAATAAATAAATAAATAAATAAATAAAACCTTAAAAAAAAGAGAAATGGACATATTTCATGAAAAATACACAGCTTACCAAATTTGACACAAAATGAAACAGAAACTCTGAAGAGCCCTGCATCCCTTAAAGAAGAAGACAACACCCCTCCTATACAAACTCTTTCAGAAAATAAGGGAGGAGGGAACCCTTGCCCGTCCAGCATGAGTCCAGCATAATTCTTACACAATAACCTGAAAATTACAGACAAATACACCTCATGGACACAGATGCAAGTTTCCTTAGCCAACCTGAGCAAATATCCGGTCACATTGAAAGAGAATAATAAAAAAATAAAAAAATAAAAAAATAAAAAAAATAAATGAAAGAGGATAATATAACATGAGCATGTGAGAATTATCCCAGGAACACCGGGAGGGTTTAACATTCAAAACGCAGCAAATGTAAGTTGAGCTATTAACAGAATACAAGAAAACCAATACAATAACAATATGATTGTGTCGACAGTCACCAAAAAAGCACTCGACCATTTGACACGATTTCAACAATCAATCATGACGTTTAAAATTTTGGCAAACCAGGATTAGGAAGAAACGTCTTCAATCTGCTAAAGGAATCCACGCAAAAGCCTACGCTAAAGTTACGTTTCCTGAACGTGGAAAAAGATTGCCCGTCTCCCCTTTCCTGTTAAGCCTGATGTGCTGATGTCTGTTCTCCTCACTTGTACTTCGTGTCGTACTGGAAGTCCTCACCATTGTAACACGGCAAGGAAAAGCAAACAAACAGAACAGAGATTAGAAAAGGAGCAGTAATATTATCCTGTGCAGATAATCCCACAGTTTACATAGAAAATCCTAAGGAATTTATGAAACAGCTATTAGAACTAGTAAGGTCACAGGACACATGTTTGGAATACAACCGTAGATTGAAATTTTATATCCCAGCAACAGACAACGGGAAAATGAAATTTTTAGAATTCCTCTCGCGGTAGAATCAAAAAAAAAAAAACAAAATACTTAGTCAAAATGCAATAAACACATGCAATACCTGTTCACTGGAAGCCATAAAATATTACTGAGAGACGCTAAATCAGCCCTAAATAAATGAAGAGACATCCCTCGCTCCTGGCTTTGAAGACTCGATATTGTTAAGATGTCAATTCCCCCCAAAATTTCTCTATAAATTTAACATAATCCCAATCAAAAGCACAGCTGGCTTTTATGTGGAAATTCACAAGCTGGTTCTAAAATTTGTATGGAAATGCAAACTACCTAAAACTGCCAAAACAATTTTAGAAAAGAAGAATAACGCGGAAGACTACAGTAGCTGACTGCAAGCCGTACTACAAAGCTGCGGTAACCACGGCGGCGTGACGCCCGCATGAAGTACCAGCAGACCTGTCAGGGCAACAGAACACACAGAGCAAAACAGATTCAACAGAGGCACGGAGGCAGGCCCCCATGAGAAGGGGTCTCGGCGAGAAACCGTGTTGGGGGCAGCCCCGGGGGCTCAGCGGTTTAGCACCGCCGGCCCAGGGCGTGACCCCGGGGTCCTGGGTTCGAGTCCTGCATCAGGCTCCCTGCATGGGGCCTGCTTCTCCCTGTGCCTGTCTCTGCCTCTCTCTCTCTGTGTGTCTCTCATTCATGAATAAATAAAATCTTAAAAAAAAAAAAAAAAAGAAAGAAACTATGTTGGCACAACTGCATGTCTGCACAGCAATGAAGCCCCAGGGCCCTGCATGCAAGACGCAGCCACGTCAGGCGCTGGACTCGGCTGTGGAAAGACGGTCACCGGAATGAAGGGTTTTGTCCAGAAAGTGTCAGCACGGTTGTCGGCACTAACGGCATCTTTAAAAGAAACCGATACCATAAAAACTGCAGCAGCGAGACTGTGGCTCGACGCTTTCAGTGGCCGCAACCAGAGAAGGCCCTGGCACGGGGTCGCGGGGAAGGGGGTGGCCCACTCTCGGCGGCTGCTGCGACAGTGGTCACACTCAGACCCCCCCACCCCCACCCGCTGGAGGCCGGTCCTCTCCACGCCCGGTGAGCCCTGCCACCGGCCCCTGTCCCAGCTCCAGCTCCGGAGGAAAAGAGCCCCGGGAGGCATCACCGCGAGTGAGGACCGTGCAGGTGGAAGAGACTTCTGCAGCCACGGGGCCACCGGTCGCTACAGCAGGACAGCAAACGGGAACACAACAGTCTCGTCCTGCGTGTCCGTGTGCACGAGCCATCAAATCCCCCCTATTCCCCGGGCTTTTGCGGCAATTACAATCCTAAGCCGCTGGGCTGTAAATGACTATATTTACAAATTTCAGAAATGAAAAGGTACTGATTTGAGGAAAAAGCCGAGGTCCCTAGAAGGATGGCTTTAAGCCACCCACGTGCAGGTGACATGGTGGGGACGGTGAGCACGCAGAGTCCCCCCCATCCCCGCTCCCACCCACGCACGCGCAACGGACCCCAGCTCTGGCTTGGAACCACCGCAGAGCCCGCGGCTTTGGCCTGGTGCTCGCACGAGGGCTCAGCCAGCCCCGGTCACCGCACAGGGTGACGCGGCCAAGGAGACGCAGGTCCGTGGTCTCTCCGGGGAAATGACGACAGAGGGTAAAGCTGGCAGCGCGATGCGGCCCTTCTGCCCTGGTGGAGGGGGACCGCGGGCCTGGGACTGTCACCGCAGACTGGCCCCTGGGACTGTCACTGCAACCTGGCCCCGGGACTATCCCGACTCACGAGCTTGTGTGTCTGTTTGCCGCCGGGCTGGCTGGCCTCAGGCCATCTGGCACCTGAGACAGAGGACGTTCAAATTGAGGCCGGGGAGTGGGGCGTGGCCGATCGCTACACGGGGGACAGGGCGGACGGGGCGGACGGGGCGGACGGGGCGCAGGGCTGCTGAGCGCGACGCCGGGATGCGGCCGGGGAACCACCACTTTGGCCTCGAGCCCAAATGTCTCAAGAGCTCTTTCTTGGGCGTCGGCTCCGGACCCCACCTATGTCCCCAAACTTGGTCAGGGTGACGCCGGGCCACGGCCCCGCCTGGATCGCAGTCCCCACGCTCGTCCTGGGCGGTGGCGGTTTCCACACAGAACCCTCGAGTCCAAACCAGACGTGGGCTTCGGCGCCCCCTCTTCCCCCACCCCGTTACCCTCAGACCCAGAGCCTTCCAGGCTCCCGGAGCGGCGGCCGCCCTGTCCTAGGCTCGGGGACTGGCCAGGAGCCCGCAGGCCCCCTCGGCCCCCGCTGCCCGGCTGTCCCAGGGCCCAAGGCCAGGGCTGCACCGCACTCGACGGCGGACGTGTCCCCCGGGCCTCCCCACAGCCCCCGTGGACACGGTCATGCAGGAAGCTTTGCCGAGGCGCCCGGGCCTCCCTTCTGAGCAGGCTGAGCAGCCCAGGAAGGGACCCCAGGGCTCCTGCCTCCCATCACTACTCCGTGGTCACTGCGGGCGTCCCCGCCAGGTGGCCCTGCCAGGGCCTCGCTCCAGCAGCCGTACCCCGCGGGCGGGCGATGGGGGCCGGTGGCCTGGCCTGTCACCAGGAGAGAGCCCCAGACCTCAGGCGGGCCCGGGAGGCACGGCCTTCGGAAGAGCCCGCCAGGTTCCCTCTGTCTCTGTCACTGTTCCTTTCAACTGGCAGCGCCGCAGGAAATCTGGGGACAGATTGGGAAGGCGGCCAGCCTTTGTCACGGCGCGGGCATCCGAGCCACCCTGAGTCCCAGGGAACCGAGCTCCGAGGGGTGCACAGCCCGCCCCGAGGGGTGCACAGCCCGCCGGCCGAGCAGGGCGCCCCCCTCCCGGCCCCCAGGTACAGCCTGTGCTAAATGAGCCAGGCAGTGCGTCCCGCTGGATATTTATTTGCTTTTAAAAGGTTTTAATCCAGGCGGCTTGTGTTCCCAGCAATTCACGTGTTAATTTACCAAGCTCTCCTGCCGTTGAATTGCATTCCTTTTTAATGAGGTTAAACTGGGAGATTCTCTGAATTTAAATTAGATTGTCTTTCAAGGCAATCAATCCAAGCCCTCATCCAGATCCCGATCTTGGCCACCCTCTCCTCTTCCCGGGATGTCTCCAGGCAGGGGGTGCAACAGCCCACGCCACTGGGCAGCTGGGGGTGGGGGGTAAGCCGTGCCTCCAAGCACACCGCCCCGCTGCCTAAACCCGAATCCGAATCCCGCCGGTTGCTCCCTACATGGCTCTCTGCTTCCGTAAAGGATTTCCCCGGCCACCGGCTTCCCTCCCAGCTCCCAGGCCTTCCTATCTGCTGCCCCTCGGACAGAATAACCCCCTTTCCTCTGGGAATCCCTGCTCGTCCTTCAGAAATCAGCCCCAACAGGACATCTTCCGGGCCCGACGCCAGGCCAGGCCCCACGGGGCGGCCGTACCACCCTCTCTGGTCTCACCACACTTGTGACCAAGTGATTAAATTATGTGCCTTGTGCGATTCCAGCTCCTTCTTCCAGGAGGGACCATGTCTGTGACTTCACTGACCGGCTCGCTCCCCGCTGCCACGGCCTGCCCAGTGGATATTTGTTCAATCAGCGAAGGAGTGAAAGGATGCGAAGTGGGACAGTAAAATCAAGCCCTTGATTGAACAAATGATTCATAAGATCACCTGAAATCCCAAGCTCTTCCAACAAATGTGTTAACACTGGCACACATCGCAGCGGGCCTAAAACGAAAAATTAGGATCCTCATCTGCACACTGTTCCACGCCACGTCTGAGTCACTTCAGGGCACGTCCTACATGATGGCTGATCCTCCAGAGTCCTGCCCTGCCCAAGCTCCCTGTTCTGAGCACCCTGCTTTCGTGAACTCATGGAATCCTCACGTAACCCTAGGAGGCAAGCTGTGTCATCGTCCCACTTCACAGAGGAGAAAGCAGAGCCCAGAGCACTTGGCGATTCACCCAAGGCCACAGGCCTAAGTGACAGAACTCAGCTGGGAGTGATAGAGACAGTCTTTCAAAATCCAGCTCCACCCTCCCAAGGGCTGTGCGCCTCTTCTCCGTACGCATGCGCGCTGACTTACATGACCACCGTCCTGCTGAGGGACATCCAGATTCCTGCAAATGAATAACTTTGTACATACGTCTATATGCTTTCTCTAAATATAAATATTCCTTAGGATGAATTCCTGGGAGTAGGATTATTGCCTTAAAAATCCCCCTTAAACGCAGTAAAATACGAGAGCGTCCCAGAGCTACGTGCGGGTTGTTCTAAAGGGAAGCTCCTGGGAGGAGTGAGTCACTGCTCCCAGCTGATTCAGGGAGGCAGAGCTGACCACGGCGTGTGCAAGACCAGGGAGCACAGACACAGCCTCACACCCTTCATCTCTGCCCAGAGCTCTCCACCTTGGAGGACGCCGCTCACCAGAAGGTGGAGGGCATGGTGACTGGAAATGGGTGCATCTCTTAGACACTGGCTGGAGGTCTGCCAGGACTGGCCCGACCGGGTCAGGGGGTTGCCTCTCAAGCAGTGGTGAGTTACTGTAGAAGAAAGCAGCCTCTGTTTGGATCACGAAATTAGTGCCGTTGAATAAACATGCCCCAAAAGGAGAAGGCTGATCCCCAACCTCTCTTCAAGCATGAGCAAACATATTACATGGTTATCCCATCCTTATAATTTAAGGTAAATATTAGCCTAATATCTGTGAAAGGAGCTTTAGCTCAATATCCAAACCCATGTTTCCAGTTCTCATCCAGATGCTTTCTAGCTGTTTTTGTTTCTCTGCTCCAATATTGGCAAGGTCAGCTAGCACCTGTCAGGGAGATGCAGCGTGCTCACTAGCAGCCATGCATTCATGTGGCTGTTACTTTCTAGTTTGGAGAAGGTCTATTTTAGAAAGGAAATAGGCCCATTAAACGACGGGAGATTTAAAGTCTCTTGATGAAATGGAAGCAAGAACTTGAGCAGAGGGCATGATAGCCCTGGAAACCCAGGCAACGTGAGGACCTGGAAAGGCAGGAACAGCAGCTACAGACAAAGGAAGCTCCAGGGTCGTACCTTCTGATGACAAAACACAATGGACATCTACAAGGCTGAATGGTGGCCCCAAGAAGACATGCCCATGTCCTAACCTCAGAACCCGTGAATGTGACCTTATTTAGAAAAAGGATCTTTGCAGATATAAACAATTAAAGATCTCAAGATGAGATCATCCTGGATTTAGAGGGGGCCCTGAGGCCAATGACAAATGTCCCTACAAGAGACAGAAGAGGAGAAGACACAGACACGGAGAGGAAGGTCACGTAAAGACAGAGGCCAAGGTTGGAGTGACATGTCTACAAGCCAAGAGATGCCGAGGATTGCCCGGAACTACCAGAAGTAGAAGAGGCAATGAAGCGTTTCCCATTAGAGCCTCTGGAAGGGGTACAGCCATGCAGACACCTTGATATTGGACTCTGGCCTCCAGAATTGTAAGAGAACACATTCCTGTGGCTTCAGCCACCCAGTACATAGTTATTTGTTACAGCAGCCCTTGGAAACCAATACAGGTAGTATAGCCCCAACATTCAATTTCTGGGAAAATGCTGCAAAGGAATGCCTTTAAATGATTATTCCAATAATGATTCCCTTTGGGACTCTGGAAAACCCGATATATATGGATTTTGTTATTGACTAAAAGATGGAGTTGCATGGCTCAGTGATTGACCTCTTTCTTCAGGAGCTGACAAAGTTATAAACAAGGAGCTATTAAATTGAAAGCCCCAGGATTTAAAGAGAAAAAAAAAAAAAGCATGTTTGGCAAAATCCTTTCCCTATCAGCTAAAGACCTTGAAGGCTCAAGGGGCAGAGAGTTTTGATTTCAGAAAATAGCTGGGCCCAGGGATCCCGTGGCAGTGGGAATCAATCTTTGAGATGCCTCTAACCCAACTCCTGGCATGGAGATCATTTGAAAATGTGAAGCCACCCTCTTGAAGAACAAGAGGGCGTGAGGGATGTGTTCTTCTGTGCAAAGGAATATATTTTTGTTCCAGGGAAAGAGGACATGGTGATGGCACGTGGAACCCACAAGTGGACCTACAGGCACGCCAAGTAAGGATGGCAGGCACACAACAGAGTCACAACCAGTCCCATGATCGCGAAGCCAGGGGCAGCATGGCCCATCTGGAGGCCGGGGCTCCTATGGGTACCAGATGCCACACTGGGAAAACCATTCTTAAGAGTCCAAACTTTGGTCTCTGCTGGCCAGCGCATCTACAAAGACCCAGGACTTCCTTGAACCCTTCAAGGGAATGGAAAACAGATAAATAAAGCACTTTGAACATGAGTTCCCAAAGGCTCAAGTTCGCCAGCATCTCTTTATAAAAGTCACGTTTTGCTGAATTTGAATGATCTAAAAATAACACTATATCCCCCCATGAACACGTATCTTTCAGATGATAGTCCAAATTATCCATAAAATCAAATAATCACAAAGAAATATACTTGAGCCCAAACCACTCTTTCCGAGTAAAAATCAAAGTCAAAATAATCAAACTTGAAGTGCTTCTTGGGGGTTGGCACGTGGTCACACTCTCTGTGGCTGGAAGGGAGAACATGTCTGGGACTTTTGGTTAAAGGGTCGCAGACATCACGAAGAGCCAGGCAAGGATGTGCAAGGATGTGCAAGTGTTCCTCCTTGGCGTGTTCACAGGGAGGCTCCCTTTCATTCAGGCCAAGTCAGTTCTCATCAAAGGGATTTCTGCTCCCACAGGACACGGGTAATTATGCTGCATTGACAGCACTCACTCGCCATAGTATACATTTTCAGAAAAATATTGATTTCACCACATTTGCATTTAAAAGTTCAACGCACTCTTGCAGATCCATGTGTGGAGAATGTTTTTCCTGGAATTCTGATTTCATGAGTTCAGTGCTTTCTCCAGAAGTTCTGTGGCTTTTTCTTTCCTCCACGAGGACAGGTGGATTTTTTTTTCTACATACAAAAGACAAGCTCTTGTGAAGAAAAAAAAAATCCTATTTCTTATGAAAACTCAATGTGATTCCCAGAAGTCGCCTTTGGAAGACAAAGGTCACATATGACGCATAATTTTAGACCTTGTGACTGGTATTTCACCAAACGGGTCAAATCTGCACATCCAAAAAAGGACCTGTTTTTATTTCATTATTGGAAAAAAATCTCTTTGCCAGCTGCTTTCGAGATGGCAAATCATTCTAAACTGATGGAAAACTCTTCAAATCTGCAGGATGACCTGGAAGGTGGGGAACAGGTATCATCATTCGTGGCAGGAGGTGATGAGCCAGTAGGGGGAACAAACGGAAGGAACAGTGTTGTTGCCAACGGTAGAACTGGTTTGGGTCTGGCAGGTTGTGGGGAAAGAGCAGTGACGTCACAGCTTTAGGACATGGGGGGGGGGGTCTTGACACCAAATGTCGCCACTGATAAGTTCAACATGTGTCCCCTCGTGCCGACCCCTGGAGGACACTCAGCACTTGCCATCTCTACCATGATGGAGAAGGACTGTCCCAGTAAATGGACAAATGCAGCTCCCGTGTCCCCAGGAGGGCATGGTGACCAGGGTGCAGACCTGGGGACTGAGGTCTGGCCGTGCACCACGCAGGCCTGGAAGCAAGCACACATGCCAGCTGAGGGCTGGGACACTCCAGAATGGGAGCTCAACAAGAGAGACGACAGCTTGTCACGGCCCTGAGACCAAGGGCAATGTGGACACTGTCGCTTATCCCACCCACCTCCCTCTTCCAAGTTTCCTCTCAAGAAAAAAGGCTCCCTGGAGTCCCCGGGTAGCCGCTCCCCGAGACCTGTGGAGAAGCGTGCCGGACGCACTCAAGGGGTAGAACCTGCTTCCCCTGTGTGCACGTTCCACTGTCTTGGCACAGGAACACACTGTCTTGGTCAGGAACCCACGACCCTCCACATGGCCCCTCACGGATCGCGCGCCCCACTCAAAGTGCACCCTCACACAGGGTTCGTTCCCATCACTGAAGGATTCGATTCACAGCTTCTTCTTGAGCCGGCCAGCAAACACATATTCAGCAATTTCTAGGTGACAGACACTGGGCCAGACACAGCATCCAAGACTGGGCCCCGCCGACACGCAGCAGGTAACCTTGGGGACTCAAGCAGGGCTGGGGAGGTGGCAGTCCTCCATCAAACTGTGCAGTGGGCTCCTATTAAATTTGCTTTAAATTAACACAGCCATCACCTCTCTAATTAATATAAAAGTATAAAATGTGTAACAGCGTCAAATAGGTTCAGAACACCACATCTATTATAGAATGAGATTTAGTGTATTCAGCGTTTAGGAAAACAGACATCTTCTGCTTTCACCTAAAGTGGAGTTAATGTTAAATGAAAGTCCGAATTTGCGTGTTTTGTTAATGAACACAGACTATCAAGCAATTGGCTTTCAAAACAGAACGCGTTCCAAGCATTTCCTAAGCGCTTACCTGGCCAGGCACTGTCGGACGAGGTGTCGGGTGATACGAGGCAAGTACAGAGAAGAACCCCTGTGCCGTGGTCCTGCTTCCCCCTCAGAGTGCCCTCAGACCCCTCTGCAGCCCGCCCGGACACACCTACGGAGCCGGCACCATGCTCCCCACCACCTTACAGCCGAGGAGACCAAGGCTCAGAGGTTGAGGAGCCAGCCCAGCGGAATCAGACAGAGGAAGCTACACTGTTCGATGTCACTTCTATGCAGAATCTTAAAAAGCTGGGATCATAGAAAGAGTGAGTAGAGTGGTGCTTATCAGGGGTTGGCGGTGGGGGGATGTTGGTACAACTTCCAGCTGTAAGATGCAAAAGCGCTGGGGATCTCATGTACAGTATCGTGATTATAATTTAAAATCTTGTATGATACGCTTGAAGTTGCTAAGAGAGTAGATGTGAAGTGTTCTCACAACGAAAGAAAATGGTACCTACGGGATCTGACATGGGCGTCAGCTACAGCTAAGCAGCGATTGTTTTGTGATGTGTGTGTCAATGAATACACTCATTGCACACCTTAAATTTACAGTGTTGCATGTCAATTATATCCCAATAAAGCTGGGCATGAACAGGTGTCATGTTCAATATGAAGTGGCAGTCGCTCACCCTTCCAGACTCAAACATTCAAAGTAACTGCATTAAAAATAGCCAACACTGGTCTTTTCTAAAAATAAACCGTCTTGACATTGGGATTCCTATTTTTCCAGGGATGACCCCGAGGGTCAAGCACCCTGATATCTGAGGCCACGAGCACAAGTGCATTGCCTGTCACTCTTTGTAAAGACATGGCAAAACCACGGATTTGGGGGATTTGGGGAAAGCATTTGTATTTCCAAGTATTTCTCTTGGAAACCATTGAGCCCAGATGTCACAGAAATAAAAGTGATTTAAGGTTGTCAAGAAGTACTTTCAGCCTTTCTCGAGGAAGCCCTTGAGGGTCAGGAGAGAGATGTCAAGAGAAGGGAGATGTTTCTGCTCAGCAATACATCGGGGTCTGGAGCAAACTGAATCCATGGGCAATTCCAAAATATGGGGTGTTTCTGCAACAGCAGCTTTACCAGCTACAAAACCATTAAATTAAAATCAGCTTCAGAAATACTATTTTGAAAACACTTAGTGGTTGGGAAATTAAAGCCGTACTGTTGCTCTCACATCAGTTTCATGTGTTTTTATCTACTTTTCCCTGAGTTTCAAGATAATAGGATTCTACTTCCTACCCCCACCTCCCCCCAAAAAAGCTCTCTTTATTTTGGATATTTCATCTGAGTAATTTAATGCTAAATTAAAGTTCATAAACCTTCATGATTCACAAGGATTTTATTCTCATTTAAACTCTGGGCAGCTTCCAACTTTGTAACACCTCCCCTCCTGTTTTTACCTGGCAGCCGCTTACACAAGAATAAAAAAGTCAAGTCCTCTAACTCTTTAACTAAGCCTGACTTTATGCATTTCCATTTTACATGTCAACATGAAAAGTAATCACTTTTAATAAATAATAGTTAAAGCCACTTACAAATTTGCTGTTAAAATCACTCTAATTCTACTCTGAAGCACAAAGAAAACACAATTAGATTTCATTTTAAAGACAAAGTACGCTCACACCTTTATAGAGCTGCACAAACTCACGTAAACTGCTCTGTGCACGAATCTCCCTTCGCTTCTGCTTGCGGCTGGATTGCAGGAAGATCTCAGGTTGAAGGCTGCCTGAGTTCAGAGTCTGGTGTGCCCTCGCCCATCACAAGGAGATGGGACAGAGAGCTGTGCAACATGTGACAAAAAACAGCCCCCATGGTGACCACAGATAAAATAATAACTGCTAATCGTATCACAACAATTACCTAGGAGATAACAGCCAACCACGCTCCTAGAATCTGGCTGTGCATCCTGAACACACCGTCTCACACAATCCTCACAACACCTCTACTGTACACGTCGAATACCCCGTTTAATGATGACATGGAGCCTCAGAGAGGACAGGTAGCTGCCCGCGATCACACACCAAGGAACTGGAAGCTACACCCCTTAGTCCCAATGTCCAAAGTAGCAGGTTGATTGAATTAATGGTTCTAATTAAGGGACTCCCTGTACCCTCCCCACTGCCCCATAACTTTGTAGTCTCGTCCATTCTGATTCTGGGCCAAGTGACTTGCTTGAACCACTGGGACGGTAACGAACTTGACATCAGGAAGGAGGTCACAGATAGCACATGGGACTCTGCCCTGTCTCTTGCTTCCCTACAATCACCGTGAGACCCAAGGCCACGTCAGCCTGAGGATGTGTGGGCCAGCGATCTGGAGGGATGCAAGCTATAATCACAGGGGTGGGCTGTCCCAGTCAAGGCTGTGCTCGTCCTACCAACCCTTCAGCTGACCACGGACACACAAGCAAGCCCAGCCAAGACCAGCTAAACCTGGCCCAGCACACGCAAAACCACCTGGCTGACCTATAGACCCATGAGAAAGAAAAAAATGGTTTTTTTCAGCTGCCATGTTTGGGGTGGTTTGTTAGACAGCAATAGAGCTCCTACCCACCACTCTGAACTGCCCACTAGGGAGCTCTTTTGGGGACCTGTGGTCAGCTGAATAATGGTCCCTGAAGATGTTCAGGTCTTATTCTCCAGAGCCCATGAATGTTTCTTCATCCAGCAAAAGAGACTCTGCAGACATGATTAAGTTACAGACCTTGACATGGAGTGATCATCCAGGTGGGCCATAAATACAATCACAACGGTCCTTACAAGCAGGTAGCTGAGGAGACCTGACACGTGTCACGTGAAGCCAAACAGTATGCTGCTGGTTTGGAAGAGGAAGGAAGGGCCATGCTCCAAGGCCTTGTAAGGAGCACAGTTCTATGAGCTGGAAAGCCTCCTCCCCTAGAGTCTCTGGGGACAGTGAGGCCTTGCCAATACCTTGTTTCCATCCAGTAAAGCCGATTTCAGACTTCTGGCCCCCAGAACGACAAGACCATAAATACGTGCTGCTTTGAGCCACCAAGTCTGCGGTCATGTTACAGCAGCAGCCAGAGGAAACTCACACACACATCCATTTTAGGAAAACGGAAATACTAACTCCACTCTTATTGGTGTTGGACTCCATTTCATGAAAACAAAGTTTAATCACTCTCCAGTCTACAAGGGACTGACCCCAAGGCCTGGAGGCTAAGA
The DNA here is from genome assembly GCF_003254725.2 of Canis lupus dingo. Lineage (NCBI taxonomy): Eukaryota > Metazoa > Chordata > Mammalia > Carnivora > Canidae > Canis > Canis lupus. Next base: position 39,012,061 of record NC_064270.1, on the reverse strand, counting down.
TGAGCACAGGAGGTAAACAGACGGTATGCAGCTGGTGCTCGTCGACCCATGGGAAGGACATGGGGGTAAAAGACACGGCCAGCGCAGGGCAGAGGCCTCAGGAAGCTTCTGGCACTGAGAGTTGACCCAGTTCATGCCGCTCAGACATCCCCGGCCAACTTCTTTTTAAAAACCGCCCTCTCTAAGAATGAAAGAGTCTTTAGAAACCCACAGACTCATTTAAGATAATGGCATCAGTTAGTCTAGTGCCTCCTGGTACAACTTTCTGCACCGTCCCAAATGGCAGCTGCTGGCCACACGTGGCTTTTAATCACATGAGAAGTGGCTACCATGACTAAGGAACTGGATTTTTATATTTTACTCAATTTTATTCATTTACATCTGAACGGTGTGATGGTTAATCTTGCGTCAACTCGACTGGGCTCTGGGACACCCCGACTGCTGGTCAAACATCCCTTCTGGTTGTGTCTGCAAGGGCTTCTCTGCCTGAGATTAGCATTGAATTCGGTCACCTAGCAGAGCGACCGGACCTCATCAATGTGGGCTGCCTCGTCCCATCTGGCGAGGGCCCCCACAGAACAGGAAGGCAGAGGAAGGATGAATTCGCACTCTCTTCTTGAGCTGGACATCCATCTTCTGCCCTCGGACGTCGGTGCTCCTGGTTCCCGACCTTCCAACTCCGACCGAGTCCCACCACCAGCTTTCCTAGGGCTCCGTCCTGCAGACGGCAGAAAGAGACAGCGAGACTGGGACTGTTTCTGGAGAACTCTTGCAGAAAGACGTGGCCGCATGGGCCTGGCAGCCTCCACGACGGGCAGGACGGGTTAGTCGGTGCAGAAGTTCAGGCTCACAGAACCGGGGGACGTCTGTCTGTGTGGTGCGGTCCCGGTGAGCTGTCGAGGTGGAGCAGATGAGCGGCGTACGGCGGCTCTGCCCTTTACTGCAGGTGGAGCCATCACGAATGAGGGCTCTCGGTCTCCTCACCCACTGGGACCAACATGATCTTCCTCAAGATCGCCGTGAGGATTACAGATAATCTGCATAAGATTCTAAGCATGGCGCTTAAAAATCCAATACAACCAAACATGGAAGCTACCCTGAGTAGAACCAACTCTCCTTTCCATGATTCAAAAGTCACTACCTCAGTTCAGGCAACTACAACAAACTACCCCAGACTTGGGGGGGGGGGGTTTGTAAGCAACAGACATTCATGTCTCAGGTTTCTGGAGGCTGGAAATCCAAGATCCAGGAGCCAGCACGGTCAGGCTCTGAGGAGCCTTTCCTGGGTTGCTGATGACCGTTGTCTCCCTGCTGTAGCCTCGAATGGCGGAGGGAAGCTGAGGGAGCTCTCTCTCACAAGGGCACGGACCCCACTCACGAGGGCTGCACCCTCAGGACCTAATCGCCTCCCAAAGGCCCCACCTCCTAACAGTGTCACATCGCGAGTTAGGATTTCCACACAAGAAGGTGAGGGGAGCACCGTCGGACTTGCAAGGCCCCCAAGTAACAGTATCCAGTCGAATGCACCTATCAGCACCGCGCTAGGCTGCAAATGCCCAGAGACTCAAGAATCTGTCTTAAAAACCTGGGCAAGGGTGCATGGGCGGCTCAAAGATTGAGCATCTGCCTTCAGCTCAGGGCATGATCCTGGGGTTCCAGGATCGAGTCCCCGCATCGGGCTCCCTGCAGGGAGCCTGCTTCTCCCTCTGCCTGTGTCTCTGCCTCTCTCTGTGTGTCTCATAAATAAATAAATAAAATCTTTAAAAAAAAAGAAAAGAAAGAAAAGGAAAGGAAAGGAAAGAGATAAGAAAAGTAAAGAAAAGAAAGAAGAAAAGAAAAGAAAGAAAAAAAAGAAAAGAAAAAAGAAAAGAAAAGAAAGAAAAGAAAAGAAAGAAGAAAAGAAGAGAAAAGAAAACAAAACAAAACAAAACAAAACAAAACCTGGGCAAGCCAGCTTTGCTGTGCGTGGCCTTTGCTCTGCCTCAGCCCGCCCTACTGTGGGGGCACAGGACCACTCAGGCCCAGACCGGGTCACGAGGGCAGGGAATGGCTACCACGCCACGGTGACCACACGGCTCAGGATAAAGGGCCGGTGCCTGATGCTCAGGAGGCGTGGCCCGTGTCTGACACAAACCGGGGGCTGCAGGGGTGGCTGAGCTGCCTCTGCAGTCCCCAGCTGGGGCCCCGAAGCCCAAGGCCTGGCTGCAGCTTCCTCTTCTCAGCATTTCTCCTCCCAAAGCACTCTGGCTGAGGCACCCTCGACGGAGAGTCCCTCTAGGTCTCTGCCCTGGAGGTGGGACCACGGGCACCTGCTATGCATCCAAGAGCTGGGTACAGAGGGTGTGTTCACCTGTGGCTGCTGACTCACCTGTCACTGACTCCTGCACAGATGTGTCCACAGCACGGCCCTGGCTGTCACCACAGAGAAGATTCCGGGCTGTGCCCACCACCTTCCCCGCCCAGAATCAGTAACTATGGCAGCGTTTGCCTTCCACGGGGATGTGTTACATCGGAGACCTCAAAGCTCTTTCCAAACCCTTTCTCTTTAACCTTCCCCGACAGCTTGGGAGAGGATGGCGATGATGCCTCTTTAGTCTCCTCTCAGGTCCCGGAAACCTGAAGACGTATCAGTGTCAACGTCGCCCAAACTCACAGAGCAAAGTCAAGTTCACAGTTACGGCCAATCCCAATGTTAAAACCAACAATAATCAGGGCAGCAAATAACTACTGGGAGCTGGCACGTGTCAGGCATGTGCCATGTGTCACCCTGTTTGACTGTGACCACAGCGCAGGGGGCAAATATCACCACGACCTCCACCCGACAGGTGACCTGAGGCTCAGGGAGGCAGAGGGACTGGCCCAAGCTCTCGGTGCTGCTAAGGATGGGAGCCAGGCCTCAAACCGCCATCAGTGAACGCACCCGACCTGTGCTTCACCTGGCCTGTGCCTTCCTCCCCACGCGGCTGTGGCCGAGCAGCAGCCCCCGGCTCTGCCTGCCTTCGGGCCCAAGGCCACTGACCTGGGCCAGGACGCCAACCAGGAAACGCAGCGCTGGTGCTGGAGGGGAGGGAGCTCCCAGGATGACAGCAGCCCTGCTGTGACTCTGAGTCTGGGGCCCAGGAGGACGACCAAGTTGGGGGCTGGTCATGAAGCAGGGCTCTGCTCTGGAGCCCAGTGGGAGCGGAGGCCCCGGAGGGATGCTGGGAAGAGGCAGGCCAGGGAGAAGGCGGGGCCCGCAGAGAAGAGAGGGAGGCAGGGGGTGAAGGCACAGAGGAGGTGCATGCACAGCCTGGGAGGCACTCATGGTGCCCAGGGTGGGAATCAGAGGGATCGGCGTCTCCCCGAGGACGCCTCCCTGTCATCCCCAGATGGTCACTCAGCCCTGCCTGGGGGCTGCTCCCTCACAGGGAAGCTCATACAGCCAGAAACAGGCTCCTGGGGTGGGGTGACATCGGGGTCCACCAGAGCCCTCGGCCTCTCGGGGCACAAAGCACGCTTCTCCACCCTCCCCTGGCGCCACATCTGCCACCTTTTGCCCCAGACAATGCATGATCCTCCTTTCCCTCTTTTACTCAGTTCTGAGTAATCCCTACCCTGTGGTCTAACACTGGTTCCCCCAAGCATGGTCATTCACCCGTCTGGCCTGGTCCCCGCCACGTCCCCACGGCCACGTGGCGAGTCACCCCCTAGCATCCCTGTGTCTGGCTTCCAGGCAGAGGCTAAGCATTTAACAGGGTGAGAGTGAGACACACACCAGGGGCAAGTGGAGAGTCACAAATCTACGGATTATTATCCTGGTAAGAAAAGGAAGGGGCTGGGAATTGATAATAAAGCGTTCCCCAAACAGTAACCATGACAACCAACAGCACGAGAGGGATTTTATGCCTCTTCCAAGTTTTATGAGGCACACAACACGGCTCTTTTATGGACTCTGGCATTAATTATGCTCATCATAGGACAGAGCACACTGAAACGGCGAAGGTTCCTCACCCATGGGGCTTCCTTAAATTCATGTACGTTGCCCATAAAAGTTTAAGGAAGTAATTAGGAAGATTCCCACTTGGGTCGCTTTATTATTTAAAAATTGATAAGACAAGGTACTAAGGTCAAAATATCAGTTTAAACAACAGACAGGAACAGGAAGAGGAGGGGTACCGTGGAATTTTAGGCAGAACAGAATATCGACTCAAAGCAATGATGAATTTCCTATCAGATAATGACACACACTTAGAAATACTTATGAGGAGGGGAAAATATTTTGCCTTGAGACTCAAAACGACAGCAGATGGTGATGCGAGCGCCGAGCGATGTGTCCAGGGTGCACTCGCTCAGAAACAGGGTGGAAGGCACGCGGTCCCCCTGAGGCTCCCTACCTCCCGGCTGCGCTCATTTCCACGGTCTTCCCCGGGCTCCGCTCTGATGAAGTCAGCCGCCGACGCTGCTGGAACATCACCTCTTGTCCTAAGAGCCCAACGTTCAGGGTTTTCTGCAAGAAGAAAGGCGTACACAGTTGCACCCTCTGAACTTTGTGCTGTGATGAAGTCACACTAAGGCCATTCCACCCTCTCAGGGCGTAGAGATTAAAACAGAGACGTGCTCCGTGTCCACAGGCCTGCCTTTGGGCGAGCTTGCCACGAGCCCCACGCATACAGAGTCACTTCTCGGGTACACAGGACTTCTGCCTGGACACAGCAGATCAAACACTCGCTGCTTCCTCTGTTCCTGCCCCAAGCCCATGAAGATGACAGTGAAAGAATAAAAAGGAACAGCCCCCACGAGGACAAAGACAAGATAGACGGGGAGGCCGGCAGCACTGAGGGGCCAGAAGGCAGGCTGGCGGGAGCTACTGACTTTGCAGAGGGGAGGAGGCTGAAGTCAAAGCCTTTCTGGGGAGATGCGGGGGTGCAGTCAGGAATCCCAAAGTATGGGACCGGGAAGCCCCACTATTCTGAGGAGCACAGATGGGCCTGAAGATGGGAGGTGTCGTGAAAGTTCTCTCGAGGAGCAGCTCCGGACCCTCCTGGCCCAGGTCTAACAACCCCCCCACCCCAGGAGAACACAAGAGATGCCTTCTGAGGAGAAGAATCACAGAGGCTTTAGATTCCAGGATTTGTGGCCCACCTGGAAATAGGGGCAAAATAAGGCACAAAAACAAGAGCATTAAGTAAAAGCCAATGTTCAGCCTGAGGCCTCTGGCACCCCCACCCTGGGCTCACAGAGCGCGGAGAGCCAACTCATACCCCACGTTATAGACGAAACTGTGTCCCCCAAAATCCATACGCAGAAGGCTTGACCCCCTATTTGATATTTGTTTGTTTTTGTTTTTGTTTTATTTTTTTTCCCTATTTGATATTTGGAGAGGGACTGTGACAGAGGTGGTTATGGGTAAATGTGCTCCTGAGAGTGGAGCTCTGACACCACAGGACTCGTGACCTCATAACAGGAGGAAGAGACACCAGTGATGTGGGCCCAGAGAGAAAAGACCACATGAGGACACAGCACAAGGTGGCTGTCCATGAGCCGAGGAGGGAGCCCCTGGGAGAAACCAACCTGCTGGTACCTTGATCTTGGACTTCCAGCCTCTAGGATGACAAGGAAATAAGCATCTGTTGTTACGCTACCCCATCTGCAATGTTTTGTTGTACCAGCTCTAGCAAACTCATACACCCCGTGAGCAGGAGATGAAGGGTTCCTTTCTAGGAAACACCTGCTCAGGAGGAAAAATTCACAAACAGTGAGAACTGCAGATTCCCAATAAAGTGAGCAGATTCAGCAACGGTCCACAGGGAACCACCAGTCCGAGAGTGCCACCTGCACAAAGCTCCAACCAGCTGCTTGGGGCCTCTCTCTTCAAAACCAGTGGGCAGTCACGAACCACCAGGCCAACGAGAAAAGGCTACGGGCATGAAACCAGCCCAATGAAAGAAAAGTAAACTCAGAGGCAGCAGGCACAATGCAGGGATCCAAAGAGACATACTGTGGAGTAAAACCGATGATCTGTATCTTCAGAAGGGAGAGGGAGATGGTGCATCCACAAAAGAAGAACAGGCATGCATAAAACAAGAACATTTAGGTCATGAGAGAGCACTCTAACAACTCATAAGCATAAGAGCAGAATTAAGGGAAAATCCCTAAAGTTTTGAAAGATAAAATTAAGGATGTATTCCCAGAAGGTGTACAACAACAAAACACAGTGATAGAAAATGGGAGTTAAGAAATCAGATGACTCATCCAAGAGGCCCAATATTTGAATGATAGGAATTCCTGAAAGAGAGGACAGGAAAAAAAAAAAAAAAAAAAAAAACAAGAAGAAATTATCAAATAGCATAAGTCAATGGAAAGTCAAAAACAACCCAAAAATGTAAGTAGTCATATATGCCATTGTTTAGATACATCGGCTTAAATTTCAGAAGAAAGCTAAAAGGTGACGCTTTTCTGTAGGGACAAGAATCTAAGGAGAGAGAAGCAGTAGTACTATTGACTTTCACACTGCATATATTCACTATCTCGGCTAAAAAGTCAAAAATTATTGAAAAAATGAAACATTACAAATCAATCTAAAGTTCCTTTCCTAAGAAAAGTCTTTTTCTGGTTTCATGCTTTTACATGAGCACCTACAGAAACCATCTGTTATTATTTTTATTTAACTTGTACACAATTGATGCATCAATTTAACTTCCTTTTTTAATTTTTATGTATTTATTTTAAAGATTTTATTTATTTATTCATGAGAGACACACAGAGAGAAAGAGGCAGAGACACAGGCAGAGGGAGAAGCAGGCGCCATGCAGGGAGCCTGATGTGGGACTCAATTCCAAGTCTCCAGGATCAGGCCCCGGGTTGAAGGTGGCGCTAAACTGCTGAGCCACCCCAGGCTGCCCTTAACTTCCTTTTTTGAAAAAATTAATTCATGAGAGACACAGAGAGAGGCAGAGACACAGGCAGAGGGAGAAGCAGGCTCCCTGGGGGGAGCCCGGTGTGGGACTCGATCCCAGGACCCCGGTATCATGACCTGAGCCAAAGGCGGACACTCAACCACTGAGCCACCCAGGAACCCCTCATTTTTTAATTTCCAGTGGAGCTCCACGATACTGGATCGTCCTCACTCGTGGACCCCTGAAGCAAAGCCTCCCCAGACACTTGGGTTCTTTGGGAGCTTCGCATGACAGCTGGAAGTGAGAGCGGCCCAGCCACAGACTGGGGACAACTCACCGACACAGCCCTGCCTCCAGGAGGGAAGAGAGTGTGAGTCCAGAGGAGGAGCTTTGAGGACTCCTGCAGGCCATCGCTTTCAGGGCCACACTCACCGAATCCATCCCTTCTGTGCTCTCCCTGCTCTGATGACAAAGCTTTAAACCCAAGCCAGCTTCCTGCCCACCTGTCTTCATAAACATGGCTTTTATTTTTATAGTCTTTGGGGCATGTGCTATTTCATATTATTCACACCATCATAATTCTGTATTAAACTCTGGTTGAAGAAAGGCCCAGCTGGTGATAAAGACAAACAAATAAAATAATATTGAGAGCCACAATGAAAGAGAAACAGAAAAAAAGAATCCTCGACTCTGGATTTCGAGGATTAAATACGGATAATAATAGCCTGTATCCCTACGACACACTTCCGTTCACACACCCCAAATGCACGGGGAGCTGTCATTCAGGGGTTAAGAGCAGGTCACCTGTAGGAGCGGGGCTGGGGGCTCCATGAGAGCTGAGCCCAGGAGCTGAAGGTCTGCACCCACCTGACTCCACCACCAGACCCCAGGCTGTTAGAAACTCCGTTCCCTGTTAGGGACTCAACAGTCGCAACGGACTCAAATGGGTCATACTTGAAACTTACAAAAAACAATCAAAAACATAAGGTAAGGAAAAGGTCAATATGGGGCCAAGGCCCATGGCCTAAATATTATGTCCATTGGCATAAAGTCCTGGCAGCATCTAAGGACCAGAGAATTTGGGAATTTATAGGACTCCACGCTTACAACCCCCCTCCTCATTTGCATGTATTTGCTGGAGTTGGGTGGCAATACCCCAGTTAGGCGGTAGGTCCCCATTCAACATATTGAACTTCTTTATTTCAAGGAGTTTTTCATATATTTTCCTAGCTAATCCATCTTTAGGTTAAATATTCTATTTTCTGAGTGTAGTAGATTGAAAAATGTCACTCCTCAAAAAAAAAAAATCTATGTCCCCCAGACCCACAGAATGTGATATTATCTGGAAATAGGGTCTTTGTAGGTATTTAGTTAAGATGAGGCCAGACCGGATTATACGAAGAGAAGAGGACACACACACAGGGAAGATGGCCATGTGACAACAGAGGCAGGGAAGGGGTGATGTGGCCACAAGTCAAGAAACATCAGAAGCTACCAGAAGCTGGAAGGGTCAGGAAGGCTCCTCCCTTGGAGCTTCTGGAGGGAGTGCAGCCCTGCTGACACTTGACTTTGGACTTCTGGCCTCCAGACTGTGACAGGATAAAGTTGGTGTTTTAAGCATCCCCCTCATTTGTGGTGCTTTTTTACAGCATCCCCAGAAAGAGAAGATGTATATGTATTTCATGAAAACATAAAAGGGAAGAATCGGGCTTCTATAAACTCGCCACATGATCTATGTTAAGCAAGCAGACCATGAACTGCTTTCTACTAGCACAACCATCTTTCGGAACAGACAGCCGGCACGTCCCTCACCTGTGCTTGGGACAGCAGGTGTGAAGGCGACTGTGATCCGGCCTTCGTCCTCCGGAGGATGCGGACCAACCTGCCGCCCAACACCAGCCCTCCGTCTGTCCTGCGTGGCACACAGGGCACGGCCGAAGCTGTCACTCAAGTGCTCCCCATGCTGCTGGGAACGCTCGCAAGAAAAATACTTTACCAAATACTTTATTCTTCAGGAAGACGTCCACTTAATAATGGGAAACTACAGGTTGGTGCCTGTCAAAATTATTTCCTTTGGGCTTCATTATATATTTCTCTGCTTCATTTGAAGGCTCAGGGAACTTGGTGTAAGATGACCCTACTTCCCCTCTAAAATCTATGTGGCCACATCAAGGTTAGAATTACTTTTCCAAAGATCTCACTACATTTCTGGCTTCCCTCGGCTTTATTAATAATGCATCAGGCAAGCACATGACTTCCCTTCCGGTTTTATTTCCTAACTTGAATAATTTGGAAATAACACCGGGACCTTTTGGCTGGACACTCCAAAAGTGATGTGTAAGTAGAGGCTTACAGCAAAGCCATGCACACATCTCCCAGGGTCCCCACGGGGCGGATTTTGAACTCGGCAGTTGTACATGTACAAGCACCATATAGATACACGTACACACACGTGTACAGACACACATGCGTGCACATGTAAAAAAAGAGGCTTCCAAACACTCTGCTACACACCCTCACTTCAAATAAAAGGGCGCTGCTCCTGAGTTGATTTTGACAGTTGATGGAGTAGGATAAAGCCGCCACCACTTAGGCTTAGCAGCCTAAGCTCCTTGTGCTGCTCAAGGACCGTGTGACCTTGAGAAAGTACTTTGACCTCTCTGGACCCCTGCTGAGCATCTGTAAATACAGGTAACATCACCCCCCTCAACATGTTGCTGGAAAAGTCGACCTGGACCCGGGACGTGACGCCCCCACCAAGTAGGGCTCAGCTAGAGCTACACCCTATCCCTCTTCCCAACACCCGCTCAGTCAAATTTTTCCTTTTTTCTGGAAAACAGCCACAGACAATTATCCTTCAAGGGGACAAGAAGCAACACTTCCTGAATACTTATTATGTACTAGTCAGCAGAGCCGTGGGATTTACCTGCTAGTTCATTTGAAATGTCACATAACACACGCAAAACAACAGCCGTTGGAGGTAATTTGAATTTCCAGAGACAACCTGCTTTTAAAACTCGCTTTTCAAAACATCATGAAAAGCACTAACTAATTACCAAGTCCTGCAGTGAGGCCACGGTGAACTTGCCAGAAGCGGGCAGCAGGCCTGGGGAAGGTGGCGGAGTTGGTGGGGGCAGGAGTGTCCAGAGGAGTGAACACCGGCACCCACACCCCGCGCCGCTCTCTGCGCCTGGCACTCTGGCCGCACCGTTCAATAGTTTAAGCGCATCTGCCCCTTGACTCAGAAACTTCTATTCTAGGACCGAATGTCACAGAAATGCTGGCGTATGGGCACCACGATGTATGTCCCATCGTGTTGACTTTGAGATGGTTTAAAACAGCAAGCAACTAGAAATCACCGCCGCGGGACTCATTAAACAAATTACAGGCCTTCCGTCTACTGCGATTCCAGGCAGCCTGTTAATAGAACGGGGTGGATCTCCAAGCACTAATGTGCAACAATTTCCAAGACACACTGGGGAAACGGTCCAAGTGGCAGCACAGGACACACATGCCCCTGTTTTCCGTGAGCTCTGCACACGTGCACGTGGGTGTGCATTTACCCGCTGGCTCCCTTCAACCCAAGGCTGCGCTTGCCTCTGGGCAGGGCACTCGGGGTCTGCGATGGGAGGGAGGGAGGGAAGTGCACTTTATGTTCTACTCCTAAATGGACGGCTGTGGGATTGTTTACCAATCTGGAGAAAATACATAAAAAAGCCATTAATTTGTTTTAACAGGCAGTACTGAGTGCTTATGATGCACAAAATGTGAACTAGAGTCGGGAGCTAAAGTCGGGGACCTGGTGTGAGATCCAATGGCATGTAACCCCTAACCCCTTGTCCACAGAAAGGGTCTGGGAAGTCGCTATTTTGTGGTAGTTGGTGATGCTCACTTCTCGTGGGGATTGCTGTGCTGGGATGCAGGGAGTGGTCAGGAGACTCACCACCCAGGAAAGGTCACCCTACAGGCCTCTACCAAATTCTACCAAATTTTGTGCTTCAAACAGCGCGTGTACTAAAGACATCAGGCCTTGGAGCCGCCCATCCCCTCGCAGGGGACACAGCGGTGGCCAGTCTTTCAGAACCAGAACCCCGCGTTTCATCTGTGATGTTATTCCCCATTTCCAAAGTTCTAAGAAGCTCACTGCTATGTGGTTAGTGGGAACGAGGCCCCCACCAACACAGCCCCCTCCCCAGACAGCCCCACGTGCTGGAGGCACAGCCAGCTGAGAGGCACAGATCCAGTCCCGAAAATGAATAAATACAAATTCCAGACAATTCCATTCTTCTCTCACTAGCAAGGGGGAAAAAAGTGCATGTGGCTTTGTGAAGTAATGCATATTCAGAGAAAAAAGTTTAAATCTGCCATTCATGGGATGTTATGATGTGTAAGAAGACGTGCACAGCTCGCGACAATTATCTCATGGCAACTCTGTAGTTTTGTTGCCTTGAGCTTTCAAGAGTTTGACTTTTCTCCCACTGGAAGGGGTGGGTAAGTCCACCTGGTGTGCTCTCTGCCTCTGGTCCCACCAGTCCTGCAGGATCCTTCCGCGCTGCCCTTCCCACGAAGCCCCAGGACCCCCGCCAGCCACCCAGGCCTCTCCATCTCGCCCCCTCCCTCATGGAAACCGTGCCCCTGACTTCTTTTGAATGAGGACCCAGAGACCATCACCAGATGGTCCCTCGACGCAGGGGTTGAGGGGCTCACCTTCATTCATTTGCCCCATTACAGTCCTGAGCCGCTGGAGGCAAAAAAGGAGGGAGATCAAATGTCTACCTCATCCCTCTTGGAGAATGTGGCTCAGGTGTCTGCACCACCAGCTGGCTGACCCCACGCACCACAAGCCGGCGCCTCCCACCCAGGCCAAGCTGCCTGGTCAACCACAGCCTCCGCTGAGGGCAGGCCTCAAGCTATTACTTTTATTTCTATTATTATTAACATCGCCATCACCTCCCATCAATAACCAGCCTGAGGCTGACCAGTCTCACCAGAAATTGCACTTGACACAAATTGGGAGGTTCTGGGCAAGAAAACATCCCTCCGCGGGGGAGCGAAGCAAACATTTAGACTGGGGTTGGGGTTGGGGTTGGGGGGGGTCGATTGAAAACTGAAACCTGAAAGATGGAGCCAGCTTCCATCCTAAACTCCTGCTGCCCCCAGGTGGGGAAATCGTTGCTGTTCCAACTGTCGGAGGACAAACGGGGCTGGGAGAGGAGCCAAGGGGGAGGGTTCACGGTCAGGATGAGTTCATCCTCCTCAAATGACAAACCCACTCCTGCCTTAGGGCTCTCAGGAAGGAAAAAAAAAAATCCTTTTAATATCCCTTTTCAACCCCTAACTATTTTTCTAAATTGGTGCAGAAAAATGAGAAGCTGGAAAGGCGGTCCCATCGGGCTGCACCGCGGCACGCTGGAGGACCCCAGGGTGACGGTGCTGGACATACCGGGGGGCTCCAGCCAGGGGGGTGTCCCAGACCATGGACGTAACCCCAGCCACTGACGGGAGGGTTCTCTTTCAAAAGGCAGCACGTGACCCCTTCAAAGAGAGCCGCCTCTACCTGAGCAGCCCGGACCTGCAGCCTCGGCCCCAGAGGCGTCAGCACGTGGACAGCTCCCAGAGCCGCAGGGGGACTTCCCCGCCACCTTGTTTACCACTGCAAGTCCCCAACAAGTCACAAGGGAAGATAAGATGCAGCACGTGCCTGTTATGTTCAGGATGAGACAAAGCACAAAATTCGGGCTGCAAAGGAAACTTGGTGTTTGCTGAGAGCAGAAGAAGTGACAGTTTATTAAAAAATATGGGCTGTACCGGGGAAAAAGTAATATTGGATTTTATGATTATTTCATACTGGGAATTGTTACATAGTTCCATGCCTGTTTATTGTATAACTACAGATTGCAATAATACATTTTGTAGCCTGTAAAGTTCTGAACAAGCAATTTTTACATAGCTACATTTAGTCGGTTGGGGTTGTATTTTTTGTTTTTTGTTTTTTTCTTTAAAAAAAAAGGAGGAGAAAAAGCTCATGTTAAGAAGAGAAAATAAGCTTTTGGGAGAATAAAAGCTACAATAATTTTCCCCATAATTTCCTTAGAGTCTGACAGAGCCTGCTTTAACAGTTTTTCTCTGATGCTCACATGCACCAAGCAGCTTGGCAGGTCACTTGGTCATTTGCTAGAATTAGTCCTTCATGGAGCTTTTGGAAAACCAACAAATGGTCAGCCCCAGGAGCTCTCTCTGGACTACAGAACTGTGGGCAAACTTTTTTTATTTATTCACAGAAGTTCTTCAGCATCTTCCATGGCCGGGCAGTAGGGTGGACACTCGGTGCAGGATTCTGAGTGAAAACCACATGTGACTTCTGTCATTGAAGAATTTACAGACGAGGAAGAAACAGCGATCATCTGAGTAAGTCACACAGTATCCTGCAAAGGCACAGCTAGGATCATTCTACAGAGGCAAGTGCATGGGCCACTGGGACCCAGAAGAGGCTGCCAGTCAGTGACCAACCAATTCCAAATTCTGATCAGAATCCATCCTTGCCAGAGGGGAGTCTGAGTCTCCAAATACAAAACAGTATTTCCATGGACAGCAACGTTTTAGTACAAAATGGTTTAGTGTCCAAAGTAGCTAATTCTCTCATTGCAAACACCTAAGCCTCTTTAGGACAGCGCCAATGAAAGAGATAAGAACCATATTAAATCTTCCAACAGAGCCATGAGGCTCTTATCTCGGAGCACCCCGTAAGCCTGCAAACCCTTCCACCTCCAATGTCCTGCCATTTCCAGGAAGCCCTTTCATTGGAGGTTAAAATAAATTACTGCCTTGGTTTCAGGAAAGAGCATGACACAAACGAGATAATATCAGGTAATACTTCGCCCTGAGTTTTAATAAGAAAGTCAGCTCTGTTTGTTGGAATGCCCATGTTGAGACCCATGAACTCACACGGAAAGACGCCACATACGCTGCCTTTCAACACATCCTGACTGTCGAGGTCTTCCTTCTACACAGACATTTCCTTCAGGGAGAACAAACGCTCAATTACCCAGGCAGCTCCTGGATGAGTCCCAGAAGGGACAGAAGGGGAGGGGTGGCCCCTGAAACCAACTCCTGTAACAAGCACTTTATTAGGACAAGGTCTGAACATGATGAACTATTTTGCCAACATCGGTGCTCTCTCGGAGCTGGGGGTGCTCCAAGCTCCAAACCCACTCTGGAGTGCTGTAAACACATGTGATTTGGTCTCAGAGAATCAGAGCTCTTGGGGATCCTCCAGCCCTGGCAGTAAGAGGACAGTGGCCACTTACAGAGTGAATGTGTACCTGCCCTACAGTCCTAGAGGAACACACTGGGAAGGGCAAGGAAACACAAGCCTGAGCCCTAACACAACTGGAGTGAGAGAGCAGCCTGTGCCCTGTACCCATCGTGTTCCAGGTAGGACCTCAGGGCCGCACGTTCAGGAGGCTCTATTTCTGATTACTGGCCCTACCTACATCATCTCCTTCCCCTCAAACCAAATGCTGCCCCAAAGCAGATGCAAGAGAGAGAGAAGGTCACCAGGAGACTGGTGACAAGGTGCTTCCCAGACCTGGTTGGAAGGCAGTCAGACTCCAATCATTGCAGGAATAGAAAGAGGCCACACATCTCAGAGAAATTCAGAAATTTCACTGTCTGAAAGTAATGACTGGTGGGGGCCAGGGCACCTCCTCCAAGCTGGCGTTCCCACCTTATTGTATAAAATATAGGTGCATATTTACATGTATATATTTTTTAAAGATTTTATTTATTTATTCATGAGACACACACAGATTGAGAGAGAAAGGCAGAGACACAAGCAGAGGGAGAAACAGGCTCCATGCAGGGAGCCCGACGTGGGACTCGATTCGGGGTCCCCAGGATCACACCCCGGACTTCAGGTGGCGCCAAACCGCTGCACCACAGGGGCTGCCCTTACATGTATATTTTTAAAACAATAGCATAGGAATGCTAAATCAAATCATCTTAATAACTGCATTATAAATTATAAATACATATAAATTTTAAATTATGAATAATTTTACTACTAATAAAAAACATTAGCTCTAGGGTAGAGATAGGAAGACAGAGGCGGGGACAGGGAGGCAAGGTGGGTTTGTTTTCTCAATACACCCCATTTTATATTTGAATTGGGAACCACATACATATTTTCTAAAAAAAAAAAAAAACATGAATACATAACAGGATGAAAATTTAAAACAGCAGTCACTAAGAATCAAATAAACTGAAACAAATAAACTCCCCAGCAAATCAAGTTGGTGGCATGACCACGCAGAGGAAAAATCACTTTGAATGAATCTGAAGCATATTATTTTGGCTGTTCAGTCTTTGGTTAGATATGTAGGGTATGGACATAAAGGAATCTTACACTGCATTCAGTAATCATGTTTTAGCGATGGTATTCATGGTGGATTACCCTCTTCCTGCAGCCAAGTTTCACCCTCCCGCCTCCCTGACTTCAGGCCTGGCCATGTGATTTGCAGGGTGACACCTGCTGAACTCAGCACAGGCCGCATCACTTGATGCAGCACAAAGACTGTGGGTGGGAATGCTGTTGTGTCCACAACGTCTGGGTCTCTCCATCATGACGACTGACCAAGCTCCAGAAAGCAGCCGCCTCGGCCTGGGCCCCTGAGTGAAGACACAGGAACGGAACCACAGCCAACCACGTGGACATGCGGTAAACCTCTGTCGTGGCAAACCACCGAGATCTGGGGGTGCTTCACAGTGTGACCCAGATTCCCTCCACTTATATTGCCTAGGTAATAAGTAGCATAATTCTACACAACAAGGAACATAGTAACTGTGCTATTAGGAACCAAGATTTCCAGTGCAGAAGCGAAAAATATATATAATTAGCTTTGAGTAATTGAGTTAAAAACCTTGTAATGTCTCATTTGAATTGCAGATTAGTGTGAACTTATAGTTTTTTCCTTATCTAAAAAGCATATATTTCTTAACTCTGCTCATTGAAAAGACCTAAGATCAATGACAATCCAGTAGCAATGAGCACCACTGGTACTCAGGTTATGATTCTAAATACCATTTCTCATGGAAAAGAACCAAGGTTCTTTGGAAAAATACCTCATTCCAGGTCTGGAGCAAGAAATGTTCCAAATGAGTCTGAGAACATTTTATTGGCCTGGACACACACACACACAGGTCACTGGGATTTAATCTAAAGGACAGAAGCCAACTGATGGGGCTCTCATTAGGCCAAGAAGGAGGGGAAAAAATGAACATCAAGAAGATTACTGCTAGTTGCAATGTGGTATCTTCAGATTCTACAGAAAAAGTATGATGGTGGAAATGCTGTAGAAACTCCAATAAAATCTGGAGTTAGTTAATATACTTATGTTCCAATGTTGTTTTCTTAAGTTTGACAAATACACCATAGTAGTGTAAGGGAAACTGTGTGAAGAGTATATAGGGATTCTCTTTGTACTATCTTGGCAACTTACCTGGAAGCCTAAAATTATTCCAAAATTTTAAAAAATTATTTTTAAAAATATAAATGACTATGATGGATTTAATTACAATAGATATAAATCTGTGGGTTCATGATGACACTGAAAAAACTCACTGTCTGCCTCTGAAGATTGCTAGGGAAACCAACTCATCTGTATGGATTTTAACAAATAAAGGGAAAGAATAAAACATTTATCTTGCCTTTTTGGTAGAGAGTGTATTCCAGGTGAATCAAATAGTTAATGAGGGCAAGCCTATCTTTATTGGCAGCCCACAGTTAGTAAGTACAAAGGAAATGATAGAATTTTCAAATTACCATGCTGTTATGATAACCATCATAGAGGGTATGGAAATATGGTAACATCTAGAAAAGTTACTGATGGGATTTTCCTCTGATCCAACAACTGCATCTGTAGAAATCTATGCTGGTGCATATTAGACATATGTGCCAAGCTATTTAGTGAAGTATAATTAGTAACAGGAAAAGATTAGACTTAACCCAAATGGACGCGATAGTATATTCACAAAGTGGGATACCACACGGCTGTAAAGTAGAAAAGAGGAATTTCCCTATACATGTATATAGAATGATCTCCAGGATAATATTTGTCGAAAAAAAGCGAGGTAAACAAGAACAGATGGTATGTTCTTTTAAGAAAGATGGAGACATTTTAAAGACATGGAAAATAGATTTGAATATACATATAAAAGTAAAGCAAATAATAAATTAATTTACCTGGCAAATAAATGTATCAAGTTAATATTAAACGAACTTGTGATGGTTACTTTCCAAGGGGGACAGAACAGAGGCAAAAAGGAGAGAAGCTTAATTTTTATTAATACACCTTGTTTTATGGATTCGACTTCAGAAACTGGTAAATATTTTATATGTCTGTGAAACAAAATCGTATTAAAAATCAATCCCCAGAATCCAAAGTAAGTTGAAGCATATGAACATAACTGTGTTTTGAGTTAATGGCATAACCTCTTAGGAATTATTTCAAGTAATTTTAAATCACAGCAAGATAACTCTGCGTCCCTAATGGGATATGGTCCAAAACAGAAAGAACTGCAAGGAAGTCTTCACTGAATTCGGGAGGCCTGCTGTCTGCCGCGGCAGCGGTGTTGGCGGGGAAGAGTGAACGCGGTGCATTACTCTGAGGCTGCTGTGCGTGCCCGCATGGTGTGAGGTGAAGCAAGTCCATAATTTGTTGGTATAATTAGGAAATGGAATTCTTAACCTTAGAGAAAGAGAGATACAACTATAAGACCAAAGAGGTTAAGCAAAAATTCTACGCTCTTTAATTTTAATGGAAACTGCTAGTATGAATCTATAATTTCTTCATTACTAAAATCATAGGTGTGTTTCCTAACCTGGCAATTGAAAAGGTCTAAAAACAATGACCAATCCAGTGGAAACAAGCATTCCCACCCACCCTATTTCCTATGATGCTGTGTCCCACTAAAACTAAACAACCCTTCTTAGAAAACCGTCTGATTCAGCAGGAGAAAAAACGTACAAGATGTGCCTGGAACATTCCGTCTCGGCAGAAAGCAAAGAAGCAACCAAAGATTGAGGTCACATCACAAGGACACAGAATCCAACATGAAGATGCTCCCATAAGCCCAAGATGGGACAATTTCAGAATCAATCAAGGGAAGGACAGCAACCATTTAAACCCATCAAACTGCTCAAAGTCATGAGTTCCTAATGATAATCTGAGACTCACTGGTCACCGCTGGAGCCGCCAGAGGCCGCGTCATTATTTGGAAGTTGGTAAATAAAACATGTAACTCGAGCATTTATCCTGTCTTTCCTGTAAGGACCTCATCTTACGATAACGAACACTCCTTTTTTGTAGAAGTAGCGCATCTAATAAAGGAAGAATTATAATATCACCAGTTTGTAGCCAATCCCTAATAAAGTAATGACTTTGGGCAATGGTCACCACTGGGCTAGGACACCTAAAAGGAGAATCAGAGGTGGAGGAGCACAACATCCACCCTATGGCCACAATCACAACAACGAACCCACAACCCTGAATGTGCACGAAGCTCGAGATCTAATTACTGATTTAGAGGAGTTACAAGGGAGACGTCACACAGGCGTGCACACAGCACGCAGGCAGCGACAGGCAGCGGCGGGCGGCCCTCCAGGGCCGGTGAGGAGGTGTGAGCGGCTCAAGGAGGGGCTGGAAGACTGAGGGAAGCGAAGACAGACGAGATGGAGAAGGCGGACGAGAAGGAAGGTGCGGACTGAAGCTCCTCTACACACCGCCCCCAGGACGGCTCCTTTTCATAAAGAACAAAAGATGAAGCTGAATCCAGGTAGGCTCTGGGTCTCCCTTCCAATTTACAGGAAAAAAGCTGTTGTAACAAAACCACAGAACACAATCCGCAAATGGGGAGCGTGAGAACTGCTCCTGGACACGTGCAACCTGGGGCCTCCAACAAGCCAGTGGCTGGGGTGGGGGACAACGTTTGGGGGGGGGGCGAGGGACCTTCACGGACCAAGTCACTCAGCAGACCTGTCAGGTGACTGCAACGTGGGGACCACGTTTGGCTCCTGATTAAAAACAAACCAACTGTAAAACGACATTTTCTTAGGGAATTTGGGGAAATTGGACATAGTCTGGGTACATACTATATTAAGAAATCTTTGTTAATCCTGTTGAACGTGATCATGGAATTGTGCTTATGGTTTTCTCACGTCCTTATCTGTTAGAATTAGGTAGTCATATGATGCCTGGCATGTGCTCTAAAATACTCCAGGACAAATACCCACCATTTGCTTGGACGTGGATGGAACTGGAGGGTATTATGCTGAGTGAAATAAGTCAATCCGAGAAGGACAAACATTATATGGTCTCATTCATTTGGGGAATATAAAAAATAGTGAAAGGGAATAAAGGGGAAAGGAGAAAAAATGAGTGGGAAATATCAGAAAGGGAGACAGAACATGAGAGGATCCTAACTCTGGGAAACGAACTGGGGGTGGTGGAAGGGGAGGAAGGCGGGGGGTGGGGGTGACTGAGTGACGGGCACTGAGGGGGGCACTTGACGGGATGAGCACTGGGTGTTATGCTATATGTTGCCAAATTGAACTCCAATAAAAAATAAATTTATAAAAAAATAAATAAAAATTAAAGAAATAAATTACTCCAGGAGAAAAGCTAGGGAGGGTGGGCAAAGGAATGGGGTGCGGGAGGGGAGTGCTGCCTGGCGCTGACACTGGGATGGGGTTCAGAACGTTCCTCCCCCTTTCTCTCCATCCAGTGAGCTGGGCAGCACCTTCGGGGAACTTCCATCGAGCCTGCCACTCCTCACTTGGTGAGTTCAAAGAGGCATCGCTCAGAACAGGGTGGATCGGACCCCTTCATGTTGTGGTTCCCAGAGCACAAGGTACCTCGTCGTAGCCAAGATGCTATTCCCACCCCCACCCAAATCCCACCACTGGGCTACATCTTCCTTTGGGGATTGCAAGTCTCTTCTAGAGGTTGTCCTCAAAGTGGTTAAAATCTGGGGCAGCCTGGGAGCAAACTGGACAAAGGACCTCCACCGAGAAGCATGCCCATGAGGGCTCCTGGCGGAGAGTGACACAACCCCGAGCACTACAGCTAAGGCAAAGTCAACCAGAAGGACAGGGCATTCCTCAGAAGGACGCGGTGTCACAGAACACAGCAGCAGGCACAGGGCCCTGCGGGGCTGGGTGCCAGGAAGAGGTGAGCTCCGGCCAACCAAGGGGACACCCAACTCCGGAGAGGGAAGTCCAGCCCCACCACCACCTCCACTTCCTCCTCCTGGTGGGTCTGCTCCCCCCTCCTCCACCTGGACCCCAACCAAGCCGCTGCCAACACTGCATCTTCTGTCCAAGCAAGTGCACCCTGGGAGTGCGGGGCCACGGCTACCAGAACAAGGCCCAACGCCTACTTCTGGGTGAATATACTGACCCCTAAACACTAATGCAGAGGTCTGGTCTCCTTACTAGAGGTTGTGGCCTCCAGCAGAAGACAAGGTCGGCAGGGGAAGGAGAGAACAGCCGTGTAGTGAGGCAGGGGGAGAGACGATGTACAGGGGGTAGGGGAGGAGGGAGATGACGTGCAGGGGTTTTCAGGACCTGGTCCCCTCCTTTCCTGCTGGTTGGAAGGACCATCCCCAGGGACTGCCACTTGCCGCCGCCCCCCCCCCCCCCAGTGTCCAGGTGACTGCAGCCGGCAAGGACAGCCCCAGTGCAGCAGGACGAGTGAAGTGCAGCCTGTCTCTCCCCGGGGCAGAGCTGGTCTGGCACCTGCTCCACCTCTAAGCCGCGGGGGTCACGGGTTGGCCGGGAAGCCAGGCCCAGCCGCAGGGAAACCCAGCTGCAGGCGTCCCCGAGCAAGGAGGCGGCTAGGTCAGGTCAGGGTCACGGTGGGGCTAGAGGCAGTGCTGGGTCTCCAGAAGGGAAGGAGCGCACCTGGCCCAGCACAGGTGATCCCCGGAGGGCGATGCAGCTAGACTCCCCCTGGAGCCGGGCTGTGTGGTGCGTGGGACCCAGGACGTCAGGACCAGCCGTGAAGGGACAGGCCAGAGGAGGCCACGCACGCGAGCTCCCCTGCATGTGGGTTTCTGCCGCCGGTGAGGTGGCTGCTCTGGCAAGAGTAGTGCCCAGCTGTCCTTACTCAGCGAACTCGTCCTTCCTCCGCTGGCACCTGGGGACACATCGGAGCTCCTGGATAGGCAATGCACAGGCTCCTAGTTACATGTCAGGTGAAGTCCAGCTGCCAGGGGTCAGATGAGGTCAGGTGGGGGCCCCCTCCCTGAGTGGCTGGGTCACCCAGTGGCCAGCCTGGACAAACCAGGTCGCCCTGACGCCGTACTCAGGGCAGCCAACACCGCTCACCGTCCTCCCAGCTCAGCAAGCGGAGCCCCATGGCTCTCCCCAGGCCGTCCTCACTCTCACAGGCCTTCCCTTCACCCCCTAAATGCAGGCCGATTTCAGAACTTCCTAAGAATTCAGATAAACTGCAGCAACACAATCACTTGTAACTCGACCTGTCACCCAGAGACAGCCACAGTCCCTATTGTGCTGGAGAACCTTCCAGAATTTCAAAATTTCATATCGATTTACAGCATACGAGTTGGATCCTATTGACCGCATGTCTACTGAGCATTTACTGATTATGAGCCTCTTTCCCTGCATTGAATACATACCCTTTCCCATCTGGACTCTCCAGGAGCTCCAACTGCCTGGGTCCTTGTGCAGTCTAGATCCCATTTTCCCAAGCTTTACTTATAGGGAAGATACCAGATCTTGCCTCTGTAAACACTCTGCCCCACAGGAAGTCTAAACCTGCAGAGAAATACAACTCATTCATTTTCAAAAAAAGTCCTACAGGACACCCAGGCTGCCCAGTGGCGTCTGGGAACCTGCAGGGTCCGTGCTGGAGATGGGCAGGTTCCACCCGTGGGCGGGGCATGGGACGGGGCAAGCATGTCATCCCCAGAAGGAGGCAGGCACCAAGGTCCCCACACGAGCTGCACCGTGGGGTCAAGTGCACTATCCTCTGGAGACAGCGGCTGAGAAGCTCCTGTTCTGAGCGGGGCCACCCTGAGCCCTGCCCTGCTCGACTCCGTGGGACGCGCACGTCTTACAGGCTGACCGCGGCTCAGTATGCACGCGTTACTATACAATGCCTTCTTCAACCCTGATTTCCACTTGTCTGGAATGGCCTACAATAAAGTGGAAATGTGCACTGTGAAGTCCCCGCATAGCTCACCCTGCGGTGTCTGGGGCGGCTCCAAATATCTGCAGACCTCATTACCTGAAACCTAGAGCCAGTGCTCCGTACAAGTGCCCATAAAATGTAAGTGACACACAAGAGCGCCTGCGGGGGTGTCAGGGAAAGAACACAGCATCCAGTGGTGCCAGAAACGTTCTCCCTGAATCTGTGACGTGGCCGCACCTGACAGCCCCCAGGACCCACAGATGGTGTGGTCTGCAGAGCCCCAGGTCAGGTTCACAAAGGCCCAGCGTCCCTCCACCGGCCGCGTCTGCCTGCTGATGTGACCGCAGTCTCCAGCACCCATGTGCCTTCTGCACCGACATTGTCCCTACCTGCTGGAGCCACCCTACCTGCAGGTGGTGATACGTGGCACCATCATCCTTGCCCAGGCACGTCGGGCAGGACCTGTGCCATCAGAGAGTCCAGAGATGAGCGCACAACAAACCCTCGGTGAAACCCCGGTTGTCACCGTCACTGCTGCAGACGCTGCCAGCACCCGGCTGTCCTCGCCGTGGCTCCCGCGCCACTCACCAAGGATGCTCGGCCTCTTGCCAGCCTGGCTCCGAGCCTGCCCTTCCCTGCGAGGCTTCTCCCCTGTCCCCCGGAAGATGAACCCTGGCACCGACCGCTCTGAACTCCCACCGGACCCCGCGAGCGAGAGTGGGTACCCGCCGGGGCCGTGCCCGCCGCCGCCGAAGCGCTTCAAAGACACTCACCAAACCCGGAGCCCGGGCATTGATATGCACAGACCGTGTTCCTGGAGAAATTGTACAACAAACCTAAGTCTCTGATGTCCTGTTAATTTTAAAAGCTCTTCTGTTTGTATTACGAAGACTTGCCAGCGCGGGAAGCGGTTCCTGCTCCAGCATGAGCAGCGTATTACAAATGACGGAAGAAAGCGTGGTTTGGGGCCACGAGGAAAACAAACCGTACAAACGCCAAGAGAAGATGTGCTGACATTTCAAATGCGGCACCAGCACGGAGAGAGTAAATAAGTAGCGTATGCGGGAAAACTGACTCACCCCGACCGTATATTTACGAGCGCTCCGATCGGGCGGGATCCCGCAGAGTGAACGCAGCCGCCACCCCCACGGCACACCTGCCGGCTTGCCCGCGCCGGCGCCAGGGGACAGCCTGTGGGCCGGGACTCGGGGACTCAGGGTTTCCGTGCATCTTTTATGTCACTTGTTTCCACTTTCAGGGTATAAGCTTTAGGGGTGGGGGCACTCAGTGGGGACCGAAACCTCGTAAGCCTCAACAACCCTGCCCGGTGGGACCACTGCCCCGCGGGACAAATCAGAAAGCGGGGACGCCAGATGTTAATGAGATGGTCTGCGTCGGCAGAGCAAACCCCAGGGGCCACGGCGGGCGCTCCAGCGTCAGCCTGCAGACCCCGCTCCGCCCGCCCCCACGCCCCCACCCCGGACAGTCCCCAGAGGGGTCGGCCAGGAAGCCGCTAGGCCCGGGTGCAGGGACTCTGGCCCCCAGGATGGCAGGGACGGTGGAGTGGGGCGGGGCCCCTCGGTTCCACCCCCATGGCAAGGCGTCTTCTAAGGGTAAGGACCAGGGCCTCCCTCCGTGTCTTCCAAAACTACCCCTAAAATCTCAACAATCCAAACGGCTCTGCACCCTGCCTTGTGGGGAGCACCCCACGGCGGCCACCCTGCCTTCTGCCCACAGAGTGGCAAGGGCCCCGGCTCCTTTCCTGCACACAGGCAACAAGTTCCGGGGAAGCTGCAGCACAAGCTCACCTTCCCGGGGCAGTGAGCGTGGTCCCAGCTCCGCCTGGCCCTCCCGCCGCCTCTCTGGGGAACAAAGCCCCCCCACCCCCACCCCCTCAGACCTCGTCCTGCCCATGTCGCCCATCTTCGGGCAGCCCCTGGGGTGGGCGGTCAGTTCCTCGGCTGGCGGGGAGCAGGTCCTGTGGGTGGGGCACAGACCCCCGGCCCTGCCCACAGGCCTCCCTTCCCTGCAGAGCTGCGGGGAGTCCCACACTGGCACAGGCTGGCTGGCGGCTCACCCCCAGTGGGGCCGGCGACCACTGGGCCCCGCTCTTCCAGCTGCGGCTCCATCAGACCCCAGCAAGCACGGAAGCCCAGCCAGGCCCCTCGAGGATGGGGAGGGCAGGGCCTGCAGCCCCGCTCACGGTCACCCTCGTGCTCTGGGCCCACGGCCCCTGCCCGGCACGCCCAGGGCCCCCTCGCCTGTCCTGCCCTCCTGTCTCAGGCCTAGTCAGTGGCCACTTCTGCAAACATGCTTAACGGTGGTGGATTAGCCCTAAGCAGTGAAATCAGAGGCTCGAGGTCTTCCGTGGCTGAGAAAACCAACTCTTCCAGACTTTTAGACGAGAAGTCTAGACAGCAAGCCAGGGCGGGATGGTCGTGGTAACAACGGGGTGATGCTGCCGGGGGAGGGCGGATGGCCGGTCCCGACCCCAGGGGTGCGCCCACCGACTTCCTGGGAGCTCGGTCCCCCTCCCCAGCCACAGCCACCGATGCCCCCAGGACGGCCACTGAGCAGTGGCGACGGCAGCTGATTTGGGAGCCGCTGCCCCAGGGACGCTCAGGGCCCCAAGTAGCAGAAGCCCCAACAGAAATGCAATCACAGGTGCTTAAACCTAACAAGAGCCAGGGCTGGACACGGGGCCGGACGGCTTCCCTGTGGGTCCCTCCGGCTGTCACGTCACCCTGGAGGTCGACGGGAAGGAGGGAGAAGCAGCAAGAAGGAAAGCCCAGTGCCTCCCCATCTCCGGGAAAATTACGACCCCTCCCAGAAGCCCCACGGACATCCCACGTGTCACTGGCCCGACAGTGTCCCAGCTGCTAGGGAACCAGGGGAGCCCGTAAGGCAGCCAAAGGAACGGCTGTTGGGGGAGCAAGGGAACCTCCCACGTCCCCTGCTTTCCCAAACCCCTTTGCACCTGGGGGCTGGAGGGGGGTCCTCCCCTGATACCGGGGCACCTGCCAGGACCTGCCGAGGACTCTCGGCCTGTGTCCATCCCAATGACAGTGAGTTCAGCCCCAAATAAAAGTAACATGTGCGCATTCTGATTGGCAGCCCGTGCACCAAAAATCAATTTCAGATTAATTGAAAGGAAGAACTTCATGAGCAGACATATCTCGCCGTCCCTCACTCACCGGGTCTGATGGTGTCAACTTACAAAAACCAGGCAGCCAGGACGCAAGGGGATCAGGGCGTCTGGGGCACACGCCCTGCCAACATCACACCGCAGGCCTCAGGGGCCCGGGGAAGGGGAGCCCCACCCCTTCCTCCTGCCCTCAGCCCTAACCCAAGGTTCCTGAGACCCCGAGCTCATGCTAAGGGTGAGACCATCCAAAGCCCTGGCTTCTGGATGAGGCTGACAAGTGTATTTAATTTGAAAACCAGAATGAATTACTCCTGGTGAAAATTTCAGGTTAATCCATCTTTGATGATTAAGAATCAAACACTGATAGATAAATAATGCAGCGCTTCACTGACACAAAACCAACACGAGAACGTCGGACCATCATGTTCTGGTGGAAAGAGAACAGGGTTCCTGAGTGCGTCCCGTCCTCTTTAATCAAGCCCTGCCACCTGCCAGAGCGCACGCCGCTGGGGCTGGGGCTGCCACCGCAGGCAGCTGAGAGCTCACGAGGACGGGACCCCAGGGCCACGAGCCCGGGCAGGGAGGACACGGCTGGCCCCACCTGGACCCCACGTCCCAGAGGGACCCTGCAACTGGCCAGCTGCCCGGAGCACCGACTCTCCTCTCCCCAAAAGGCAGGTGAAGGCTGGAAGCTTCTGAGCATCAGCACATCTCTTTTTAAGAATTTCAGCTTCTCCAGCCACACTTCTGCCCAAACCAAGCCCCTGAAATCCAATTAGGAGAGGCAGCCAGTTGGGGGCTGCTCACAGGCCAGCGGGCAGTGGTTGGACAGCGGGCCAGGTCACCACACAGCCCCGGGGGCCGGGCCAGGGCCCCGCCACGGAGCCCACACAGCAAGGGAGCCCGGGGTGGCTCGGTCGGTTAAGTGGCCGACTCCTAATTTCGGCTCAGGTCACGATCCCCGGGTCCTGAGATCGAGCCCCGCGTTGGGCTCTGTGCTCAGCGTGGAGCCTGTTTTGAGATCCTCTCGCTGCCTCTCCCTGGAATCAGGGCTAAAGGGTGGGGAGGGGGCCAGGGAGAGGCCACAGGTGCAGACTGAGCCCAGGGGAAGCCAAGGGTGGGGTCCAGCGAGCCCGGCGGGGAGTCAGGGGCTCGCACCAGCTAGGGGGTGTGCAGAACAGTGGCCCCACCAGGACGCCTGTGGCCTGTGTATGTGTGACCCCGTCTGGCACAGGGACTTGGCAGATGTGACTAAGTGAATGATGCTGAGACGGGACGGCCCTGGATTAGCGGGGGTCCGACTCAGAGGAGGTGTGGGGCCGTGGGCCAGGGAGGGCAGGCGTCCCCGGAAGCTGGTAACAGCAGGGAACGGACCCTTCCCAGAGCCCCAGGAGGGAAGGCAGCCCCGCAGACCCATGTGGGAGCCCAAACAGAATAATTTGTGTTGTTTTTCAGAGCTCAGTTTATGGTAATTTGTCACCACGGCCACAGGAAGCTGAAATGACTAATCAGCGCCCCGGCTGGCTTTGCTCAGTGGGCAGGGAACACACAGCGGGCTCCTCCGAGGGACGAGGGACGCTGGCCCGGCATCCTCCATACCCACCCCATCCAGAGGCCCAGAGCCGGAGCCTCCCAGGAGGACATGGGGCTGACGGGGCGGGAGCAGGGGATGGCCCCCTCGCTCAGGGTCACCTTGGCTTCAGGTTACCAGGAGGGAGCAGGTGGGGATCCCGGAGGAGTCTAAGGAGGGGAGGGCCCTGCCCACAGCCAGGCCACTGCAGGACCCCAGAGGAGGCAGGAGGGGCCTCCGGGACCCCGGACGGCACCAGCAGCCAGGTGATTAGGAGCTAAAGCAAATATGATTCATTTAGAGAAAGTGACCTGTCGCAGCTGCAGGGGTCCTGGGAAAGCCTCACCATCACGCACGTGCCGAATACCCAGAAAATTACAACTTGTTCACAATTTCAAACTCCTCCCAGTTTCTGGAAACTTCCTCAGTTTCCACCGTGGAGAGGGGGGCGGGGGGCTAGCAGGCACCTGGCTCCCCCATGCCCCGAGCATCACCACCCCCAGGATAAAGCAGTTTTGCTGGTCTCCGCCTTGTTTGTGCTTCCAAGCAAAGCTCCCTTTAAAGGAAAGTTTCCAGAGGAAGATCAATGGGAAGTCGCCCACAGCTGTGAGCTCCAGCTGGAGGGCAGATGTGTCAGCATACGGAGCAGAGTGGGGAGGTCTGCGGGCGGTGAGGATGGGGCAGGCCTGCCCCCCCCCACCCCGACCTACCCGTGACTCCTCCCCTGCCCCAGGAGCCGAGGCACCTCTCCAGGGCCTGGGTGCCAGCCTGTGCAGCAGGGGCAGGACACAGGACAGGGCCGGGGTGGGAAGGCACAGGAGGACCCCGGTGATGCTCACATACCGGGGGCTCAGCTGCTGGGCATCGGGGAAGGGCCAGGGGGTTGCTCCCCAGCTGGAGCAGGGCAGATCTCTGGGCCCTGGCATCCCCATGGGGACGCAGCTTCCCTGGAGATGTGCCCACAGTGGCTCAGGACACACGGGTTCAAGGTGGCAGGAGGGGCTTCTGGCCTGGGCCTCCCCCAGCCTCCCCCAGGCCACTGCGGGTGTGGGGGGGTGCAAAGCCTCCTTCCATGCTCTGAGGTACCTTCATCTGAGTCCCCGCTCCAGCCTTGGAGACCATGTCATGTGCTCCCTTCTAAGCTTGACTGATGTCCTTTCCAATTAAGAGAATTCAGCAAGGCAGGACACGGGGGTAGGGCTTCAATGCCCAGAGCCATGCTCCCAAAAGTGACTCTGAAACTTTCTGACCGGGGGTTTCAGGGACAGTGAGCGGGAAGGGTCTGGGGTGGTGGGTCAGAACAGGGCATCATGGGACCCCAGCCAGGGCCTCCCCCCACCCTACCTGGGACAGGTGAGTCAGGCACAGCCGTGGGCATCTGTCCCTGGGTGAGCATGGCATGCTCTGCCTCCCACCCTCCCTCCAGGACCTCAGACCCCTAGGCTGCCTCCCAGCCAGCAGCACTTCTACTCTCCCCACTCCAGGCCCCAGAATGTTAGGACAAAGGCACCTACTCTTCTTTGGTGAGAGAGGAAAATTTGCATTTTAAAGACCCCCCCCCCCAACACACACACACACCCCCAGGAAGATGTTGGCCAAGCCCCAAGAAGGAATCTCCCACAGCAGAAGGTCAGGTGCTGGTCTGAGGGAGGACTTTGGGCCAGGAGGGCCTCCTCTGCCTCAATTTACCCTCTGCTCACATACCACCTCCCTCCCTGTTTCTAGAATGCCCCCACTTCCCCTGGAGGACCCAAATGCCCTCGACAGGGCCCTCCATGCCTGGCCCTCCCCCAGTGTGGCCTAGCGCACCGGCCAAGTCAGCCCCACACGGGGTCCCCATAACCAGGACCTGAGAGCACCACCGCAGCCTTCAAGAACAGAAACGTCCGACAGTAATTTGCTTTGGAGGTTTCTTTCAAAACAGAAAGAACGAAATGAGCTCCTTAGTGAGGCAACACCAGTTCAGCTCCAAACAAACGGAAAATCACCAGCAGCCTTCAAATGAGGCTCTCCTCTCATGGCTGCCTTCCTGTCTGGGTCTAAATAAATAATGAGGGCGTTAACAGAAAACACAGCTATTTACCTAAAAGAATAGAATTCCAAATCCCGCAAAAACAGTTGCTTGTGTCTCCAGCTTTGATGAGAAAAGAATAGGTTTACACCAAATTGTATTTTCAGTATGTTAATTAAACCAATAAAGAGTAACTATTTGAGTTTTCTAAGCTAATAATAAAAAAAGATACGTCTGGCCGACTATTTAAAGTGCTTGATGGAATATTTTCTATGCTTTATTTGCATATCAAATAGATGCAAGACTAACATTTCAAGTTTTAGTAAACTGCTCAGAATTCCGTGGATGAAGAGTTCTGTGCAAGAGCAAACATCCCGCTGTAATTAACTTTCGTTGTTTAGAAAACCAAAGCTATAAAAGTCTATTTAATCAAACTTCCCTCCGTGAGCTTTTTCTCTAAAAAAATTAAAAAAAAAAAATTACACTTAAGAATCTATACACTGAGGGTCTCATTTCAATCACAGGCGGTGAGACCATCTGACGACCGTCCAGAGGAGAATCACAACTTGAAAAGAAGACAACGAGCAAAACCGAATTCTGAGAGTCACATAGAAACATCAGCGACCCTCGGGTTTGGTTGAGGAGCAGGACTGTTGGTCTGCGGGTTGCAGGTGGGGCTGGTGTTGGCTCCGCGCGGACCGAAAAGGGACAGAGCGTGAAGGCCACGCAGCACCCGCCGCGCCTCGGCCTACCCTGGAAAGCACCCCCGATCCCTGCGATCCCATCCCTTGAAGCTGGAGGGAAAGCAGCGGTTCTAGTGATAACAAATCACCCCCGACATGTAAGGGTTCAAGACAACGAGAAGGTCTTACGATTACCCCCGAGGTCTGGAGGCCGGCGGGGCGCAGCTGACGGTGGGCCCCCAGGTCCTGGCTGTCGCTCACCCACACGCGGCCTCCCCGTGACCACGCAGCACGAGTGGCCCAAGAGAACCCGGGAAGCTGTGCTGCTCTTGATGACGCGGCCCGGCCTCGCAGAGGGTCACCGCTCCCACTGCACGCCCCCCCAGGGTGGCAGGGAGACGACCCAGGCTCCGCCTCCCGATGGGAACACCTGCGCTCCACGGACAGCGTGCCGGGTGGGGAGCGTGCTGTGGCCACGCCGGGAAACACAAGCTGCCCCAAAGCTCCGTCCCCTTCTCGCCATAAACTGCCCGCGCCCAAGTGCCGGCCAGCACCTGTGCCCTCAACCTCGGACCTGTCCAGCCACTGTCCGTGTCTGCTCGCGTGTCCCACCGGCTGCCCAAAACCCATTCCTGGTGCCAGCAGCTGAGCCATGCCCCCCAAACTCACCTGTTGACATCCTGACCCCCAGGCCTCAGAGGCTGCCTGCCTTTGGAGACGGGGCCTTTAAAGAGGTGATGAGGGTAGAAGGTGGTCATAGGGCGGACCCTGATCCAATACGGCCGGTAGACACCTCAGAAGGTACCTTCTAAGAGGAGATTTGGACACAGACACACACACAGGGTGACCATGTGAGGACACAGAGAGAAGACAGCGTCCACACACCCAGGGTGAAATCCCAAAAGAAGCCAGCCCTGGGGACACCTTGATCTCAGATGTGCAGCCTCCAGGGCTAGGACACAATGAACTTCTGCTCCTCAAACCATCTCTCTGGTCTGTGCTGTTTGTCCTGGCGCCCGAGCAAATTCCCACCACAGACCTGACCGCCCACACTGCAACCCTAGAAAGCGGCGGTCATCCAGGGGACGCCTCCTCGGCCCCACGCCAGTTAGCACCCGCCCCCGCGATACTCTGCCCACAGTGTGCCCTACGCAGGCCTGCGGCCACAGCTCTGACACTGGACCGTGGCGCAGCCCCTGTGCCGGGCCCTGGCCCACCACCTCCTTCCCGCCAGCACCAGTGTGGCCCTTCTGAAAGACAAGGTGGCCGTGCCCCCCTCTGATTCACACTTCACCCCACCACCTTGGGAAACCCCCAGTCTCCCAAGGCCGGGCCGGAGGCCAGGAGGCAGTAGGATGCCACTGAGGGACGGTGGTGACCGCTGGCACCAAGTCACCTGCTCAGTCCCAGCCCCATCACGGGATAGCAGCGGGCCCTCGGCGAGTGGCTAACACGGGCCCCACTGCCCGGTGCCCCCTCCTCCTCCCAGGGTGGGCCCCTGAGGACTGAGCCCTACAGCCCGTCACAAGCCTGCGCTCACCTCACACTCCCCGGCGTCTGAGGGGGAACAGCAAGGGGCAGGGGGCCCCCTATGGTGCCTTTCATTCTGCCTCGGAACATCCCCCAGTGCCATCAGGGTCCCTCGGTCCCCAAGAGCCACAGCCCAGAACTGGACTTCTGGGCCTTTATCCCAAAGAGCTGAAGGCCTGTTTTTACCCAGAAACTTGTAGAGAGTGCTTCTAGTAGCTCCATCATAATCGCCAAAACCTGGCAGCACCAGGATGTCCTTCCACACGTGATGGATCAACCAACAGTGGTCCATCCATGGCTCGGAAAACTAGCCCAGGGTAAAAGAATGAGCTATTATTTCGAGCAACACCATGGACCCAAGTGAGAGAAGCCAGGCCGAACAGGCTACGTACGCTATGGTTCTATGGGTACGGCTCGGGAACGGGTAACGCACAGGGACGGCAAGCACACCAGCGTTGTCAGGCACTGGGAAGTGGTCACTATGAAGGGATTACATGGTCAAACTGTGAGGGTGATGGAACTATTCTAGATGGAGAGTGAACTTTGATGTATGCAACTTTTTTTAAAAAATCAGCCGAAAGGATAGAGGATTCCAGGGTGGAATGCCACCGGTAATGAACGAATAGAGCTACTATAAATGCAGGCACACCTCGGGTTCCTGCACGTCACTGCGACTCACAGACACTGTGTCTTGTACAAATCGGAGGTTTGTGGCGCCCCTGCGTCTGGCCGAGTCTATCAGCACCATTTTTCCCAGCAGCATTTGCTCACTTGGCATCTCTGCGTCACCTTGTGGTGATTCTCCCACTATTTCAAACTTTATCATTGCTACTACGTTTGTTTTGGTGACCCGGGATCCGTGATCTTTGATGCGACCGTGGTCCTTGTTGGGGCATCTCTGACTGTACCCATGTAAGCCCTTGAACGAAATAAGCATCGTGTATGTTCTGACTACTCAGGCAGCTGGCTGCTCCCCATCGCTCCCTGTCCTTGGGCTTCCCTAATCCCTGATAACACTGACATTAGGCCAGTTTTAATAACCTTACAATGGCCTCAAAGTGTTCAGGTGAAAGGAAGAGTCACACATCCCTCAATTTAAATCTAAAGCTAGACATGATTGAGCTTAGTGAGGAAGGCACGCTGAGAGCGAAGACAGACTGAAAGCCACGCTTCTTGCACCAAACCATGAGCCAAGTGGTGAGCACAAAGGAAAAGTTCTTGAAGGAAATTAAACGTGCTATTCCAGTAAGCACACTAATGATAAGAAAGTGCATCAGCCTCATTGCTGATGTGGAGAAAGTTTTAATGGTCGGTATAGAAGATCAGACACCCACAACCTTCCCTTGAGCCAAAGCCTAATCCAGAGCAAGGTCTTGGCCCTCTTCACGTCTGTGGAGGCTAAGACAGGTGAGGAAGCTGCAGGAGAAGAGTCTGAAGCTAGCAGAGGTGGGTTCATGAGGCTTGAGGAGAGAAGCCATCTCCCTAACATCAAAGTGCAAGGTGATGTAGAAGCTGCAGCAAGTTCTCCAGAAGGTCTAGCAAGATGATTCATGAAGGCGGCTACACTAAGCCACAAATGTTCAGTGTAGATGCAACAGCCTTCTACTGGAAGTAGATGCCAACAGCCAGAAAGAGGTCCATGCCAGGCTTCAAAGCTTCGAAGAATAGGCTGACTCTCTTGTTAGGAGCTAACACAGCTGGTGACTTGAAGTTGAAGCCAATGCTCATCGAGCATTCTGAAAATCCTAGAGTCCTTAAGAATTATGCTTAAATCTACCCTGCCTGTTTCTATCAGTGGAACAACAAAGCCTGGGTGACATCACATCTGTTTACAACATGGCTTACTGAATATTTTAAGCCCACTGTTGAGTTCTACTGCACAGAAAAAAGATCTCTTTCAAAACATTACTGCTCGTCGACAGTGTACCTGGTCACACCCAACACTCTGAGGGAGATGTACGAGATTTATGTGCTCATGCCTGCTAACACAACGTGTGTCCTGCAGCCCGTGGATCAAGGAGTCATTTTGACTTTCAAGTCTTATTGCTTAAAAAATATATTTCATAAGGCTACAGCTGCCATAAGATGGTGAGTGCTCTGATGGATGGATGGGCATTGGAAGTTGAAGGATTCACCATTCCAGAGGACATTAAGAACATTTGTGATTCATGGGAAGAGGTCAAAATATCAACATCAGTGGGAGTTTGGAAGGAGTTGATTCCAACCCTCCCGGATGCCTCTGAGGGATTAAGACTACAGTGAAGGAAGCCACTGCAGAAGTGGTGGAAATAGCCAAAGAACTAGAATCAGAAGTGCAGCCTGAAGATGGGACTGAATTGCTACAATGTCGTGATAAAACTTGAGTGGATGAAGAGTAGCTTCTTAAGGGTGAGCAAAGAAAGTGGTTTCTTGAGATGGAAACTTCTCCTGATGAAGACGTTGTGAAAATTGTCCAAATGACAACAAAGCGTTTACACTATTACGTAAACTTAGTTGGTAAAGCAGAGTAGCAGGGTTTGAGAGCATTGACTCCAATTTTGAAAGAAGTTCTACTGTGAGTAAAATGCTATCAAGCAGCATCGCCTGCTATAGAGAACTCGTTTGTGAAAGGAAGAGATTAATAATCAGTGCAGCAAATTTCATTGCTGTCTTATTTTTAAGAAGTTGCCACCCCAACCTTTAGCAGTCACCGCCTTGATCAGTCAGGAGCCATCAACATTGAGGCAGAAAGATGATCCATCAGTAGAAAGATTCTGACTCACTGAAAGTTCAGATGATGGTTAGCATTGTTTAGCAATTAAGTACTTTTTTTTCTTTTAAGATTTTATTTATTCATTCATGAGAGACACAGAGAGAGAGGGGGGCAGAGGCACAGGCAGAGGGAGGAGAAGCAGGCTCAAGGGAGGGAGCCTGATGCGGGAATCAATCCTGGGACTCCAGGATCACGCCCTCGGCCAAAGGCAGGTGCTAAACTGCTGAGCCACCCAGGGATCCCCAATTAAGTACTTTTAATTAAGGCATGTGCATTGTTTTTTTAGACATAATATTACCACAACTTTATAGACCACAGTATAACGTAAATTTATATATGCACTGGGGAAATCTAAAAACTTATTTGACTCGCCTTATTGTGAAACTTGCTTTACTGTGGTGTTCTGGAACTGACCCTACATATCTCCGAGGTGTGACTGTACCTGCCATGATCTCCAAAGGGAAAGCAGGGATGACCTAAGCAGCTCTGGAAAGCAGTGTTTTGACTGGAAACTATCAGGCTCAGGACAAAAGGAACCATACACACTCTGCTCTGCAAAGTTGTTCCTCTCAGGAATTTTGAATTCTGAAATGGCTTTTCATGTACCCTGGAGTGGAACACATGGGACAGTGGTGTAGACAGAAGCAACCGGGGCCCTCCAGGGAAGAGAGGAAAGTGAGAGATAAGCAAGGAGAAAGACCAGAATGGACCATGCGCTCCTGGACTGGAGTCTGAAACATCAGTATGAACTCGTGTCTAGGATGATACAGACACAAACGGATAAGAACTAATTATAGGTATTTGGATATGCATGGGGTAGGACAGACACACATATCCCCTAGCACTGTCATCTGAGGGCCGCAGAAGCAACACCACCCAGTAGCGATGAGCACACTCAGGGCTCAGATCTTGGCTTCTAAATGCCATCCCCCAGAAGCAGCAGCTAGCACTACCTGAAGAAATGTCTGATTCTAGGGTTAGGGCAGGACAAACATAAAAGGAGCACGGAGCGTCTTACAGTGCCAGGAAGTAAGGAAGTGCTCAAGAAGCAAAACGATAAGAACATGTCCAAGCAGTCCCAACGGCCAAATAGGAACAATGTGAACAACAACAACAAAAAAAACATAGGATGGAATTACAACCAAAAGTATAAAATAAATATGCAGGAGCCTCTACTGATGTAAATTCTTGAATAAACAAATGGGGAGAAGAGGTAAGTCCTCCTTACAGAAAAATTTCAAATAATTTAGGTAGCAATTTGCCCCCCCAGGAAATGAAGCTTAATTCTCCTCCTGACTAAAGTTGGACTTAGTCACTTGCTTCCAAAGAACAGAGTCTGGACAGGGGGACAGTGACCTGACAGTGGAGAAACCTGGCACACAGTACCCGGAAGTGTCAACATTAACATCACCAGTGGGAAGCCAGGTTGAAAGCATGTACCCTCTGCTCCGACGGGATGAGACGGGCGTTTCACCTGCATGGTGTTTCCTGCTCATGAAAAACCAAGGGAGATTCTAGAAAACACCAAATATCCTCGAAATTGCTAAGGGCATTGAAAAACGAGGAAAATCTGAGAAACTGCGACAGACCAGAGTGAAGGAGGTGTGACAACCAAATGCAATATCACTGTTATTTCCTGAACTGGCTTCCAGAGGAGAAGAGGGACCAGTGCAAAAAACTAGAGAATCTAGATAAAGTTGGAGCTGAGGGAATGGTGGCGTGCCGGCGCTCATCTCTTAGAGTTGACAAGTGTCTATACTGTAGCGATGTAAGAGGTTGACATCAAGGGAGATTGGGTGAAGGGTGCAAGGAAACTCTCTGCACTATCTTTGCAACTTTTCTGTAAACTAAAATTACTCCAAAATGAAGTTTATTGTTTTTTAAAAGCACAGGGGCGCCTAGCTGCTTCGGCCAGTGCAGCATGCATCTCTTGATCTCGGCGTTGTGAGCTCAAGCCCCACATTGGGCATAGAGCTTACTTTAGAAAATGGAAAAAAAAACAAAACAACTAAAGATATTATAAATGAATGAATGAATGAATGAATGAAGCAAGCAAGCAAGCAAGCAAACACAAGAGTGTGGGCATACCTGGGACTCCTTCCAAGGCTAGTTTTGATGAGAACCATTCCTATTTCTTTCCCTAATCAAAATATAATTAGCAGATTCCCCACCAAGCCCCTCCTGGCCTCTTCCGGTCTCCTCTTCTAGGTTTGTTGTCACTTACTAAGCAGTCTTCACACAAGACACTAGTTCTGCCATAATCCAATTATGCAACCAGTAAACCTCTTTTATTTTTTAAGATTCTAATAATTAAATCAACTGTTAAAAATCAGTAGGTTGTGACAGCACATTGGACTAGACCATTCCTCTAGATCTTTGTAAATGGATGGCCAAGGTGGTTTCTGGGAAGATAGTTGCCTAACTCTGTTCAGGCTGTGGTAAGAAAATATCACAGGCTGGGTGGCTCATAAGCAACATTCATTCATTCATTCATCTATCTATCTATCTATTTATTTATTTTAGCAACAAACATTTATTTCACACGGTTCTGGAGGCTGGAAGTCCAGAATGAGGGTGCCAGCAGAGTCATGTCCTGGTGAGGGCCTCTTCTTGCTGCGTTCTCACATGATGGGAGGGGCGTGCTAGCTCTCTGTGTCTCTTCTGTAAGGGCACTAACCGCATTCCCAGAGCCCACAACCTAATCACCTCCCGAAGGCCTACCTCCTAATACGTCCCCTTGGGGGTTAGGTTTCAACACACGAATTCAGGGTAGGGGTAGGGGCGCACACATTGAGACCACGGCACTGGGGGCCAGTCCCCTCGTGATGTTTCACTGTCACACTGTGAGATCTCTGTGGCGATTTTGCTGGCACATCAAAATTTTGATGGATGCGAGAATTTTGATTTTGCTGGATGCGAGACCCAGGGGACAAATGAAGACAATTATATAACTGGCATCGTAGAATATTTTTTGAAAGACATAAAATGAAAACAAAAATGAAAAAAAAATCATAATAAAAGACATAAAATGTAAACTGCCTGATTGCAAATCACACTTGGGCTATTTCTAGGGATGCCTGGGGGCTCAGTGGTTGAGTGTCTGCCTTTGGCTCAGGGCGTGATCCGGGGGTCCTGGGATCAAGTCCCGCGTCAGGCTCCCTGCAGGGAGCCTGCTTCTCCCTCTGCCTGTGTCTTTGCCTCTCTCTGTGTATCTCCCATGAATAAATAAATAAAATCTTTAAAAATAGATAGATGATAGATAGATAGATAGATAGATAGATAGATAGATAGATAGATAACATAAAATATATACCACCTGATTGCAAATCACACTTGGGCTATTTCTAAAATGTGTGACTTTGAGCAAGTCACTTGAAGTCGAGCATCCATTACCTTGTTTGTGAAATGAGAGCATCAAACACCTGCTGAAAGCATATACCCAGGTCAGACCAATGGGTCTGGGTTTATAGAGAAAGGCCAGGGCTGTCCTCCATGGGCAAGAGGATTCCAAGAACTCACTGCAGACATACACCCCTTTGTTCGACATACAGAGGTCAGCCACCTAAGAATCATGGTCTTTCTTTCCTTAGGTGGGGAGGGGCAGAGGCAGAGGAAGGGAAGCTTACGCGGACTCCGTACCCGACACGGGGCTCACTCTCACCACCCTGACGTCATGACCTGAGCTGAAATCAAGAGTCAAACACAACTGCCTGAGCCCCCAGGCACCTCGTAAGGGCAAAAATCCATACAAACCCTTCCAGATCTCTGTACCTGATGCTGCAGTTCTGGCTTCCAGACCACTTGCCGACTCTTGAACTTGGCTGTGCAAGTCCCTTGTCTTGTAACAGCAGGTGAACACAACACAGCAGCAGGACCCTGCGTCACCGGGCCGTGATGCCCGAACGGGTGAGTGTCTGTACCAGCACTGCAGCAATCGAGGGAAGAGATTTCTCCTGAGAAGGTTCAGATGGAGAGTCTTTGATGGAACTACTGCCTGGAGAGCCAAACAACCACACAGAGGGTGTGGAGACACCCAGAGATGGGCCACTGCCACCCGTCCGCGTGAACAATCACCCCGAGGGCCAGGCCAAGAGCCAAGGGGAAGGAAGACACAGTCCCTGGACGGTGCTGGGGCGGATTCTTCCAGAGAACTGACACCAAAGCCAAGTGGGAGCAGGAAAAGACACCCCAACCACTCTCCACCCAACCCCAGTCTCCTGCTAGCCTGTCCTTGGTGGAACCCAACTGGAAAGCAGCCAGTGAGGGAAGGGGGCCCAGGAGATGCCCTCTGCAGGGGCCGGCCTGTGGCCCGCGAGGGCAGAGAAAGGAGGAGGACCGCAGGCTGCCAGGGGTTCACGAGCCGTGGCCAGTGGAGGCCCCCCTGTGATGTTATCAGAGCAAATGGGTACAATGCACACGTCAGAAGACAAGAGGGCTCCTTGCAACGTGCTGCGGTCTCAGGAGAAACTTTATTTGCTTCTTCAAATGTTTCTCTACTTTCCAACCTCTCATACGTTTATCGTATTGTACAGCCAGAGGAAATAGAGAACCTCAGATGCAATAGAAAAGACACATTTACAGAGACTTTGATAGAACCCCATGAAATTCAACATGGCTGAATGTCCATTCAACTGACACATCCACACGCCCACACCCACACCCACATGGACACGCACGCCTCCCAAGCGCCGGACAACCAAGGCGAGGAGACCGCGATCGCCCACCGGGGCCTGCGGCCTGGGGGGCTGTGCTCTAACTCAGATGCTTGGCCTCCCCGCAAACATTAGCACCGACGGGTCCATCGCAAAGCTTGAACTGCATGTGACTGGCCTGGCTCATGACCTTCTTCCACTTTTCACATCTGAGATGATTCATGAAATAAAATCTGAGCAAAAATACCATCCTCCTCAATTGCGGAAATGTGTTTTCCTTCCGCCGTGATCACTGGCCGGAGGACGGCGTTTTCCTCCAACGCTTACCTGGTTAACACGAGCGAGGACCACGGCTCGCTGGTGCGGGTGGGAAGGGCAGCCACGAGCGGAGCCCGCCTCCCGTGCCCCGGGCCCACCGGCACAGTCACAGCTGCGGAGGGCCAGCCAGGAGTCACAGAGTCACTGGAACCATCACATTATTAAAAAGATATACATCGTGACGGTAAGTTTATAACATCCCCATAATTTTGGCGGAAGTTTATGACACGAACACTCTCTGAGCCCTGAACAAATGTCTCCCCGGTTACACGTTGTCAGGGAGTGCACAGTCGCTCCGCTTGAAGATAGATATTTGCTTCAGAAAGTTCCCTACAGAGGTGATAGATGACCAAGGTCCCCATCGGGCTCGCCACAGGGAATGCGTCCTAAATCAAAGCCCTCAACTCGGCCTGCCCACACGCTCCTCCCTGGCCCCGTTCCATCAGGAAGGCTCTCGAAGACCTATAAATGCTCCCGCTGAGCGGTGACGGCCACCAATCCCAGCCGGGGGGAAACACTCTGCCCTCGTTCGCATGGACAGCTCTTCACCAACCACACACAGCCCTAGCTCCCAGCCCTCGCACCAGGTGCCAAAGTCCCAACCGACCACAGATGACCCCCCAGGGCCCCAGGCCGACAGGTCAGCAGCAGCCACGCGCGTGTGCAACGGACACCCGTCCCTTCTCGGTTGGGCTGTCTGCATCATACGGCGTTCGTTTCCTATCTCGCTCCAGACTCCGCTGCGGCACATCTTGCTCTCCGGGACTCTTGTTAAGGATGCAAACCGACATGAGGCCCCAAGAGTGACCTGTGGGTCACGCTTCAAGCAATCAACTGTATTTTGTCCCGTTGGCCGGGATGGACTCATCACGTCCCAGCTGTGTGACCTCTAGCAAGTAACGGCACTTCCCCCTGCCTCAGTGTCCTCACCTGTGGAGAGCAGCTCCTGCCAGGGCCCCTCCGTGGGCAGTCGTGAGGCTGAGCCCGGCGCCCTGCGCCCGGGGAGGCCTGGGAACCGCCAGCTCTCACTGCTGCTCCTTCTGGCCTCAGGCTCGGACACGGCCCAAGCCCCCCACAAGGCAGGCAGGTGCCTAGAGGCCCGAGACTGTCACGGGAGCTGCCCCAACTCTATTGACACTGCCTGGTGACCTGGGACAAGCCACCTACCCCATATGGGCCTCTGTTCCCTCACCTCCCCCAAATTGGGCATTTGGATCCAATTATTTCTGAGGTTCCCTTCAGCTTCCACATTTTGATGAGTCAAATAGAGCGGGTCTTCTGTTTTTCCCTCCAAATCAACCTTATTTAGGAAAAATAAAACTTTTCTGGAAAGAAGGGTGAAATCCAGATGCCACAACTCTTCTGCAGGCGATGTCATGGGCTCGGGGTCAGAAGGAGACCCCAGCACACCAGGGCTGGCCACTGCTTCCCCACCCATGAGGGGCCCGAGGGTCACACGGAAGTCCTGGTGCAGGGAAGGCACAAGCCTTTGCGAGTGACTGTGGTTCTGGCCACTTCCCTACAAACCTCCACCAGGACGCTCACCCAGGGAAGGACCCTCCAAGAAGGCTCTCAGAGCAAAGAAGTCCGAGACGGTCAGGCCACTGGAACCTGGCCGGGTGTTCAAGGAGACAGGAGCACAGGGCAGGGGCCACTGCGCAGCAGTGTCCTGTCGGGTCCCAGGGAGCCACCAGAGGAGCCAGCGAAGACTGCCGTGGCCCCAGGTGAGCTGAGAGCAGCAGCGCTGAAGGGCCACGCACCTGGCCGCCGGACTCGTTGTCTGCTTGCCGGCTCCGGACAAGCACGGCGAGGTGTGTGGGCTCCCGGGGCCCTGGGGACTGTGGGGCGTCATGACCGTCCGCAGTGGCTCCACACCATGATATACAGCAGAAACCCCTTCCCGGGGGCCGAGCGCCCTGGCAGCGTGAGCGGCCTCCGCAGTAACGGTCACGTCCGGTGGCAGGTGACCGGAGGGGACAGCCTCTGAGGCCTGAGCAGTCGGCAGACGCCCCCACTCGGGGGGACAGAGCCTGCACCTCTGCACGGGGAGCCCGCCAGGGCCACGGGAGCATGGCTCACACTCCACACTCCGACCCAGGTGGCCCGGGCCGTCCCACGCCCAGTCCTTCCCAGGTACCAGCTGGGTGCGCTGCGGTTTAACTCTGCTCTGACCCGACCCCGTCTCCCTGGGGACGCCCGCAGGTCAAGGGCTCGGTCCCACGGGGCCGGCCCTCCCCGCCCAGGCGCCCTGGGCTTCTCCCGGCGCCTGCAGGCCACAGCTTCCCACGACCCCCTCCTCAGCTCCCACGATTTGTTGGAGCCGGTCACCACCTCAGGAAAACACTGTACCTACTAGATTACTGGTTTATTACGATAAAGGACACAACTCAGGAGGAACGAAAGGACGGCCTGGCCACCTGACCCATTCTGGCCACTTCCTCTGAGGCCCCGACACGAGAGACGAGGCTCTGCGGGCCGTGGAGACGACCCCAACACTGGGTTTAATGCTCTGTCTTGAACTTGTTTCACACCGTCACCTTGCACTGGGCCCCACAAATTACAGAACCAGTCCTGACTTAATAACGGTACCGCCTGGTGGGCAGGGATCAGGGTGGCAGGGCGGGCGGTGCCCCGGGGTCCCGGGGGAGGGCATCCAAAGTCCCTGCAGGTTTCTGCTTGGTTTCTGGTCCTTGAGGTCAGAGATCCTACATCGAGAAAGAACATAACCAGGTCCCGCCTATCCCTGGCGCCACGTCTAACTCAGCCCCACACAAAGGTCTGCTCTGTGTCCCTCAGTGCAAACCGAAGGCAAACATGGCTCCTCAGAAACCCAGAATGACCCCAGGACTCCGCAATTCCACCCCTCGGTATCTGCCCCAAAGGACAGAAAGCAGGGACTCAAAGGGATGCGTGCACACCCAGGTTCAGAGCAGCGTTATTCACGGGAGTCAAAAGGTGGAAGCAACCCCGGTGTCGGCGGACAGACGCGGAGATGAACCGTGGTCCATCTGCACGGGCAATTCTGTTCAGCCTTAACCAGGAAGCAAAGTCTGACACCTGCTGCAAAACGATGTAGAGTCGTCGAAATGCAGGAGGATGCGGGGTGGGGCGCAGGGGGAGGGGACGAGGGGTTAGGGTCTCGTGGGGCAGGTGACACCGTTCTGGAGACGGACGGTGGTGGCAGGTGCACACGCTGTGAATGCATCGCAGGCCACTGAATGGCACGCCACGAAACAGTTGAATTTGTTTGTTAGTGGTTAAATTTTACATCATACGTGTTTTAACAAATTTTACTTTAAAAGAAAGAACCAGGGATCCCCAGGTGGCTCAGCGGTTTAGCGCCTGCCTTTGGCCCAGGGCGTGATCCTGGAGACCTGGGATCAAGTCCCACGGCGGGCTCCCGGTGCATGGAGCCTGCTTCTCCCTCCTCCTGTGTCTCTGCCTCTCTCCCTCTCTGTGTCTATCATAAATAAATAAATAAATCTTAAAAGAAAAAAATAAAAATAAAAGAAAGAACCACAAAACACAGAAGGCAGGCCAGTGGGAGGAGGAAAAGCAGGCGACGTCGGGGAACGTGCAGACCACAGAGAAGCACCAGGTTCCCACAGGGGTCCCCAGGCAGCCAAGGGGAGATCTGGGCAACGGGCGCCCCGAGGGAACCACAGGAGCCCCCCGAGGGTAGCGCTGGTGCTGGACAACAGCTCAAGGCCAGGCACAACCGCATCAGTCCCGAGGTGACGGGCTCGGAGCGGCCACCAGCAAGGGGCTGGAGCCAGACGGTCACTCCGGGAGCAAGGGGTCTCTGTCCGCCTCCCTGCCACCTGCAGAAAGCACCTCGACGGCGAGAGTCCTCACCTGGTTCCCAGCACCCTGCACCCCACAGCTCTCCGCAACGCGCCAGAAAACAGCCCCTACTGTGGCTCTGTTTGCACAAGTTTTAAAACTTGCAGCTTCATTACGGAAAATCGTGAAGCACGCAGGAGAATGGAAGTTATTAGCAGCCTCGACACCCAGAAACGACCGCTCCCACACATCCTGGCGCCTAACATACGCTTCCAGACTGAAGGAGACCAGAGCAGGCCCCCCCACCCCGGCACAGGCCCCTGTGCAAGAAGGACGCTGACCCTCCGGGCTGCTCCCTGAAGGCAGGAGGTGACGCTCCCACCCGTGGACGGTGCCCTCCCTGGAGCAGGAATGAAGCTGCTCTTACCACAGAGACAGGAAACGCGGGTAGGAAATCCGTACAAACGAACCCGTCCCTCGTCGCGACGCCCTTCGCCCCCCCAGCCCAGCACAGACCCCTCTGTGCGGCCCACTCGTCACCCACTCGCGGCTTATCTAAAAGGCATGAAAGCTTCCCGTCTGGTCCCTCTGGGGGCTCGCTCTCCTGGGGAGCCTCCCACGTCCACGCGGCGGTCCCGTCCGTGCTTCTCCCGTGCATCTGCCCGTCTCACTTTATGTCGGGCTCAGCCCGAGACTCAAAGGCTAGAGAAGGGTTCCTCCTCCACCTCAGACACACACGCGTCCGGAGAAGCATCCACATGTGTGCGCGGACACACACACACATGCACCTGTCCACCTACACAGGTGTGTTGCACTTCTCATCTTTAACAAAAATAAAAATCTCTCGGGCGCCTGGGTGGCTCAGTCGGTTACGCCGTCTGGTCCGGGGTCCCGGGATCGAGTCCTCCGCGAGGCACCTGCTTCTCCCTCTGCCTCTGCCCCGACTCCTGCTTGCGTTCCCTCTAACAGGTAAATAGAATCCTTAATAAAAAAAAAAAAAAGTCAAAAAATTAAAGTTACCGTGTCTGCTCTTTCCATGCCTTTAAAAACCTCACCCGTTAGCAGCGTCTCCCGTATGACTCAGTCTTCTTTTGAATGATGTATCGTGGCGAGTGGAGAAGAGGCCCTTGTGTGGCTCAAGTGCGTTTCATTTGGACTGATTCGTCCGGCGGCGCTGTGGACGCTGCAGGCCGTGGGCGCCCGGGGCTGGGCAAGGCGCATGCTCAGCACCTTCCCACCTGGCCAATCCCTAGGCCCAGGGGTTGCACAAGCTCCTCGGCGCCCGTGGCTAAAGGGTGCTCCGGTTTACACTCTACAGGGGTCCAGCGACAACCCCTACCAGGAAATCAACTTTGACTTGATTAAATTTGCTAAACGAATGGTATGATTTTGCTACAAACGTGGAGCCCATGTTTAGTACAAACGCCCCTGGGGAGGTGCCTCTGCACCTGCAAACACGCCCCACGGCCGCACCCAGGCCAGGCCCGGGAGGACACAGGGTGCCGTCTGCCTCCCCGGCCCCCTCCGCCCACTGAGGACCGCAGCTGGTTTGCAGGGAGCAGCTGCGAGTGGGGCAAGCCCGGGGCCCGGCCCTCGGG
This sequence comes from Canis lupus dingo, assembly GCF_003254725.2. NCBI lineage: Eukaryota > Metazoa > Chordata > Mammalia > Carnivora > Canidae > Canis > Canis lupus. The sequence goes on along the minus strand of NC_064270.1, from coordinate 38,967,935 downwards.
GACACAAGGCCCCACCCCTGGCCTGCCCCTGCTGGTGTGGATGGCACTGATTTTGTGTCAGAAGTTAGCTGACCCCGGGAACGCATCATTAAGGAGCTTCGTCTGCAGCGTCCACTCACGGTCCTCGCGGGGCTGTGAGCACCTCGGGGCAGCAGGAGAGCGGGGCTCCCAGCGCCACGGCTCCCGCCAAACCGTCATCCTCGGGGGCCTCGGGATTGCCCTGCGGCTGACTTGCTCGGGCCAGCCGCCCTCTGCCCGCTGCGCGTGGGCCTAACCTCCGTGGCCCTCCTGGCGTGAGCACAGCCGGGGAAGGACACGAGGACAGGAGCGGCGGGAGGCGACAGCCGTACCCCACAGGGACGTGGCAGCCACCGCCCAGCACTGGGGACATGCCGGGAACGCGGCTGCCACCTGCTGCAGGCCCCGGCTCCGTGCACATCCTGCTGTGTCCGAGGACCCACTGCAGGCCCGCCACAGAGCCGGAGCCGCGTGCCATCCCCGGGCGCCCCCCTCCCCCACGGACCCAAGCCCAGCTGGGGGTGAGCAGGTGACAGCACCCCTCCTCCCCCAGCTGCTGCCAGGGGTCCCCTCCCACGTCCCACGGGGCACACGCAGGAAGCCGCCCGTGCCCGCTGCTCCTGGGGGCCCCTGTTCCACCTGCGCCCCGTTTGAGTCTGTGGGAACCACTCCGGACGCCGACTCCCTGACCCCGGAGGATGTCACCCCCTGGCACACCCGAGGAGGTGCATCCAGGGAAACGGGCTCCCACTGCAGCCTCCCCGGCTTTGGGGCAAATTTTCAGACAGAAAGATCGACTGTTCCAGAAGCCCTGGCAGGACTGGCTCATTTACTCCGCTGGTGAATATTCACTCCGAGTCCTTAAGTATGTGTCTGCGACTTGGGCAGCTAGGTTCCCAGCCACGAGGTGGGGGGCAGAGGCCCGGGGCAGCCGTGAGCCCCGACAGCGAGGCCGGACCCTCAGGTCAGGGGCACCGGGCCATTGCCCTGTTCACCAGTGAGGGGCTCCCGCGGCCCAGCTGGAGCTGGGGGGCAGGGTGGCTGCGGCTGCCACACCCCTGAGTGCCCCATCCCTGAAGGCCGGCCGGGCTCTTCTCTGCGGGTAGGAAAGTGACGTGACCGTGAGGAAACCACGGGGGCCGGAGGGGCTGCGGGAGGCGTGGGTCCCCAGGTGGGGAGCGGGCACAGCAGGCCCAGGGCCAGGGCCCGAGCAAACCTTTCATTTCTCACCATAAGCAAGGTTCAGGACTTCTGCGTTCTGCTCATCTGTACACCACGCAGTCATAAAATACTATCTTTAATATGTTTTTATGGAGGAAGGCCCATGAAGGCCGAAACGCCCTGGACGGGGGAGGTCATAACCTGCCCCCCAGAAGGGCCAGAGGACCTGGGGCAAAAGGCAGAGTAGGGGCAGGGAGGGGCCTTGGGCAGAGGGAGAGGCCACAGCCAGGACGAGCAGGGGCAGGGGCTCGGCACAGACTGGGTAGGCCCCTGGACCAGACGCCTCCTCGGGTGGCAGGTGGCACCCGGCATGGGAGGCACAGGGCGAGGGGGAAACGAGCCCCCAGGGGCAGAAGCGCCAGCGCCAGGCAGGCAGGGAACGGTCAGAGCAGCCCACCAACGTGGGGTGGGGGGTGAGCTCCACCCTCCTCCCACCTCACCTAGGGTCCCCAGGGACCCCGTGCAGCAAACCCACCGACCTTGCCCTCACATCGGCCCCACGACTGATTTACTCACACACACCGGCTAGCCAGCTCTGTACTGCCACCAGGGCCATCTCCCCGAGAGCCCCCACCCTGTCCCCACCTCCCAAGCCCCGCCAGGCCCCACGCTGCCTCAGCAGCCACCTCCCAGGGAGATGTCTCCGCAGAAAAGCCCCCTCAGCTCAGCCCCTCGCAGCCAGATGGGGCAAATACCTCTGGGGGGGGGCCCGACCCTGCCACACCCAAGGTCAAACCTGCCCCAGTGACAGGAAGCAGGGCACAGGCATGGACCTGCCTCTGTGGGCATCTGGGGTCCTCACTGCTGATGGACGCCCTCAAACAGTGGCCCCCAGAGTCAGGCCTCTCCCGCCCCTGCACTCGCATGCATAGCCCCAGTGACCTTCCAGACTCTGCTGAAGCCCGTCTCCTTTCTACGTTTCAACCATGAAGCCGCCGCCGGCCCCCACCCCACACGCCGGGTGTCCACTCAGAGCCCACGATTCCACATGCATCTTGGGTGACGTGGTGGGTTGTGTGCTGCCCTCAAAAGGGGTGTCCAGCCCAGGGCCCAGGACCTGGGAATGTGACCTCATTTGGAAATAGGCTCTTTGCAGATGTAAGGTAAGGACATCATCCTGGGTTATCTGGGTGGTCCTTGAATCCAAAGACAAGCGTCCTTTACAGACATAGAAAGGATGTCCACGTGTAGATGGAGGCACGTGACACTGCCAAGGAGCTCAGGGGCCACAGTCTTCCCCAACCCCTGAAGCTGGAAGAGGCAGGAAGGATCCCCGGGAGCTTCTAGAGGGAGCACGGCCCTGCCTCACCTTGACTTCCGACGTCTGGCCTCCAGAATGCGAGAGGATCTATCCGGGTTGAGCAGTTTGTGGTCCCTCGTGGCGGCTGCCCCGGGCAGCTGACACAGCTGGCAACCACCACGCAGCGTGACTCGTGGGCTGCAAAGAGCTGCTCCTACTCCTGCCCTGACGAGCACGTCCGGGGAAAGAAATACACACGAGAGAGGAGGGGAAACTGTACTGAGCCACGAGGGGAAGTGTTAGCAGTTCCGGGAGCAACCGTGGCGCAAGTCAGGGAAGGGGGGGGGGGGGCATAAAAGCAAAGGGATTTGAAATCTCAACCGCTATGGAGTAAAGGACCAGAGCCTCCCCCGGAGAGGCTGGCGCGGAGTATTCAGAATTGCTCGTTCCGAGGAAGGGCTTCCAGAGCCCTGGGACGGGGTTTTAGTACAGCTTTGCCGACCAGCCAGCACTGGGCAGACGGCCCCAAATCACCCAGGGTGCACAGGCATGTCTTGGGGAATCCAGGAGGGGCTGGGGAGGAGAGGCAGGGGCCCCAGGGCGCAGTGGCTCTGTTCCCTGGAGTGGCCTCCGCTGGCCAGAGACCAGGGCCGGCGCCTTGACCTGAACACTCCCCTCTGGGACACACACAGTCCTCGGGGACTCTGGTTGGTGTTGGGCTCTTTTGCCTTTTCACAGCAACACAGTTTCTGGAGCAGTGTTTGTTTTTGTTTTTTTTTAATGTGAATGATTTCAAACAAAAGCAACGATGAAATATACATGAACGTTACCATGCATGGCTTTTTAGCTAGAAAAATTTCCTCATAGTTAGAATAACTGCTTCAAAGGGTTGTATAGCTGGGAGCCATTTGATTAGGTTAACACGGGAGAAACAACATTTGCAGAAAGCACAAATCCGATAACCACGTCTGGACCAGGGAAAGCAATGTATTAGTCAACAAATGAGACGCCGTATTCCTGGACGCCTACCTGAAGTTACAGTCGTGTGCACAAAACGAGGCGGTGGCCGCAGTGTGCCAGAACCAGGCCCGTGGCCCCAAGCCCGGCTGAACACGGCTGCGCCCAGGGGTACGGATGCCCCCTGCCTCCCGCACATAGTTCTGAGGGACGGGATGCTCTGAGGCCTCTGGTGTGGCTGCATCTCTGCCCGGCGCCTCCCTGAGCCCTGGCCCGCCCTCCGGCACTACGGACGTCCTTCCAAGAGCCACAGACAAAAATCCCCTGCGCAAAAGCCTTTGTCTCAGAGTCTGCTTCCTGGGAACTGGCCCGGTCCTGGCTTAACACCCTTCTGTCCCCATTTCAAGAATTCCATTTCCTCTTCAGTCTCCTCGAGAAATCTGAACTCTCCCATCTTATTTTCAGACTGTGCTACTTCTACTTCCTTGGGTGTGCCTTTTCCCATGTGGGTTCTCCTGACTTTCTCAGGGTTATGAGTTTTGGTTTTTTTTAAGATTTTTTTTAAAGCTAATTTCTACACCCAACGTGGGGCTCGCTCTCACAACCCGAGATCAAGAGTCACACGCTCTACCTGCTGAGCCAGCCAGGCGCCCTGGGCTATGGGTTTCTTACGGTGATTTGTCATTTTTGTTTGCAACTTTTCCCATGGACATTATCAGATTTTGCAATTGCCTCAGCCTGGCCCTACATGCTGTGGGGTTAAAGCAGATGTTGCAATAAGGATTTGGGGCTGGAAAAGCCTTGTTCTCACCACTGCATCTGGTCCCCACCTTTCCTGGACCTCCCTCCAGTCTCCTCACCCCCTCCCCCTGGCCTTTCCTCCAGTCCTGGGCCTGGGAGCTTTCCTCTTGAACGTGGCTTCTTCTGTTCATGTATTTATGCATTTGCAGTTTGCTTATCAGGGTATTATGCTGAGTGAAATAAGTCAATCGGAGAAGGACAAACATTATATGGTCTCATTCATTTGGGGAATACAAAAAATAGTGAAAGGGAATAAAGGAGAAAGGAGGAACAATGAGTGGGAAATATCAGAAAGGGAGACAGAACATGAGAGACTCCTAACTCTGGGAAACGAACTAGGGGTGGTAGAAGGGGAGGTGGGCAGGGGGTGGGGGTGACTGGGTGACAGGCACTGAGGGGGCACTTGATGGGATGAGCACTGGGTGTTATTCTATATGTTGGCAAATTGAACACCAATGAAAAATAAATTTATAAAAAAAAAGAAAGAAAAATAAACCAAATTTTAGGTTTGAAAAATAAATAAATAAAATAAATCTGAAAAAAAAAATAAAATAAATCTGCCTTCTCTACATTGTCTTTATTAGTTTATGTCCGCCCTCTGAAGCCACCTAGAAAAGGTGCCTTTCTTCTGATATCTTACCAATAGGTGGTCACTGATGGTGGTTCCCGTGCTTTTTCAGCCTGAACATCCCTGTGCTGCCCAAAACACAGTTCTGGAAACTTTTACTCCCTAGAAATCCTTCCCTGGATGCACTCCCATGTGCCAATTAATATTTAATTCTCTTAATAAAATTTTCTTAATATAGTTCTCACCATTTTATTTCGCCATTGACGAGTCTACTTAGATTCCTAATTTCACGCCAGAATCCTTCTGTGCTCAAAGAGTTACGCACCCACAGCCCAGCAATCCCCCCCAGGACATCCCTGATAGATGGCCAGCCTGCCCTTCCCGGAATATTCTAGACACGGAGAACACAGAGTCACCAGCCAGTTCTCAGACCGCTGGGCAGACACTGGACGTGTTGGTTCTTTCACTGAGTCCAAATCTCCCTTCAAAAAAGATGAATGTACAAGGACGGCAGCGGCAAGGCTGAGAACGGGGGCAGGCCAGACACCCGAACACCCACGACGTCAGGGAGGGATTAGAGACGAAACCTGTAAATGCTGACTGTGTGTGTCTAGTGGCACAGACTGTCCAGGACACACTGCTGTGGTGGGGCTGGGGGGGGGGGGCAGGGTCATGAGCATTAACTGGCTTTAACACGTAGATAAATAAAAGCGTATACGTGCGTCCATATATGTAAATATGTAGGCGAAAACACCCGGATGGTTGCTGCCAGCAGCTGCCAGTGGCTCCGCGTCGGGAGGAGACTAGAAAGGCACAGGGCAGAGCACGAAGCAGGTTTTCTGTCTTATAACTAAATACTTCTAGATTGTTTGAACTTGTCCCGCGAACATACACAACTTGCGTTATTTACAAAGAAAAAGGAAAACCTATTTTCCAAGGCCAGGTGCAAATGAAAAATAGTTCTCCCCGCCCGCGTGAGTATTTGCTGTCTGCAGACCCACGCTAAGAGCACCACGGGCCCGTGCTCACCGCGCCTCAAAGTAAGCCTGTCACCACCTCCTTTAACCGAAGAAAAGGCAGACGCAGGGAGAGGTCAAGTAATTTTCCCAGCAAGGACAGCGCCAGCCAGGATGATCACCCCGGGGTCCGACCCAGAGCCCGCGCACCCACCCCCTGCCCTGCCAAGGGCTTCTTCAGCCTGAACTTGAGCACAGGAGGCAGTGTCCAGCAGCTGCCCCCTCCTTCATGGGGTGGCCCCAACACCCTGGCTGGTGAGCCATGAAGGCCAAGGTGACGAGCTCTCACTCACCTTTGCTCATGAAATCGGCAGAAAAGACTCAATAAACTCACGTTCTAGAATGTTCTAAAAAGCATTCCATATACACAGTCATATACCTTATGGGTTAAAGCCCAGTATCGGGAATCCTTGCTGTTCCTGAGTCTGGGATGTGTAAGTTCCGTGGCTTGGATCAAGATCCTTAAATTCTCTGTGTCCGTTTCCTCAACTTTCAGACAAAAATACCTCACGGGATGCTGTGAGGATTAAGTGAGAATCACAAGGACGGGAAGATGTAGCAGCGTTGGCCACACGTAAGCGCTTAAGGCCTCAGCTTAGGTGTTCACGCTCTATCATAGTTGCGCCTCGACTGCCTGGCTGGGGGTGCAGGTGTCTATGCCTCAAGGACGGGGCCGCTGCTGAGCGACACACCGGGACCTGACACCCCCAGCCCCGAGAGCAGCCCCCGCCTGCCCCATGGCCTCCATTGGCTCTGAATGTTCCATCGAGAAGCTTCCACCTGCCGGTAAACACCTGCCCAGGGAAGATCAACCCTGCGGGACACCGGAGCCCCGGCCCCGTCCTTGCGGAGGCGAGGCGCAGGGAGCGGCCGTGTGGGGTCCTGCAGAGCCACGCAGCATCCACGAGGCTCCTCCTCAGGTGAGCGGGTCTGCGCAGAACACGCCTGATGACCCTTACAAATGCCGGCGAGCTGAGTTAATGAACAGAATGAAAGTAACGGTGGAAACAAAACGAGCTCACGCCACTCTCCACGGCAGCAGCCAGAGGAAAACAAAGCCCTTCAAAATTCTAAGACACGAGCAGACCTATTTATCCGTGTCTCATTAAATACCCTGTTCCTTTGGAAAATAAATTCCCGTAATTCTTTCCCTGATTAGACCAATAAGCTACTACTTTAGTGTTTTTTTGTTTGCTTGTTGCTAAAAAGTTTTCCCAATCCCTCCGCACTCTCAGCTCTGAAACCAAACACCTAGAGTTAGAAGCTTAACTAGGCAGGGACGAGGGTCTTAATTCCTTGGTCCTCTGTCCTTTCCCTTGGCCTCCATCCAGCCGCCTCCTCACCCGGTCCTTGTCCAGCACCATGGACAGGGGGTGGACCCGACCTGGGGTGAGGCCACGCTCCTCCTCTGACCAGCGGGTGGCCAGGGACAGCCCTGGAACAGGAGTCCCACTGGGAAGATGGGACAAACACATTTCGCCCAAAGGGACCCCCTTCTTGTCAATGCACAGGCTGCCTCACCACACCCCACTCCCACCCATGGGCCCCACAGACTGAGGGAAGCCCATGGTTGAGGGGAAAAGTTGGGGCCTTGGGCTCAGACCCACAGACCTGGGCTCAAATCATCCCACACATCCTGTACCCATCCTTACCTCTCTGAACCCGTGTCCTGCCTGCAAAATGGGGTCTCAGTCGCTAGTCAGCTTTGCTGTGAGGCTCTGGTGCAGGGAAAGAGCTTGGCTCGGCGCCCTGAGTGCTCCAGGCCTGATGCAGCCCTTTTCCGAGGCTGCGTGCCGCCCGAGGAGGCAGACGAGAAGGGTCCCGTGTGCAGACCTGAGCCCCATCCTGGATGCGTCCTTACCCTGGGCCGTCAACAGAGAAAAATGGATTAACCTGTGTTTGATGAGGATGCTTTCTTACTTGCCAACTGTGATGCATCTTTCCAATATACTAACGCCCCTAATGAAGATGTGCACAAGATTAACACACGCAATTAGAAAAGAGAGCCTTTTTGTCTCCTTCGATACAGAATCAGCTTTTTATTGCACAATTTATAATATCTTCACATTTTCAAAGTCAAGGAACACAGAAAGGGGAACTCAGCATGCCAGAGTGTATCACGTATAATTATCTTTGGAGGAAAATGAAAACAAACGCATGAGATAAATCTCACTGCCCACTGAATAGTGAAAACCCACAAGAAACGGAAAAACGTCCATAAGTTTGGGTTCACAACAAGCACCCTTGTAAATCGGCTTCATACACCCTTTGTGACCTTCAAGAATGTGGTGAAGTATTCTGGGCAGTATTTTTGACACGAAATAACAGCATTTAAGGAATCCATAATATCAGATTCTCAATGGGTTTTCATAGGCTTGGCTGCCAAGGTCAGAAGACAGGCAGCGGAGAACACGGCACTGGGCCGGCCGCAGTCCTGTGGGTGGGGAGGGGTCGGAGGGCACCGGACACCAGCCAGGAGCCCCAGGCTGCCCAACAGGCTGTGCCCATGACCACCCAGCTTCAAAGAGAGGACGCCTCCCGCCTGTGCATTGCCCACCGTGGCCAGAGGATGGAGGACACTGCCTCCCTGACCACGAAGGAGGCCATCGTCCACCAGAACTGTGGGCCGAACCAACAATGCTGGGCTTTCTGGCCCCTGCAGCCGGACAGAGATCCTTTGCCAGCCACCATCTCCGAGACAGCTTGACGCAGAGAGAGCTGCTGCCCAAGCACAGGGGTGCCCCTGGGCCTCGTGGGGGACACAAGAGGGCATAGCACCCACCAGCGAACTCAAGGGTCACAGTGGGCACTTAGTGACCCCCCAGCCCCTCAGAGCACCAGGCATGAGACACAGGGCCACACCTGCAAGAGTTACTGTGTTATCAGCCTGACACCTGCAAGTCCACCACCACCACCACCACCTACAGGGAAGGGAGGAGGTAGAGTGGGGAGGGCAGGGGGAGGGGGAAAGAGAAGGGAGAGTGGAGGGTGGGAGGGGGTGAGAGGTCAGAGGTGGGAGGGAGAGAGCAAGGGAGGAGAAAAGAGGGAGGGAGGGGGAGGAAGGGGGAGGGAGGGCGGGCAGGCCGGGTCTTCGGGCACTGGGGCTTACAGAGAGAAACTATTCCTTGTGCAATTCTTAGAACAAGAGCATTAAAAATAACCTGTGGGAATTATTCTGACTTTCAAGAAGCTCTCTTAAAAGGCTACTTCCTCTCTCGGGAGGGTAAGATCCTTTCTTATGTTAAAATCTGGGGAAGACGAGAAAGCAGGTCTGTGGGTTCTCAAGGGAAGGCCGCACTGGCAGAAGCCAGGAGGCCGGGGTCCCTGGATCATTAGCCACCAGCAGAAGGGGATCCTGTGTTAGCTTTGGGGGCGGGGCCCGCTCAGGCCCTGGGGCGCCCCCTCCCCAGCCACACGGACCCCAAGCAGCAGCCGACTGCACACTTAGGAGGGGAAGATGGTAAATCTCAAGAGGTGTTTATTTTGCCGTAAGAACGTAGATAAATAGGTCTTTGAAAGCTTTAGGAGTGAGCGCGGGAGGGGGGGGGTGTCGCTCACTCCTCCTGCCTCTCACGGGATCTTCCCGCTGTTGCTCCCGCAGGTCGGGCCCTCACCTCCACGTCTTCTCTCTCAGGGACTCTGGCGTCTCCCACTAAGAGGCAAAGGTGGCCCCCAGGCCCCGTGCTCCTCTCTTCTCCCCGGGGACCCCACCCGGCCTGCAGCCAAACGGAGCAGGTGCCACGGTGACAGGACCCAAACTCACAGCTCAGCAAGGAGGCTCGGGAGACCAGCCTTGCCTCCCCCCACCCCCCGCCGGGACCTGCCAGCAGCCCCCACCCGGTCCTTCCTCCAGGACACCAGGCCGCCCTCGCTCAGGGCTCCGGGTGGGAAGAGGGCCCTGTCCCAGGCAGCCCCCAGCCTCTGGGCCCCCTGGCTGCCCCCAAACAGCCCAGGGCCGACCTAGCTCTCCACATCCCCGAACCGACACCTGCTCTGCTCGGTACTCCGGGGCTGCTCACACCAGCCTCCCTCTGCGTGGGGTCCCCTCCCCGGGTGCTGGGGCCCCACACGGTGTGCCCAGTACCTCCAGGCCCTCCCCGGGGACACAGGGGGGCTTCCAGCACATCCCCCTCCGTCAGCTGCCCCAGAGCTTGCAGGGCCCCCACTCCTCAAGGTCACAACCCGAGGAAGAGCTCCCACGTCACACGTGCCCTGTTCTGCCCCACGTGGGAAACGAGGCAGAGGGACACGGAGCTGCAACTCCACGTCCTTAGACACGCAGCCCGGGCGGGCACCAGAAGGCGGAGGGGGGATCCTGGGAAGCTCCCAGCGTCCTAACGCAGGTGCCTCGCTGGGCGGACGCACTGCCTTGGCTGGACAACGGCCGGCCCGGGTCCCGTGGGCCTCCTGCAGCTCAGGGACGTCCTGCCGGGACACCGCCCACCCCAAGGCTGTGACCCTGACCGGTCGCTCCTCCCAATCCCAGGGGTCCCGCCTCCTGCTTTACAAAAACCACCTTGTGCACTGAGAAGACTCCAGAACTCTTCCCCACGGCCAGCCCCAGGCCCCACCAGCAACACTACTCCCGGCACCACGTCCAGCCCCACGCATCCTGTCCCGGCCCTCACTGCACGGCCGCGTCCATGACCTACGGCCCAGAGGGGAGGCGCGGCCTGCGGGGAAGAAGCCGGATTCTCTGCCACAGAATCAGAGGCCCCACATCCTCAGGGACCCCATCCCGAATCTCAGGTCCTCTGTCCCTGCCGCCAGCCAGGGGCTCCAGCTGCTGCCAAGGTCATCCCCGGGGACCACTGCCTTTGAGTCGTCACATCCCCACATTCCCCCAGCGCCACCTGCTGCCGCCTCCTCCATCCACCAGGGCAGCATGACCTGGGTCAGGCCGGGCTCCCCCCACCCCACCGACCAGAGGCGGGTCCTCACGGCCCACCCCCACATCTCACTTCAGAGGCCACCCCCGGGGACGTGGAGAGTCCGTCCTGACCCGGACACCAGTGTGTAGGAGTTTTCCTAGGGACCCTCTGAGCAGGACCCCCCGGGGGAGGGGAGCAGGACAGGGGTGGGGGGCAAGGCGAGGCCCCCCTGGGGAGCTCTGACACTGGGATGCTCTGACACACTCCCGCCTGACCCCCAGGGAGGGGCATGACCTGGGGCGTGCGGAGGGCAACTCCCTGGTTGGCTGCTGAGGGGCTGCTGTCAGCCCAGCCCTCCCATGGCTGAAGCCCTCCTCCCCCAGCAGGAGCTGGGCTCACCACGCACCTCCTAGGAGGGGTGGCCCTAGGACATGTCACCCACACAACGAGCCACCTTGGGGAGCACCTTAGTAATGGTGCAGGGGGGTGACGTGAGATGAGCCAGGGGACGCGTGGCCACCCCGTCACAGTGACCTCACCCCGGGGCTTGGTCAGAGCAACCGCACTCAGTGCCCAGAGCCCTTCCTCAGTGTCTGTCTTCACCTCCCAGCCTCCCAGTCTCGCAGCCTCACTCCGAGAAACAGGGGCAGAGGTCACGCCCAGAGGTGACACCAGCAGCCAGGATGCCTTTGCCCCAGCGCCCCCGCCCCCCAACCCTGCACGTCCCCGTCCCCGGCACTGGGCAGGCAGCCTCGCCTCCCACCTGGGGCTGATGAGCAAGTTCACTGAGGGCTCACGTGCAAAGCTGACCAGGGTCTCCTCAAAAAATAATTCTATTTTTTAAATTGTGGTAAAATATGCATAACATAAAAGGTACCGTTTTAGGCAATTTTGCAGGACACAGTTCAGTGGCACCAAATACGTCCACTGCTGTGCAGCCGTCAGCACCGTCCACCCGCAGGACGGGCTCACCTTCCCAACCGAAGCTCTGTCCCCGTTAACCACGAGCACCCGTCACCCCGACGCCACCATCCACTCCCCGTCTACATGGCGACGATGGAGTCCTGCCGCACTTGCTCTGGGACCGGCTGATTTCCGCCTCGTGTCCCCCGTGGTGGGGCCCGCGTCCCCCGTCCCTCCCGACACTAGACAATCCTGCACTGCACGTGGGCGCGGGGGCCTCAAAAACAGAAGCCGGGCCTCGGCCGGTCTGCGGGTCACGGCCTCCGGGGAGGGGTCTCCTCCTCCCGTCTTGCGAGCCACCGTGTCCTCCAGGCCACTCTGCCAGCAGCTTCCAAACTAATAAAAGCAAAGGGAGTTTTAGATTGCTCCTAATGAAATTATGGGACTTGTGATGCTCGCTTGAAGGAAGAGTTAATTCTGAAATACGGCGCTAATCTGTGCTCATCCCTTCCAGGGGAAGGCATGGCTCCGGCCGGGCTGGGCTCCCACGCCCCTCCTGCCCCCTGCCAGGGTCCCTCCCGCAGGGGACCAGCTGCCCGGCTGCAGGGGGCTGCAAACGCTCTTCCTCTCAAGGGGAAGAAGCCCCCGCGCCCCCCCGCCCGCTGGCACCCAGCTCCACCGTGGCCCTGGGAGCATCCTGGGACCCTGAGGCCGCGGCGCGGGGAAGGGGAGGGCCCTGTCCCCAGGGACACGAGAGCTGTGAGGGGCCTCAACCCCAGGACACCTGCTCCTTGCGGCCCCGAACATCCCGCCTGTGCGTCAGTTGCTCAGCGCATTACGTGCTTTTGGCCCATCCCCCTAACTCATTTTCAGGGGTCCCCCCACACGGGCTGCCCGCAACGCACTGCGCAGGCCCGAGCAGCCCCTCTGGGCTCAGTATGTGCAGGGGCCACTGAAGAGCGAGGCTGACCTTATCCGGCAACCCCTGCCCAGCGGCCGAGCCCCTGGCTCCCTCGCCCCCTCACCAGGACCCACACCCAACACCACCCTCTGCCCGCTGCCCTCAGGGACCTGGGCACCGCACCACTGCCCCTCCACCCTGGGCCCAGAGCCCCATTCTGTCCCCGCCGCGCTTGTCTCTGCCTGGGACCACCCCCACCCCGCCCCAAGCCCTGGTCTGCCCCCCTTGCTCCTGCTCAGCCTGCACCCCCTTCGCTCCAGCGCACAGCTCCCCTCCCGCGGCCCTGACTCTCTGCCAGCACACTGCCTCCCTGTGGGTGACTCCAAAGCCTGGGCCGGGGACTGGGGCGGGGGGCAGGGAAGGAGGGAAGGGGGCCTCCTCCACACCCTTCCCGCCAGAGGCAGGGAGCAGGGCATCCCCACCCTGCCCCTGGGGAGCCTCATACCCGGGGTCCAGGGGGCAACCTCCCTCTACCCCCATCCCCGTGCTGGCCCCTCCTGCAGTCCCACCACCACCTGGGGAGACCGTGGGGCTCTCTGCACCCCCCCAGCCGGGGAGGAACCCATTGGGGAGCAGTGGTCTCATCTCCCTCTCCCAGTCCGCCTTCCACCTCCCCACCCACCTTCCCCCCTCCCCCCCTCCCCCCCCCCCCCCCCCCCCCCGTCCCCCAAACCAGGCTTTGTTCTGACCCCAACCCCATCTACCCTCGGGCTGGAGGGCTCCGCCCAGGGAGCAGAGGAGGCCGGTGTCCCCAGCACAGGAGTCCCCCAGAGGCAGCCACTGAAGTCAGACACCTGCTGGAAGGCGGGAGGAGATGCTGGGAGAGGTAAACAGGATTAACACCCAGGACAGCCTCGTGCTGATATGCAAATACCTCGGAAGCTGACAGGCCTCGAGGCCACAGCAACTAAAGCCTGATTAAAGCAAAGTGTGGCTGATTCCACCCTCCGTTGTCCCTGTAAATCCTCCCAGCCCGGCCTCTGACTTCTAACAGCTCTACAGTCTGAGTCCGGGGAAAGGCAAGGGCACTGCAGGGAGCCAGCTTCGAGAACGCGGCCCCCCTTGCTCTGGACGAAGCCCCCGGAGCTGGGCACGGAGGCCAGGACCCAACCCGGACGCGGGTCCCACAGCCGGGACGCCTCCCGTCACCGGGGCTGCCGGAAACACGGAGTAAAAGTTAGAGGGTGTGTTGAGCAGCGACCGGGTGACCACGTGAACGTTCACGCCAGGTCCAGGGAGGTGTGTCCCTACCCAGTGGGCGCAGCCGCTCACGGCCCGATGCCTCTTAGCTCCGCCGCGTGTGTCACACCACGTACCTGGACGTCAGGACACCCAGTCGCTCTCTCCGTGTCCTGCGACCCAGACAGACCGAGAGCTGCAGCGCGCCCGGGAGGGAGGAGAGACGTTGCTAGGACCGTCCAGGTGTCCCAGGAAACCTGCAGGCGAGACTCCCCCGCCCCACGTGCAGCCCGAGGACAAAACGGGACACGCTTCTCCGGGGGACCCACGGCCGCAAGAGGCACAGTCTCGACCGGTCACCCAACTGCTGTCCTTCTTACAATAGGTCTTGATCCACGTTTGGAATCAGGTATTCCCGTGTTTGCACAGGAAGCCAAACGTGCTCCCCGGGAACCTGTCAGTGAGCAGCTGGCGTCGATCTGTGTGTGGCCGCTGGTGCTTCCGAGAAGGACGTCCCGCGCCCGGGCTCCGAGGGCGGCCGAGCACCTGCACCTTCCCCGCGGCGTCCGCTCGGCGCGACAGACGCAACCGTCAGGTCATCGGTGTTCATGGAGGACCTGGAGGCGTCACCATCTCTTTCCCTACAGAATTGTCTTCTGGGTCGAGGGTCTCAGCCATAAACCCTAAAAAAGAAATCAGTTTTTACCTCCTAATAAAAGACTCTTGGTCCCTAGAGAAGAAAGCTCCATCGAATGTGACCGGGTCCCGCCCACAGAGGGAGTTTGGAGCAGACAGGGAATGTGGGGGGCTGGGGAGCTTCTTCTCCACTTCAGGGCCCATGAGGCCCCCCGGCCTGGGGAGGGGCAGCCTGGTGAGCATCAGCGGGAGCCGTTGCCCCCAGGAGGGCAGGCCCAGACGCCCCAAAGGCCTCCCTCAGTCTGGAGCCTCCGGGGGGGTGGGTGGGGCCAGCTACTCACGGAGCTTGGCCTCGTCCACGGAGTGGGGAGCGGGTGCCCCATCGTGGCCCACATGCCCGCGGGTCCTCATAGGATCCTGTCACAGAGAACAGTCACTCCAGAGCAGGGGACGGACGCAGCATTCTGCAAGGTCATGCGCCAGCATCTCGGGGTCTCTCCTGGACCACACTCTGCTGGCGGCTGCAGACTCCGGCGGGAGCTCCTGCCCCAACTCTCATGCGCGCTCAGGTGCTGGCCTTCGCAAGGCATCCCGGGGGTGTTGACAGGAACACAAACGAGACACGTTGGAAACGGGCTTGTATCTGCACGCACTCGCACGCACATGCCTGTCCTCCCAGACACTGATGGGGACACCAGCGCCTGCTCTGTCTCTGTCGCTCAGCTGCTGCCCTAGGTCGGGAGGGCAGGTCCCACCTCTCCCCCCTGCAACCTGGCCCATGTCAATGCACCTTTGCAGCCCCCTAAGGGACACAGTCTGTCTCTACCCCTGGAACTGGGGCGGCTTTGCGGAGTAAAGGTCAGGCTACCAGCCTCCGCCTGGGCTCCAGAGGCGCCTACTTCCTCTCTTGGACGCTGCGACATGGCGAGAGCAAGCCCAGGCTGGCCAGGGGGAGGATGAGAGGCCCCACAGAGCCCAGCCGGGTCAGCCAGCCCCCAGCCCAGCCCACGCACCCCATGTATGTGAGACCCCTCCCGAACCCCCGTGGGTAGCAGACACACGAGGGCACAGACAGCCAGACAGAGGGAGTCAAGGGACAGGGTGCTGTTATTGTGGCCACAGACAGTTGATACAGGGGGTGACAAGAAACTTGTCCTATAGGGCAGCCCAGGTGGCTCAGCGGTTTAGTGCCGCCTGCAGCCCGGGGTGTGATCCTGGAGACCCGGGATCGAGTCCCATGTCGGGCTCCCTGCATGGAGCCTGCTTCTCCCTCTGCCTGGGTCTCTGCCTCTCTCTTTGCTCATGAATAAATAAAGAAAATCTTTAAAAAAAAAAGAAAGAAAGAAACTTGTCCTATTTACATGAAAGCATAACTAACACAGAGCACTCCCAGAAAGAAGTGAGTCCTATTAAATCGCCAGGCTGCACAGGGTGGCGTGGGCCTGGCTCCCCCACGCTGGAAACCGGAATCCTGCTGTGATCACCAGGTAAGTGCACCTGTCGGGGCGCAGCCTTGAAACGGAACCGGTGAGATGGGATCAAGGTTGGTGGGTCACATTGGCACTGACACGCTGTCCCCAAACTGCACGATGCCTCTCACGGGGAACAAGCTGAGGGCACCAGCATTCTTCTATGTTGTTTCTTACAGCTGCGTGGGAACCTACGACCAAGTTGTGTCGAAGCCCCACTGGCCAGCATGTGCACAACAGGCTGGAGCAGCCCCAACGGCACGCGGAGCCCGGGGAAGCTCCTGCGGGAGGCCAAACCCTGGGGACACAGAGGCCAGAAGAGTCAGAGGGCACGTGTGGACCCACGGGGGCCTCTGGGGACGGCAGGAGGTGGGCAGCCTGAAGAAGCGAGGATCCGGAGGGCGGTTGGGCTTTGGCAGCAGGGAAGAGGGAGGATGCCCAGCGTCTGCGCCGGGTGCCAGGGTGGATTGCCCCCAAAGCAGCAGAATCTTGTACAGAAATACACCAAACTTTTAACTTTGATAGGTCATTTGAGTTTGGGAACAAGTCTACTTTGCCAAAATGAGTCTTCCCTCTTTAATTAAAATCCTTTATTAACTGCCAAGCTAATACCATCCCCCAAAACAGACAAGATAATGAGCCCACATCCAACAGCCCAGGCGGGATGCAGTCCAAGCAGGCGGGGGTGAGGGATGAGAGCTGGTGGGGGTGCTCGGGAGAGGGGGCCGGGCCCCCAAGGACACGCCTCCCCTTGGCTGTGAGTGTGGCTCCAAACCAAGGACGGCAGTCCCATTTGGGGCACAAACTGTGGATGTGTCTGAAGATCCCTGAGGGACACACAGGGCCCAGGTGTCCTCCCGCCCACAACTTTGCAAAGTCACATTTTCCTGGATGGCCCCCATACTGCTGGCCAGTGGAAGACTGTGTGCATGCCCGATGGAGGCCTTCTGGGAACACAGGGCCCTGGTCCAGCAGGTCTGAGACTTGCTCTTGGTCTGGGCCAGGCTGAGCAAGAGCACTGAATATGGCAGGTTTGTGCTGCCGGCGGGAGCTGGGCCTGCGCCCCAGGAGCCCTGGACGTAACCTCAGACAGGGAGCGAGGTCAGAGAGAAGGGGTAGAAACACCCAGGTGGCCACCCGTCCAGGCTTGGTCCTCCCCAGCACAGGGCCATGGGGTCAGTGACTGCCCACCTGCCTGCTCCGGGCCCCCAGTGATGGCCCTAACCCCATTTCTTTCACTTCATTTGAAATAGTCCAAACAGACAAGAACAGAGACCCATATCACAAAAGCCATGTCTACACCACCAGCCTTACCCAACCTTAAAACCGTATCTCTCCTACCTTTATGTCTAAACTAAATACCCATAAGTCCACACTGACGATACACAAGTGACTGGACAAATAGACAAATGGAAAGAAGGGGAAAATGTCCCAAAATTTCCACGTAGAAGAATTCCAAGCAATGCATTAAATACTCCCCCTGAAGATGCCCCCTTAAGTGTGGGTGCGTGGTGACTCCCTTCCAAAGACCACAGTGGGACCCACGGGGGCTGGACTCAGCATCTCCACACCTGATGCGAACGTGACCTGAGCCAGGTGATCAAGGTGAAGGTCAGCAGCGGCGAGCCACGTTGACAGTATGGATCCTCTGCTAGGATGTGAGGAGGGGCACACTTTACCTCCGGGACTTCCTCCCCCAAACCCACCGCCCCAATCTAATCACGACAAGCCCTCAGACAAACCCCGATTTTGGAGCGACATCTTCTGAAATACCTGGCCAGACTCTGGAGACTGTCGAGGTCATCAGAACAAGGCCAGCCTGAGAGGTCGCCGGGGACATGACAAGCAAGCGCTGTATGGGATCTGGGGGCAGAAGGGGACAGAAGGTGAGACCTAAGGGACTCTGAGAAAGTGCGGGCTTCAGCTGATGATGCTGTAGCAACACGAGCTCATTGGTTATTCGAAACGGACCCCAGGGAGGTCGGATGCTCCAACAGGGGACACCTGCCGTCCACCTGCTCAGTGTTTCCCTAAATCTGAACCTAGTCTAGGAAACAAATCTTGATTTTAAAATCTAAGCTCAGGGGGATCCCTGGGTGGCTCAGTGGTTTAGCACCTGTCTTTGGCCCAGGGTGTGATCCTGGAGACCTGGGATCAAGTCCCATGTCGGGCTCCCTGCATGGAGCCTGCTTCTCCCTCTGCCTGTGTCTCTGCCTCTTTCTCTGTGTCTCTCTGTGTGTGTGTGTGTCTCTCATGAATAACTAAATAAAAATATTAAAAAACAAATAAAATAAAATAAAATAAAATAAAATAAAATAAAATAAAATAA
The DNA here is from genome assembly GCF_003254725.2 of Canis lupus dingo. NCBI lineage: Eukaryota > Metazoa > Chordata > Mammalia > Carnivora > Canidae > Canis > Canis lupus. The sequence continues at coordinate 38,949,766 of NC_064270.1, read as the reverse complement.
TAAAATCTAAGCTCAAACGGTGTCCACCTCCCCAGGGCCCCTTGGTGCACCTCTGACATTGAAGGTCTGCTGGGCCCACCTCAAGGTGGCCGGGGCGGAGACAGCTGCGGGGCTGGGGGAGGCGCTGTCCTGTGTGTCCTGAGCACCCACACCATCCCCTTGCACCGCCGGGAGAGAGGGGCAGGTTTCTTCCCAGGGAAGTGTTCTTAGGGATTTGGCATCTACCTAGGGAGATAAGCCTCTAGGAGTGGACACCTCCCCTTCTCCCTTTTCAGCTCTGATTTTGTTTCCTAACCAAAAATGGGAAAAACCCCCAAACCAATGAGAGGAGTTGGGAATTCTGTGCAACAAGGAACTCAGGATATGTCAAGACCAGCTCAAGGGTGCAGCTGTAGGGTTGGAGCTGGGGTCCCCATCCAGGATTGTGTGTCTCAAGGCCGCGGCCCCTGCTGCCGTGGGGCTCCCCAGTGAGAGTGCACAATCACACGGCCTTACTGCGTGGTGGGGAGTGCGGGCTGCTCTCCCTGGGGCGGCCCCTCTGCCGGCGTCAGGACAGGTGACCCTCCCTCCCGCTGCACCAGGTGACTCCAGAGGGGCCCTTAGCGGGCCGGGGCGGGGACCGGCGGGGACGCCGAGGACCCTGGACCCTGCGCTCAGCCCAGGTCCCCAGGTGCCGCACCTGCACGCCCCCCCCCACCCCCAGGACGGTGGCGCCACGCAGCCGGCAGCAGGACGAGGTCTGCGCCCGCCCGCCCTGACCCCCAAGGCCCCAGGGCCCGGGAGGGAAGACGAGGCCGCCGGGGTGTGAGGACGCAGCCCTAATGCAGGGAGGCCCGGCCGGACCCCGCGAGCCACAGACACCTCCGCACAGGTGCGCGGGGCGCGCTCTCGGGACGCTAGGGGGGCGCCGGCCCGACCCCCCAGGCGCGCTCACGGCTCCGCGCTCACGGCTCTAGGCTCACGGCTCTAGGCTCACGGCTGCGCGCTCATGGCCCTGCGCGGCCACGGCTCTGCGCGGTCACGACTGCGCGCTCACAGCTCTGCGCGTTCACGGCTCTGCGCGGTCACGACTGCGCGCTCACAGCTCTGCGCGTTCACGGCTCTGCGCGCTCACGACTGCGCGGTCACGGCTCTGCGCGCTCACGGCTCCGCGCGGTCACGGCTCTGCGCGGTCACGGCTGCGCGTTCACAGCCCTGCGCGCTCACGGCTCTAGGCTCACGGCTGCGCGCTCACGGCTCTGCCCGCTCACGGCTCTGCGCGCTCACGGCTCTGCGCGCTCACGGCTCTAGGCTCACGGCTGCGCGCTCGGGCTCGGCGGGCCAGCTCCTGTGCGCTCCCGGTCCTCGCGCGCCCCCTGGTGCCGGCGGCCTCCCTGCGGCGGCGCGGGCCGATCCGGAGCGCGGTGTGCAGCGCCCCCGCGTGGACACGTGCCGCCCCGCCCGCCCGGGCCCCTGGGGTCCGAGCTCGAGCTCGCGCCGACCGCTCCGACGGGCGGCGCCGGGGGCGGGAGAGGCCGTGGAGGGACCTTCTCCGCGTCCCCGGTCCCTCCGAGGTCCCCCGGCCCTGCCGCCGCGGGGGCGGGAAAGCTCAGCAGCAGCGCCCGCCGTCACCCGCCCGGGGCTGGAGGCCGCGGCGCCCCCGAGACCCTGCGGCCGCGGACGGGCCCACCCGGGACCCGCCAGGAGGGGGCGCACGGGCCTTACCTCGCGGAGGGGCTCGCACCGGGCCGGGCCCCCGCAAAGTTGGCGCTTCTGGCCCGAGCCCGGGGGGCGGGAGCCCAGAGCCTGCGCACTCCCTACCCGCGCGGCCGAGCCTGCGCACCAGCTGCGCCTGGGCCTGGGGCGCGCACCTGTGCGGGGGGCACCTTGCGGGGGGCACCTGTGCGGGGGGGGAGCACCTGTGCGGAGGACACCTGTGCGGGGGGGAACCTGTACGCGGGGGGCACCTGTGCGGGGGGCACCTGTGCGGGGGGGGGGGCACCTGTGCGCGGGGGCACCTGTACGCGGGGCACCTGTGAGGGGGACACCTGTGCGGGGGGCACCTGTGCGGGGGGGGGCACCTGTGTGGGGGGACACCTGTACGCGGGGCACCTGTGCGGAGGGCACCGGTGCGGGGGGCACCTGTGTGGGGAGGCACCTGTGCACGGGGCACCTTGCGGGGGACACCTTGCAGGGGGGCACCTGTACACGGGGCACCTGTGCGGGGGGCACCTGTGTGCGGGGCACCTTGCGGGGGCGCACCTGTGCGGGGGTGCACCTGTGCGGAGGGCACCTCTGCGGGGGGGGGGGCACCTCTACAGGAGGCACCTGTGTGGGGGACACCTTGCAGGGGGGCACCTATGCGGGGGACACCTGTGCAGAGGGCACCTGTGCAGGGGGCACCTGAGGCCAGAGCGGGAGGCAGACCCCACGGCCAGCCCCACAATGACCGGACTCAGCTCAAACGCTGTCCCCCAGGTGGCCAACTGGCTGCATCCGTCAAGATCAGGGGACGGCGTCATGGCACCGTTTCTCCCACTTCATTCAGAGCTTTTTTTTTTTTTTAATTGGAGTTCAATGTGCCGACATATAGCATATCACCCAGTGCTCATCCTCAGTGCCCGTCACCCAGTCACCCCACCACCCGCCCACCTCCCCCTCCACTGCCCCTTGTTTGTTTCCCAGAGTTAGGGGTTGCTCATGGTTTGTCTCCCTGATATTTTCACTCATTTTCTCTCCTTTCCCCTTTATTCCCTTTCACTATTATTTATATTCCCCACATGAATGAGACCATATAATGTTTGTCCTTCTCCGACTGACTTACTTCGCTCAACGTCACACCCTCCAGTTCCATCCACGTCGAAGCACATGGTGGGTATTCGTCGTGTCTAACGGCCGAGGAATATCCCACCGTCCACATAGACCACAGCTTCTTGATCCATCATCTGTCGATGGGCACCGAGGCTCCTCCCACAGTGTGGCTACGGTGGACGTTGCTGCTGTGAACATCGGGGTGCAGGGGTCCCGGCGTTTCACTGCATCTGTATCTTTGGGGTAAATCCCCAGCAGTGCAATTGCTGGGTCGTAGGGCAGGTCCATTTTTACCTCTTTGAGGACCCTCCCCCCAGTTTCCCAGCGTGGCTGCCCCAGGTCACGTTCCCACCAGCAGTGCAGGAGGCTCCCCCTTCCCCACATCCTCGCCAACATGTGGTTTCCCGTCTTGTTAATTTCCCCCGTTCTCACTGGGGTGAGGTGGGATCTCAGTGTGGTTTGGATCTGTATTTCCCTGGTGGCCAGGGATGCGGAGCACGTTCCCATGTGCTTGGGGACCGTGTCTGTGTCTTCCTCGGTGAAAAGTCTGCTCGTGTCTTCTGCCCCTTTCATGACTGGACTGTTTGTTTCTTGGCTGTTGAGTTTAATAGGTCCTTTATGGATCTTGGATCCTAGCCCTTGATCTGATGTGTCATTTGCAAATCTCTTCCCCATTCTGCAGGTTGTCTTGTAGTTTTGTGGACTGTTTCTTTCGCTGTGCAGAAGCTTCTTATCTTGCTTGCACACAGGATTAGAGGGTCACTGCAGAGTCTGGCTGCTCCCGGGCGGCCCCAGGACACGACCCCTGTGACCCATCCCGGGACCTAGCAGCTCCCGCAGGAGGCAGGAAAGCCTTGCCCTGAGCAGCGGGGCTCCCTCTGACCACACCAGGGAACCCTGTGCCAAAGCCACCCCCACGAGGCCCAGGACCTCATCTCCGCCCTGAGCCCACTAGCTGGAGGATGACCACTCGCTGTGCCCCAGGCGGGCGCAGGCACGGCGCCTCGGCTGAACCCCGGCTCCCCCACTCTGCTTTCCCAACCTGCTTCCCTGGGACCTGGGTCCTCGCAGCGCCCGGCCTTCCGAGGGGGGCAATCCCGTGCTAACCAGTCCCCCCTCCCCCGCGGTGGGAGCAGCAGCCAGCCCTTGCCCCGACCTCCGATGCCAGCTCCGCCCGCATCCCACCCGGCCGCGCACGGGCCGCCCTCCGCCCTGCCCAGCGCCCCCGGCCCCCAGCTCAGGGAGGACGGGGCCGTTCAGAGTCGGGCGGGCGGTAGGCTGGACTGTGGAAGCAGAGGCCCCGGGGCCACATGCAGGGCTGCCTGGTACCGTGCGACCCGGGCCAGCGTCCGCGTCTGTAACACAGGGTTGACAGGGCCCACCACGCAGCGTGGGTGTGAGACCTCGTGGTTTATCGTGTCCGGTATTTCGGGCAGTGCCTGACACTCGCAGCGGTAAGTGTTGCGCTGAATCACCGACACAGGAATGCACGCGGAGGATGGAGAGGGGGTTACGCGTCCGCTTCTCTAGTGGACAGTGTGGATGGAGTTCGGAGAGGAGGATCCTTGGCAGGGCGGTGGTTGCGCTAAGCGGCTGAGAGCAGCTCTAGGGAAGGGCACCGGCCTCAGCGACCCATCCCCACGCCTGTCACTCCGCAGGTCCACAGCCCTGCAGTCAGCGCCCAGCCCTGCTCTCCCGCCCACGCTGGCCTCGTGCTCTGCCGCCTTGAAATCCTTTCCGACTCTGTCCTTGCACTTGGGTTGCGTAGGAGGAGCGTAGTGGGGTAATGGGGTGTGCGCGTGAAGACACGTGTAACACGCAGGGCCACTGTGCTCCCCGCCACCCCCCACAGCATTCCTGACGCCCCGATGCCCAGGAGGGAGGCCAGGGGGACTCGGAGCGAGCCCAGGTGTGCAGGTCACCCTACCGTCGAGCAGCAGCAAGCACGTGGCCCCGAGCAACCGTGTTTTCCCTTCAAACCAGAACTCGCTCCGTGCACAGAGGGAAGCAAGGGAAACCTGTCTCTAGAACTACCCAGTCCAGTGAATGAGGCATCAGTTATTTCAACTTCTATCCATTCCCAGAACCCAACATCTGAAACACACATATAAAGGAGTTTGTCTGCAAAGAACCAAGTTACTTTTTTTTTTTTTTTAGATTTTAATTTATTCATGAGAGAGAGAGGCAGAGACACAGGCAGAGGGAGAAGCAGGCTCCATGCAGGGAGCCCAACGCAGGACTCGATCCCGGGACCCCAGGGTCACACCCTGAGCCAAAGACAGATGCTCAACTACTGAGCCACCCAGGTGCCGAGAACCAAATTACTTTTACTTAGGAAAAAGGAGTTTGGGTTTTGGTAACAAGTACTAATTGTCAAATTTAAGAAAACAGATTTTAATTAAAAATTAAATCAAAAATTGTTTCATATTTCAATTTTAAGCCTTTACCTTCTCCATCTGTATGACGCTTTCCAAGGAGATGAGGGATGATGACCTAAGTCAGGAGCTTCCAATGGACTGCAGTTGTTTTACTGATCAATTAAGCTTCATATGACTAGTATAACTAGTTTTAAGTTATTAAAATGAGATTTTCAAGTTATGAAAGCATACTATTTTTTAAAAATCAATCTCAAAAAACCAAAAAACATTTAAAAAATCTATCTCAATTTCCAACTCCTCAATATGATTTTTGCGGATTGAAAATGGAAAATCATGGTTTTCATCCTTTTTGAGCACGTCAGCCATCAGTCAAGACGGATGGGACCAGCAGTTCCTGGCGGAGGCCAGCACCTCATGGCTCCACACGCCTCAGCTGGCCCACGGGACATGGAACCGTCTAAGCTGTCACGTGGGCAGAGCCAACCCTCCATCCTGTTCTCTTCGCGAGGCCTCCTTCAACCCTCGGACCTGGAGTCACCTGGTGCAGCGTGAGAGAGGGTCACCTGTCCTGACGCCGGCAGAGGGGCAGCCCCAGGGAGAGCAGCCCGCACTCCTCACCACGCACGTAAGGCAGTGTGATTGTGCACTCTCACTGGGGAGCCCCACGGCAGCAGGGGACCTCGGCCTTGAGACACACAATCCTGGATGGGGACCCCAGCTCCAATCCTACAGCTGCACCCTTGAGCTGGTCTTGACATATCCTGAGTTCCTTGTTGCACAGAATTCCCAACTCCTCTCATTGGTTTGGGGGTTTTTCCCATTTTTGGTTAGGAAACAAAATCAGAGCTGAAAAGGGAGAAGGGGAGGTGTCCATTCCTAGAGGCTTATCTCCCTAGGTAGATGCCAAATCCCTAAGAACACTTCCCTGGGAAGAAACTTAACTCTAGCCTGGACACACAAGTGAAGAGGAGTTACTGCCTTCCTCTGGGCCTTTCTGGAAGGGCAGTCTTGATGATGCGGCTCAAGAGGCCAGTCACAAGGCCAGCTGTCCCTTGCACCTTGCAGATGTAACCGCCTGCCAAAGCCCTTTGGGGCCCCACGATGAGCTCCATTTTACAGAGAGACAAAAGCACAGGGAGGCAGCTAACAGGCAGAGCTGGGGTTGCAGAGGGCCCTGCTCCCCAAAAGCTTATCAGCGCTCCTCCAACTGCAGTGCAGCTCAGCCCTGCGACCCACACACATACCCCTACTCCCTCTGAAACATCCAAATTCACTAAAACCCTCCCACAGCACCTGCCTGGAGTCTCTCCCAACAAAGCCTGGACAGGGCAACATCCCAATGACACGGTCACTTACCTTGTGGGCTCAACCATCTCTCAAGCACTGGGAGTAACCTTCCCTAGGATCTATAGATCGGAGAGAGGATTTCGATTTTGACAAAACTGGGACGCCTGGGTAGCTCAGTGGTTTAGCAACTGCCTTTGGCCCAGGGCGTGATCCTGGAGTCCTGGGATCAAGTCCCACATCAGGCTCCCTGCATGGAGCTAGCTACTCCCTCTGCCTGTGTCTCTGCCTCTCTTACACTCTGTGTCTCTCATGAATAAATAAATAAAAATCTTTTTTAAAAATGACATAACATTACTATAAGGGTAGTCTCCATTTTCATTAGAAAATTAGACCTGGGACTGCCTACAGAACTTGGAAGTTCAGTGGGGCCCAAGAATCACTTGCCTTGCTCATAAAGTATACCTTAATAAAATCAGGTTAGGAATACCTAAACCAGTTTGTAGGAACGAGATCCCTGACCTTCCCAGTGTCTAGCTGGAAACACCTATTAGAAATATGCACACTGCCACTCCAACATTCCTGGAGCCGATGAAGCCAACCATTTACAGAATTTAACCAAGTGACAACTCCCCAAATACTGAACACTCACCCTAACTCAAACTGTGATGCTCAACCAAGGATGACACCACTCAAGTCTTGCATCATGCAAGATTCACCTGCAGGAAGGGAAGGTCATCCTACAATGTGTGAGCATTTATGTTATCAGAACCACCATCCTAGGCCAGAACGGTGGTTCCCAAATTGGAGATGGGCATTTGCTAAAATGTATGCATTGTATTTATTTAAATATGCATTAGGGAAAAAAATGAGCTTATCAAATCTGTGATAACAAAGATATTCTTGCTTAGGGTAAGGTGAAGCTAAAAGCTGACCTGTTGGCAGGTGGCGCTTGCAGACAGAACGAAAGTCACGAAAGCACTATGCGATGCTTTCAGCATGGGACACAAGATACGAGAAAATTATGCACTGTTGTTCTTCCGTGGTTCATGGCATCCCCAACACCAACGGCTTAATAGTTTGTTACAATTCCATTTCCATCTACATTTTAAAGGTTTCACTTATGCAATGATTTGTTTTAAATGGAAAAAAGAAATTCATGGGCCAGTGCCCAAAGAAGCCCCCTCTAATTACACACACTGGCAAGGAAAGCCATCATGACGGCATCCTCCTCTGACAGGATGTGAGAAGGCCATGTCCACCTTTGGGATTTTGCAGACTCCCCCACCACCTTTTTTTTTTTTTTTTTCTTTTTATGATAGTCACACAGAGAGAGAGAGAGAGAGAGGCAGAGACACAGGCAGAGGGAGAAGCAGGCTCCATGCACCGGGAGCCCGACGTGGGATTCAACCCCGGGTCTCCAGGATCGCGCCCTGGGCCAAAGGCAGGCGCCAAACCGCTGCGCCACCCAGGGATCCCCTCCCCTTTGTAACATACAACAGAAGTCAGCTCTCTCCTCCACACAATCCAATGGAACACAGGGACACCCAGGTGCTCGTGCCCCGGTGAGAGGCTAACTTCACTCTGGTTTCTTCTCATGGAAGCCGCTGACTTTTGCACCTCTTTCCTTACCACCTCCAGAATTTCTGTGGAGCCTCAACCACCCAAACCGGCAGACTGGGGAAATCTAATAAAGGGAACATGTGTCATGAGCACTGAAAAACGTCTAAGAGCCGTGGAGGCAAATCCAGCCACCACCTTAATTCATGCCCAAAGGTCTAATGAGCAACTATTCTGTAAATATGTGAGATTCAGGATCAAAACTCCTACTGAAATTGTCATGGACCTCAGGATGCTCTCAGCCTATTTAAGGGCTAAATCAGTGCTTTCAATATAATGATTAAAATAAATTGTGGTGCTTAACCCAAACTGACAGCCTCTCATGCCTCTGCCCCAGCCCCCCTTCTGCCCCAGCCTCCAGATCTTCTCCCTGTTGTGAAGCACATGAGGGTAGGAAAACACTCACGAGAACCCATCTTCCTCTGAGCTGCCGCTTGCCACCATGCCCCTGCTACCTTCTGAAATGAGTCTCCGAATCTGCAGAGCCCTATGTCGCTTCTGCAATCTCACCACGGCCATGTGCAGGGATGCTTTCAGAAACAAATTTTCAGATGAATTTTTCCAAGCTGTAAGGAGATCTTTGGCCATTGAGGGGAGCCACTGGTTTGGTCTATGAGCTGTTCTAACTACGATTATGCATTTCAGACGCCATCACTCTCCTTCTGCATCTTCTGAGCCTGCCTATTTCTCAGCTGCTTCATTCCCACATAGTATGAAAAGAAATTTAAAGTAGATTAATTACTATATATTTAACATCACTGTAAAGAAATGCAGCTTTTTTACACAAGTGTTTTTAATCGGATTTGAAGATGTTTATTGCATTGTGTTCGGTGAAAAACAAACAAAACATACATGAATTTAGCACGAGCTTGTGGAATACACCGACTCTAACTGGGTGAGCAGCAGTCTCTGAAAACAGAGTCGTGAGCGTCCCCACCATGACGAAGTGTTTCCTGTAACAGTTGGGCACTGAGCATAACAGTCCCTAGTTCTCCCCTTTCAGCACCGGCAGCAGCTCACCATTGTCTTTCAGTTCCTAACAACAAAAACAGAAAGCAAAAATAACACGTATAGGTAAAGTCAAAAAAATGGAAGGGTCCAAACCATCTCAGATTGCATCCAAATCCGAGAGCCTGTGTGTTGGATTGAAACTCCAGTCTACCAACACACGGAAACCAAATACCACACCATAAAAACTGAGCATGCCATCAGATTACAAAATTGAAGGTAGAAGGCACTCAAAAACCAACAGATCGTTCAGCATTAACGCACAAGGCAATCCGAGCAACCCGATGACTCCTTCTATTTAAACAACAGCAGTAAATAGGGGACAATGGTGAGTGGTGTGCAAACACAAATGTGGAAGAAAGCAGCAATGGGATGTTCAAGTCCACTCAAGTGCAATACACATGACACCTACAGGCCCAAGGGTGGCACACAGGCATCACGGTGCCAACCCAAGCTGGAAAGGCTACAGTACTAGTACAAAGTGTATGTGAAAAGGCCAAAAACCACTTTAAAAAGATATAAAAATCCAGAAATATTTTCTGCTATCTTTCAGATTCAGAATTTGGAACACAGCTATCCAATTTAAAATGTGACAATAAATGGAAAATGAGACTTTCTAGCTTGAGATAAACATTTCATTTGATGCAAATTTTCAGGTCATTAGTAAGCAGCATGAATATCAATCTTTATAATAAAGCCACTAAAATCCATTTGGCTCCTCTCTGGTTAAACCCTAACAGGTGTGATTCTGTCACACAAATCCAGATTAACACCCGGCGAGGTCTAGAGCTCTCCTACCATCACCCATTAGCAAGCAGACATCCTACTGCACTAAAGGAGCAGACAGGGTGTTTCTGAGCCCATGACCCGGAGCGCAGGCGGCCAGGAGAGGCCCGCCGCCCGCAGGCAGAACCTGGACTCCACAGCTGTGACACCACTTCTCTAGCTCGGGGTCCCCTCATCTCAGGGCTGGGCGGATGGCCTAAGCACGAAGGTACACGGTGGGAACGCCGTGCGACCCTCCTAACCGGCACTGCAGCTAATGAAAGCTCACCTGATCCAAACATCCTCACTCTGCACAAATACTCTGCACCAGTGAACTGGGCACGGAGTACTATTCATCAGCCGCTTTTTCTCACGACACTAGATTGGCGGAGTCGTTGAATACTGGGTGACTCCTTTATTCAACCGTTCGACAAAAAATACCCTCAATGCTCCTAAAGGCCAGCCAGAACTCATTCAAGTAGAACATCACTGATGTTTCCAGGGGACGAAAGATGAAGAGCTCAGTTCTGCAAGAAACAGCCCAAAGGGGCAAAACCGAAGAACTGTACCCAGCTATCCTCTCAGGGGAAGATGTTACCAGTATCGCAAATTTCCACATGTGTGTTTAGCAGGTGAACAGCAAGAGTCCTATAACATCCTGTTACAGACCTAAAGAAGTGGCCCATGAAGCTCAGCTTTAGAATTAAATGAGATTTATTGATCGTTATCTTCCCAAGAGTTAGCAATGGCTAAGGTACAGGCGATAAAACACTCAGACAACAACAGGCTCGGGAGTATCTGGGGTTTGAAGACTGTCTGTGTCTTAAACAAATAAAAAGTATATATAACATAACAAATGCAGACGTGTTTCTGTTGCTTCAGGGCTATTCGAGAGCTACTATGTTAAACCTTTTTTTCTTCTCCAAGAATCAGGCCAGTTTACTAGGAAAAATGCCTCACTCACTGTGTTACAAAGTGTGATGTCAAGTGGGGAACACAGGCAGCAGGAGTTACAACCACAGGCTGCGCAGCCTGTGCTGACAAAGCGTCCTGGCGCACAGGGCCGATGTCACTCACCCTTGGGCTGGAGTCCTCTCTCATTACAAAAACAGGAGTTAAAACTTCTTTTAAAACAGAACTAGAAGCAGTTACCTACTACTTATTTTCCACTTATAACGTCAGACATCTGACCTCAGAGAAAGTTCTCTAACCAGTACCACAGACACAGAAATGGTAACATGGGGTCAGAAGTGATAGGAGGCCAGGAAGGAAAAGAATCAAGGAAGTCCCACAGTCACTGTTCAATACAAAATTATAATTTCTTTTTTTTTTTTTTTTTTAAGATTTTATTTACCTGACAGAGAGAGAAAGCACATAAGCGGGGGTAGGAGTACAGAGGGAGAGAGAGAAGCAGAATCCCCTCAGAGCAGGGAGCCCGACACAGGACTCCATCCCAGGACCCTGAGGTCATGACCTAAGCCAAAGGCAGACACTTCACCAACTGAGCCCCAGGTTCCCCTAAAATTATAATTTTTGAACATACCAATATTTTCCATCTTTAAGGTACCCGATAAACTCCAACCTTACCTTAACAATATCCAGACCTCCAACAAGCTCCCCTTTCACATAGAGCTGAGGGTACGTGGGCCAATTGGAGTAGGTTTTTAATCCCTGCCGGACCTATGGAAACAACAGGAACTCTGAAACCTTACTATTGGACCCTAATGAGTAAACTAAAGACAAAGGTCAAGAAACATAAAACACAGAACTTACTTCTTCATCCTCCAATATATCGAATGTCTCATATTCGACACTATAAAAAGGAGAAAACATTTTAATAGGAAATGGTTTTATTAAACAAAAATTGTAAAACCTACTTGGTGTTTTAAAAATTGTCAAGAAAAACAAACTGGTTGCTACTGACATTTACTGTGGAAAATGGACATGACTTTACTTCTCAATCTGCTGGTACCACACAGAACAATTCAGCCCAAGACACAAACATATCTGGATTTTTCTCTACAACACTGGGTTAGACAGGGACTAGCAAACTTCTTCTGAACAGGCAAGACAGTAAACATGTAGACTCTGTAGGCCACAGTCTGCTGCAGCTGCTCTACTGGGCTACATAGCACAGCAGCAGCCTGACAAGGAAGACAGTGGGTGAGGCTATGTGCCAGTAAAACTTTACTGACAGAAGTAGGTGGCAGCTGCAGTGTGCCAACCCCCAGGTTAGACTTGTACCCAAAGTTTACACAAGTCTATCCTTAACACAGCACAGCATTTCCAGCCCTCATCCCTGGGGCTGCTGCTTCTGACCTAGTGGAAGCTGCTCAGGAAGCAGAAGGGAACAGCTCTGATGCCCATGGACACCCATGGCTGGCCCAGAGGCTCACCAGCCAGGACAACTGCACTGCCAACAAATGCTACCTTATGGAGGTGTGCTTTCTCACATGAAAACAAACTTATTTCAGAACACACATGCTGTTGTCAATATGTGTACACAGGAAGAGTGGTACGGCTGGATGCTGAATAATCAATACCACTTGTATAATGAATGCAAAATCATTCACTGCTGCACGGAAACCCAACCATATCTGCTGGGAAGGATGCCACTATCAGGTGGTCAAGGAAGGAGTATGAATGTAGGACTCCCACAGGGACACTGGGTGTATGTGCGGTCCCAAAAACTGGCCAAAGAGAATGCCACATATAAAAAATAAACTTTGGTTTCTATAAAACCAAAACCACTATCGTAGGGAAATCTTCACTTAGTAGACAAGTTTCCAAGAAAACTGTCCATGCTACAGAAAACAGTAAAAAAAAAAAAAAAAAATGACAGGATAATTCAGCACCAAGTACCAAAACAGGAATATCTGAAAGAGCAAAAGAAGATTAAAACAAAAAGATCCAATGGAACTCTCCCTTCAGACTGAAGTAAAGGAGGCAGATCCCAACCTGAACAGTGTGATGAAAATAATGAGTTACAGAACAACCTCCGAGGGGGTTCCAAAGGGGGCCCAGGCCCACACGTCCATAGATGTGTGAATGTCGTCATGATCGCCAAGGCATCTCCTAAGAGTTCCTTGTAAAAAAGGTTTCTTCAAACACCTCAATGTACAATCCATACACAGCCCCTCCAGGCACGAGTCACAGGGCCAGGAAGGAAAAGTAAGTGTAAGAGTGCAGGGGGCAGGAATAAAAAGCCAGGAGCTTCTTCTCCACAGACTGATAGCTCTTAGCAAGATGATGTTCTGTTCAAGCTAAAGAGGCCCTGCTCATGGCAGAGCCGACTGTGAAGGAAGCCTGCAGCTGGGAGCACTCCATCTGTCCCCAAAGCCGCCTCTCTGCTCTGGGATAACCAGGACTTGCAAATCCAAACAGCATCAGGCAGATACGGGATAGAGGTAAAGTTACAGAGACATTCCACCAAACACATGAGCTGAAATGAAATGGCCCAATGCTGTCGTACCATCACAACCTTGCGGAGGGACACGCCAAGGGGACACACTTTCATTAGGGATAGGTGAACTACGTGTATCATGCCAGGGAGCTGTCACAGAGGGAAGACGGAGAAAGGGGGCTGTAGTAACTGATGGCCAGAAACCAGCCATCTCCCATATGTCCTCAGGCACAGTGAGGAAGGGGCAGCCTAGAGGCCAAACGACAAAAGACTCTCTAGACTCTCTCCTCTGTAAAATGTCACAAGCTTCTTTTGAAGAAATCAATCATTTTGCTTTTTATGTCCCTAGAGTGATATTTAACATGTACTACTCAACTGACTACTTTCAACCCTGCCTGTGAATATCTAAATATTTCAAAACATTACCTTTCCCATAACTTCATAGGTTTAGTTAATCTATTTCAAACTATGGCTAAAATACTTACAATATTAAAAAAAAAAAAAAAAAAAGCTATCATGAGATAATAAGGGGAAAAAAGCCAAAACATTTGATAAATTCTATACAATATGGAGTTTTGAGGAAAAAAAAAAAGTTTTTGTTTTTACTCAGAAAAATCAACGCAATTTTCTTAGCTGGCAGCGTCATCACTGACAAGATTAAAACCATGAACACAGCAATTTAATTCACCCCGCTTCTCAGATGCACATAACGCCCTTCACATGTGCTTTATCCATCTCATAAACTATTTAGAATCAAAAAATTTTTTTAAGGAAAATTAAAAACCTGTGATATACTTTCCCTAAAATATCTTTGTGTGTGTTAAGGACTTTCCTCTGGGAAAGTAGACAAATAGTTATTTCAATGAACCCCTTTATGTTATGAGCTTCTTTATGTTACCAATCCGTTGACACTGGCCAGAAAATCCTATTACCATCAAAGTTAAAGCATTCACAAAAAACCTGTAGCAAAAGTAAATAAAAACATGGATACAGTGGTAACAACTGAGAGGCATCAATGGCAATACTGAAAAGTCAAATTTCTTACACTATTTGAAAACAAGATTTACGTACCCGGTACTATTGAGTATTTCCAGAATTTGTTTGCTGAATCCACATTTTGCTTCCTAAATTTAGGGGGAAAAATGCAATAATGAGTGAAGATGTATTATATTTTCCACTCAGCCTACTGGCATGGTCCCATGGAATGTTTGTCACGGGGACAGCACACTTTAGGCTCTAACCACCAGAGAGGGCATGAGCCCTGGAACCTTAGTCTCTGGTCAAAGGTTCCCCTGAGTGGAACCCTGATGCTTTACCGAGTTCGGGTCTTGATCTCCATTTCACTCCTACAGATGACCTCACCTCACTTAACCTTTTTGCAGTGATTAGGATCATCATCTTCCTGTTGCCAACTAGGTGGTCACTCCCATTTTAAAAAATTTATCTTTACATTACAGAGTACCAGACTTTTTTTTAATTTTTTTGAGGCGATGACACTGTTAGACGTTTCTATCAGGCCCCAAATCCCAGCAATCCAGTGGAAAAGACTAGGTACCACACAAACTTAACAGCACGAATGATTCTGCTCCCAAGACATATATAAACTGGCTGGGCTCCTAGAAAAATTTGTGTTTTAAAAATAAAAATCTGTTTTAAATAATCACCAACAAAATATAAATAGAAACTATATCACAACTGGGAAGTATTCATTTCCTCTATTTTAATAAAACTGGTGAACTAGTCAAGGAATTTAGGTCCTAACCTAGTGATCCCAGTATGCAGATACCTTTATTACCAGTTTCCTAGTCATTACCTTCACCGTAACAGTTACACTGACCAGTTATATTAACTAGTTAGTTTCAGCATATCACTTGTATTAACTCTCACACTAGTTATTTATTCTCAACCTCATTCTCAAGGTGACTCTGTGAAGCACCCCATCCATTCATACATGGGCCAGTGAAGCCCGGGGAGGTTACGCAGGGGGCCCAAATGCCTGCACAGCGCCAGGACAACAGGGAATGTAAACGCGAGTCTCTCTGCCCCCTCAGCCTCGCCTCTCAGGGCTGTAGCCTCTGCTCTTCCAAAACAGGCCATGCTGTCCCACCTTGCCCGCCTCCACAGCTGGATGAGAATAAAGGCAGGTAACAGAACCTGGTGTCTGGAGATCTCCGTTCCAGTCCAAATACAAATGATCATCAGTTTTGCTCAAACTGTTGGTAGGAGTGATTTATCAAACCTGCTACTCAAAATGATGCACAACCAATATGTACCATCATCCAAAAAGCTACAGGAACCATCTCATTATAAATAAGAACTGCCAAACTGTTTTACTCATTCATCAAACTCATGCTGAACACACACGATGCCATGGGGTGTATTTCTCCATCGCTGACTTCTTAAAGGATGATCTAAGGCTGTGCACCCTGAGAGCTCTGGGGCTCCCTCTACTCGGGAAGTATTGGGACCAAACTGCCCATTACACGAGCCCACGGCCTCAGTCGGATGGGGACAGGATAGCAACTAACAGAACCAGGACAGAGTGAACAGTGTTGACCAAGTTTGGCAGCAGAAAGAAATGCACCCCACTGAGATGTTGATGATAAAGTCAAGCAAAATGTAGATTACTTTGTTTGATCTCCATAAGCACCAATTAAGGCCTGGATAACTTCCTGATGCCACCACAGCTTCATTAGCCACAGCTAGGAAGAAAGATTTAAGTGTCCCCTTGTTGAAGATGTTAACATCAAAAGAAATTACAAATAAAACCATTTTTGAGTTCTTTACCTGTTTGTTTCCTTTCATAAAGAGCATCACAGAAGCTTTATTTGTCAGTACTTTGAGCCTAAAGAGAGAAAATTGATATAAAATGGCTCAGCTCAATTATTAAACACCACTTTTGCTCCGCTTCAGGAGTAACATGCATATTTGAGGGATAGCAGGATGATAGTTCACAGCTCTGAGTGGCATTAAACAAGCAAATGCATTGACATTTTCCTTTATTTCATTCTCTCCCTGAGCCACCATAAAACACAATATGGCTTTTAAGGCAACGAATGTTCCTTTGAGTTGCAATTCAAGCCCATCAACTCACAGCACTAAAAAAATAATAATAACCAACTCAATAAGGAATTGTTCAAGAAGGGGCCTGTATACAGAGCCCACCCACAACTTCCAAAACCAGATCTTGTGTGCTGCCTTCTTTACCATGAGGTCGCACACAGCTCCACACTCCCCGATATCCATGAGGTCATGCTGGGAGGGGAACTGTCAAGTGCTGGAACACCAACCAACACCAGCTATTCAAATCAATTGCTCCCATACTAACTCTGTGCTTCCCATTTTCTACAAGCCTTCAAACCCCGTGCTCTAACTTGCTGTCAGGAGCATCTGCATATAGCCTGAAGTTCAGTCACCCATCTCAGGACAGTCCCCATCGGGACACGGGCTACCCAAGACCCTCTGAGCCCCATGGTGGTCAGTCACCCCATCTTCCTCCCACTGGTGTTGTGGGTCACTCTCACAGCTCAACACCTCCTCAGAGAACAAAGTTATCACAAATGAAACCCACAACTCACGCTCACAGCTATGTCACATCCCCTTTGGAGAGAGTACGCTGGGTTGATTCTCAGAAAAAGAAAAGAATATGGTGCTAATTGTCATCAGTCACCTAAAGTAACCCAACAATCTGGACCCAGAAAACCGAAACAAGTCCCTCTGTCCCACCCACAGAGACAATCGCCAGACCCAGGAACTCCAGCTCTGGCTCTATGCACTCTGGCAGCACTTTAAATGATTACACAAAACACAATGAATATATCTCTCTACAAGATCTCTCTGTAACCCTAGCCAGTTATCTTTGGTGTCTGAGGCCACAAGGAAATAGACACACCACATTAGGAAAAGAGAGATCTGATGAAGACAGAGACACAAACAACAGCAAGTGTAGTCAAGACAGAAAACTGGATTGAGAGCAGATGTAAGTACACACAAAGCCCAGCGAACTCCTGAGGCTATACAACCTCCACAAGCCACTCAGGTTATACAGCAAAGAATGCAACTGGGGGCACACCTGGGTGGCTCAGTCAGTGAGCATCCAACTCTTGGTCTCACTCAGGTCATGATCTCAGGGTCACAAAATCAAGCCCCGCATCAGGCTCTGCACTGGGTGTGGAGTGGGCTTGAGATCCTCTCCCCTCTACCCCTCCCCCAACCCTAAAAAAACACAACTGGGGACCTAGAGTCAACAAAGGTACTAGAAGCATCACTGTCCTATCAAAAAGGCAGGAAAGGATATAAATCTTTTGAGAAAATGTGGAACTTACAAGTCAGTATGACATATATGGGATACTATTTACTAATCAAGGATAAATAAATGAGCTATTTATTATTAAACACTTCAAGAGATTCTCAAAATGCTGAATGGTGATAAAATTACAAGAGGAAATTTCACCTCACAGACTCAAGCCCCAACTATGAATGGCTGATATGCTGATGTATTTCAAAATAAATTCTTTAAACCTCTACATTAATTCAAATTTATTACAATAAAAATCCCTTTAAGCCTCCCTACAGGCCAAAGTCCAAAATTTCCATAAGACAAAATCTTTAAAAGCTGATTGAGATCCTTCATAAAACAAAGACCAATTTCACAGCTCCAAAATCTCCTTGAATTCTAAGTTATCATGGTTAAAAAGACAGCGTGAAACCCTGAAGTGTTTACACATGTAACACACACATAGCCTGCACTCCTCACACTAGGCACCCCTCACACTCCGTACTCTGATGATGCCACGAACAGCGACTGCTTCTGAAACCTGAGGACCAGGACCACTGGATCCCAGCTCCGAAACACAGAGAAAGAAGTAAACTTGAGTTGTTCCACTGACACAATGACATTTCTATAAATAACGAAGAATATCCTCCACCTAATCTTTAATTTGGTGTAAAAATTTCTCCAGTGCAAATGAGACCTTCCCAAGTTTTCATGGCTAGTCTGACTGCAAACAACCTATTTATGACCTTGAGATACAAAAACAAATCCCCGACTTCTATATGGAAAAAGCAATGCAAAAACCAAGAATTATGAGATATACTTAAAGTAATAAATGGCAGACTATTTGAAACTTTGAATACACTTACCTTTCCTCTAATTTGGGAGCTTTAGGGCAAATTGTATCTAGTTCGTCGGATGCTTCCAGCTCCTGAAATAAACACATGTGTAAGTTTAAGAAAACATTCACAACAGAAATCTCCAGAATCATACAGTAATACAGAATATCAACAACCTCATCAGAAATAATTGGATCTATTCCAGGTTCATATTCATAAATACAAATATTCTTAAGGGATTTACACTCTAGATTCATTACTGCACTTAGAAAAGTGTGCTGTAAATGAAAATGCTTTACCAGATACAGACTTCTCAGTTCTAACCTTAATTATATCAAGTCCTCCTATAAGCTCTCCAGAAACGTAGAGCTGGGGATAGGTGGGCCAGTTGGAATAGGTTTTGAGGCCCTGGCGAACTTCTTCATCTGAGAAGATATCAAAACTGCTAAACTGAATATTATGTTTGTTAAGGATTTCCACCATCTGCTTGCTGAAACCTGTGTAAGAAAAAGAAAATCAAGAATTTAGCTTCTCTCTCTCATACCCATGATTTCAAATTCCTACACAGCGCACACTAGCTGCTGACCACAGGGTTTGCCTGTTTCACCCGTTAATTTGCACGCCGACACAGTATGTAAAGAGAAAAAATTGCAAGAACCCCTTATGTGACCTTGAACTATACCATGTGTTCAAGTATGGCTTAGTGTTTAACACACTTGTGAGTTTTTAAAAGTCTATGTATATTTGTCAATGCACTTCTTAATATTCAGGCATACTTTTTATCGTAGGATCAATAATGTTGGCCCAAAAACCCTGGCACCTACTCCACCCACCAGGGAGACCAAGAGCTGAGCCCTGAACTACCACCTCACCTCCCTGCACTTCCCCATCCATCAGGGGACTGACCTGGATGCCCCAGAGAGCCCCTCCCCAGTTATGCTGACTGTGACTCTCTAAGCATCACCACATCAGTTGTCAATAACCACTCCTTGCACACACTGGAAACCCGACTGTTTGGTTTCTGTTGCCCTTGTACTACTAAGTCCTGTGTGCCTGTTTTAGTACTTCCCAGTCTTTTACCATCTTTAATAGAATAAAACTCAAGAAGGAATGTGTTCTTGCAGTTGAAACTGGTACATTGAATTTCAAAGCTGTCTTGTCTGTTGTTATATAGGCACTGTCAACAGACCACCAGCGTTCTTTCTCATCTGGTACCATAACTTGACAGTCTCTTTTTAAAAACTATTTACATTCCCCAAAGTATGTAATGTGATTTTTTTTTTTTACTGCACTGTAGTGACACTCTTATGTTCCATGATTTTATTATACTTTTGTGACACATTTTTGTCCTGTACTTTTTTGACATCATTTTCTTATTATCACATTAGTACTGAAGAATAAGTGTATCAGTCTTTTATAAATCTATTAGTCTTGTCTGAAAAGAGGATATTTTTCTTTCCATAAGCTAATTCTTCCCAATTGTTTTTCAATACTTTGTACCAATCCACTCGTTCACGTTCCATCCTTCTTTTTAAAGGTAGTCAATAATTCACTGGAAAATTACCTATTCTTTAGGTGCAAAATTCCTGTAGGATTTCACAGCATCAGCAAGTATTTTGAAATAAAATCAAATCATAAAATTTAGTATAAGATTAATTGCAGGAATAGTCTTCACTTTGATGTCATGCAAAAGCACTTTTACTATTAAAACCTGGATGTATTACTGAGCTGCAGACATTTTTCAGATCCACAGTTTATTGAGATGAAGCACTGGTATTTATCTGTACAGCATATAAGTTGCTTTTCCTACAACTCAAGTGTTAAGTTCATGTACAGCCTGAAGTAAAACACTGATTCTGAAATTTTTTTCATTCATCTGGGAGTTCATTAGTAAACAGCTAACGGCTGATTGCTGATGGTTATTCTGTTGCCAATATATTAACTCATTTCTACTGTAACTGGCTGAGGAAAAGCTTTCTCTTAGCTTTAGGCAATTACATGCAGACTAGAAAGATTGATGGGTAATGTTTCGTTTTTAAGGGTTAAAGTGGCAGACTGGAAATGTTATGCTTAAGGATAAAAGAGTGAAAAGGCTTCCTTCCAATAACACAGTATTTACACACTTTTTTAAAGAAAAATGCATGCATGCAATAAAAATATTTACAAGTGGAAAAATCATGTTTAGCTGCCAGAGAACCAGTATTTCAGTCTGCAGTTGTCTGTATTCATGACAGGAGGCGTGAATAGTACACCTAACTGGGCCATTTCATCACTATCTAGTCACGATAAAACCCTGAAGCCCACTTTTGAACCTACAATGCTTGTGTCTGATCTAAAAAAGAAAACCCCATTCAGATGACTTTTACTGCAGAAGAAAGGTCTGTCCCATGGTTCAAATACCCTTTGCTTTGCTAAAAGCTTTGTTAACTGAAGTGGATACAAGAATTCCCAAATAACTTAATTAACCTGCATGTTCAAGGATTTAACATTCTGTTTAAAAAGATGTACATTTCGGTACTTCTTGAAAATCTGCCTAAAACATGAGAGCCCTCTCTTTCCTGTCCTCCTGAGGAACATAGAATAAGAATAATCTAATTCTTTGACAACTAACACCGTATCAACGTGTCAGGCTCATAATACACGACACATTTCTGCTGGTAGAACCCAAAAGTAAAAGCAATGAAGACGGGGTGTGAGGCACGCGAGAGTCAGGCAGAGACCCAGCCAGCTCCACAGCAGATCCTGATATGGCTTTCAAGGTTTCCTTAAGGGAAAATTTAAATGTCATTCATTCATGGTTTTTGATTAACTGAAAACAAGGTGGGGCCAGCTAACCAAAAATCACCATAGTCCTACTCCACAACGGTAGCCTAGCAGGGGTACTGGGTGCTCCTGACGGAAGGGCCTTCCAAAGGAATTCTGCACAAAATATGGAAACACCGGCCAGCCGTGTTCATGAGCACCGACGGTCACTGCTTTCTTTTATTAAGGAGACTTTGCCTACATCTCGTCTCTAATGTGCCAACACAAGAACAAAACCTATTTTTCAATAAGCAGGCTCAGAAAGGACAAGGGTGAAAGTCAAGTATGTTCCTATATAAGAGAACAGTTTAGAGATGAAAAGAGTGTGTAGCAGGGCACAGAGAAGGGGGAAAACAGAGCCGGGGGTGCTCTAAAGGAAGTGGCAGGGTATAATCACAACAAAAATATCTCCTACTTGATCCTTAAGTAGATATTTTTTTAAAGAATACTTACATTCTAAAATGATCTATTTACCAAATGTCACATATTTACTGTATTTGACAGAAAGACCTGTTGTTATAGAAAACAAGGTATCAGGAAACAGAAAAGCCTGTTAAAAATGTAGTCATAAAAATTATGAAGAATGGGGGCAGCCTGCGTGGCTCAGTTTAGTGTCCAACTTATGATTTCGGCTCTGGTCATGATCTGAAGCTCCTGGGATCAGGTCCTATGTTGGGCTCTGTGCTTAGTAGGGGAGTCTGCTTGATATTAGCCCTGCCCACTGCGCCCCCCCCCCACAATCTCTTTAATAGATAAAATCTTTAAAAAAAAAAAAAAACTATAAAGCAAGTACTTGTTTGGAATGAAACTATAACTTAAATAATATATATCTAAAAATCTCTTTTGAATTCCCTAATTATGTCTTTTATTATCTAAAAGTCTATAATACTGTTTTTCAGATTGTTCTGACATATTGTAAAGCTTTTTTTTTATTCTACCTTGTTATTTATAGTCTTCTAAATGGCAGATAGTTAACATACAAATTGCTAGAAATACACCACAAATTAAATCTAATGAAATAAAAGGTAAGCAGAAAAATGACTATTTCTAAGTGCAATTCTAACGTATTTGAATAATCATACAACATCTGATCTGAGAAGGATTTCCAAGACTGGTTCCAACCACACCACCACCGAAGGGAGGACTGCAGGTACAGGGAGGGCTCCTGACCTGGATCTAAGCCCCTGGGGCAGGTAGCATAAGGTGGTGTCAGGATCTGACTCACCGGCCGTGACATCTGGCCACCCTGCTTCCCAGTGCGCTGCCTACCCTTCTGCCTTAGCACATTTTCCAAAACTATACTTTTGTCACCTGCCAGTCTATTGTTAGGTTATCATTCAGGAAGGAGTAAGAGAATGCTCCTGTTCAATTCCAAAGGAGAGAATATTCTGTTGGTTTTACCATAGGTTTACTGTGTATAACCCATCATACAGGTTCATCCACGTGACAGTAGGTCAGCTGCATTTCAGATGTCAAGGAAGACACTGAATAAAACCTATCAGATTCATGTCGTCAGTCCCTGTTATCAGGTCACCACATAAAGTACCAGAAATTATTTTCCTGCCTGATAGGAGAAAGTAAACCAGTTGCAACTCCTATTAAAAACAACCACCACAGAGACCACTGTTGCTATCTGGAGTCAACTCTAGTAGAGACTAAGTTAGGTTTTTGACATATAAATAGGCATTATCTGATACACAAATACTAGCAAGGACATTTTTCAAGTAGAACTGAAGGGGAAAAGGAACCATTTCTTAATCTTTTTAAGATAGGACTCAACATGAAATTATACAATTTTTTAAAGATTTTATTTATTCGACTGAGAGAGAGCACGTGTGTGTGCATGAGCAGGGGGAGGGGGAGAGAGAGAGAGAGGGAGAAGCACGCTTGGAGCAAGGAGCCCCACCAACAGGGGGCTCCATCCCAGGACCCTAGGATCATGGCCTGAGCCGAAGGCAGATGCTTAACTGCCTAAGCCACCCAGGCACCCAAAACTATTTTTAAAACTAGACTTTCACAAACTAATATGTAATTTGCTAACCACACACAGAAGAATTTACAATTAAATCTACATTGGAAGCTAAGTTATTTTTATAAAGTCACACTGGACATGCAGTAATCATATCAATAGCACACTGAATTTTACTGCCACCTATCTTAATAAACTCCCTACTGTACAGTTGAAACAAATACTCTCAGATTCTCAACAGCATCATCAAAAGGCATTTAAATGCTCAATTATGAAGCATAATAATGTTGTACTAGGCATAGTAAAAAGAAAATAACCATAAACCCAATACCAGAGGGGTCAAATAAACTCTAAAACTCACTTAAGGACAAAATTACAAGCATATATGTATAGAAAATAAGAGTGACTATAAAGCCACAGAATTCTGAATCTTTCAATTATTAGCACCAATAAACAATAGAACAAAATGGAAGGCAAAAGTGCAGGGGAGACACAGGAATGCCTCCAAACGTCTGTCAATTTTTAAACTGCTGAATCTGGACTACATGAACAAAGAGAGACTGCCAAGACAGACAGGAAACTGTTAATAGCAAAGGGAACTGAGGAAACAAAAGCCCATTCGGGTGACAACACGTGGTGGCTGGAATCTAAACCCAACTCCGCTTCGAGGTGACCTGAGCAGCCTCCCCATCTTTGGGTACTTATGTATATAAAGCAAAAACCTCCAATCACGTATTTCTATGATGCCTCTGGGTTCCAACCTTCTCTGTGTCTGTGGTGCAAACTAATTCTCATCACTTCACTACAGAATGCCAGTGGGAATTACGACCTTCCTGATTTTCTAGTTATCTCAACACAAGCATAAGATGAACAGTACAGCGGGA
The DNA here is from genome assembly GCF_003254725.2 of Canis lupus dingo. Lineage (NCBI taxonomy): Eukaryota > Metazoa > Chordata > Mammalia > Carnivora > Canidae > Canis > Canis lupus. The sequence continues at coordinate 38,925,751 of NC_064270.1, read as the reverse complement.
ACAGACGGGCACTGGGCCGCACCCTGCGCTGGGGAAGCACCCATTTTGTGTGTCTTTGTGAAAGCAGCTTCTTACCGCAGCGCGGCTCCTGAGGAGTTCCTTTCATAAACAACATGCAAGGGGCAGCATGAGTTAATTTCTTCAGGCGAACGTGGAGATCTTCCTTAGGATGCTCGTTAGTACTGGGTGGGAAGGAGCCGCTAGATGCATGTCGCTGAACTTTTTTGGTCAACTCTGGGGCATGTGCACCATCTAATCGGTCAATTTTCTGAGAATTCTGAAGTTAAAAAAGTCATTTATAATATGTGTAGCAGCTTTTCATCATCTCTTTTAAGCTCCCAAATTATAACAAAGATGAACTCATAGCACAAGCCAATTTTTAAAGGGGTCAATGCTATTATTAGATATGTTTTTAAAAACCTGATTACCAATTGCCAGATGCATCTCAATTTTAAATACATAATTGTCTTTTTCCCCCCTTTTGGGAAAGAAACATACAAGGAAAACATCACTATACCTCAAACTCAAACCAAATCAAAGTCTAACCTAAAACAGAAAAGATTTCCCTACCCTCACAGGGATGAATCTATTACTAAGTATAAATGCGGTACTGGGGGGGAACCGTGGTAACACTCTGGGGTGCCCTGAAGCACAGATTTGCACCTGCTTCCTAAGAGAGTCATTAATCAAAGCAGGACGAGCCACATGTTCCATTATGCCCAGGCACTGGCCCTAAGCAACCAACTTTTACCCAACTCAGGGAACATTTTGGATCTACAGACAAATATCTAGACTGTTCTCTACAACTTTCAACTCTGATTGCTGGACCTCCAGAGCACACGTCACTTCTGCAGGATCCCCAGGCCAACCTTTGGCATCAGTGCAAACAAGGAGACTACATGAAGGCGGCGCAAGGCCAGGAACAACCAAGTGCCAAATGTTTAGGGATCAGGGGAGAGGGTAAAGGAACCAAGACAGAGCCCCACGGCCCATGACAGATGCAGGATCTCTTGTGCCATCTTTATCCTTACCTTGAACAACAGAAAGGTGGGAACAGAACTAATTTCATATTTTTCAGATACTTCAGGAACGGCTTCAGCTTCCAACTTTAAAATAAAAGAATTTAAAGCTTGATTATAAAAAGGTCCTATTTTACTACTTCAACATGTAAATCAGCTTCACATACATCATCCCTTCAAGTAGCTGATGTTTTTAAAGAGTATGGTACAAAAGTTTATGACACATTTACATTTAAATGAGACTCACTGGGCTGGCGTGTCATCCACTGAGTCTGCAGTGTCAAAACAGGTTCAGAGGTTTTTATTTTGTTGCACATTTCAAAAGATGCCTGGAGGCTGTGAATAAAATTTTTGGTGCACTAGTGACCTAGTAAATTTTCAATCATATGCAGCTACTACTATATTGAAATCCATAAATCACTGACCCCAGTTATGTCATGATTACAGTGCTTATTTTCTGCCCACAGCAATTCTTGCTGTTTGCTCTATTGACTAATTCCAAGAGGCAGTACATCATGAGTGACAGTTGTAGCCTTCTGCAAATTATGAAGCAAAAAGGAGTATTTCTTCAATAAACTATTGATGTCTGATAAATTTTACCGTTAACTCCTGCAAGGCTGCTGGACACTAAGCAGATATCTTGCTAGGTTATTTGCTTCTGGGTCTATTCATACATTTAAATGCATTTTAAATAAGATGACTGCATTCTGCTTGATCATTTCCTTAAGGCCCCTCAACAAGATATGATGGCTAGCTAACATACAAATTTTAAATGTATTTAGTGACTCAATTTCTTAATAATTAGAACACAATTCCTGTAAGCTACTTATACTGTAAGACTCTGTAAACCATACACTTTGAGAAAAACCAAGGCATAATATTATATCCTTCCCTCATAGGACTGTCAATTTAATATAAACTTTTTAAAACCAATAAAAATCTGTATTCACATTATACCTGTAGGAAATAAAATTTATTGATAAATTATATTGTTAAAAGATTTTAAAATATATATCCTGTATTTTTCCAGGAATGAAAGATTTCCACTGGGCTTGAAGCACTATTTTTATCCAGCACTTTCCCCGATCCAGTATATATCTATCCAAATGAACCTTGACGGTAAATAGGAGGCAGCATCATTTGTCTTTGGTTTGTATCTTCCATCTCATATATTCTTGGGTGCTCTTTTACTACTTCTTTTTTCTTTAAAACACCCTTTTGAAACAATATTTTCAATTACATTCATTTTTCAAAACGTATTAAGGTGAAAATTACATACATTTTAAATCAACAACTATCCAATAAAACTGAAAAAAATGAACAAAGAGAAAAAGCATTTGAAGACAGCTATTTAGAACACACTTTCTAAAAGTTTTTTTAAACTTTTGTGTTTTTCTTTCATACAATTACACACTCAGACCAAAGAGGAACAGAAAAGGCAATGACTGAGGCAGTTCATTATTTTCTCTCAAATAACATCTTTCAAGTGACCACCACATGTTGGCACTGGGTTAGGCTCAGCTACGATCCCTATCTTTGGTACTACTGGATTCTAACAGCAAAATGAGACAAATTTTAAAAAGACAAAATACTAGGCAAAAACTCTCAAAAGATAATATAGCTTTAAACCAAACCAAACCAAACCAGGCAGCATCTGGACCCAGAAATACAGTCCTCCGTGTGGCTAAAAGTTGGAACGCTTCTCACGTTCCTACTAGTTTCCAATGGTCTCCTTAGTGACAACTCTTCTAGGAAGAAAATAATCCTTTTGAAATTCCTAAAGCCAGGAGGATCGCCACATGTGCCTCTCACAAAGCAGCTCCCAGGAAGAGATCTTAGTAAGACCAAGGCAGTGGTGACAGAAAAATCCCACCCCCCACCCCCAGCACAGACCAGGAATGCCACTAAAGGCAAACCCATTCCTCAGAGCATCAAGGGTATCTGAGGTCCTAAAACCTTTGCAGCACTGAAATTCTTTGGAAACATTTTTAGTGGATATAAAACAACATGACAGTTCTATCAATGAAAATAGAAAATATTGAAATATGATCTGCAGTGATCTTTCATGGAAAGCCTACCCTACGCCACAAACAATATCAGACCCTTTGCATACAATTGCCTAAACTATTTAAAACCTGGAGAAGTGTGTAGTAACATAATCAACGTAACCTTACAGGTGGCTAGGTGAAGATATAACTTGTCCAAAGACACAATTAATAATTAGTAGAGCTGAGAAACAAAACCAAGTTTGTTTGACTATAAAACCTATGCTATACTGCGTAATCTTTTTCTACTGATCAAAAAAAAAAAAAAAAAAAAAAAGATTAAATTTCAAAGGTAGGATTTATATATGACCTTAGCATTCACCAAACATGAACATTTCCAGAATGTAATGTCAAAGCGTCTTTGGTGGGAACCATGCCTCTCAAAGTCAAACCCTTCCCCTGAAATGTGCTGTATGTCTGTGGAGTGGGGTGAGGAGGCGTTTCCACAGCAAGGTAAATCCGACATAGGAATTCCCTCTCTACAGGGCCACCAAAGACCACTTTAACAGTAATGGCTAACAGCTATGATTAATGCAGGTCACTGGATCTAAGTGCATTTTGTGTACTGATTTGTTTAATCTGCAGGATAATGGATGCTGTAATTATACCTAACTTCCAGAAGAAACTAGAACTTAGTGAAGTTAGGTAAATCAGCAAGATTACAACACTGTTGAATGGTGGAGCAGAACACTGTGGCTCAAGGGCCAAGCTCCACCCTCCACTGCCTTGCTGTCATCTCACCAAATCCAATGGTTACCCCTCTCATCTGACCTTTCAATATCATCAGTGTGACCACACCCACCCTCTCCAGATACCATCTTCTCACTAAGCCTCATTCGACTTTCCATTTTTTCTTCTTCCCAAACTCTGAGACTCAGTCTCTCTGCCTTCTTCCTTCATATCTGGCCAACCTCTACATGGCTGGCACATCCCAAGGGACTTGGTTCTGAGTGTACTTCTCTCATTTATGCTCATTCTCCCTGAATGGTCTCATCCAACCCTGGGGTTAAGTAACACCAATACGGTAACAACGCCCAAGTTGTATCCAGGCTAGACCTCCCCCACCACCACCTCCAAGCTAAACACCTGACATCTTCACTCAGATCTCTACTAGGTATCTCCCACTTAACCTGTTCCTCCTCAAGGCATCTCCATCTCTTTAATTCATCCAGATGATCAAATCAAAAAGGAAACAATTTTGATTAATCCATTTCACTCATCTGAAATCCACTCCATCAACAGGTCTTCCCGGTTCCCCCTCCAAAATATAGGCCAAATCAGACCATGACTTCATTTCAATGCTCTCTTCACTCATGTCCATGAAGTCTTTTACCTGGCCTGTGAGATAGCCTCCTAATAGGTATACTTGCTTCTAGTCTGCATCCTTCCCCCATTTCAAACCACAAACCCACAGGACAGTCAAAGGAATCAACAACAGAAATCCCATTGTGTGTCACTTCCGCTGCACTCAAAATAAAACCCAAACTCTTCCAGTGTCAACCTCTTGCCATACCCTCTCCTCCTTCGGCTAGATCCACTAGCCTTCTGCCAGCCTTCCAACAGTGTTCATTTGCTGATCCACAGCCCAATCCCTGGCTCTCCCAATGAAAACTCTTTTATCTCTTTCCAGCTTTCCCAACCCCAATAAAGTACCTACCCACCCCCAAATAGGCCCTCACGGCCTATTTCTTCTTAGAACTTACCACTATCTGAAATTACCTTAATAATATGTTAACCAATGGCCCTACTGACCAGCATGATAGTGGCATATAATAAGTGTTAGATAAATAAAATCTGACATGATACGAAGCACATGTTGGTCATACTGCTAAGCCTACGATGGGAGTGACCACTGGCCAGGGTGGCCTTGAACCCAGAGGCTGAGGAGAGAACAATTAAACCTGACATTCAGAAACATTTGTTAAACTTCATAAAGAGGCTTCTAACTCTGTGATGTGCTATAAAAGGAAAATTTTTCAAAAACAAATTCTTTGTCCAAATAAATATTTAAATTAATGTTTTTGGTACCTTTTTAAAAGAACTTTGCCAAACTTAGCCCAAGAATAGCTAATAAATATTGTCAATTGTTAGTATATCTTTTATTACCAAGACAGCCTAAATAAGAACTAGAATACTTTTAAGATTTAGTAATTCTCCTTGAATTATCTGAGCATTTTGAAAGTTCTCCAAAAATGTAATCCTACATATATTCTCAAAGAAGCCATGATGATGATGACCGAGAATGATTATGTCAGTAATCTCTAGTACTGAAATATAGGAATTCAGCTAACTGGTACCTAGCTATACAGCTGATTGGTGCCCTTCTGGAGATTGTCCTGCATTGTGTGTGTACACAAGCTAATTGTACAGACATTTATTTTTTTTTCAGACATTTAGAATTAAACATTTCTGTAACTATATAGAAATTTTTGTATACTGATTTTATAGACCCTCAGAAATTAAATAGGGTGAGCTTAAAAAAGCTTGCACACTCAAGAATAAATCAAATTAAAACAATTCTTATTTTCTAAGAATCAAAAAAATGCAAACTTAAGTATATAACTCCTCCTATACCTTTGGTTTCATACCTGAAGTGACAATAGTTATAATAAAATGCAAGTGCAGCAGGTACTGTACAAACAAGGTCACCACTAAATGAAACACAGTAGTACAAACCTCACCAACCAGGTGGCCAGTAAGCTTGCCTTTGAGGGTTTATGTACCAAAGTGCATCATATGGTAAAATGTGAATACCATGGCCTAATTGGATCAGAATTATCAAGCTGGAAGAGGGGTGGGGAGGTGACCAAGAAGATGGGAACCACTTACACAAAGGAAAACAAGGTTAAAGGGCCCTATATTAAGTATACCACCACCTAGCCAAGGAGCTAATAATGGGGCACCACCAACAGGTGGTTGGGTGTCCCACTCTTGATTCTGGCTCAGGGCATGATCTCAGGGTCATGAGGTCTAGCCCCATGTTGGGCTACCTGCTGGGGCATGGAGTCTGCTTGAGATTCTCTCCCCCCTTGCCCCTCCCCACCAAGTGCTCTCTGTGTTAAAAAAAAAAAAAAAAAAAAAAAGCCAATCAAAACAGGAATTAAATGACAGAACAGACAAAAATACAAGATATTCTCTAACTAATATTTGAACCAATGGCACAGACTAAGTTTGGAGATGGGGGAAAAAAAGCCACAGGGGTGCACAGGATACTTCATATAAAATGGATTTGGATTTGAGTACCTTAACAATATACAATTTTTTCATGTGAAGAAAAATCAATAATAAATTTAATAATTTAAAAACTGGATAAAACTTTAAGAATGTAAATCATAATAAAATCAAATGTAAAATAAGAATGAATGGCCGCTCCTATAAAAGATGAATTTGATCTGGACCTCGAACAGAACCGGTTGTACCCAACTTCCCATCACAAGGAGCTTTGTGCTTCTCCTCCTCCTTCCTACCTCGTCATCAGACACTAGATCTTGAAAGATTCTATCTCCCAAACAAGATAAATGTATATTCCCATTTTAAAGATAAAGTGCTAACAAACTGACAGTATGTAATTTGAAAAGCAAGGGCATGTCACACTTTAATTAGCCATTTAATTTTATTCTGAACCAACATCAAGTTTTCAGTAAGACTTTAAGTAGTAAGAATAACTCGAGTATCTCCTGTAATCCCTGGGAGGCATGCAAACCTCAGTGCCCAGTGCTCAGGGCCCAGAGTCTCCGGTTGGTCTGGATGAGGTGGCCAGCGCAGGCACAAACACAGACGTGGTTTGCCCAGGAGCACATGAGCGCATTGTCACTACAGGGTGAGAACAGGCACAAGGGTGTTCATCCAGATGCAATCAAAACGTAAGAGTCCTGACGTTAAGCAACCTACTCCGATGAGCATGAACTACTTAAGCCAAAACGTACACTAGCTTTTCTCAGATATGGCTTTCCCATCATTTACAAAATAAACAATTGTTTATGGCAACAAAACTCTACACTCAAATTCTTAAAAACATCATTTACAACATCACCTACATAATAATTTTGTAAATTTAAGTTATGAGATCAACTGATCTCTGTAATTCACAAGTCAAAAATGCCAGATCAGGAGCACCTGGGTGGCTCAGGCTGTGATCACAGGGTCCCATGATCAGCCCCACGTCAGGCGTCCTGCTCAGCAGGGGTCCGCTTCTCCTCTCCCCTGTTCATGCTCTCTCTTGAGCTCTCTCTCTCAAGTAAATAAAATCTTAAAAAAAAAAAAAAAAAAAAAAAAAGACATCAAGTTAAAAGACAGAGAGGTAACAGCACCAGTTCCCTACTGCAGACGGTGAGGGGGAAGCTCTCACTGACTATAAAGTGCTCTTTAAATGATGTGCATCCTCTCCTACTGGGGAATGCCAACAGATCTCTCAGATATTTTACTTATTTGCTCACCATTTAAATTACCTACCTTACCAACTCCATGCAAATGATCTTTGCCATTTAAAAGAAACACTACCAGGGCGCCTGGGTGACTCAGTCGCTTAACCATCTGACTCCTGATTTCAGCTGAGGTCATGATCTCAGAGACGTTAGATCGAGCCCCACATCGGGCTCTGCACTCAGTGCAGATTCTGCTTGAGATTTTGAGATTCTTTCCCTCTCCCCCTCTCTCTCCCCAACTGCAACTCCCCTCCACTCACACTCTCACTAAAATAAAAAAATAAAATCTAAAAGGAAAGAAAAGAAAGAAAAAAGAAAAGAAAAGAGAAGAGAAGGGAAGGGAAGGGAAGGGAAGGGAAGGGAAGGGAAGGGAAGGGAAGGGAAGGGAAGGGAAGGGAAGGGAAGAAAAGAGAACAAACTACTCCACAGAATGAATTTCCAGAAAGTAACGCCTCTGGGAGAACCACCCATCTAGTGCTGTCAGCCTTCCCATGAGCAGCAGGTACACTCAGGTTCAGGTGTCCCCGAGAGATAAGGACTTCCCAACCCCTGGCTTACTGAGACACTTAAGCACTTGAACAACTTAAAATCTCACTGCCAAGCGTGGTACCAATGTGAGAAGTAATTCTACAGTTGCTTTAAATAAATCATTCATATGGCAGCTAAGAACAATGTGTTACCTAAACTAGTAACATTATACACATAAAAGCAGACTTGCAACAATTACCATCATCTTGATTAATCTTATGATTGAAATGTTTAATCATTCATTTTGCTGGTAATCATTATCTTTCATCGCTGACCATACATGCAGTTTTAATGTCCCCTTCTATTATTTATATTAGACATTTTAGGGTTATATTCTAAGGTTACATTACACATTTCATTGGAATTTTAAATAAGTCCTTAAATTTTAAAAAGCGAACTATTACATCTATATTTGTTCTATCTTCATAAAAAAACACACTGAAAAGATTCATGCAAAATTAATATAATCAGTCCCTTCTTTATAGGGTGGGACACCACAGCTGGCAGGGAAGGTGTGGGAGAGCATTCTCACTGTATACCTTCTACGCTGTTCTGATTTTGAGACATCTAACTGCAGTACCTATTCAAAGCACACTTCTCTGTACACAAATTACCTGAAAATTACATTGCCTGTTATACAGATGAATTAGCCTGTCAAAATTCTATTTTCAGTTTATGTAAGTGGAAAATACAGAAGATGTTACTTTTAACCTCATATATGGGTATATTTGTCTGAACTAATTCTGGTTTTAAAAAATAAGGATTTGGCCCTTTTTGTTTCTTTAAATCCTAAGGATTCAAGCTTTTGAATACAGGTGTGCCTCCCTTCCCAAAAATTCATTTCTAAGATTCTTGACTCCTATTTTGGCTTTGTTGCCTCAATCAAGGCTAAGTCGTGAATGACAACATTAAATGTGCTAAACCAAGCAAGCTAATCCACAGCCTTGACTACCACGTTCCTAGTTCGTACCCACCCCCTAAGAGAAAACTAGGAATGTGCAGTGTGCAAAGCTGGGTGGAAACAAGGCAAGGCAGGGAGACACTGGATTCTTCTCCTCTGCTTCCACACAGGCCAGGAAAAGCTCTCAGTTTTTCCCAGTAGGTCTTCGTTTACCCAACCTAGACAACAGCTTCCTCCTGTGCCCCTGGCTCCCAGCGACCTTCACACAGCCTTCCTTCACTCACTTGCCATGTCACACCTTGCTCTTCAATGAAGCAGGCTTTGTTAATATTTTTACTATATTAAAATCACGGTGAGCCAGAGTGAATGATCTAGGCGCTTCTGCTGGCAAATATCCCCACTGCCCATCCTGCAATTTGCTAATTCTGTCCTCCCACCACACACATTAGGGAAAGTGTGGCAACTGCCACAGTGCTTGGTACTTGAGAAATGCAAAACAACTGTAAGATTTTTAAGACTCTACTGCAAAAATAACAAACATTAACACCAATTATAAACATGGAATTCCACATCCATCCTCCCTTACGTCAATAAAACAGTCTGCCTCATAAATGAGGTGACACCCAAGGTGTACTACCTTCACAAACGAAACTTGAGGGTGTTCCTTGGCTAATTCTGCCATCACATCATTCATCTGGACACACTGTGGAGCCCATGGCGCCCAAAAGTGGACCACAACGAGAGACCTGGAAATCAACAAAATGCAATGTTTTAAAGTCACAGTATCTTTAGACATAAGGGAATACTGACATTGATTAAATTCTATTACCAAAACAACTTTCACAAGAACTGCCTGAACTGTTTTTGTCCTGCTAGAATTCCATCATATTAAACATCGACTGAAATATAAGGCTTGCAAGGTCTTGATAATCTTTTGGATGAATTTTCAAGTTAATGGTATTCCTTGAATGAAGACTTAGCTCATATGAAGTGGTTTTAAATATTCATCCCTCTCAACCAATAGTCCTATAAATCAATTATGTCTTCAGAACCTCAGGAAAGGTGGGAACTGGATTTCTGCAGCCACAGCGAGCATCAGTGACAAACGGCTACAGATGCGTAGGTACCAGTGTTCACTCTGCAGCCACAGTACTGTGATGCCAGGGTATAACTGGGACCATAGGAACAGGAATAACATGTTGAAAATGGAAGGCACACAGAAAGAAGACAAGAGGAAAATTGATGGTATAAACAGAACAGTGGATTAACAAGTTATTGACTAAGTTCTCAGGCATGTCAGTATGTATTTATCAACTATTTCCTTTTTTTTATCAACTATTTCCATATAAAATGGTCTTGCCCAAGATATTTTTTAAGTCTATGCTCATATTGAACTAAAAAACTCTTCTATAGGATTCTAAGTACAAATTATAACCATCCCCAACCAAAAACATCTGAGAAATCAGGAAGAAAACAGACTGAAAAATATGTTACATAGAAAAAGGAACTAAGGACAGCTAACCTGTGGGCAAGGAAAGGAGTGGCCAACTATAAAACCAGGGCAACAGTACAGCTGGGAGTATGGCCTCCCCATCCAGTGTCAGCTAGCAGAAGCAAGAGGAGGCACTGCAGGACTTCAGAGGTAGGAGGGGTAGAATTTGGTGACTTTGGAAACAGTCTGGAGCAGACTCCCAAGTTTCTGGCTCAGTGACTGACGGATGACTAGTGGTGGCACAAGCCACACATCAGGTATAGAAGATGCTAACCTGAGAGGAAAGGAGGTCTGGGGGGCTGTTAGTGATGGTCTGGAGCTCAGGAAAGAAGTCTTTGCTTCATCTGCAGATAGACTCGGTAATCAAGAAACAGAGCTAGCACCAAGCTCTCCCACACTAGAGGATTAAAGACAAAGGTCAGAGCCTCTGGGCTCATCGACAGTTAGTTAGGAGGAAATGGAACCCAGGCAGTAGATCCACTGCTTCCTAAGATGGAGCCCAAAAAGCCCAGCAAGGGTAAAGGGTCTCACAGAAGAGAAGGATGTCAAGAAGGAAGGAGTGACAATCCTCCAATGCAGCTGGAAGGGCCCCAGCAAGGCTGCAGGGCAAAATCGCAAGTCACACTGCTGCATAAGGGCAATGAACCTAAGAGGAGGCTGCAGAGTGCTAGAAATCTACACTTTAAGAGACCTGCTTGTAAACAGAGAGAGTCCTAGGCAGAGGGGCAGACAGGATCAAGGGATTTGCTTTTAATAGAAGAAAATTCTCATGTTTGTTTCATAAGGGGGAGTGCAAGTGGAGAGGGAAAGGATGAAGACACAAGACAGGTTGAGGGTGCAAGGTCTCGGGGGCAGCAGGAAAGAGGAAATCCCAGAGCAGAGAATTCACCTTGGGAGAAGGGACAGCTTCCTCCAGGTCAGGGGTGAAGGAATCAAGAGTGTGTAAAGCTACAAATCAATGTCAGATGTTGAGGGAAGGCAGAGTAAGAGAGTGGGGAAGAAGTTATTGGAAGTCCCGTTTTCCCAGGCAGGAAGCAAGGTCATTTCCTGAAACAAAGGAAAACGAGGACTGGGATTACAGTCAGTACTGAGGAAAAAGGGAGAGCTGCCCAGGGGCATGCAGGAGGAAAGTAGGAGGTCCTCAAGGAAGACCCACCCAAAGCTGGAAAGGATATATTGTGGGTCCCTAATCAATGGGTTCTCATCTGTGTCCCACAGAACTCCAAGGCTCAATGTGTGTGGGTAGGTGGGCCTCAAGGTCTATGGCAGAGACGATGAGGTGCCCCTCTCCTCCTGGGCACACAACCTGACCACAATGCTCACTCTTCCTTGCAGCTGAGCTCTGGCCAATGAGCCTCTGCAGAGGCTGCTAGGGACGCCCCAAGGCCTACAGGATGGGGAGAAAAAAATGAGGCCCACAAAAGGACCTGCACAAGAATGTTCACAGCAGCCACAGACATGACAGCCAAAAACTGGAAATAACCCAAATGTCCACGAAGTGGAGAAACTGTTGTCCATTTATACAATAGAATACTACTCGGCAATAAAAAAGAACCAACTATAGATCCTTGCAACAACACGCATCTTGAAAACATAGAGGAAAACAACCTAGACATAAAAGACCAGGAGCCAGGTAACTCTGTTTACATAAAGTACCAAGAACCGGCTGAACTAACCTATAGTGACAGACAGTGGATCAGTGGTGGGGACGATGGGAAGGAGCTAAAGAACATTCTGGGGCTCTATATTGTGTTGAATAGTGGTTACTCGTGTATGTACAACTGTCAAAACTCATCACACCTAACTACTAAGATCCATGCATTTTATTATGGTATATAAGTAATACCTCATTTCTTAAAATGCTGGGATACCACTTTTTACTAAACTGAAAGAAGATTTTTTTTAAATAAAATAGTCCATGTTAAAAAAAAAAAAGCAGTCAAGCATTTCTGTATCTTACTGGTAAAAATTAAAGTGGAACCTTTCAGAAAATTCTTACACACTGTCAAGTATCTATCCTAAGGAAGTAATTAAAGAAACAAAGACTTATGTATATTTATGTATAATACTTTCCCATTTTCTCACATAGCAAATAACTGGAAGAATCAATTTTTCAATAACACTATATCTTTGTTAATGGTTAAATAGCAGAATATTAGCAAGCTGTTAAAAATCATATTTCAAAGAATTCTAATGGCATGTAAAAATGCCCAAAATATGATTATTTTTAAAAATTTAAATGTTCCCAAATTTTATAACAGTATGTATGAACTAACCTATGCAAAATATATATATATGTATATACCTGAAACTAATATACTATTGTGTATAAATTACACTAATAGTTAAAAAAAAAGATATACCCACACAACTTAAAATTCCATGACTACTAACATCACTTTGAAGAGTAATTTCAATCTTAATGTAAATGTGAATCTTAACTTCCATACTGTAAAACAGCAATAACTAATACCCTGAGATGTTGGAAAGATCAAACAAAAATATAAAAACACTTTAAAAATATAAAAGCATGATATTAATAGTTGTTTTACATCATCTACAATAATCTCCTATCTAGATGCTCAACTTTCTAATTAAGGACATAGTACCTAGGAGCATTAGGCTATAAACCTGAAACAAATATAAATGCTGCCACCCTCTCTTGGGTTACATATGAGTACCCTCTGTCTGCATGGAATAACCCTACATGCATGGTGCACTGCTTGAAGGACTTTAAAGACCAGGTTCAAATCCTGACTAGCATATTTTTAGACAATGTAATGAACATTGGCTCTGCATCAGCAAAATGGGTGTTCAATGCATTGCTGTTTCTCTATTATTATTAGGTGTTCAGCTCCTGCACTTATTTATCTGCAGATAATACCAGCTGCTGTGTATTAAATACTATCATATACTGGACTTAGGTATTTTACAAATGGGTAAAACCTTGATCCCTCTGCAATTGGGGATATCCCCACTGTACAGAGCAACTGAGGTTTCAGTGATACACAAACACCCGAGGTGAGTTAAACAAAGAAAAAATTTCAATTCACATCAAATTTTAAAACTGGGGGCAGCCCGGGTGGCTCAGCGGTTTAGCACCGCCTTTGCCTGGGGAGTGATCCTGGAGACCCGGGATCGAGTCCCACATTGGGCTCCCTGCATGGAGCCTGCTTCTCCCTCTGCCTATGTCTCTGCCTCTCTCTCTCTGTGTGACTATCATAAATAAATAAAAATTAAAAAAAAGGGGGGGGGCAGAGATGTATTCCTTCTCCGATGCCAGCCATCATTTCCCAGGTGCCTGCTGAAGCTAATCCCTAGGGGAAAGGTGTGCTGCTTTCTGCATCACCTGGAGCACAGACCACTGGCAGGAAAACACCCAAATGGCGTGTGTGGGCTGTGTTCTTTTAAGAATATTTACGATGAAAAAAAAAAGAAAAAAAAAAAAAAAACGACACGTGAAAACCGAAATGTGCAACACGCGAGGCAGAGTGAGCTCAAGTATTTAGGAAAGCAGGTGCACCTAAGTCGTCCTGCCCCTTCCGAGAGCCCACCTCGGGCGCCGTCCACAGTCGGGTATGTCAGTGCGGGATGAGTCACAACCCACCTCTCGTCCGTGAGTACCGCTCATTTCCCTCTTTTTTTTTTTTGTTTTGTTTTGTTTTGTTCCTGTAAACAGTTTTCCAAGGAAACCTGAAATGTGTGAAGGGCTGATCCGGTTACACGTCTACCTCCGGCAGGGCCAGCACGCGTGACCCCCAGAAGCAAGGCAGTAGCTCCGGCCCTGCTCCGCCTCCACCCCCGCTCGCCCCCGCCCCCGCTCACCGGCTCTCCCAGGCACGCTCCTACCTGCTCCTACCTGCTCCTGCTGCTCCTACCTGCCTGTAGCCGGTACATCGGGCACCACCGGCCTTCGCGGGCCGCGGCGTCCACACCGCAGGGGGCACGGCAGGTGCCCCGCACCCCCCCTCCCCGCCCGCGACTCTAATGCGTTAGGAAGGCGGGGTTAGGAAGCCTGCGCGCGGGGCTCCAGGCTCGAGGCCTCGCCGCCCGCGGGGCTCCCTTCCGGCCCGGCACCGCCGACCCGCCGAGCGGCCCGCACACCGGGGACCCTCGGGAGCAGCGTCCCGGCCGCCGGGGTCGGCGCGCCCCGTCCTCCCTGGCCCGGGGCTGAGTCAGCGCGACGCCGGGGCACCGGGGCTGCCAGGCCGGGCGGCGGGGCGGGGCGGGGCGGGGCGGGGCCGGGCCGGGGGGTCGGGGCGGGGTCGCCCCGCTCCTCTCCCGGGGGTCGGCCCCCCTCCGCTCCCCTGCCGGGCCCGGGGGGTCATGGGGTCATGGGGTTAGGGCGGGGCGGGCCCCCCCCACCTGCGCTCCCCTCCCGGGCCCGGCGGGTCATGGGGTCATGGGGTCGGGTCGGGCCCCCCTTCCGCTCCCCTCCCGGGCCCGGAGGGGTCATGGGGTCATGGGGTCATGGGTCGGGTCGCCCCCCCCGCCCCCCGCTCCCCTCCCGGGCCCGGAAAGCCGACGGGCCGAGCTCGGGAGCCGGCCGCCCCGCCAGGCCCCGCCGGCCGGACGCGAAGGAGCCGGGCCGCCCGCCGCCGTCCGAGAGGCCGCCCCCCGCCAGGCCCCGCCGCCGCCGCCCGCCGCCCGCCGCCCGCCGCCCGCCGCCCGGCTCACTTGGCTCGGAGGCGCAGCAGCTCCTCAAACTGCGGGGCTGAGCCGACCTCCACCACGGCCGCCGCCTCGGCCGCCCCCGCCGCCATGCTGCCGCCGCCAGACAGGAGCAATCGAGCGCGGGCGGCCGGGGGGCGGGGCCTCCGGGGTCTGCGCGCGGAAGCCCCGCCCCCGCGGCTGGCGCAGGCCCGAGGCGGGGACGGGGGCGTGGCTTCCGGGGGGCGTGGCCGCGCTGCTCCTGGCTCCGCCCCCCGCTCCGCCCCCTCCCGGGAGCTCCCGCTGCAGCTGCGGGGGAGCCGGTGCGCGCGTGCGAGTGGGTGGAGGGGAAAGCCGCCAGGTCTGCACGTTTCCACCTCGAATGAAATTAAGTGGAAGGCGGACTTGTTACCGAAAACGGGAAATCACATTATTTATTTGAGATGATGCAGGAAGAGCCACGAGGTCGTTTGTATCCTAACTGCGGTGGTACCTGTGCAAACCCGAACATAAATAACATTGCACGGGACAAAACACACGCAGACACACGGATTCAACTAACACCGGGAAGAAGAGGGGCCGACGGTGTGAATGTGGATGTCCTGGCTGGGGTTTTGCAGGATGGCTGTGCGAGATGTCATCTTTGGGGGGAGAAGGTACACAGGATCTCTCTGTGGACTACTGTAAAATTTGAAACAAACTTTTTTTCAATAAATAAAACCCAGAGGCCCTGGGTGGCTCAGCGGTTGAGCGTCTGCCTTCAACTAAGGGCCCAATCCCAAGATCCCCAATGGGGCTCCCTGCATGGAGCCTGCTTCTCCCTCTGCCTGTGTCTCTGCCTCTCTCTCTCTCCCATGAATAAATAAATAATAAATCTTTAAAAAAATAAAATAAAACCCAGAGATTGCAATGCAAAGATGCAATAGGAAGTGGGGGGAACAGCGCCTTGCAAAAGAGGATGCATACTCCAACGGCTGTTTTAAACAGAATTATATGTAAATAAAATAGCATAACTATATATAGCTGAACAGTAGCATTTAAAAAGAAAAAAGTCTTCAGAAGGATATGCCCCAAAGTGTGAGGAGAGCTTGCCCCCAGAAAAGAGGGGAGTCAAAGGGAGGACCTTCCCTTTTACATCTTACACTTCTTAATGTCATTTGCATTTTTTCAAAGACAGGGACTGGCTTTGTAATTTAAAAAATAATGAAATTGTAATGCACTAGGGAAATGTGCTATAGTGATTCTTTTTCAAAAAGCAGCAGTAATCAGCCCCTCTAATGTGGCTGTTTTAAAAATCCCGACTTTCCCTTTAAATGGAATTTGCTGAGAGCAGCACACACCAGCTACAGAGCACTTCTCCACTTTAGAAAAAAGCGTGTCAGGGAAACTCCAAGATTACATTTCTACTCTTTTTTTTTTTTTTTTAATTTATTTACTAGAGACAGGCAGAGAGAAGCACACAAGGATCCCAATGTGGGACTCGATCCCGGATCTCCAGGATCAGGTCCTGGGCTGAAGACAGCACTAAACCGCTGAGCCACCCACACTGCCTCATATTCCCACTTCTACCTCCTGCTCTTTCTGCAGCTCTCTCTATTGACATCAACAGGCCTAATGGTTAGAAGCTGACCTCTGAGCTTTAAAATGCTCTGACCTTGGCAACAGAGACCTCTGGGCTGGGCCCTAGCCCAAGCAGTATTTGGCTGTCGCATTTGGCTCTCCCAGGTCTGCATGTATATGTACATGTACATGGTGCTCTTCAGCCTGCCAAGGCCTTCAAGCACGTGTCTGTATTTGCCACTCAATGCTTCCCTTCAGCCGCTGATGTAAAAACATCACCGCCTACCTACACTTTATAGCTAAGGAAACACCCCGACCCACCCCGACCCCGACAGCAGGGAAGGGGTAGCACCAAAGCTCACCCTAGGCTTTCTCTGATCACCTCAAGCCCACTTGGAGCTCCACCACTGCACCCCGTCTCACCTATGGGCTGTTAAAACCCTGTCCTCTCTCTAAGCATGTTAAGGGAACACTTAACAAAGGAAAAAACTCCTCCTCATGTTAAACTGGCTTGGCCTGTTTCAGAATACTCTGGACTTGGCTCTCCCATGAGCCTCCCCCCCACCCTGTTAGTGCACAAAAGCTCAAAAACTCAGGAAAGCAAGGTTTTGGGGCTGATTTTGGCCTATGCTTTCAATGTGTGTTCATTTCAGGCACTAATCTACTGACCCTATATGTAAGCATCAATTTAGCGGTGTCCTGTTCCCTGAGGACGTCCCCTTTGGGAACCCAGTTAAAATTTACCTTACATGTACCCTGGGCAGGGTCCTCTCCTGGGCTCCCAGACCCTGCTCAGTGAGGAACCAAGAACAACTCTCCCAGGACAGCAGCACAGCCCTGAAAGGGATGTTATGCTTCCCCAAGGATGCCGTGTGTCAGGGGCCTGGAATATGGGGACCAGGAAGCTGAAGTCCTGGCCTGGGAGAGCCAAAGCTCAGACCTGCAGGGGCCTTCCTGGTAGCAAAGTAGCTCTACCCTACGTCTGTGAATTGACCCCGTTTTAAAGGGTATGTGTGGGGGATGCCTGGGTGGCTCAGTGGTTGGGCACCTACCTTTGGCTCAGGTTGTGATCCTGGAGTCCCGGGATCGAGTCTCACATCAGGCTCCCTGCGGGGAGCCTGCTTCTCCCTCCACCCATGTCTCTGCCTCTCTCTTTCTCTCTCTCTCTCTCTCTCTCTCATGAATAAATAAATCTTTAAAAAAAAAAAAGTGTGTGTGAGAGAGATTGAGGTGTAATTATTTTCCCAGGTAATGACATTACCTCCTAAGTAGGTAAGGAAATATTTTAGCCATGCATTTTTTTAAAATATCTTATTATTTATGTATTTAACAGAGAGATAGAGCCAGAGAGCACAAGCAGGGGGAACATTGGAGGGAGAGGGAGAAGCACACTCCCCGGCGAGCAGGGACCCTGATGATGAGGGTTCGATCTCAGGACCCTGAGATTATGACTTGAGCCGAAAGCAGACGCCTAACCAACTGAGCCACCCAGGTGCCCCTAGCCATGCATTTTTAATGACACATCATTCCTTCCCAGGGCCAGGTGATACTCCCTGGCAGGCACAGGGCTGAGTGCTAGGTGGAAACAATAAGCCATGGTGGAGAGGAGTACCTGGTCACTGTAGAGGAGGATGAGGAATTAAACCTTTGCAAACCTCACCCCACGGAGCTGAGAGACACAGGAGCACTGAGAGGGCGAGAGTGAGCCAGCGTTTTTAATGGGCAAAGCATGGCATTAAAAAGTGTTGTTATTCAAGTAAAACGGCCAATGTTTCCTTTCTTTTAAGAGAGACTCTTAAATTCCAATTACTCCGCCCCCAAAGACCAGTTGAGAATAACCCCAACTGGAGGGAATTAATTTCCTTAGGAATTTCACTGTTACAAGATTAATGGAGCCCCCCTGCAGAGAAACAGTAAAACTGTAAGTACAGTAGATTTGCACCTGAAGGATACATATTTTAATTTCTGTTCTCAAGCTGGGATAACATCTTCTGGAGCTACTATAAAAAGCATAAATGAGCACCCGCTTGTCTGCTGAGAACCTGCTAACACGGAGCTCCCCAGGAGGAGTCGGCACCCGGCTGGGGAGGCCCCGGAGCCCCCACCTGCGGCCTCACACTCTGTCCACACGCACTGGTGGCCAGGGCTCCCAACCAGGGGCACGGTGACCCACTGCAGGGCGCAGGGCTGGGAAGGGCCCCAACAACGCGCCTTCCAGAGAGCCCTGATGGGTGGGGACTGGAGGTGACCAAAGTCCAGAGCAAAATCCCTGGAAGATTCCACTAAATCCACCCAAATCCCCAAGCCCCAGCCCTGCACTCACCCTGGCACCGCCCTCTCGGGAGACCACAAAATAGAGAGAACCCTGTCCTCCAGAGCCCTCCCAGGAACTTCATCCCACCACCCATCAGCGTTGCTGGCCCCTTCCAGAATGGGCTCTGGGGAGGGTGCCTCACCAACCGTGTTGGAATACGCCAGCAGTTGGGATGCTCCAACCGTCCCTGACAGCCAGGGACTACCCCGATGGGAAAGTGGGAACAGGCTGTGTGAGGGTTTGTCTGTCAACCCTTAGGAGTCAAGACTTTGATCTCAGCACCCGTCGGCCAATTTTCTGTATTCCTTTCCTTACCAGAAACTGCTTTTATTGGAAGAACTCTATGTATATGCTGGCTATAAAGGTTGTTTATGCTGTCATAGCTAGATTTTTATTGGTTGTATTTTTGCTGCACTTGCTTGAAAAATAATTATTTTCAAAGAAAAGAAGAATTATATATCCAGTAAACTAAATAAGACTCATGTTTATTAGGGACCTCTGACAGCTCCTCAAACGTGAAAAAAGATTTCGAAGCAGTGAATGGACAATTTATGTGCAAGTTTATTTGTAAAACAGATTTCAAGACATACTTCATCTTGGCTGTGCCAATAAAAATACATTCCATTTCTTTTTAGAAGTGTGTGTTATCTGATGGTTCCACAGCAATCTGGTTTCTCCTAAGATACAACTATGTGGATAAGCATGTACCCACTAACCTAATCTAGAATTGGGTTGAACGTTTTGGGCTTGCTACACACGAAAAAGAAAAAAAAGACACAGGCATATCTTATAAGGTGCTCTCACGTATTTATGAGAAATGTAGCTCACAAATCGTAATCCAATTACTGAAATCTCCAAAAACACTTCAGTCGGATAATTTTTAAACTCAGGTTTAATTACTTACATTTTATCAGGAAAAAAAAATTCATCCTGAGAGTTGACTGCCCATTCTCCATCCCAGCATAAATTCTAATCTCCTCTCTTCCACCGGGACGGAGGACCCGGCAGGGTGGCGGATCGGCTGCAGAGCTAGTTCGCAGGCTGTAGGTGGCATCAGCGGCCTCCTCAGCCAGGGCAAGGAGCATCCTTTGTTGAGTGGTTTCTTTATGCGACGTCGAGAGGCCACAATTCAGGATTCACACAAACTGATTCTGTATCTGTAGACCCTCTGCTCACCCACCAAACACGTGCTTTTTCCCTGACCTGCCAACTTTTAGCAGCTTCTGCTGCCCTTCTCAGTTTGATGGGCTACATACTTGACATCCTGAAGCGTTTACCAAGTCTGTAGGGTAGTGGGTGGACACGCCAGTATAGGCTGGGGGGAGAGGGTAGCTGGTGGTGGGGACGACGTTGTCACTTGCACGCACACTGCCACATGCGTGTTTGTTTACCTGAAGGTCCAGGTGCTGCTGTGATCACCCCAGGTGCAGAGTCCGGGACCCTCGGTTGACAGTGAGTGTTCGTAGTCACCCTGTAGGTTTCTATGCAGCTGCCTATTGTCCGGGGTCAGCCTTCTACATGGAAACCGTATCGTGCGCACCCACGTGCGTCCGTGTATGCATCCTTTACATCCATCTGCTGTTAACTCTCTGCTCCTATTTATGATTCTTGCTTCGATTTTGAAAAACTAAGGACACAGATGAACTTGATATGGTGTCACAAACAAAATGGCTTGGCAATCAGAAGTCATTCTTAAGAAAGCTAAGAAGTCTGGGCCAGGCAAGCTCCTACGGGCTGTGTGGCTCCGACAGCTCACCTCTCGACAAGCACCCTTCCAGAACCGGCTCCCCACCAGCGTTGTCTCAGTGGAACACACAGGCCTCTCTGTCCCGCCGACCTTGGCCTTCTCTGGCAGTCTGCTCTGGCACAGGGATGTCACCACACAGAGCAAACGTCTGGAGTGTCCTGTGGGCACTGTGAGCAGAGTTGGCCCTTCCTACCCGTGGAAGGAACTCAGGGCACAGCAGTCTGGCAGACTGTGGGAACACACACGCGTTCCTTAAAGACGCAGCTCCGCGACACGCAACTCACCGTGACTCATTGCTTCTCAACACACAGCAGATGCCATTCCAACCTGGAAAGCTGATTGGCTTGATTTTGGTTAAATCAATGACCACAATAGTCTTTACCCTTGCCGAAATTCCTCGAAAATCTGCCACAACCACGAGGGCTTCCTGTACCTTCTCTCTATTCTGTGAAAGAGAACAATGACATTCCCTCCCATCCCCAGGTGCAGGGCAAAGGGACACCAGGATTCTGCTTCTAGTCATCTGAAATGTGTATTCTTGAACCTTTTCCAGAGTGGCTGTGTGAATGTTAGCCCAGCACAACGCCCCCCACTAGAGTCCAGTGGGCCGGGCAGAGCAAAAATGCATGATGTTCAAGGCACCTGTACTCAGCCGACTCGGGATTCTCCGCACCTGCTGTCAGCAGCTGCTCTCCAGGAAGTTCAGGGGCAGCTTCAGGGGGGTGGCAAAATAATGACATGATGCTGGGTGCTGAGAACAAATCTGGATTTGCTTCAAATCTAGAATGGAGTCCCAGTTTGGACGGTCTCCAAACTGGCTTGCCCAGGTCAGATTTCAATGGCTGGGACAGTTCTCTGTGAAATCACCGCCGACTTGAAATCTCTTCTTCCAGAACCAAACAAGCAAAAAGGAAAGGAAAGAAAAGCAAACCTCTAATTTTCACACGATGCTTGGGCCCTGTTGCCCTGCGGTATGTGTACAACATAAGCAGGTCAGTATTTCATGATGGAGCAGCTAAGTTTATAGCTCCAGGGGTGTGTCCTTCCATCAGAGTAAAGCAAACTTTGGTGGTAACTCCGTCATTAGCCTACAGTGAAGTTAGTATCTATTATTCACTCATCCATATGAAATATGCTTTATTTTAATTCGAGGAAATATCTCATTTAAAAATTTCAATGCCAACATCCCCTTTCGACTTTCCAACCAAGACATGCATCCTTTTCTCAGCTCGATTGTGTTGAACTACAAAATGTGTAACAAGAGGTAGAAGGGAAAGTCTCCTTCCCACGAGAAGAAGAAGAGGTGTGGGGCCCCAGAAAGAGTAGCCCTTCATGCCATAGGTCTGAGGGAGATGGTGGCGCTAGGTCACATCTGGCCGGTTCTGCAGACTCCAAGGACAGCTCTGCCGGGTGCTGAGCCACAGCCGCCCTAAGGGCTGAGATGGAAGAGGCACAGAGCTAGCTGGCATCCTCGGCCCCTCCGTGGGGGGAGCCCTGGCAGCCCCACCCTCTATCCTACTGTGTTTCATTCCTATTGTCCCCGACTCTCCGGCCTTCTCTCGGGACTGGTGCAGACCGGGAGAGATGCTTTCTACCATTTGGAAGAAATCCCAATTTTCTAGTTTTCCACACAATTTTTTTTTTTTTTTTTTGTCCCTGAATCACAACAAGCAGTGACTGGACCCCTTGTCAGGATGCACAGTGGGTTTCTGGCCGCCCAGTTTTCTCACCCCTTAAATCATCATTGCTACACAGGACCGAGTTATTATTGGCCATAACCATATTTACCCTACAGAAATAGGTCCTTTTATGATGGGGCATAAATATGAAATGACACTGTTCTAGAATACCTGGTCACTAACGTGGCAGGATGAAGCTGAATTCCAAAAGAATCCCGAGGCCTAATGATGTCCTTAAAGGGAATGTTCAAAGGGATGGCTGTACAAACCTTTAACGCTATTTAGCAATCTTTATTTTTTTTGGGGGGGGGGTGTCTGTCTCTTATTTACCAGAAGATGTAGTATATGAGCTTCCATGCCTCTGCTTTTGTTTTGTAATTTCAAATTGTATATAGTCAGGAAATATTGCATTCACTGGCAATCAATTTATTTTGATTGATAAAAAGGGGTTAATAAAAACCTCCTTAGAAATAACAAGAAGGGGACAGTAATATATCTCTCGTGGTGCCTTCTTTCGCGGTGCATAAAGAGAGCAAGCTTCTTTACTTCTCCTCGATAAGTCTTCTCCTTTATTTTCTATACCTAGTGAGTCATTTATAACCCTTATTACTTCCAACCCACACAAAGTCATATTTCCACATGCAGGGGTTCTCCTCACTATGTCGTGAGAGCCGAGAGGCCAAAACATCCTATAATTTATATGAAAATACATGCCAAAAATGGATTATCAGACATAACCAATGTGAGCTCGCACACTTGCAAATAAAAAAAATTTAGGATGAAATATAAAACATCATGCTAAAATTTCAATCTATTGTTGAACATAGCATAGCACAGAAAGTACAGAGGTGTCTGGCCCTTGACAAACATCACCAAGTGATTAGAAGCAGAGACAAGTTGAGATGAGATACAATTAATACTTCCATTCAAACAGCAAGTTATTATTGATTTTAGGAGGCACAGTTGTGGTTTATTACTATTTTTATTTATTTACAGCACCTGAGAAGAAAATGCAAAACGACAGACCATGAAATGCTTGTCTTCTGTATGTAGCAAGTGCCTGCACTTACATTATGGGATGGGTTAGGGCATATACACTATATAGCATCATATAAATCTCTAATTTGCACTGGTCATAAAGTCTTTAAATATTAAATAATTATTTGTTGCTGGTTATCCCTGAAGAGCACATTTGCAATGTCAGGATATAATTTAGGGAATTGGCTTAGATCACAAAGGTCTCCACGTAGAGGTATTATTTTGAAAGTTGAAATTCAGTGGGTTAATTTTTTTTTTTTTTTGCCTCAATGAAGTTTTTTGTTTTGTTTTTGTTTTTGTTTTTGTTTTTTTATTCAATGAAGTTTTCTTGGATCATTATAAAGACTGCATTTAGGGCAGCCCAGGTGGCTCAGCGGTTTAGCGCCGCCTTCAGTCCAGGGCCTGATCCTGGAGACCCAGGATCGAGTCCCACATCAGCTCCCTGCATGGAGCCTGCTTCTCCCTCTGCCTGTGTCTCTGCCTCTCTCTCTATCTCTCTGTGTGTGTGTGTGTGTCTCTCTCATGAATAAATAAATAAAATCTTAAAAAAAAAAGACTGCATTTAGAGAAATCCTATACCAAATCTTGCTGTAAAAGAAAAGATAGCTCAAGATAAAATAGCATTAGAACAAAACCATGAGCTCCAGGAAAACAAACATGTGCTGATCTAGAGAGAGGTACATCTCTCAAATTTGGATCCTTTTGGAACAAAACAGCCCGTCCACAGTGAGAGGGCCTTACGAGTGTCTGCACACTGAAGGGCTAAAGACCAAGGCTAACAACGAGGGCCTAGAGGTAAGAGAGCTTGTCATTTCACTGAACATCCCGGCGACAAGAAGTGTCTTTAGCTGATAGCAGCCCAGAAGAGGCAAGAGGGCAGGGGCACCTCTCTTGATGCCGCACAGCTAGCTCTGCTGCACTCACTCGTTCACTGGCTTGGCTCTGAGTACCCGTCCTGGGTCCTGTCCGTGCTGGGCGCTGGGGACACACAGATGAACACACTCATAGGGCCTCCAGCGAACAGAGGGTCAGCACTGAGTTCTTGGACCACAGCCCTACACCGACCGACTCAGAGACCCTTCCACTTTCTAGGCAATGGAATGTTTCTGAATGCGTGAGAGAGAGCGAGCGAGCCTCAGCACCCCCATCAGCACTGAACTGTCGCCCTTCCAGGTCTGGCTTTGTGGTGTGCCCGAAGATGGTCTCACTTATAAGATGCTTTCTTGTCACGGACTGAAAGGAAAGCATCATACCGGGGCTTCCATAGGCAGCACACCTTCTGTGTGGGCCCGCAAAACAGGACATCTGCCATATGGCAGCTCTATGCAGGAAACATGGAAGTCACGGTCCCCTGGCCAGTCCAGACAGACGTGGATGGGAAGATACGGATGGCACGACTCAAGGAGGGTGGCTTCTGTGGAGGCCAGGCCAGTCAGAGGGGCACACGGGAGCCACGGAGGGGAGGCCCCAGGGGACAGATGACAACAGCTGTACCTCCAGCAATGAGGAGAGAAAGGAGGAAAGAGAGAGGCCTGACGTGCCCAGGGCCCTGGGTCAGTGCAGGCACCCGATCAGCCCAGGCTGTAGGGGAGGCGGGAGCGAGGAGGCCGAGACCTGCCCGGTGCTGGCGGGGAGAAGGCCCGTGGCCACACAGTCTGGGGCACGAGCCACCTGCAGCAGAGGTAGGGGTGCAGGGTGAAGACTGCTCGTGCCGAGTTCAGCACAGGTTCACCTTGCGAGGGCCAGGCGGCCTCGGGGTCCTGCATCCTGCAGCAGGGAGCCTGGGAACAGCGGGGAACGAGGCCCCCCGGGAACCGTGGACTAGCGCCTCGGAGCCTGGCCCTTGGTCTGAAGGTGGGGACAGCCCTGCAGCATCGCCGAGGGAGTCACCGATAGCGGGGACCCCAACCCAGCCCTCAAGCCTCGGAGCCCAGCTGTGGGCCTGGCCCTGTGGCCCTGGCCGGTAGAAAGGGAGCCCCGGGGAGGCAGGACATCAGGTGTAGGCAGGCGGTGGGACAGCCTGCAGGCAGGGCGGCTGCTTTAGGCCAGGGGGTGGTGCGGCCCCTCTGAGGGGGGACAGTTCAGCCACTGTCTGAACAAGAAGTGAGCCTTTGCGGATTAGGGGGAAGTGTTTCCAGACAAAGATGATGATTGCTATTGTTATAATAATACCTAAAAACAGTGGATTTCAAAGAAAAAAATATAACCCTATACCAGTGCCCAAGAAAGTGCCAGGTATTTCTTTTAACAAGACAGAAATATGGAAAAGAGAGGGCATTTATTAAATACCTACTATGTGCCAGTCTCTGTGCTAGATGCTTTACGTGCACCGCCTCTTTTACCTCCCAGCAAGATGAGCAGAGGTAGTAATTTTTAAAAGAGGTCATTGGAGGCACTTTGAAAGGGGGGACGATTAAATCCATGGAAAAACAGGCACAGCTTTGCAGCAGCGGAACAAAACTGTTACTCAACCCCCTCCCTACAACACACACACAGACCTCTCTTGGCCAGGCTAGGCATGTCTGTCTGTCTTTATATATTTTCTTTATATAGTTTGAGAGTGAGTGAGAGTGAGTGTGTGAGCGGGGGAGGGGAGGGGGGAGAGGGAGAGAGTGAATCTCAAGCAGGCTCCATGCCCAGCACAGAGCCTGATGCAGGGCTCGATCCCATGACCCTGAGTTCATGACCTGAACTGAAACCAAGAGTCGGATGTCTAACTTACTGAGCCACCTAGGCGCCCCTTGAGCATATTTTTCAAGGTAATCTGCAGCCACTCCTTGAAGCTCCCTCTTTCCTAGAAGGCAATGGATAGGATCAAGCTATTTTATTCCTACTTTACACATGGGGAAATGGAGGCTCAGAAATGAACACTTGCCCCGGTGCACATCACTAGTTAGGTTTTGCAGCCATAGATAAACCAAACCTCCAGAAACTTCCAGTGCTCAGATGGGGACAGACTAGAGGTGGCCGGGCAGCTGCGGTGAATTGTGAGCTGACCATGTACTGTACATCATGCTTGACACTCTGCAGACAGTACCTCACAGTAACTCACTGTGCCTAGGCAGTTCAATGGGTTAAGTGTCTGCCTTCAGCTCAGGTCACGATCTAGAGTCCTGGAATGGAGCCTCAGATCAGGCTCCCTGCTCATCCAGGAGTCATCTTCTCCCTCTGCCCCTCCCCCTACTCATGCTCTCTTTCTCTCTCTCAAATAAATAAAATCTTTTTTAGAAAGGTTTTATTTATTATTCATGAGAGACACACACAGAGAGAGGCAGAGACACAGGCAGAGGGAGAAGCAGGCTCCACACAGGGAGCCCAATGTGGGACTCGATCCCAGGATCCTGGTGGTCATGCCCTGAGCCAAAGGCAGACACTCAACCACTGAGCCGCCCAGGCGTCCCAATAAATAAAATCTTTAAAAAGAAAATAAAACTCCCAGTACCCCATTGAGGTAGGCACCACTATTAGCATCTCAATTTTATACCCAGGGAATGCCTGGCAGTGGGAGATGAGCAGGGTGGAATTGGAACTCAATGTACATAACAAAAGTCATCATTTTAAATATTTTTAAGTGTACAGTTCAGTGGCATTAAGTGACCATCACCACCATCCATGTCTGGAATTCTTCATATCTTCTTAAACGGGAAGTCTGCAAGCATTTACCCTAACTCCCCACTCCCAGCCCCTGGGAACCACCATCCATCTGCCTCTGCAAGTTTGATCATTCCAGTACTTCATCTAAGTAGAATTACACTTTGTCTGGTGACTGGCTTATTTCGTTGAGTGGAACAGGTTCCAGGGTTGGAGCAGCTGTCAGAGGCTAAATAATATCCCATTGTATGGATGGAGCACATCTTACTTATCTATTCATCTATCTATGGACACCTGGGTTCTTCCTACCTTTGGCTCCTGTGTCTAGTCCTGCTGTGATCACAGGTGTTCGAGCCCCCTGTTTTGTGTTATATACACAAGTGTAGCTGCAGGATCATAGTTTTATTCTTAATTTTTTTGAGAAAAACCCATACTGTTTTTTTTTAAGTTTTCAAGTTTTATTTTTTAATTTATTTTTAAAGATTTTATTTATTTATTCATGAGGGACAGAGAGAGAGAGGTAGAGACACAGGCAGAGGGAGAAGCAGGCTCCATGCAGGGAGCCCGATGTGGGACTCGATCCTGGATCCTAGGATCACGCCCTGAGCCGAAGACAGATGCTCAACCACTGAGCCTCTAGGTGTCCCATAAGTTTTCAAGTTTTAATTTAAATTCTAGTTAGTTAGCATATAGTACAATATTGGTTTCAGGAGTAGAATTCAGCCAGTTATCACTTTCATACAACACCCAGTGCTCGTCACAAGTGCCTCCTTCACACCCATCAC
This sequence comes from Canis lupus dingo, assembly GCF_003254725.2. NCBI lineage: Eukaryota > Metazoa > Chordata > Mammalia > Carnivora > Canidae > Canis > Canis lupus. Next base: position 38,897,978 of record NC_064270.1, on the reverse strand, counting down.
ACATCTAGCCATCCCCCTCCTCCATCAGCCCTCACTTTCTTCTCTATCGCTGAGTCTCTCATGCTTTGTTTCCCTCTTTTTTTCCTCTTCCCCTATGTTCATCTGTTTTAAGTTCCACATATGAGTGAAATCATATGGTATTCGCCTTTCTCCGACTTCGCCATACTGCTTTTAATAAAGGCGCACCATTTTGCATTCTCAGCAGCAATGGTCAAGGGTTCTAACTTCTCCACATTTTAGCCAACACTTGTGTTTTTTTTTTAAGATTTTATTTATTTATTCATGAGAGACACAGAGAGAGAGGTGCACAGACACAGGCAGAGGAAGAAGCAGGCTCCATGCAGGGAGCTGGACGTGGGACTTGATTCCGGGTCTCCAGGATCACGCCCTGGGCTGAAGGCAGCGCTAAACTGCTGGGTCACCTGGGCTGCCCAACACTTGTGTTTTTAGGATAGGCCTCCTAATGGGTGTGAGGTGGTATCTCGTTGTGGTCTTGATTTGCATTTACCCGAGGAATAGTTGATGTTGTGCGTCTCTTCATGTGGCGTTTGGCCATTGTGTATCATCTTTCGAGAGACATCTATGCAAGCCCTTTGCCCATTTTTTAATCAGGTTGTGTGTTTCTCTGATGTTGAATTGTAGGTGTTCTTTTTGTATTCTAGCTACTAACTCCTTATCAGAGACACGATTTGCAAATATTCAATCCATTTTGTGGGTTGCCTTATCGCTGCTGTTAGTGTCCTTTGATGCACAAAAGTGTGTAATTTTGATCTAGTCCAAGTTGTCTATATTTGTTGCTGTTGATTCTTTTAGTCATATGCATGACTCCGATGTCATGAGGATTTTCGTTTTTTTCCCCTAATAGTTAATGTCTGTTTTAATATATGAAAATAATGAGCACCATAAACATCATTTAACAGATGTTTTGTATTTAGCTTAAAAAAATTTACGATATTAATTTAAATAAATACACCAAGGAATAGCAGAGTTTTGTAGACATCTTGTAATTGGCACCCAAATGATTGATGTTTGGTACATAGTGTATTACACCAAATTGCAACCCATTAGATCTATTCCTGTGCTCAGTGTTAAAGAAAAAAATCATCCACGGCACCTGCTTACCCAAGGCCGACTTACCCAGGGGGGCCATTGCGGCAGCTTCTTCCTAAGGGGAAAGCCCCAGTGTTTTGATGTGAGGCTGTCAGCTGGTAGCAGTTTTGGAGAAGGAGGACTAGTAGGAGTGACACACCTTTTGCTGAGTATTTTGTGCGGTTCTAAGTTCTCCGTGTGTATGGACCTCGGCCTCGTAACATCCTGACTCATCACCACCTTTCACAAGGGAGCACACTGCGGTCGATGAGCTGCCGAATTCCCCGCAGATCCTGCAGCCTGTAGCCCAGTGGAGGGGGCGTCACCCGTTTCTCCAGAATGGCTGGGACCAGGGCTGAGCATCACAAGACACCTCCGCTTGCAGCGACTCAAACAGCAGAAACACAGCCAGAAGTCTGCAGGCTGGTAGGCACTCAGCTGTGGGTTGGTTCAGAAGCTCAGGGCGTTAGGGCCTCGGGGCTTTCCGAGCCGCCGCCCTCCTAGCGGCAGGAAGGCTGCAGCAGCTCCGCGATGCTGATGCTCGGGCAGGAGAACGCCGCGCCCACGCCTCCGGTCCCTTCAAGCCCACCACTCGGTCCTGGGGCCCAGCCCTCCGCAGCCCCGCTGCACCGCCCGCCCCGCCCAGCCCAGCCCAGCCCAGCCCAGCCCAGCTGCTGCACCGCCCTGCAGCCTGCATACAAGCCCCCGCCCAGGGCAACACCTACCCGGAGATCCCGGGGCCGCCTCTCTGGGACTACAACTCCCAGAAATCCGCTCCCCAGCCGGCTCGCCGGCGCCGACTGGCTCGCTGCGCCATCCATCAACCACCAACCACCGGAAGACGGCTGCGGACGGCGCGCCACGGCCAATCACGAGAGCGAGGGGGCGGGAGCTCCCCCAGCCGGTCCGACGCTCGGAGTGCAGGCGTGGCGGGACGCCGAAGGAGTCGGTTCTTCGGAGAGCCACGGCGAGTCAGTGGTCGGAGAGTTGACAGGCCGGCCCTGCGCGGAGTGATGGCCTGGGGCAGAAGCCCCGTTTTGCCCAGAAGACTCCGGAGTCCGCTCCGCGGCTGCTGCCCCCGGCGCCAGGCCCAGCGGCCTTCGCCCCGCCCCCCGTCTCTCATTGGCTCCCCCGGGACACGTGGGGGGAAGGAGGCGTGGCCACCGCGGCTGGGGCTGGCGGCCTGCGGCCGGCGGGGATGAGAGGCCCGCGGACTCGGGCCTGGGGCCGCATGGCAACCGTGGTGCCGGGCTGCTGGCGACGGCGGAGGGCGGAGGAGCTTCAGGTTCCGGGGGACGCGGTGAGCCTCTGCCCCCCGGGCCTGGGCGAGAGGAACGGGATGGCGGACGCCCCGGACGTGTCCCGCGGGCCTCTCGTCCGCAGCCCGGGAGCCTTCCAGGAGGAAGCCAGGCCCGGGTCGCGCCGGCGCCCTCTTGGAGGGGTGGGCGTGGCCAGGGCCCAGGGGGCGTGGCCGCGGTGCTGCCCCGCCCCCTCCGGGCCGCGCCTGCGCAGAGGTGCGGGAGCGGCCGCCGTGAGTGCCGCGCTGTCCGGAGGCCCGGAGCTGCGGCGCTTACGGTGACCCTGCCCGGTGCACGGGCTCGGGGTGCAGGCTGCCCCGGGCTGCTCCAGGTGCCGGCGCCGGGCTGGGCGAGGTAGGGCTGCCTCGTGAGCAGACCCCGCCCGGGTGGGTGGAGGGCTTTGAGCGGAGAGCACGGGGGTGAGGCCAGGTGGCTGGTGCAGGCGCCCGGGGTCAAGGGCTGCGTGAGCCTGGGCGGGAACCAGGTGGGAGACAGGAGGTCCTGTGGGGTGGAGCAGCGCTCTCTGACTCCCACCTCCGCTGGCCCGTTGGCTGCTTGTCACCCACCGCCTTTCTTTCGGGTCCAGCTCCCGAGTTCTTCTGTTTCTTCTGCACCTGCAGGCTTGATAAGCCCGGACTCCGGCCCCCCAGCTAATGCAGGCACTGCTTTCTCAGGTGTCGTGCACAGCGCCGCAAGAGTGGGGCTAGTCTCGTACCCTGCATGTGCTGCCTCCCCCCGCACTGCGGGGCCCGAAGCCTGTGTCACATCTGCCCTGGAACGGAAGCTTCAAACCACATAGGCTCCGACAAGGTGGAAGCATGATTCTGCTGCTCATAATGTGTGGAGGGGAGCAGGCCAGGGCAGTGGCATGGGGACCCTAAATACAGGTATGGGGCTGGTGCTACCCAGACTCCCGTGTCCTGCACTCCCCAGTGTTGTCCTCTTATGTGAGGTCAGCGCTAGGTCATCAGTACATCGCTCACATTCCATACAGTGCGAAGTAAATAGTAAAGTGACATGATCGTACTGACATTTTAAGAGCTTATTTTGGAAGCTCTGGGGAAAATGCAGGGTATGGTGGTCAGAGTGAAGGCGAGGAGGCAAGGAGTGTATGGATTACGAAAGGTGACAGGCTTGGACAGAAAGGACAGGAAGACCGTGAATGTCGGGCAGAAGGCTCTGTATGTTGGAGGAACCATGGACAGGTCAATGGACAGGCCTTGCCGATGGAGCAGTCGCAGGAGGTCAGGGAAGCGGAGTCGTCTGGGTTGGCTCCCAGGGCTGTGACTTGAGCACTTGGGTAGGCAGTGCTGAGAGAAAATTGGTGTGGAACTGGGGGAGAAAAGGAGCTCCCGGCGGGACACACTGTGTTTTCCATCTTTGGGTCGTTTAACAGAGAGGTTACGGATTGAGTGGTTCCAGGTGGATCATCTGAAGTTCACAATAAACTGTTACTGTTCCCAGATTACAAGTGAGGAAGCTGAGATCCAGAGAGGTTAATCAGCGGCTTGAGGATACACTGCTAGCAGGGAAGTAGGGATTAAATGGCACCGGCTGCCTCGAGAGCCTGTCCTCTTAGCCACCGGGCTCTGTAGCCTCCCATGTGGGGCTTTGCAACAAAGTCCTAAATTGGCCATAAAATGATGGAAAGTGTAATGCCACAGGCTGTCAGGGACCAGGCACCAGAGCTCATTATTATTTTTTTTTTTAAGATTTTATTTATTTATCATGAGAGACACATAGAGAGAGGCAGAGACACAGGCAGAGGAAGAAGCAGGCTCCATGCAGGGAGCCCAACATGGGACTCAATCCCAGGTCTCCAGGATCGCACCCTGGGCTGAAGGCAGGCGCTAAACCACTGAGCCACAGGGGCTGCCCCAGAGCTCCTTATTGATCAGAGAGAAAGAAAGGCTTACAGGAGAAACCTTGAAGGATCCTTCAGATTGCAATCCTGAAACTTAAGTACCCAGCTTGAGGCTGCAGTACTTCCCGGCTGTTATCCAGGAGTAGTGAGTTCAGAGTCTAATCGCCAAGGTGTGTATGGCCTCCTAATCTGATAAAGTCCTTGTATATATTGCGTTGTGCCTTTGGCCTTTGCTCTAATAATCCAGATTGAGTTCAATAAAGTATCCAAGTCCTTGTCCCGAGTTTTCCGTTCTCTTTCTCTCTCTCAAACACACATGCCCTCTTCCAGAATTTGGTTATGAGAGAAGTACAACCCATTTCCGTCCTCTGCTCACAGATTAGTGGCGCTACACCTTGTGCATTGTAACCATCTGTGGGGTTTTAGAAACTGCAACTGTCAGGACCATCTCTGCAATAGCTTCGCAAGTGATTCTCAGGCAGAGCCAGAGGCAGCCACCTCCTGTGATCCCGAGTGTCCTGATTGTGAAGGGTACCTGATATGGTGACACGTGCTGCAGTTAGGTATCAGTGGGGTCTGGGTTGGCGCGTTTTGAGGACCCGTCGTAGAGCAAACACTGTTCTAGGCTCTGCAAAAAGAAAAAAATGATATCTTTGGTTAGATTGACCCTGAGACTTGAGGACATCCAGCGCTTGGCTCTTGCAGGCCCCCTGCCCACGGCACACTCACCACACTACCTGTTCCAGAAGAGAGACGCATGCCCAGAACACCTGGAGTCATGCATACTCACCCTGTGCTGTCCATGAAGTTGCTCCTTCCAGACCGCTGTAAAAAGCAAGTTCTTTGGGGGAGCAACACCCGCCATGTCTGGGCTCACAATTGATTTGGTATCTTTTCCAGTTTTCCCTGGGTTGATCCAAGTTTTCCAGCTTCTGATTTCCTCTATTATACTTTTCTTTGATTCTTTGTCAGTATCCTATAGCAATAGCATATTAGGGTGCATTAATTAATTGGGTATTGACAGGTTTTTCTGTTTATTCTTTTAAAAACATTTTTACCTTTGCGTTTCTTTTTTTGATATATACTTAATAGTTGAAGCATAATGTACAGTGTTATATTAGTTTCAGGTACACAGTGTAATTTTTCATCAATTCTGTACATTACTCAGTGTTCATCATGGCAAGCGTACTCTTCATCCCCTTTGTTTTACCCATCCTCCCACCCACCTCCCCTGTTGCAACCGCCAGTTTGTTCTCTTTAAAAGGGTTGTATTTTTTTTTCCTTTGGTCTCTTTTAGTTTGTTCCTTTGTTCTGTTTCTTTTTTTTTTTTTTTTAAATCTTTTTTTTTTAATTTTTATTTATTTATGATAGTCACAGAGAGAGAAAGAGAGAGAGGCAGAGACATAGGCAGAGGGAGAAGCAGGCTCCATGCACCGGAAGCCCGATGTGGGATTCGATCCCGGGTCTCCAGGATCGCGCCCTGGGCCAAAGGCAGGTGCCAAACCACTGCGCCACCCAGGGATCCCCTTTGTTCTGTTTCTTAAATTGCACATATGCAAAAGCATAGAGCATTTGTCTTTTTCTGACTTATTTCCTTTAGGTCAACAGTCTATTCCTATAGTCTGACTGACTATATTCTTTAGGTCAATCCATGTTGCAAATAGCAAGACCTTTTTTGTGGCTGAGTAATACTCCATTGTGTATGGAATCTTTAGCCATTCATCTGTGGATGGACACTTGGGCTGCTTGCATTATCTTGGCTGTTGTAAATGATGCTGCTATAAACATAGGAATACATGTATCTTTTTGCATTAGTGTTTTTGTTTTCTTTGGGTAAATACCCAATCATGGAATTATTGGATCATAAAATTTTATTTTTAATTTTTTGAAGAACCTCCATACTATTTTCCACAGTGGCCGCTCCAGTTTGCGTTCCCACCAATGGTGTACAAGGATTCCTTTTTCTCCGTATCCTCACCAACACTTGTCATTTCCTGGGTTTTTTTAATTTTAACCATTCTGACAGGTGCAAGGTGGAAGCTCATTATACTTTTGATTTGCGTTTCTGTGGTGATTAATGATGTTGAGCATCATTTCACATGTCTGTTGGCCATCTGTATGTCTTCCTTGAAAAAATGTCTACTCATGTCCTGCCCATTTTAATTGGATTATTTGTTTTTTTTTAATTTTTTAATTTAATTTAATTTATTTATGATAGGCACACAGTGAGAGAGAGAGAGAGGCAGAGACATAGGCAGAAGGGAGAAGCAGACTCCATGCACCCGGAGCCCAACATGGTATTCGATTCCCGGTCTCCAGGATTGTGCCCTGGGCCAAAGGCAGGCGCTAAACCGCTGTGCCACCCAGGGATCCCTTATTTGGGTTTTTTGGTGTTGAGTTGTAGGAGTTCTTTACATAGTTTGGATGTTATCCCTTTATTGTGCGTATCGTCTGCAAATATCTTCTCCCGGTCAGTAGGTTGCCTTTTTGTTTTATGGATGATCTCCTTTGCTATGCAAAAGCTTTTTGTTTTGATGTATACCCAATAGGTTATTTTTGTTTTTGTGTCCCTTGCCTCAGCAGACATATATAGTAAGAAGTTGCTATGGTCAATGTCAAAGAGGTTGCTGCCTGTGTTTTATAGAATTTTTATTGTTTCAGATCTCACATTTAGGTCTTTAATTCATTATTTCATTATTTTGCACGTAGCTCTCCAGTTATCCTGACACCATTTATTAAAGAGGCTGGCTTTTCCCCATTGTATACTCTTACCTCCTTTGTCATAGATTAATTGACCATATAATTATGGTTTTATTTCTGGGTTATCTGTTCAGTTCCATTGATTTCCATGTCTGTTTTTGTGCTAATACCATGCTATTTTGATTACTACAGCTTTGTAGAATATCTCGAAATCTGAGGTTGTGATACCAGCTTTGTTCTTTCTTAAGATTGTTTTGGCCATTTGGGGTCTTTTTTGGTTCCGTACAAATTTTAATATTATTTGTTCTAATTCTGTGAAAAATTTTTCGGTCAAGATTGCATTAAATTTGTAGATTGCTTTGGGTAGTATGGACATCATAACAATATTGGTTCTTCCAATCCATGAGCATGGAATACCTTTCCATTTTTTTGTCTTTAAATTCTTTCATCAGTGTTTTAGAGTTTTCAGAATACAGGTCTTTTACTTCTTTGGTTCAGTTTATTCCTAGGTATTTTATTATTTTTAGTGCAATTATAAATGGGATTGTTTTCTTAATTTCTCTTTCTGCTACTTCATTATTAGTGTATAGAAGTACAACAGATTTCTGTATATTAATTTTGTATCCTGAGACTTTACTGAATGTTTTTGATACTTGGCCTTTGTTTAGATGTAAGTAAATGATAAAGTTCCAACCTATCATTTTCACCAGTTCTTGGTATTATGAATAGTTGCCCCTAAAATCAAGGGCTGAGGATATCTTTTTTTTTTTTTTTTTTGGTGAGGATATCTTATTATACACTCTGCTCTGTTTATAAATTTTAGACCTGCCTTTACTAATGCTTGAAAAATTATCTAGTAAATTCAGCTAGCAGACCTTGTCAGCAAAACCACTGAGACATGTTGATGACTTTACCTCCATTCAAGTGACCCTATGGGGTCTAACTTGTAAAGAGAGAAAATTCAGAGTTAAATTTGCTTGTTTTGGGATGCCTGGGTGGCTCAGCGGTTGAGCATCTGCCTTTGGCTTGGTGTGATTCCAGGTCCGGGGATCAAGTCCCACATTGGGCTCCCTTCAAGGAGCCTGCGTTTCCCTCTGTGTCTCTTCCTCTCTCTGTGTGTCTCTCATGAATAAATAAATAAAATCTTAAAAAAAAAGAAAGAAAAATTGCTTGTTTCATCCTGTAGGATGTAGATTTTATAGCTCATCTGCTAAGCAAGATCCTTAACTATGAGAACTTTATGTGTACTGGCCATGGTGCCAATCCTAGCAAAACCCTTCACTCTGCCTTTCTCTGGTCACTCTTCTCATTCAAGATAATTGCAACCCATGCCTCAAAAACCAAGTTATTTAATTCTCACTCAATTTTAGTTTTAAGGTGAATCTGTGGAGCTACTTTTACTGTCTGTTCTACTCAGTTTAATTGTATTCAGCCACCTTCCCATCTAGATAAAGGGAGGTTTACCAGTAATTCATTTTTGGTTATATCTCTAATACACATGTTCACACCGCCACCTGCATATGGCCTTGATCATTTCTAGCTTTTGGCAAATTTCCTAATATATGACACAGAAAAGTCAAAATGAGGTAACAGTCAGGGGTTCTTTACCATGCTTGGGGGGCTTTTCAGGTGTGTTTGTTGGGCTCAGTAGCCATGGCTGGAGGATCATGATGTGGCTTCTGCTTCTTCAGTTTTCATATGCCCAGAGTCGAGCAAGGCATGTAGTAGGTGTTCAACAAATACATTTTGGGTGATTAATATGTTGAGGGTGTGTGTGTGTGTGTGTGTGTGTGTCTAACTGGAAAGAAATGAAGGGAGGATTACACTAAGGCATAGAAATGTTGGTGCTTTCAAACTATCATTTATTTAGGGAAAATTATAATTTGGCTGGCAAAGCCCCAGCAGTGTGCCTCATCATCACCCTCATGGTCACAGCTCATGTCTTCTCAATTTCTTGTGTGTTTATTAGCAAAGCCGTGCTGTTTAGCTGGATTTTTCCAAGTGTACAATGAAGTGATTTTTTTTTTTTTTTTGTAAATCTGCAGTTGTGCAGACGTCATCCCCAGTTTTAGAGCATTTCCATTGCCTCGTTTGTACCTGTTTTGCAGGAGCTCCATCATCTCTCCCTCAGCTCCAGGCAACTACTAATCTACTTTGTATTTTTCTAGATTTGCCTTTTCTGGACTTTTCATATAAACAGAATTGAATGTGCTTTTTCTTGCAGCTGGCTTCTTTTAGGCAGCATCTTAATTTTTCAGGTTCCTCCATGGTGAGGCATGTATCTTTAGCTTGTTCCTTTTTATTGCTAAGTAATACTCCATTGTACCAATATACCACATGTTGTTTATCCATTTTTCAGTTGATAGACATTGTGTTGTTTATTCTTTTTGGCTATTATGAATAATGCTGAAAATTCAGAAAAGTTATGTGCAGATCTTGGTGTATATGCATGTTTCCATTTCTCTTAGACCAAGAGGACTGGGATTGCTGGTTCCCAGTGCCAGAGAAGCTGCCATGCTGTTTTCTGAGGGGGCACATTCTGCATCCACACTGGCAGCCTACAGAGGGCTCCGCTGAGTCCCCTTCTCTGTTGTCCAATTATCCTCATTCTAGTAGGTATGAAGTTAGGGGTCTCACTGTGATTTTAATCTGCATTTCCCTAGTGACTTGCTGTTGAACATCTTTTCATGTGCTTTTTATTTTTTTTTAATTTTTTTTAGAAAAACTTAAGTTTCTTGTTTTTTTTTTTAATTTTTTTTAATTTTTATTTATTTATGATAGTCACAGAGAGAGAGAGAGAGAGAGAGGCAGAGACACAGGCAGAGGGAGAAGCAGGCTCCATGCACTGGGAGCCCGACGTGGGACTCGATCCCAGGTCTCCAGGATCGCGCCCTGGGCCAAAGGCAGGCGCCAAACCGCTGCGCCACCCAGGGATCCCTTCATGTGCTTTTTAATCACTCATAACTTTTTTGGTGAATTATTCAAAACTTTTGCTCATATTTAAAAACAGCTTTGTTTATAATTTACATACCATAAAGTTCACTCTTTTAAAGTACACAGGTCAGTGACTTTAATGTATTTACAGAGCTGTGTAAATATCTCCATAATCTAAATAAAGAACATTTTCATGACCAAAAAGAAACCCGGTTCCCGTGGGCAGTCACTCTCTTTCACCTTCCCCTAGCCCTTAGCAACTACTGATTGACCTTCTGTATCAGAAGATTTTTTATTCATTCATGAGAGACACACAGACGCAGAGACATAGGCAGAGGGAGAAGCAGGCTCCTTGCAGGGAACCGGATGAGGGACTCAATCTCCTGTGACCCCTCAGGATCATACCCTGAGCCAAAGGCAGATGCTCAACCATTGAGCCATCCAGGTGTCCCGAGTCAAACTGTTTTCCAAAGCAGCTGTGCCATTTACATTCCCACCAGCATTGAATGAAGGTTCTAGTTTCTCCACATCCTTGTCAACACTTGTTACTATCTCTTTTTGATTATAGCCATTCTAGTGGTTGGGAACTGTATCCCATTGTGGTTTTGATTTGCGTTTTTCTAATGACAAATGGTGGTAAATGTCTTTTTATGTACTTACTGGCTTTTTATATATCTTTGTTGGAGAATACACTATTCAAATCCTTTGCCCACTTAAAAACTTATGTCATCTTGTTGAAAGACTGCTTTGTATATTCTGGACATGTCTTTTTTATTTTTTATTTTTTTTAGGATTTTATTTATTTATTCATGAGAGACACAGAGAGAGAGAGAGAGAGAGAGGCAGAAACAGGCAGAGGGAGAAGCAGGCTCCATGCAGGGAGCCCTACACGGGACTTGGTCCCGGGTCTCCAGGATCATGCCCTGGGCCAAGGCAGGAGCCAAACCGCTGAGCCACCCAGGGATCCCTGGATACATGTCTTTTAACAAAGGGATGACGGGCAGCCCGTGTGGCTCAGCGGTTTAGCGCCGCCTTTGGCCTAGGGTGTGATCCTGGAGACCCGGGATCAAGTCCTGCATCGGGCTCCCTGCATGGAGCCTGCTTCTCTCTCTGCCTGTGTTTCTGCCTCTCTCTCTCTCTCTCTCTCTCTCTGATAAATAAATAAAATCTTTAAAACAAAATAAAGGGATAATGTGCAAATATTTTCTCCAAGAATGTGGCTTGTCTTTTTACTTTCTTAATGGTGCCTTTCAAAGCCCCAAAATTTTAGATATTGATGAAGTCCAATTTTTCAATTTGTTTCCTTATAGATCAAGCTTTTGGTATCACATCTTCAAAATCTTGGCCTAAGATCACAGAGGTCTTGTCCTATGTTTCTCCTCTAAAAATTGTATGCTTTTAGTGCTTGCATTTGGCTCTCTGATCCCTTTTGTGTTAATATTTGTGTGTGGTATGTAGATAGGGCCCAAAGTTCCTCTTTTAGTGCATAGACATTGAATCGTGCCCATGCCATGTCTGATGAAGACTGTGCTTTCTCCATTGAGTTGTCTTGGCATCTTTGTCAAAAGTCAGTTCACCATAAACTTAAGGGTTTATTTCTGGATTCTCAGTGCTGTTCCATCGATCTGTGGTTTATCCCCATGCCACTACCACACCATCTGGATTAGTGTAGATTTTATTAAGTTTACATTAAGTTTTGAAATCTTTTTCATACATGGTTTGGTTTTTAGGGCTTCCTGGTTGTATTTTTCAGTTTTGTCTCCCCAGCTGGACTGAAAGCTCACTGAAGACCCAGCTCTGTCATTTCAGGTCACCCGACTTCACCAAGTTAGTTCAGGTTTGGGGATTTCATTTTTTGCATCTACAAAATAGAAATAAAATTCTTACTCTTCCTACATCATGGGGTTGTTACAAGGACCAAATGAAGTAACAAATGTGGAAAGACTCCTAAACTGTCGTTTTTATCATTGTGACCTGACCTATGCGGTAAGTCCATTTGTGTACCTGCTTTCCTGAAGATCTTGGCTTTAATCAGGATGTATCTTCAGTTTATAGAGGACATCATGAATCTCATGGGCCTATACGTGATCCTCATTAAGTCTACTCTGTTCTTTCATGGTTTTTAATTGGAAATATGAGCGTGGCGTTTCTTTGCTCTGTTTTCTTCCTCTAGGTCGCTAGCCCGCTTGAAATTTAGTTGTCACTCTTGCTTCTGACTGCTGTCTCAGAACGCTCCTCTTCCCCTAAGCCTCCTTGTTTCCCAGCCAGGCAAGGTGGGGTGTGTGGGCTGAGAAGCCCATATAAAGTAGTTTGATAAGTCTTCCAAAGGTGGTCACAGCTGAGTAAAACACAGCATCGAGCTGTAAGATCCATGTGCTGTGAGAGCGTGGAGTGCAGACGAGTCCTAACTTCTGGTCTCTGTCATTGACACTGTGTCAGGTTTCATTGTCCTGAACCTTCCAAGAAAGTGAGCCTCCCAAGAGTGCAAGGTCATTTTCCAAGTGACACTGTTATTGAAGAAGAATCTGTGCTTGATGGAAACCATGCTCTCTCTAAATGACAGTCTATAGGGCCTTATTAATCTTGCTGTTCCAGCTTTCATGGTTCTGTATTTAGGGCTGGTGGACATCCATATCAACCCCTCCAACAGAAGTAAGCTGCCTTTACTGAAGTATATAGCCTTACTCAGCAAACTGTTCCTGGTAACTAGGACTCAGTTAACCAGCATATATATGCATTTCTTTTTTTTTTTTTAAGATTTTATTTATTATTTATTCATGATAGAGAGAGAGAGAGAGAGAGAGAGAGGGACAGGCAGAAGGAGAAGCAGGCTCCATGCAGGGAGCCCGACGTGGGACTCGATCCCGGGACTCCAGGATTGCGCCCTGGGCCAAAGCAGGTGCCAAACCGCTGAGCCACCCAGGGATCCCCAGCATATGCATTTCTAATACAAACAATCTTTAGAAAAAAAGACCATTAGTCAGTAAAAATCCCCACTATACCTTCTTAATGAAAGATTAGGGGTGCGCGTGCGTGCGTGTGTGTGTGTGTAGAGACTCACTATCAATGGCATTCTGAGTTCTAATGATTTATGTTGGCATTCTCCAGAGTATGTATGCTTAATTCATGTACTAGTGTATGTATTAAAAATGCTTACTTCAAGGTATTTAGTTTTTTTAAGAACATGCCATTTTCTTGCTGTGCTGATTGAGAGAATACGTGGTGCTTTTCTGTTGAGGTGTTTAGGAAGTTGGCATCTGTTTTTTTTTCCACATTCCTCTGGAGCATAGAGAGCAGGAACAGGTTTCCAGAGGTGACTGCATGTCTCAGCGGCTGAGCTGGCAGCGGGCCTGTACTCTGTGCACTCCTCCTCCTCTTCACTGGCTTACCAATGTGTTCCCGGTGCGTCCCTAAGATGTCCCCAGTCTGGTTCCTACAGTTCTGTTGATTCGTGAAGCCTGTGACACTCCTCCCTCCCCTATGCCCCACTCACTCATCCAACTGGGGCCCATCACTTCTAATAAAGGAAAAAGTCCACAGCAACAAAGGTGGGATCGTGCCTCCTCAGTGGAGGGCACCTTGGCTTTCGGAGACCTGCCAGACTTTTTTGTTCTGTCATTGAACCGACACAATATGTGTTTTATATTTTAATTTATGCATCTTATCAAATGTCTTCTCTCAGCCAACCATGTTCCTATTTCAACTGTTCTCTGGTGAGGTTGCTATTCGATTGATATTCAATTATTGTTAAGTAATGGGGTGTTTGTGTATACTCAGGATTTTAATTTTGTTTATACAGTACAAGTGTCTTCTTAGTTGGCTGGTAAATCTTCATCTGCCTTTATGAAGGCTGACATGTCCTCTCCAGGAGGGAGTAAAAGTGAACCATGTAACACAATCCCAGAGTTAAATGCCTCTGCAGGCTTCATTTTCCTTTGGCCCAGGCCAGTCCATAAAAACTGGACAATTTGCCAAGTAAGTGTACAGGTCAATAGCATACGCAGTCAGCTCTCAATAATCCACAGTAAATAGCAGACAACATGAATAATTTAATCCACTCAGCTGGTCCAGAGCTCCCAAGCAGGTAAGCCCCACATCCCCTAGAGGAGCCCAGCTCTTACCGACTACCTAGGTACCAGCATGACTCCCCCTTTCGCCTGCCATTGGGTGTGGGGACCCAATTCCCCAACCACCTGAGCCACTTAAAGAATGTCAGCTTGTCGCCATAGATGATCACAAGTCTGCTGATTTTACTGTGCCAAATGTTATTGACTCCACACAGAAACGGTATAGAATGTACTTCCACGGTGTTTTAGGTTTCATCCAGAAAGTATGGGTTCTAGCTCAGAGTCACCCATCTGTGCCCCTTTGCTTTTCTTTTGGCATGTCTGATGTTATTCAGAAAGGAGCGGGGACATAACATTGCTGTCAGGCAGCTGTGGTGGTACTGATGGGGGAGGTTGAAGCCTGTGTATAAGATGACGTGGGGCATATTGGATATTTCCGCTTTTTCCCTTTAGTCCAGATTGTGGGAAGTTGGCAGTAAACCAGTTTTACACACTGTGCTTATGTTTACAGTGTGAAGATTGGTTACATCCTGAATAACCGGAGGTCTAGGTCCTTGATCTTCCTCACTGTGTTCATCTGTGTGGGCAGAGGCACAGAAGGCTGCATTCTTTGCAAAGATTTTGAAGATGATGAGTAGGATTCCTTCAGTGTTCAGGAGAAGAAGGATTGGATGTTCTCCGATAGACCAGGAAACCACACAGATGTCAAAGTGAGGTTAATGAGGGAGCGGGGAGAACCCTCCCAGGTGAAGAAGAACACACAGAAGACTCCAGGACTGGGGCAGCTGCTTCACACACAGAAGACTCGGGGGCGGCAGAGGATTCCCACCTCTCTTGGACCTGCCACCTGCGTGACTCTGCCACGCCACATGGCCACTGGGCCTGCTCCACAAGGGTCAGTTTCTCCCGTGCAGATGTGCTGGCTGAGCCACGGAAGGAAGCCTTCTGCTGTGGGGGCCACTTGGCTTTGCAGGTCTTTTTTTTTTAAGATTTTATTTATTTATTTATTTTTTAAAAGATTTATTTATTTGTTTATTCATGAGAGATACACACACACACACACACACACACAGAGAGAGAGGCAGAGACACAGGCAGAGGGAGAAGTGGCCTCCATGCAGGGAGCCCGATGTGGGACTCGATCCTGGGTATCCAAGATCAGGCCTTGGGCTGAAGGCAGTGCTAAACCGCTGAGCCACCCCGGCTGCCCAAGATTTTATTTATTTATTCATGAGAGGCACAGAGAGAGAGAGAGAGAGGCAGAGACACAGGCAGAGGGAGAAGCAGGCTCATGCACTGAGCCTGACGTGGGACATGATCTCAGGTCTCCAGAATCACACCCCAGGCTGAAGGCATCACTAAACCACTGAGCCACCGGGGCTGCCCTATAGGTATTTTTTTATGGTTTATTTTAAGAGGGATGCTGACAGTTTAGAAACTCTGCCACAGAGTGTGTGGGATAGGAAGAGTCTGGAAAGCATCTCAAGTGTGGGATAGTGAAAGGCAGTAGGAATGGTTGGTTGGAGAGGAAGCCTCAGAAGTACCTGAGTGCGATCTGCAAACATCTGGAAGGATGTTTATCTCCTGCATGAGGGACTATTTATTTTATGTTGCTCAAGAGGGAAAAATTAGAATCAGTGGGTGGAGATTATGGAAAAGCAATTTGGCTTAAATCAGTATTTCTTGAAGTGTGGTATACGTACCACCAGGGGTATGAGAGATTTTTTTTTCCTTCATTTTTAAAAACCTTATTTCAAAATAGTTATAGATTTACAGAAAGGTTTCAAAGATATATAGAGAGAATTTAGGTATAGCCTTCAGCTAAACAACTTACGTAATCATAGTACAGCGAGCAAACCGTGAAATTAGCACTGGTGCGGCCCTGTTAACTCAACTGCACCCGACTCCCATCTCGCCAGTTTGCCCACTAACAGCCTTTCTCAGACCCTGACGGGATCCAGGGTCCACATTGCACAGACTCCTAGTGCTTCTTGGTCTCCTCGGTCGCTCGTGACCTTGACACTTCTGATGAATAGTGGGCAGCTGTTTTGTAGAGTGTCTCTCAACGAGGGTTGTCTAACGTTTTCTGTGATCAGATGAAGGCCGTGCATTTGGCATGCAGGCCGCAGAGGTGACGTCCCGCCTTCTCAGTGCATCAGATCCGGGCATCACGGCATCACCATGCTGGTCATGACTGCCGTTGGTGACCTTGTCACTCCATGAAGGTGATTTCATCCACTGTAAAGCCACTGTCTTTTTCTTCCTAGTTAATAAAAGTTTGGAGGAGATGCTTTGAGGCTGTGCCAGTATCCTGTTTCTCCTTAAACTTGCTCACTGATTTTAGCCTCTATGGGTAAATCTTGTTTGAAATGACATTTACTTAATGGTGCTTTTGTATTTTCCTTATTCCTCTTTCATTTGCTAATTAGAATTCATCTAAAAAGAACACTATACGCCCACCCCCCACCCCAGTTGTGTATTCATTTGTTGACACCGTGGTCAGACTCACAGGTACACAGGTTGTTCTCTGCCTCGCAATCCACTGCTGTTGTTACTTATTCCATTGCCCATGTTGTTCCAGCTTTGGCGATGGGGTACTCCTTCAGGATGGGGCGCCTCTGTCTTTTTGATGTGTCCTCATCCTTTTTTTAAAAAAACTTCCTTATTTGGGGTTTCACAAAATGTCTCAGGCTCATCTTGCACTGTCCCCGTTCCGTGCCTGAACTAACCCCTCTCCATGGAGCCTAGATCCCTTCAGCGGGAGGATGGTAGCTAGAAAGCAGTATCTGTGTGCTGGGTGTAGTCTCGCTACTACTAGGATGCCACCATCTCAGTAGACACAGCTAGAAGTGTACGTATTGGCGTATGTATATGCACTAGTGTATATTTTTATTTACACTTCCTATTATGTGCACATGCACACGTCTGTATGTGGTTCCGTGCTGCTGTCTGGATATGTATTGAAAACTGGGCATTCATGCTAATACTTCCAGTCCTGATCCAGCCCCACTGGGTTCTTTTTTTTTTTTTTTTTTTAAGGATTTATTTATTGGATGGGGGAGGGGGAGAGAGAGATTCTCATGCAGACTCCACGCCCAGCGTAGAGCCTAACGTGGGGGCTCCATCTCATGACCCTGAGATCACGACCTAAACTGAAATCAAGAGTCAGATGCTCAACCAGCTGAGCCACCCAGTCCCCCTCGACCCCATCTTTAATAGCCTCCTCCTTCCTTATTTGTAACTTAACCTTTTCAACACAGAGAAACCTGGCTCTCCTTAGTTACCACATATTTACTTACTTATTTAATCCTGGTATGCCAATAAAATAGTTTCAGACGAGATCGGGCGCGTTCAGGGTGGTATGGCCGTAGACAATAAAATAGTTTCAAAATTGCTAATCTTCGAGAAACAGATTTGCTGACTAGATTCAGTATTTCCAGTCTTAGAAATAGTACTTTTCAGAGTGAATGAGGATAGTTCTGTATTTCAATGTAGCTAGGTTATTTGTTTGTAAAATATTTTTATTTGCTATTTTTTGTGTTCCATTTGGGTCTTCTCTCTCTGACATCCTGGTTGATTTAAATTTGGTACTCACTTTTGGGCAGGTGAAACGTTACTGTGGTTCTAAGACTAGAGCTTCCAAAGAACTTGTACCAAGTGTCTGTCCCCACTTTATACCTGTTGTCCCCCTTCTCTCTGACCTTTTCCCACCCACTCTCCGCAGGAAACCAGTGTCTTTAGTTCCTGGCATATCCTCCTGTGTTTCTTTTGTACAGATGAGCAGACAGGTTTGTGTTTTCTCAGACTCCTTCTTTCTTACATGGAGGGCAGCACTGCAGATGTTTTTTGCACTTGGTCACTTCCCCGTATGCCCTGGAAATCACTGCGAGCCCGTCCACAGAGGACTTCCTCTGGTTTTCTCAGCTGCCTGGAGCCGCGTTGCTTGGATGCTTCTCCTGCCTGTGCCCATTTAGGTGGTTTCCAGTATCTTCCAGCCTAACCAGTGCTACAGTGAGTAACCTTGTACAGCCTTTTTTCCCCCACATTGTTGTGGGTGTGCCTTTTGGGTAGGTTCCTACAGGTGTATTTTCTGGGTTAAAAAGTCTCTGTAGCTTTTGTTAGGTATCACCAAGTTTCCTGCAAAATTTGAAGTGCAGGAGAGGCCCATTTCCCTACAGCCTTGTGGGTAGAGTCTGCATCACACTTCAGCATCTTGCCAAGCTTATGGAAGACAAGTGACAAGTGGGGTCTTTTCCTTTGATCTTCTCTAAACGTGAGTGAGCTTGAACTTGTAAACTTGTTTGTTGTCTGTTCATGTCTTTTTCCCATTTTTCTTTTGTGCGTTTGTTCCTTTGTTTCATATATTTAGGGTGGTAGCCTTTTTTCTGTGGTATAGGCTGCAAATAATATCCTCCAGTTTGTCTATTATCTTCTATTTTGTCTAGGACACTGTTTTGTTTCATTTTGCCCTGCAGACATTTTGGTTTTTATGTAGTCAAATTTATCAACTTCTGTTTCGTTGCTTCTGGATGTGGAGTCATTGTGAGAAAGTCTCCCTCTACCACCAATGGCTCACCCATGTTTTCTTCCAGGAATTCTATAGTTTCATTTTCTTCCATTCTTAGAACCTTGATCTATTTGAGGTTATTCTTATATACAATACAAAGTACATGTCTGATTTCATCTTTTTCCAAATGGCTACCCAGTTGTCCCAGCACCATGTATTTATTAAAAGGTCCATGTTTATCACAGTGACTTGTGATAGCAAATTTCCATATACATTCAGGTTTATTTCTGAACTTTTTATTCAGTCCCATTTGCCTATTTGTCTATTAATTATAGAGTCTTAATAGTATAATGTCCAGTAGGCTTAATTTTATTTTTTTATTTTTATTGGTTAAAATATTAATTTAATGAATTTTTTTCTGATTATTGCTTTAAAAGCATTCCACAGATTCTGATTTATTCCCTCAGGGTTTTCTTGGCTATTCTTGCATGTTTGTTTTTCCACGTGACCTTTAGTATCAACTTTTGTAAGTCTGTACCATAGTCCCTTGGTATTTTTATTGGCATTACATTGACTTTATAAATTAACTTAGGGACAGCTGTCATCTTTTTAATGTTAAGTCATCCTAACCAACAATAGGAGATGCCTTTTCATTTGTTCATTTCTGCTTTCATATCTTGCAAGAATGTTTTAAATTCTCCTTGTATAGGTTGGGTACAATTCCTATTAAATTTATTCCTAAACATTTAATCTTCCCTGTTGTAATTATCTAAAATGAGGTTTTTTCTAACATCTTATTATTTTATATTTCAAGGCAATTTTTGTATGTTAACTTTGTGTCCTATTATTCAATTGATTCTTTTATTGTTTGGGTTGTTTTATCATTGATTCTCTGGGGGTTTCCAGATATATATTATGATATCATCTACAAATAGTGATAGTTTTACTTCCTTATCCATTCTTATGCCTTGGCTTGATTTATCTTTTGTAATTATATAGGGTAATGTAATACCTCTAGGGTAGGGCAGTGGTAAGCAGAAATGGAGACCATGCATCCTTGCTTTGATTTTAGTGGAAATGCCACCAGTCTTTTCCCATTAAATAAAGCTATTGGCATTAGGAATAAAGTATGTATATTTTGTCATGTTAAGAATATAACTCTTGGGGCATCTGGGTGGCTCTGTCAGTTAAGTGTCTGGCTTTAGCTCAGGCCATGATCCCAGTCCTGGGATCAAGCCCCCCATCAGGCTCTCCACTCAGCTGGAATCCTGCTTCTCCCTCTGCTTGCTGCTCCCCCTGCTTGTGCGTGCTCTCTCTCTGTCAAATAAATAAATAAAATCGAAAAAAAAAGAAAAAAGAATATAAACTCTCAATTTCTTTTTTCTGTAATTGTTATAAGTAGGATTTAAATTTTGTCAAAGGATTTTTTTCAGTATCTGGGTAGATAATTGTACATCTTTTCCTTAGGTTAATTAATATGAGGAATGATACTGGATTTCAAATATTGAACCCAGCTTTCATTTCTGGAAAAAATCCTACTTGGTCATGGTGTGTGACTTCTTCCTGTGGTGCTAGATTCTGTTTGTTAATGTTTTATTTAATATTTCTGCATTGATATTTGTGAAGGATACTGGTCCATGGTTTTTTTTCTTTGTTCTTCTTTATCTGGTGTTATCAGCATTACACTTGCTTCATGAAAGGACTTGGGGACTTTCCATCCTCATCAGTGCTCTGGAGCAGTTTATGTAGAGCACCGAACTGTCTGGTCTTGAGGGTTTGGTAGAAGCCTCTGTGAAGCTGTCTGTCCTGGTGCTTCTTGGGGACGTGCCTGCTTAGGAACCTTTGTCTTCTCTGGCTGTCGTCTGGTTCAGCTCTCTAACTACAGTGGGTCCAGTCTTGGTCATGACCTTCTGAGTTCCTTGGGAAGTTGTCCGTGTCAGTGACATGTTAAGTCTGTTTGCATAGAGGTCTATAAGGAGTCTCTTAGGATGTTTTAGATTTCTTGTTTTATTGGTCACTTCCCTGTGTCATTTCTTATTTTATATATTTGTGCTTTCTCCTCTTTTTTTCTTGATCAAGTAGCTGGTAGGTTGTCTACCCTGCTAATTTCCACCCCAACTCCCGCAAAAAACCCGTAAGACTTAGAATTACTAGTTAGCACTGCTGTTTTTAATGGAAAACCTAAAAAAAAATAAAAAAATAAAAAATAAAAAAATAAAAAAAAAAAAAAAAGGAAAACCTACCCTCCTTAGTCAGATTTTCCCTCAATTGTTTCTTTCTTGAATTTTCTTTTGGGTCACTGTTCTTCTTTCACTAGTGTTTATGAGCTAAGGCTTATTGACAGGGTAATTTTATTTTTTCATTTTTTTATTGGTAAAAATATTAATATAATGAATTTTTTCTCTGATTATTGGTTTATTTTTTTAATATTTTATTTATTTATTCATGAGAGACACACAGAGAGGCAAAGACATAGGCAGAGGGAGAAGCAGGCTCCCTACGGGGATCCCAATGCAGGACTTGATCTCAGGACCCCAGGATCACAACCTGAGCCAAAGGCAGACATTCAACCACCCAGGTGGTGACCCAACTACCCAGGCGAACCACCCAGGTCCCCCTGATTACTGCTTGTAAATGCATTCCATAGATTCTGATATGTAGTGTTTTCTGCGTAATTATTTTTTAAAAATTCTATACTTTTAGTTTGTCCTCTTTCACTAAGAGTCAGTAATAGAATTTTTAAATATCTAAGTAGAAGTGTCTTTCTGTTTTGTTGTTGTTGTCGTTGTTAATAATGTTTACTTTTATTGCATTGTGATCAGAAAATATTATTTGCAGTATTTCTATCTTATGGAAATTGTTAATGTTTTCTTTGTGCCCTAATATATGATGATTTGTAGGGAGGTGCTATAAATTCTTGAGCAAAATATGTGTTCTCTATTATCAGAGTGTAGACTTCACTATATATGTATAAACTCTACCTTGGTTGATGGCGTTGCTTAGATCCTAATTTATTTCTTGTGCACTTGCTCTGCCTTGTATGGACATGGTGTATTCGATCTCCCATTTTTAACATATGCCTCTACACATCTCCTTTGGTGTCCTGTTACTTCTGCTTCGTAAAGGTGGTAATTGTATTTCCTGGTGCCTAGGTGTACATGAGCATCATCTCTTCATTGCAGGCTGAGGCTTTTAACATTAAATACATCCTCTTGTGTTTTACACTTTGGGACTTGAATTCTACTTGGTCTGCTTCTCTCTTTTTGTTTCATTTACTTTCGTTCAGCCTTTCACATTTTTAGCCTTTCTAGAATGACTGTTTTAGGTATGTCTCTTGTATACAGCATACAATTGGGTCTTGTTCTGTGAGCCCAATCAAGAACCTTTTTCTTTAAATAGGTAAATTAAGGCTATTAATATTTATATAACCTAAGGAAAAAATGTACAATTATCTACCCAGATACTGAAAAAATCCTTTGACAAAATTTAAATCCTACTTATAACAATTACAGAAAATAGAAATTGAGAGTTTATATTCTTTTTCTTTTTTTTTTTTTTTTAGATTTTATTTATTTATTGGACAGAGATGCGCTTTGGCGTTTCTTCATGTTTGTATGGATTTCTCACCCCTTTACTGTGCCTGTCTCTGTTCTGTAGACTTTCCTCTTGGCCTGGCTCGCCGGAGTTTATGACGGCAGGTGTGAGCTGGGGGCACAAGGGGCACATGCCAGGACCTAGTGGCTTTTCTCTTACCTTTTTCTTTGTATTTCACATTCTCTGACTTCATGTTATGACTGGAACATGGTTTGAAGTAGAATTTGTAGTTTCGTTTGGGGGTAACCATAAGAAAGGCAGTGACTGCCTCACCTGCCTTGTCTTCAGCCTCTAGGAGGTCAAGCACTGACCTGAGAAATTCTTCTCAGTGGTCTGGGGGGGCATGGAGTTCAGCATTTTCCAGTTTAATCTCAAAATGCCGTGTAGTCTTTAAGGTGTGTAAAGACAGTAAAACTAGCACTCTAAACCCATGGTATATTGAGTGAATCCAGTAATTAAAAAAAGAAAAAAGACAAGTCAATTTAGAAAATACAAATAAGTATAGATAAGAAACAGATTTGGTATAAACCATGATGATGGTTTGCAGGAGACCAGAGAAGCAGAGGGAGCTGCCGTGCAAGGGCTGTGTTTTCTGAATTGGTGGGAGCTGTCCAGCAGCAGGGCCTGCAGGCGGGCCTGGGGACAACGGATGGACTTCACGACCACTTGCAGAGGTCTTCCTACTTCTCAACTTTGTGTCCCTGAAAACACTATTACCCTTCACAATGCTCAGTCTTGTTTTTTTTTTTTTCTTTTTTTCTTTTTTTAAGATTTTATCTATTTATTCATGAGAGGCACACAGAGAGAGAGACAGAGAGAGAGACAGACAGACAGACAGACAGATGCAGAGACACAGGCATAGGGAGAAGTAGGCTCCACGCAGGGAGCCTGACATGGGACTGTATCCCAGGTCTCCAGGATCACAACCTGGTCCGAAGGCGGTGCTAATCCACTGAGCCACCGGGACTGCTCAAAGTCTTGGTATTTTGAGAGTGAAAAAAATTTTTTTTCCTTTAGCATTAGAGGATTGCTTTTGTGATTTATCTTCTTTAGAAGGTTCACAGGGAAGCAGAAACCAAGTGCTAACTTTCCCAAAGGTTATTAGTTATGGAGCATGTGTGCAACCTGAAAATAAGTAAAATTAATTTGCTCTTCAGTGTCAGTAAGACAAAGAATTACTTACATGTGAATTGTTTATATTGTATTAAGAAAGCATGTAACTCGAAACTAGGCAAAATGTGTTGAAGCATAGAGCTAGTTTCTTGAACAAAATTGATAGGTTTTGTATATTTCCAATATCACAATAGTTTATTATAAGAGTTGTGACCAAAATTGTTTAAAATGTCTATATTAAATCTATAAAGTGAGGTAAACCCCAAACATTGCTAGAAATAATGAGGTTAAATGTAACTGATGGAACTTGTTCCTGAAAGACGATGTTTAAAGTCACCCCTCAAACGTCCTATAAACTCATCCAGCTCCACAGGGGTCTGTGTTTGCAGCTGAAGTTTGCAGAAGGCAAATCCAATTAGTGCCGAGTGCTCCAGGAGCCTCCTCAAGTGACGTTTGGTGTCTTTCAGAAACGGGCATGCAGGAGAGGAGAAGCAGCCGGGCCAGAGTGGGGCCGAGCCCCTGTGAAGCTCAGTGCCCCAGTGTCCTGCAGCGGCGAGGGGCTGCCACGTGTGGGGGTAGGTTCCTGTTCCCACTAGGCCAGCTATGACCCATTTAAATATTTTAATACAAAGTGTAAATAATCACTTTCTGATGCATCTGCGGCTGTGATTTGTTAAATAGATTCCTCAGAACGGCGGAAGGAGCTGGGCCCAGCCTTGCCCGAGATGTATGGCGGGGGAGTCTGTAAGTGCATTAACCTTCTTGCTGTGACATAAAAGACAGACTTGTTCTTAAATATTAGATCCATAAAACAAAGTTAATAAAAACGGCAATTACATTTCTAAGGACTGAGGGATGTAAATAAAAAGGTGCAGATTGATTTAAGCTTTCCTTGGCATTCTGCTGGGGTGCAAACTGATTTGTTTCCAGCTTGAGATTGGAAAAAAAAAAAAAAGAAAATGCACTTAAAATTTTTTCTTAACACAGGGTTCAGGGAAGGGAACAGGGCACCGGATACAGTTAATAGAGGTCATTTGAGGACATCTTGGAGAGAAGCCTTGACCTCAGTTAATTATCCGAATAGGGATGGACATTGTTTTCTTATTTCCCTGTTTGAGCTAGTTTTCGTGTCCCGTAAACTTCACAGAAACCTCAGATTTCAGAAGGAGAAATGCAGTGTTCACACCATTAATTCAAAGTAAAGGAGGTCTAACATGGCCAGAGTTAGATTCTCAGTTTCCATATTGGGCAGGAAATTGTAAAGTATACATGAGTTACTAATACCTGTAATTAATATTTATTAATACTAATAAGTAATACCTGTGTTACTAATTTTGGACTTATTCTAAGAACAAGTTAATGTCTTTGATAACCTCTGTAATTCTTGTTTGTTTCTTTAATTTTAAATTTAGGTTCTTAATATTGTCATAAAATAGAATTACATTTAACCGTCACATAGAAACCAGGAGAATGTGGGTCTGTGTGTGTGTGTGTGTGTGTGTGTGTGTATCTGTGTATGTGATCATTTCTTAGATTCCCCCTAAAGAATTTTAGAAAAAAGTATCGCTCTGTTTTTGATGAGCAAAAGGTTGAGTTGGTCAGTTCTAAGATTTTGAATGGGCATATTGCAAGCTACTGTGTTTTACAATGAGAGGCAATGATTTTGTTTCAAATGAAGACCTAACACTGTGCCAGTTATTGCCCATGTGAACCTCTGATCATCTGAAGTCACTGGAGAAATATGAAAACAGAGCTTAGTGTCTGACTCCTTCAATGAAGGCATGCT
This sequence comes from Canis lupus dingo, assembly GCF_003254725.2. Classification (NCBI taxonomy): domain Eukaryota; kingdom Metazoa; phylum Chordata; class Mammalia; order Carnivora; family Canidae; genus Canis; species Canis lupus. Next base: position 38,873,027 of record NC_064270.1, on the reverse strand, counting down.
TTTCTTACGCTTATCTTCTGGAGAATTTCTGCATGTTATGCTGCATTCCATGGTGCAACCCTAAACAATGGTGAAGTCAAAGATTGGCAACTTGAACTTACTGTATTTTAGATTGATTCCTTTAACAGCCAGACATGCCCTGGAATACAAATCCATAATGTTTACCTTGAGAAATATGGCCTCATTATGAGTAAATTGTGTTAATGCTGGTTACTAACTGGTAACCTTCCTGGTTCTCATCCCATTTCCATGGAATGTATCTTTCAAATCCCCCCATCTGTTGGGCAAACACTTGGAACGTAATATGGATTCTTAATGCTCTGAGACGTTGTGTTCTGGCATGAATGGCTTAAAGAAAAAAAATTTGGCTCAAGCAACTGATTGGATCATTTTAGCTAATATTCTGTTTGAACAACAGTTTCTATTTGATTAGGATTTTTCCTTCCTTTGTAACTCCCCAAGCTTGCCTCTGTTCTGTTTCATAGGAAATGAATCTGTGAGCAGAGAACCTATATTGATATGTAAATACATCATTTTTTCCTTAGTGCTCGATATTCTTTTTATCTAAATTTCAGAAACTGACTTTAAAAAATCAGTTTCCCTTTATCTGTAGTTATTCTCAATAAAATTTCACCCAGGCTTGGGTGATTTAATATTTACACCTACTGTTTCTAAAAGTCCTATGTAAATAAAGATTGAAATGTGAATTTGAAAAGTCACACCTCTTGATATTTGAACAGACTATAGCTGCGTATATCTTCTTTTTCTAATAATATGGCTAGTTTCTCTCCTAAGCTTTTAAAATAATAAGACACTATTTTTGTATTCTGGAACATCAGGAGGTTCAGTGTTAAATAAAAAGCAAACAGTATTTTTAGAAATGCAAGATCCCAGGGAGAAGTGCTTAACAGTAAATCACTGATGGGCAGCAATTCCAAATTTCAGAAGACTTTATTAGACACATAGGTCCATTCACAGATGTGCACCTGTGTGCATGCGTGTGCCCTGTCCTGTACCATTGGTCCTGAGTGGACCCAGGGTGGAGACCTGGGGTCAGAGAAGCAAAGGTTGCATCCAGGGGTCTGTAGATCCCTAAAGGGAAACTTGGGTATGAGTCTCACCTTCTTTGGTCCTCCCTCTGATAACCTCCCTGGGAGGTCCCCCCATAACCTCCCTGAGTGTTCCCCCCGGAAACTCCCTGGGTGCTTGCTTCCCCAGGAACCTCTCTGGATGCTTCCCCCAGAACCTCCCTGGGTACTCCCCCCAGAACCTCCCTGGGTGCTCCCCCTGGAAACTCCCTGGCTGCTTGCTCCCCCCAGAACCTCCCTTGCACCTGGTTTTCCGGTGTGCTGCTGACTGGCCAGTCCTGCTCTGAGTCCCCGCGCGGCTGTCTCAGCTCATGCCTGGGCACCTGCTGTCTTTCTCCTCCGGAGCGTTTCCTCGTCTTTAACATGAATTGTTTCTCACCAGTGCAGGGTCTTGGCTTCTCAGGTGCGCGAGGACTTTTTCGATTGAATTCGTCCACCTTGTTTCCAGGTTGGCGTGTGGTCCCCACCCCACGTGGTCCCCTCTGTGCTGACTGCCTTTGCGGGGACCGCTGCTCCGCCTGGCAGGAGGACCCCGCCGTGGCGCTCGCTGCTCGTAGGGGCACCTCCTCTTAGCCCTGCTTCCCCCCGCTCGGGTTACTGACGACCGCAGGGAGACCGTCCCTGTCCTTGCCACGGGATGTGGCGCTCCATCCTCCCGGGTGTCCCCGGGGCCAGGCTGCCCTTCTCTGCTGCCCTGTCTGAGGCTGCGAGCCCAGAGCAGTGCCGATGGCCGGTGGCCGCCCGCGGGACCCTCCTTCCTTCACAGGGGGCGCTGCTCAGCGGGGCCCGGCCCGCCAGGGCGCTCGCTGCGTCGCCGGGTCACTCAGCCTGCTGGCCCCGGGGCCACGGTAGCCCAGGGCCAGGCGGACGCCACGTCGTCTTCTGCAGATTCATTTAATGGGAGACCTACCGGGGCTTCGCGGGCGCTCTGCGGCAATCCAGTGAAGCTACGCGGTGCGGCCGGTGCGGTCGGTGCGGTAGACGGCCGAAAACTAGAGCCAGAACAGATTTCCCTCATTTGCTAAGTGGAGATGCTGTGTTCCCGCCACCATGTTTTCCCAGTCATGTCTGGTCTCTTTAAATTTTTTTTTTTAAGATTTTGTTTATTCCTGAGAGAGGCAGAGACAGAAGCAGGCTCCCTGCAGGGAGCCTGATGCGGGACTTGATCCCAGGACCCCAGGGTCACGTCCTGAGCCGAAGGCAGATGCTCCACTGCTGAGCCACCGCTGAGCCACCACTGAGACATGGGAAGGTGTCCCATGTCCGGTGTCTTGACATCGCACCCCGGCGCAGGAGCCCTTCAGGGGCAGGCCACCCTCAGATCTTACCGGGTTGGCATGATGGTCACCTGCCTGTCTTTTCTCAGCTCTGTTCCCCACCTTTGCTCTGCTCTGCTGGGTGTTGGGGGGACTCCTTGGCTTCTGGTTTCTGACCCTGGACGCTGGAGTGGGGAGGAGGGCGAGATGGAAGCCAGAGCACCTCTCCCTCTGCCCCTTCCTTCCCAGGTACCAGCTCCTGCAAAGCTGTCCCCCTTGGTCCCAGCTCCTGCTGGGCGGCATGAGCTACTGGGCTCTGGACATGCCACTGCCTCCCTCCGCCCTCCCCACCTGGGGAATAGTTGGTGGCCTTGCCCTTCCCCATGTGGCTCTTCTGCTCTTCCACCATTTGTGTGCTTGAAGCCACATTGAATTCGCCACATGGAATACCTAGGTTCCTTTCTGACTGGACCCTTCCTGGGTTAATTACCTAATGAGTGGACAAGTCCTCTTGGGTTTGCTGTTTTAAACATGGGCCTCTGGTTCTTTGTTGCCCTCTCTCCGGTCCCTGGGTCTAGCCCAGGAAGCTCTGTGTTGGGGAGCGTGGCCAGAACCTGCTCCCCCTCGGGGTCAGCTGGCGGTGTGGTGTGCCTGGGCATTAGATTGAGAAAGAGGTCCTTAATGTTGCTCGCTGGTGTGTGTATGTTCTGTTACCTGGGGTTAACTGTATTTTATCACCCAGACTTGTAGAGAATTGTCATATAAAGGCCAAAGTGCAAAACATGACATTTTTGTTTTAGGGACCCTTCACCCCACACAACCCAACAAGTTGATTTTGGATTACAGCCCGTTAATTGGTGTTGAGGGCAAATACTATGCGAGTGGTCTCAGTGAGCTGCTGTTCTACTCACTTTTTGACACTGAGATGCCCCGTCTGACTGCGGGGACTAGGGGGTGGGAGCAGAAATCGAGGGCCTGACATCGGGGCCTTGGTCTATGCCTGCTCCCTGGCACCCCTGCAGGGATGGCGGGGCAGCCCACGTGTGATTATTTTGATTCTAAGTGGATACACTCACTTTCTTTGCACTTTTTTATCTCCAAATGGTCGACCTTTAAAATATTTGTTTTATTTTACTTACCTGTCTTATTGATAATTCTCCCTACGTCTGTAGCATCTCTAAACAAAGCACTAAAACAGGAACAGCCCCAGAACCTGTGTGCACGAGCGTCTGCCTTTCTCCTGTGCCAGCGTCGCATAGGGCGATGGCTGTGGCCAAGCTCAGCGGCCCAGGTGTCAAGCCGCGGATGAGACTGAGATGAAAATGTAATGTCCTGACACAGATGAAGGAAGATCGATGTGCAGTGGTCTGGTCTTTGTGTCCTGTTTCAGCAATAGCTAGTTCTTGTCAGTCTTTTATTCTTATGTCCTGAGAGGAGAAAACACAATCAGGTGGATCAAGTGAATTTCATTGATTATTCTGTGAGAATCAATTTATGCTTGTCCATTTTCCCCGGGTTTGTCAGGGACCCTAGATTCATTGAACCCCGTCCATTTACAGATAAGGAGAATCGGGTTCTCCATGGTCGAAGGGCAGGCTGGGGCTCCAGCTCCCTTTGCAGCCCGCCCCTCTCTGCCCCTCTCTGCCCATCTCTGCTCCTCTTGGCCCGGGCGTGTGTTGACTGCCAGGCTCCCTGCCCCACACTGGGTGCAGCGAGCAGCTCTAACCCACTGGGAGGCATGCCGTGAGGGCCCGGCTCTTCGCAGACATCACGCCCAGACGCAAGGAGAGCTCCTTGGTGAAGGCATGGCACTGAATTATTATTATCTGGAAGAGTGGCCTGGCCAGGAGAAGAGTTCGGCTGTGTCAGTACAGCCAAGTGTGAATCCCAAAATAGAGGGGTTTGAATAGACTTTCTTACAAAATCTTCAGATTTAGCTTCTGGCAATAAATGTTTTCTCTAGAGTATGGGAACCAAGAAAATAGTTTTGTTTTTTTTTTTTTAAACTATGTTTCCAGACTCTGAAGGATCCCAGAGCTTTTAGATGACCAGAGAAACAAAACGAACACTTCTTTCTCTATAAATAAAGTAAGTGGAAGTATGAGGAGATGGTGACATGGATTAAAAGTGCTTTAAGGAAAAGGTAATTTAGACTGTCTAGGAGCCTACCAGGCTGTGCTGATGCTTGTGTGCTGCCTTCTGCTCCAGGTGAGAGCGTCAGGTACATGGTCACTTTGGTGAGTGCAGAGAGAAGACAAGAGCATCACATACGGACCCATCCCTGGTGGCTGTTACGAGGTCCTCCTTTGTTGGGGTTGGTCCTGGAATGGGCGGGGGGAGGGAGGCTGGGGGCTGGAATTCTAATGCCCAGAGGCAGATGTGACTTTGACCAGTGGAGGCATGGGAGCCAGAACCTGGAGCCTTGCATAAAGTCTTGAGCCCAGATCATCTCTCTGTACATTAAGGGGATTAGACATTAAAATAGCAGGCCATACATGGGTGTGGGCTCCAAATCTGTTCTGTCCCAGTGGTACATGAACCAAAAGAAAAGCACGGACACAAAATAGATACAGACTCTTGAAGTCCTTTAAGCCTTGGACAGTGGCAAATGCAGAATCATCCTGCGAGTGCACCTCCACCATCCGAGGCACACAGCATTCAGAGCTGAGACCGTGTGCGTGGAGGATGTCGCCTCAGCGTATAAACAACATAAACAGATCTACCACTGCGGGGCGTGGGGGGGCACCTCAGGAATTATAACGAGAATACAAACCTCCAAGATTCTGAAATATAAAAGAATCTCACTATGTGAAGTTCACTGTAAAGATAATTGTTTGAAATTTCAAAAAAACTGATTAAGAAGAAACAGCCAGGGGTACCCCGGTGGTACAGTCGGTTAAGACTGACTCTCAGTTTTGGCTCAGTCCTGAGATTGAGCCCCGTGTCGGGCTCTGCACTCAACAGGGAGTCTGCTTGAAGTTCTTACTCACCCTCTGCCCCTCCCCCGACTCGGGGACTCTCTCTAAAAATAAAACTAAATCTTAAGAAGACAGAGGCATAATGAAAGGAGAGCACAGTGTGGAAAAAAAATTGGAAGGCCGGAAAAAAAAAAAAAAAACCCTAAAAGTGAGTGATACAATCATTGAAGTAACATAGTTAAAGACAGAATTAGTGAACTAGTTTATCTGGGGAAGTCATCCCAAACAGCTTGGGACGTAAAGAGATGGAAAGTATGAAAGTGTGATTGAGAGAGGAAAGAATGGAAGGTCTGTCAGGAAATCCAGAAGAACAAATTTAGAGAACAGGAGAGGAAGAGATAATGAAAAGGCCTGACTTGAAAAGACTCGTGGCTTTTGAAAAAACAGCAGCTGAGAATTTCCCAGAATTAAAGAAAGACATGTGTAGCCGGATAATTTTGAAGAGGAAGAACAAGGTGACAAAGATCACCCACCTGTCAGATGTCAAGATGCATTACCAAGTTGTAAGAATTCAGACAATGTGCTGTTGGCCGAGGGTTAGGGAAATAGACCAGTGAAATAAGTTTGAGGGCTTTAAACTTGGGTATAACGCAGCTTAGTGCATTGCGGAGAAGGCAACTCAGGTGGGAGCCACCAGGTCCTCTAACTGCTAAGACGTGTGGCCATCTGTATGAGGAAAAATCAGATTAGATCTCTACCCTACACACAGATCAATCCTGAGAGCTGGAGAGAAGGTTAAAGACCCTAAATGTGCAAAGTAAATAAACGGAGAATTATAAAATCTCATAAAGCCACAGGGAAAAGATTGATACACTTGACTGTACCTAAGACATTGCATACCCAAATTCCTCATCACTGTTCAAGAAGATGCCGTAAAGCAGGAAGACAGTTGTGACATACCAAATGGACCTAGCAGGTTCATGGACAAAGTCTATGAATTGGCATTTCAGAGAAGAGGAAACCAAATCAGCCAGTGAACATAACGGACATTGAGCCTTGCTAGTGATTAAGGGTATCAACTTAAATCATCAAATTAGCAGAAAAAATAGTCACGTAGCTCTGAAGTGTGGAGGAGGATATGAGACATCCTCTATTGTCTAGTCCACCTCCCCTGGCTTCAGTCCTGCCCGCTTATCCTTTCCCCGCATCTAAAGCATTGCTTCCCAAACTTGAACTCTTTAAAGATGATCGGTAGGAGACTGATGGTGAACAGTGTGCTGAGTCGCTCATTAGAAGCTGATGATGAAAATGTGGGCAGGAATGCGGAGTGAAAGGATCTGCCCACCACCTTGGAAGCCGTGTACCTTGGGGTGGTGACTGGGAGATCAGATACCAGCTAAGGGTGGTGACGGGCACTCCCTGGGACCCAGAAGATTCCTTCCTGGGAAGGAACCCTAGCAGATGCCTGAAGAAATGTCAACAAAAAATTATAGTAGCATTGCTTGCTTAGCAAAAATCCAGAACAACTCCCCTGTCCAGTAGGACAATGGACAAGTGGATTTGGGTATATTAATTCAACAAAATATACACAATAAGAATGGATGAATTAAGGTAATGACAGGAGGCTGTGTATAGAATGGTACCATTTAGATGCAATATTAAACATGGAAAACATTAGTATTAACTGAAAGAGTAACTAATGTTCCTGAGAATGAGAGACCTCAAGTTCAGGACGATGAGCTTATTTCTCCTTAGGGCGCGAGGGCTCAGGATCTGCAGGGTGTATCTCCTGTTCTCCCTCCCAAGCGATGCGGTGCTTCATGAGGGTGTGGTACATTTTTGTACCTTTTTGTACTCCTGGAATCATGGTGGGCGGGTCTTGGGCTTGATGTCTCTGCACATCTGTCATGGATGCGGAAAGACATGGAAGTGGAAAGACAATACAGGGGAAGTCCTGCGGGGCTGCTGGGGAGACGTAATGGATTGTTCTGGGGGCGGGGGGATGATGCTTTCACCGCAGACCTCTTGGTGAAAACAGACACCAGAAGACCGTGGCAGGACATCTTTGATGTGGTCAGGGGGTGGGGGGCAGTGCCTGTGTGAACACGTGGGCTGGCTGTGGTAAGCATAGGGTAGGATGGCCGGTGCAGTGGGAGCCCTCCCCACACCCCACCCCCCCGCGGGAAATGTGGATGTCCACCAAGGTGGACTCAGACCAGTAACAGATGAATCGGGAAAGTTATCAAAAAGCTGGATGAGTTAACGTTAGAAAAACTACTACACTGGTAAAAGGAAAAAAAAAAAAAAACCAAATGATTGTCTAAATAGATGCAGAAAACACATCCAGTTACTCCAAATCCCACTCACAATGAAAACTACGCAAACCAGAAATAGAAGTGTTTATCCTGGGGAGGCGTAGGGTTTGTCCTATTTAGTGGAAGCATTTCTGTTGAAGAGGGAAACACAAGTTTGCCTGCTGTTGCCACTTCTGTTTAGTGCACGAGTGTGCGGGTGTGCTGGGTTCCTGACTCTCCAGGGAGGGATAATGCTCTGACCTTTGGCACGTTAAGAAAAAGAAGCAATGGTGTAAAAATTGGAAAGGAAAGAAGTAAACTTATTTCCAGATGATATAATTATCTGCATAGAAAATCCAAGAAAAGCTACAGATAGTGCTAGAACTACTATTCGCCACGCTTGCTGGATAGGAGATGAACACTCAAGCATAGGATGGATGAATGGATAAAGAAACTGTCGTATATATACATAGTGGAATGTTATTCGGCCATAAAGAGAATGAAATCCTGCAACAACAAGGATGAAGCTTAGGGTGTGACGCTGAGTGAGAGAAGTCAGAAAAAGATTCCTCTCATACGATCCCACTTACATGTGGAATTTTTTTTTTTTTTAACATGTGGAATTTTTTTATTTAAAAAAAGAAAAAGCAGCTCATAGATACTGAGAGCAGATTGGTGGATGCCAAAGGCAGGGAATGAGAGGTCAAAAGGTATAAAATGAAAAAACTAAAACAAAAATTTAAAAAGACAGCAGCACCCAGTAAGTAGGTTCTTTAAAGTCCTCAGGCTCCTCACAGGGAAGCCTGCGTGAGACCCCAGCATCCGCTCCTAGTGCCAGTGCCCCTCCACTAGAGCCCACATCCGGAGTTTGAGATAATGCAATGTAAGAGAACAATCTGGGAACCGGATTTTGGACCGTCTGTCCTCCGTGCCTGCTTTTAAAGTCCAGGAAAGCTCTGCGTGCAGTTTGTTTTTTAGTTTTGAACTCAAGGCTTTTCCTAGAACGCGCATTCCTCCGTATCCCCTATTTTCAAAATGACCTGTTTGTCGTCTTAATAAGCTCAACAGTATTCCTCTGTGATCCTCGTGCATCTGGGGCGTGAGCGCTGTCGGTTGGCCTGCTTGGGGCAGGTGGAGCTGCTCCCAGCACAGGCCCGAGCCTGGGTGCAGCCCTAGATCTTCCTCCCCAGCACGAGCACCACTCAGCCTCAGAAGTGGGGAAGGTTATGGGATGCCACCTGGCCTGACTCCACCTCCCCTGACTGCAGTCCCAGCCACTTATCCTTTCCCCCAGTCTGAACAGAGTGTTCCTCAAACTTGATCCCTTCGAGGATAATCAGTGGGAGACATTATAAAGTGCTCGTTATTGTTCCAAGTTCCTCGTTCCAAGCTATTGCTGAGTACTGCTCAGTACTGAGCTTTGTTCCTGTTGTCCACTCCCACCCCCGGGAAGGGTCTTACAGCGGTTAGGCTAGGGCAAGTTCCAGAGCCTTCAAGCTATGGGAAAATCTGAAACAGAGGCAAAAAGAGTGATCTTTACAATGCAGTGCCCTTTCCCTTGATATGGGCCCTGCTCTCCACAGCTCCTTCAGACTCAGGCTGACAAGTAAGCCTTCATAGCAAGGTGGAAGGCCAGTTCAAATACAGACTTTTTGGATTTCTTGGAGTTCCATGCTGGGATCTGCTGGGATGAGGGAAAGCTGGCTCCTGGGCACAGCCCAGACTCTGTCCTGCATGACATGGGGCCTTGAGCACATTAAAAGGACAGTCCGGGCTCCTTGTCATCCCCACTCCCACCTCACATAACCCTCTCCAACAAGCAGCTACCCCTTGGAGTAGGGCAGCAGTGGGGTGGTCTGTCCTCAGGAGAATGTACCTGGAGAAAGGCTGGCCCGGGCCCAGGAAGTAGGCTCTGGAACGGGGACAGGGGCTTAGGGTCAGAACATCCCACTGGCCCTGTGGATTCTTTACCCCATGGAGAGGCACAGCCAGAGGGGGCCCTCTGATGCAGGAGGCCCCAGGCGGTGGGCTCACTGGTAAGGTAGCTTGGATGGAGGGAGAGAAAGGTGAACTCTTACTCAGTGGTAATAATTAGGAAACAAACCACATTCACGTTATTTCTTCCGGATGAGAGGAGCAGCGCATCTCGGCTGACTAGAAGAACAGAACAAAAGCTTCGTGAAGAGTAAAATCTGTTCCATCCCAAGGAGAGGGTGAACTGTATTAAAAGGCAAGTTAGCACTTTCAGAAAAATGTGACTTAGGCTTCCTCAGGTCCGTCCAGTATCCTTTCAGATCAGCCTGCAGGATTCTCTCCGGTATTTGTCACAAGCTGGGTCTGCTAGTGACAGCCTGTCTGTGTACCCGGGCTGTTTCAGGAGCGCCTTGGTTTCTGGGGGCTAGTTTGGTTGGATCTAGAACTCTCCAGGGATTGTCGGTCAGCACTTTGAATAGCCCTCTCACTGCCTTCTGACTTCTGTGTTTGACGGGAAGGCGGCCCGTAATCTGCAGGATCCCTCGAATGCGACACGATGCTTCTGTCTCTCTGCGGGCGAGAGGATTCCTGCTTTGACACTGTCCTTCTGCTGTGTCCACGTGCGGACCGTCTGGGCCCGAGGCCCTTGTATCACAGTATTAGAAACGAAGAAAAGCTGTCTTTAACAAACGTCTTTCTCATCGTAGAAAAATGTCAGAGTTGTATTTTATCAAAAGCCATGTGTTCCCACTGTTTCTTACAAGATGACTTTCCAGCCTGATGGGGCAACAGGGCATCGTCAGTGAGCATGAGACTTGGGGGAAGGCTCCTGTTGAGTCAGAGACGCGGTCAGCGCCCAGACCCCGCCTGTCACACTGCAGAGTCCTTGGACCCCACAGCCTCCCTCTAGATCAGGGACAGGATAGGCTCCTCTTCGGGTGTCACTGTGGCTCCGTGCTGCAGAAGGGACCTTGATAATTAGAACGCGTCTAGAAGAGTGAATGGGACGATGTGGGAACCTGACCCGCCATTGGCTGACAGGCTTAAAGGAGCAGGTTCTGCAGGTTCTTTTGTGCTTAAGATCCTGGGTCTGGGTTTTCATAGTGATGTGGCTCTGTCTGTCTCACTGTTTCCAGTCTGGTCCGTTCTGCCTCCAGCACGTCTTCACATAACCCCATTGCGCCACAGGAGGGCGGGTGGGGCCAGACAGAGACCTCTCAGTGAAGACCTTTTTATTTATTATTTTTTAAAGATTTTACTTATTTATTCATGAGAGACACAGAGGCCAGCCAGAGAGAGAAGCAGGCTCCCTGCGGGGAGCCCCATGCGGGACTCAATCCCAGGACCCCGGGATCCTGCTCTGAGCCAAAGGCAGACTTTCAACTGCTGAGCCACCCAGGCACCCCAGTAGAGACCTTTTTATTTTATTTTTTTAAGATTTATTTATTTATTTATTTATTTATTTATTTATTTATTTATTTATTCATGATAGACATAGATCGAGAGAGAGAGAGGCAGAGACACAGGCGGAGGGAGAAGCAGGCTCCATGCCGGGACCCCAGTGCAGGACTCGATCCCGGGACTCCAGGATGGCATGCTGGGCCAAAGGCAGGCACTAAACTGCTGAGCCACCCAGGGATCCCTAGTAAAGGCCTTTTTAAAAAGAAAATTTAGTTTATGAGCCACATGGTGGTGGTGCTGTTGGCAACAGTGTTGATGATGATGATGATGATGGAGGAGGAGGAGGAGAAGATGACGATGAAGAGCATTGTCTGGTCCCCTTCCCACCAGGCCATCCACTGTCCCCCAGAAAGAGGCCCCGTCCTCTGGAGTCTGGCCTCCTGAGCCCGTTTGCTGCATTCCCTGTCCCACAGCATCTCACAGGGAGCTTTGCCAGCTCTAACCTCATATCTGCTACTTCCTGTGCCTGGAGCAGAGCGTCTCATTGGGTGCCTCTGCCTGGAGTCTCACGGCAGGAGCTTCCTGGCCAGAGACGTTTGGGAAAAGCTACATCCCCTCCCCACTTTTTGGAGATTTGATGCATAGATGATCAAAGAACAAGAATCATGGTAAAGACACTCGTTTGATTTTGTTCAATCCAGTGTTTGCAAAACGTCCTTTTGTAAAGGATGCCTGTTACACATGCATCTCTGGGACTGTTTTGGGAAACACAGGCCTGTTGAATCCTTGCCTGTATTCACAATCAGGGTACAGCCTGAGCTTCCAGACAGATCTCCTGTCCCTGCCTGTGTGTGCTGTGAACCCTGGCTTCCCTCATCCCAGATGACTTCTCTAGTTCTGGAACATTCTGACCTGCCGTTCCTATTACCTGGGAGGCCCTCCCCAACCCTGAAAGATTCTTGGTCCTCTCCTATGTGAAGCCTTCCAGACCCCTCAGCAGGGAGAATCAGCGGCCTCCAGACCATCCCCTTCCAATCCACCTGTATGATCCACCCTTGTGACACGGGGGCTCACAAGCCTGGGTGCCACCTTGCCTCCTGCTCACCAGTCCCAGGTCTCTCAGGCTGGGTCCCCATGGCTCAGGGCAGCACTGCCTTCTAGGAAATGGACACCATCGTGGACCAGCCCGCTGGCATCATGATGTGGTCTTGGAGAGCAGGGCTCCCCTGCCGGCTCCTGCCACTGGGCCACAGATCCACACCGCTCTTTGCCGGGATTGTGGCCAAGTGGGACAACGGTTTCTACATGCCGGACAAGACCTCGTTTCACAGTGGCACAGCGTCTGGCCACCTGTCCGCCCCTAGCCATCTGGTCCTCCCAGTTATTTCTGCGGGTGAAGGTGAGGAGGCATGAGGTGAGGTGGGCAGCAGTCCTGGATGCTTACAAACCTGGGTCATTTCCAGAGCCTGGTCCCCCTGAGAGGGGCCACTACAGCGCCTTTGTGATGGATCCCTGTTCAATATTTAGACATTGTACTTTTTAAATTCTGTTTTATGAATATATAAATTATATTTTCACTCTTTTTTTTTCTCATAGCACTGTAGGGGAGAAGAAAAATGTTTATTGAGAACGTTCTATGTAACAGGCACTGTAGGAAGTGCTTTAAATATCTTTTATTACATGCTAATATATAGTCTGTAAATGTGTATTTACTTCATAAATAAAACATCCTTTACAAGTGGTAGCCCTGTCATCTTAAATGCAGTACTTCGTTCATGTGGGTGAACAGACAGCCACGATAAATTAATTCCCACGATGTATTTTTGTATCATCGTAGGGACATCTTAACCACACCGAGAACCATTAAGGAGCAAGCTGGAAGGTTCCAGTTTGGGTCTCAAGACGTCCATGTGCCAACAAGTGTCAATCTCACAGATGGACCTGGGCACCCACCTGTTGGAATCACCGGTTCAGGAGATCCCATCGCCTACCGCGCTAGAGCCAGGAGGACCCCCATCACCTCAGAGGAGCCTTCGGACTGTTGGCACCTGCTGCACCCTTCAGATGTATCTTCTTGACAAGGAAATCATTTGCATCATGTAAAAGTTAAAGAACATTTCAGTGTCAAATTTCCTATGAAGTTAGAGAACCCTGTGGCTCATGGAACCATATCCAGATGTAGCTCTGCTTTCAGACTCTCCAGTAGTTTTGTGGATGTACCCAGGGCTCCTTATATGCTCATTTTTAATTAAAAGATTTATTTTTATATTTAAAATACTCTATAATCTTAAACTGAATTTTACTAAATGCTGGTGTCCAATCCGTTCTGTGTAATTCCCCAAATGAAGTTATCGGGCACAGGGCCTCTTTTATATTAAAATGGAAATTTCTCACTTTTCTTGGGTTTTCAATCCATCATCTGACTGTGGAGACGGGTGTCACTTTCCCTGGATCTGAAGGCTTCCTGAGATGTCCTAGTACTTACCAGACACGGTCCTCACAAAATCACTGGGTTCCAGCTCCGCTCTCAGGCTCTTTACCCTTCCAAGGCCGGGGTGGTGGGCAGAGGCCCTGCACTCCCTGCCTGGTCATCTCATGCCCATGGCCTGTTCCCCGCCAGCGGCTGCCCCTCAGCACCGACATCCGCAGGGCCAGCCCGCCAGCGGTCACGGCATGTGGTCATGGAGGGACTTCACGTGGCGCAGAAGGGCAGACCGGGTGTTGGGAGGAAACCCGTACGACACCAGCTGTGCTGTGGATTATCCGGGATCACAGGGCACTGCTGTGTCGCAGGAAAGAGGAGACTGCCTCCGGCATCCGGGGAGGTCACAAGTCCTGTGGCCCAGAGTCAGGTCACCAGCTGCCGGGGATGAGCCAGCCGTCCTCACCAGGATGCCCAGGCCTGGAGCGGCGAGCCTGAGGTCTGTGGCCGTGAAACAGGTGCCATCAGGGAGCTTTCTTGTGCTCCTCTCTGCTAAAGGAGACGCGTCGTAATTCTTAGAGAAACCGTGGGGGCGCAGAGCTTCTTAGATTCACAGCATTCCTTTTTGTGCGTCAGCCCGTCCGTTTCGCCCAGATTCACGGGGAGAGGAGGAGGCCGCACGTTTACTTAGTTGTGCTGGGGAACGAGCGCACACATCGCCGCGGCTACTTGGTGAAGAAAGCTTGTTCCGTGGAGAGTAAGCCCCCTGCCCCTTCCTGCCTGGTGGGAGGCACCCCGTGCAGAGCCAGCCAGACGGGGTGCAAGGCTCACGTCCCCCAGGGTGTCTGTGGGAGGGGGTGATGGCCCACAGGGTTTGCTGGGAGCAGAGAGAGGCATGCACGCATGGCCTGGGTGACCCTCGGTGGTCGCCCCTGTGCCCCAGTGCGCGACCCCTCAAACCCCAAAGCGGACACCCCTCTGGGAAGCCAGAGGACAGGAAAGCTTAGAGCAGCAGGGACAATGACAACGGTGGGGTGATGCTGGACCGGCAGCTTTCCCATGAATCCCTCCAGTTCCCCGACTGGGAGGGAACGCTCACGGAAGAGCGAGTCGGCGGGGTGCCCGCAAGGTGCGGCTCCGGTGTTAGCTCAGCATGTTGAGTCTGCTCAGGCCGGGTCACAGACTAGACCACCACGGGGTCCCCGTCCCAGGGCCCATCCTAGCCTGGCCTCCCCCGGCCGGCCTCCCCTGCCTTGCCTCCCCAAGGCGGCCTTTGGCCTCACCCTCAGCTCTCCCGCCTGCCCAGTCCACCTGGGCCCTGCAGCTTGGAGCCTCTGAGGGAAATCAGTGTCCAGGTAAAACTTCTTGTTTGCTTGGCCGTTTCATGACTATACGAGTGATGCTTGTTCGCTGTAGAAGACATGGGAAGCGGAGACAGGGAAGCAGGTGGTGGCTGTGGGCCCGCGTGGCCTGCTGCAGTGTGACAGTAGGGGCCCCCCTGCTCGTTGCAGGAGAACGTCGCATGGGGTAGTGGCAGGTAGTCCGCCCTGGAGCCCAGGCCCATTGTTTTGACAGCTGCGACACCACGTCTTACCATTTTGCCAGAAAAGGTGGTTTATAAAGTCTGTAGGTAAGTGTGGGGACGTCTTTTCTGTCTTCAAGGTGAAGGCCAGGCCAGGACACCCAGCGTGGCAGGCTCGAGGCCGCCCACAAAATGTGCTCATCCCTTTAAAGGGCTTCATCGGTGTTTACTTGTCAAAAGAGGAGGGAGAGAGCTGCCCTCGCACCCCGAGGAAGCGGGCTCGTGTTTGTGTGTGCGTGCTGCCGTTACACAACCTTTCGGTTTGTCCTTTAACCCACAATCCGCCGTTGTTTGTATTTGGTGCAGGGACAAAACATGAGCACGTCCCTCTTATCCTTTCACGAAATGGGTTTATGGTGGCTTCGACACCGAGAAATTCTAAAACGCCCACTTCAGAAAACTCAAAAGCATGGTTAAGTGGTTAAGGAAGAGATGGTAACATTATTTGAAATGTTTTGCCTCCTTTAAAGATATATTTACAATTTTCTTTCTGAAACATTTAAAGTTATGCCTCAGACCATGCTTAGTACAGGAAAAATTATCCATCACTGAAAATGAAATACAAATATGGAAATCCCCAGAACCCTGTCATCCCAGTCTCGCCACTGACGGTGGCAGTTCCATGTCCGTCCCTGTAACACCGGCTCCGTAAACGTGTACGTCCATAGACGTGTACTTTTTGGTGTGAACGTCATGTGCATGTTTTCTTGGTGTGAATGTGTACGAGGTCCCCTCCTTCAATGGCTGCAGATCGTCCCCTTGAGCAGAAATGCCCCAGCGCCCCGTCCGGTCCCCACGGAACGTGTGTGTCGCTGCTCCTCATTCCTCCATCCGTTTACTGCTCATCTATCTACTTGCTTTTTACAAAAATTACTGGATAATCATTCTTACACGTTTCCAGAAAGTTTTTCAATTATTTCCACAAGAGAACTTTCAGTGAGACAGAGGGTACATTCTGGTTGTCTGCCCTCCAGGACGTTGGTCCCAAGAGCCCACGTCCCTTCTCTTTCACTAACACTCGGAAGAGTCTACTCTGTTCTTTTTTTAAACTTGGAACATTATGAACACGTCTGAAAGTCAGCAGAAGAAACAGTGCTGACTCCGGCTCAGCCCAGGGCCGGCTCGGCCGCCCACCCCCTCCACGCCCCGGAAGCAGGTCCCACACGTAACGTCGGGTCACCGTGCTTATTTCCGTGTGCTCTAGTCTCTAGGCTCTGGTTAAAGCTCTGCATGCTTTCGCAGTTTCATAAATGATTGGTTTGGTTTGGTTCAGTTTGTTTTTTTACGACTTGTACAAATTGGGATCCAAATAAGGTCTACCCATCCGGCGAGTTGATGAGTTCGGTGTCTTCTGATCAAGCATCTCCCTTCTGTTTACCCCCCTTGATTGTATTTTCAAGAAACTGGTTTGTGTGTAGAGTTTGTGTCAAGATTATGCTGATTGTGTCTCATGTTTTACCTACTCTTCTGACCGCTGTATATCCTGTAAGTTGGTAGTTGATCTGAAAGCTTGATCAGATTCGATTTTGTTTTTTGGGGAAAGTTCTTTTTTGATCCTTGGCTTTCTGATCTTTGCCGCTGACTTTTCATTCTTTTAATCTGGGTGTCCTGCAGCCCATTTCTGGTACATTTATTGGCTGGGTGCGTATCTTTTGTGTACTTCCCGTCTTCCCACTTTTCTATTGGGGCCTGCATCTTTTTGTTATTTATTTATAAGACTTCTTTATATATGAAGGCTAGTAAGTCTGTTTTTCTCTCATATGTTACAAATATTTTTCCCACTTTATAATTTTTATTTACCATCAGCGATGCTTATGGTACCCGTGGCCACATGGAGGATTACCTGTCATGTCTGTCAGCCTCTTTTTCTCTGGTTTCTAGCCTGAGAGTCACTCAAGAAAGGCCCTCTTTCCCCCAAATTCTGTACATTATTTGAATTGATATGTCGCTATGCATCTACAACTTTGCAAGATTTTTATTTCATTCTTAACATTTAAAACTGCTCTAGGTAGGGGCGCCTGGGTAGCTCAGTGGTTGAACGTCTGCCTTCAGGTCAGGTCATGATCCCAGGGTCCTGGGATTGAGTTCCACGTGGGGCTCCCCGCAGGGACCCTGCTTCTCCCTCTGCCTGGGTCTCTGCCTCTTTCTCCGTGTCTCTCATGAATAAATAAATAAAATCTTAAAAATTAAAAACTGCTCTAGCTAAAAATTTTGGGGGGCAAAGGATGATACATTCAGCTTGATTTCTTCCCCAGATATTAGCCAGTTATTCTAACCACATTTTTCTCCACTGATTGATTGTAAATTCCATGTCTACCATATATGGGATTGCTTCTGTGCTTTCTCTTCTGTTCTTTGATCTTTCTCATCTGGTGGCTGTAGCACTGCGTGTGCCTGTGTGTGTGTGCACACGTGTATGTGTGGGGGGTGCATGCATGTGTGTGGCTTTTTTTATTAAAACATAACACATGCAGAAAAGTGGAAAGTTGGGGTCTAGGCCCAGTGCATGTTCTGGTGTGGACGGGCTACTTCTCCATCGTCCTTGGTTTTTTGTCAGAATGCTCCTGGCTTTTCTCACAGGCTTATTCATCCAAACCAACGTCAGAATCATTTTATCAGATTTCAAAAATAAAAGCCACGTGAGATATCAATTGGATTTCTGCTGAACTTACTGATTAATTGCAGGATAAGCAGTTGCTTTCCAGCACTGAGACTTAACCACTCAGAGACACGGAGTATTTTGCTACGATAAACACTTCTTACATATAAGGGCTTCCTTTATATATAAGGGCTTCCTTTTCTTTCTGTTTTTGGTTTTTGTTTTGTTAGTACTCGCAGCTCAATCCTAGGTTATCTTTTTTCCATTACATTTTCTGATTATAAGTGATTCCAGATCATTTCCTGGAATCTTGCTGTTTAAAACTGAATAGTGCAGTTTTCCCCCAAATGCCATGAGAAGGAAGCTTCTCTGTACTTAGCGACGTCATACGTAAGTGTACCGAATGATCATTTTTAACAATTTAAAACCCTTTGAGGGAATGATTATCCTCACCTTCTGATGGAGACAGTGGCTTGTGCAAACCGGACTTCTCAGACCCCAGCACCTGCCCCCGGGGAACGTGCTCCTCCAACCACAGGTGGGTCCCGGGGATGGGAGGGTCTCACTAAGATGCAAACACTAGTTCTGGGCGGGTCCCTGAGTTCTGCCTTTCGATGAGCTCCCACGAGATGTGGCCACCACGTTCTGAGAACCTGGGCATCCCTGAGTCCCTGAGAGTATGAGCACATGGGGCCTCTGTGGAGGTGCAGACAGCTCCCCACTTCTACGTGGAAAGTATCTCCAGTTTTCTGGAAGAATTTGAATAGTTAACTTTGCCAGATGAGGCAGCCCTCAAACCCACTACCGGGGGTGGTGGTGTCTGGAGGATTGCAGGGTGGGGGGCAGGTGCCCGCCTGGGACTCCTCTGCTTCTCCCAGCACTGACCCTGGGCCTCGGTTTCCTCTTCTGGAAAATGCTTCAGGACCCACTGTGAGCAGTGAGCGGTGGAGTGATGCACGTGAGATGCTCTGACGGCCTGGCGGTAGTGACCGTGACTGTACGACTGTGCTCGGGGCCTCAGAGTCCACTGCCCTGAGTCCCAGGACATCAGTAACGGGGCTTAGCAGCCGGGCCCCCTCCGCAGCAGGGCAGGCCGCGTGCAGGGCACCAGCCAGACCTCGCCCCGGGCTGGCTGCCCTCTGCACAGGACTGGCACTTGGGATTTCTGTGCACATTTTAAAGCACCTTTAGAAACTTGTGGCCTGGTTCTTTACAAATCCTTATGCCAATTTGGTGAGGATTTCCGGCCAGCGCGCACACGTGAGCTCGTGGCTCTGCAGCCCACAGGAGGGCAGGGCTGTGCGCGCAGACTTGGTGGGGCTCAGCAGGACACCGGGGGGGGGGGGGGCTCCATGGGGACAGACTTCCAGAGCCTGAGAAGATAAAACAGCTCTTGGGAGTGTGGCGGTGAGAGTTGCGCGACAGCGTGAGCATGCTTAATGCCACTGACGTGGATGCTTAAAAAGAGCACGGTTTAGGTCATGTGTATTTTGCCACAGTGAGAAACCCATCCAGTCAAGGCTTACCAGGACTTTGTGCGAAGTGGAGGCGGTTCTTCCCCTCGCCTCCCAGGATCATCGGCGGTGGCTGGTCCACATGCTCATCACTCATTCTCCACTTCTCTTCCTCCAGCCACTGGAAACCCGGGGATAATCTGGGGACGCAGACACCCGCCCCCCGCCCTAGGTTCCATGGGCAGGTGGCCGCAGAGAGCTGGGGATGAGTCTTCGATCCCCACGTTTGGGGGCACACGGCGCCGGCAGGCATTTGGACAGGCTCCACTCCCGGCCATGCGGAGCCGTCCTGCAGGGGGTGGCCCTCCCGGGCCTCCCGCCGAGTTACAGGCCGGGTCAGGGGACGCTGGACGGCAGAGCGCTGGGCAGTGACCCGGTGTCGGCCAAGACACCTGCATTGAATGAATCGTGTGGCGGGGGCAGGTCTCGGAGCAGCAGCAGCAGCATGTGTGGCTCTGTCGCCCGTCTGTCCATCACCGCAGGGACAGCCCAGCTGACAAACGAAGGAGGACAGGGAGTCCAGTCTGGAGCTCTGGGCCTCACGCTGCGTCTCCGCTGGGAGTCTTCCTCAGATACCGGACTTCCTTCAGCTCAGGCCCCTCGGAGCCCGCAGCTTCGGTCCCACAGAGGTGCCCATCTGTGTCCAGACCTCAGCAGTCATGGCCTCAGCATCCGGTCCCCAACCGAGCCCCTCAGTGCCCAGCCCCCGTGGAGGACAGCGTGGCGTCAGGTGCAGCCCGGGTGGCAGGTAGGCTTGACTCACGGAGCCGCTCTGGGCAGCCGGGCACGGGGCTGCTGGGTGGAGGCCGCGTGTGTCCCTGACCGGAGGCCGCAGGTAGTGGGGCCCACCGACGGGGCGGGGGGGACGGGCCGCAGAGGGTGAGCTTGTGCCTCCCGCCGCCCCCGGACCCAGTGGGCCTTCTGGCTGAACGTCGCTTTCCTCCAGTGGATTTTGGGGCTCACATCTCCCTCCAGAGTCACAGGCACAGTTGTGCTTCGCCTCCGGTGGCTGCCCCACGTGCCCGGGGTCCCTGCTGGCCGTGGGGTCACTGCGGCTTCAAGCCGAGCCCGTGTGGGCCTCCAGACACCCCCCGTCCTCCGAGGACGGCACCCAAGCTCCCAGCCTCCCGGTAGACAGGAGAGTCGGGGGCTCTGGAGGCGTGGGGAGCGCCTGCCTCCCGGAGCAGGAGCCCCGGCACTCGGCGCGCCTTGCCCGGGTCAGGAAGGTTAATTGTGCATCTGCAAATACACGGTGACTCTTTAGCCGAAATTCAGGACAGACCAGATTTGTTTACTGACATCTGAATTTACTTACATGAAAATAGTTACACAAATACAAACTTAAATCACATTTAATCAAGACCTTCATAAAAAAGAATAAAATGACAAGAAAAGTTGGAACCATCAACCGCAAACGTACACATCAATTAGAGCGGTCTTTCTGGTGTTCTGGTGAGACCCACTTACTCGTGTTGCAGGAAAGCCAGTTCAGTGATGATCTAAGTCTCTTTTTTAAACATTCTTGGGATGTCTGGGGGTCTCAGTGGTTGAGCGACTGCCTTTGGCCCAGGGCATGATCCTGGGGCCCGGGATCGAGTCCCGCGTCGGGCTCCCTGTGTGGAGCCTGCTTCTCCCTCTGCCTGTGTCTCTGACTCTCTCTGTGTCTCTCATGAACAAATAAAACCTTAAAAAAAAATAAAATTCTTGACAAGCCTCTTAATGGTCAATTTGAATTAGAAACACATCTTTTCCGCCGTCCCACAGCGTCCCTTCCCCCTGTGCCCACACTGTGCTTTTGGCGTCCTGCCCCCGTGACCTACGTCACTGCCGGAACCAGTGTCATGATGCTTTTCCTCCATGTTCTCTTCTGGAAGTTTGGGTTTCAGGCCTTACCTGTAGGTCGATTGCTGTGTGCTGTGAGACGGGGTGCCGTTTCATTCCTCTGCACGCGGCTCCAGTCTCCCCAGCGCCCCTTGGTGAAGAGACTTTCCCGTTGTGTGCTCTTGGTGCCCCTGTCGACGCCCCTTGACGGCGGATGTGTCTGTGTCTGGCTCTCTATCCTGTCCCACTGGTCTGTGTGCCAGCACGTACATTTGTAGTCGAGAACCGTGATGCCTTCAACAGGCTCAGGAGAAGATGCTCAGCATCACTCGCCATCAGGGAGGTGCAAACCCAAACCACGGTGAGATCTCCCCACACCTGCTGGAATGGCTGTTAGTAAAAAACCAAGACACTGAGTGTTGGCGGTTTCGTGGAACAATTGCAGCCCCTCTGTGCTGTTGGCGGGGACCCGAACTCGTGTGGCTGCCGTGGAAAACAGTACGGAGGTTTCTCCAAAAACGAGAAATATAGTTACCATGTGATTTGGCGACTCCACTCCTGGGTATTTGAAGTCAGGATCTGTGAAGGATGTTAGCACTCCCACGTTGATAGCGGTATTATTCCCAAGGGTCTTAATGTCCACCAACAGATACACGGGTAAGGAAAACGTGGTCTGTACCCACAGTGTAATATTATTCAGCTGTAAGAAGGAAGCCCTGCGTTATCAGACAGCATGGAAGGCCCTGGAAGACACTATGCTGAGTGAAATAAGCCAGTCGCAGAGGACAAATAGCGCACGATTCCGCCTGAGGGAGGGGTCTAAACTAGACTCCTAGAAGCAAAGGATGAAGTGGCCGGATGTGAGGAGTTGTTGCTCGGTGTATGGCTCCAGCTGCACAAAACCAACACGCTGCACAATGGCCAACAACACTGTATTGCACACTTGAGCCTCTGAGAGGCTAGAGCTCACGTTAGGTGTTCTTATCACAATAAAATTTACAGAAAACAAAACAAAACAAAACCCCCAAAAGTTGACCTGTCGCTACAGCACCACTCTGCTCCTTCTCCCTTTGGGTCCAGATAGCGCTGCCCCGCGGGGAGGGTCGCTCGAGGGTTTTCTGCTGCTCCCGGGGCAGCAGCTCCTTGAGGTTAGGGCAGCACCCTGACAACAGAGCAGGGGGAGGCTTCTCACAAGGACCCTTTGTCTCCCCAGATGGTTCCACTTACAGCGCGGTTTCACTGGCATCCCAGCTAATTGATAGATGCGCTCGAGACCTGTGGTCCCAGAGTCCAGGCTCCAGAGAAGCCCACGTTGGCTGCTGTCCCGTGCAGACCGCAGATCCCCACGGCTGGCTCCGTCCCCTGTCCCCTTGAGTCTCACGTTCCACAGCGAAGTCCTGACACAAGTGGAAATGCTGCCATGTGACCCCCATGCAGCCCCCATGCGTTCTGAGTTGTCTTCTGGAAAACACCATCCTGGACATGGAGGCCAGACCCAGAAGATCTGACTCAGTGTCCCCAGAAGCCCCAAGAGCAGCAGCTGTGGCCTCCATGGCCTTCACAGCCTCCAGAAGTCCCGCGGCAGCTGAGCAGTATTTCATGCAGTCACACTCCACACTAGTCTGAGAACCTCTGGGTAAAAGTGACATTTTGGGACAATTCGTATAGATGATAAGGTCGTACAATTTGCCTCCAGATGTGGTTTTCAGATATGATGGTAATTGTTTATCACACACAGGATGTCCACCAACATCCGACTGGTGTTAACAGACATGATTGGAAAACCTTCTTAGGATGTGTATTTTTTTCCTCAAAGTCACTGCAAAAATTTTGAAATACTCCACTGATACTTAATTTCTCCATGAGGCCGTTGGGGCTCCTCTGATCCTCCAGCGTCCTGGTCTGAACTCCTCCTTTAATCCTGTATTCTCGTAAGAATGCTCATAATAGAATACGGGTGGTGTCCGGATTTACCTGCGCCTGATGAGACCCGGCAGACCTGAGGCCGCTCACTGCTGGCCTCCCTGCGGCCAGGCCAGGCCTGGGGCTCCGGCCCCTGGTCGCTTCCTCTGGGGCATTATGTCCTTCCCCTACCTGTCCTGGGGAAGCCCCGAATGTCGGGAGGCTGTGGCCGGTATCCCACCTCCCCCCAGAGCTTGAGCCCACAACTGGCCTGTGTGCAGTCCACAGAGCCCCGGTGCCTCACCTGCTGGTGCTCAGATGCCAGAGCTGCACGCCCAGCTCCCCATGGGATGGGCCCTGACGGCTCCTGCTGCTGCTCACCTGTGGGTGCTCAGACTGAAGAGCTGCACACCCAGCTCCCTGTGGGATCAGCCCTGACAGCTCCTGCTGCTGCCTGGGACCAGCTTCTCCCGTCCCGCCCGGCCCCTATTCCCACAGGTTCCTCCCAAGGGGCCGGGCCGCTCTCCCTGGCACAGGTGCCCTTGCCTCGGCCTCTCTCCCCCTGGACCTGGCAGACGTCAGGACAAAGCAAGTTCTGTAGGGTGAGGAGGATGCTGGTGGCCAGGCAGAGAGAGGGTGGACAGGAGGGGACGAGTTCCCGTGATTAAAGGAACCTCAGCTGCTGCTGTCATGATTAACTAATTTAAAAATCTAACACAAATATAACCCGGCATTAACACTTAATTCTGGTGAGAACGTGCGTGGTGTGATTCTCTGTATTTTTCTTTTGCTTTTAGGTATTTCTTAAGATGTTCTTTCAAAATTAACTTAGAACAAGGAGCACACTAGCTTAGTAGTACAACCCAGGGTCTGTAATTACGGCCACGCTGGCTCTGTCCATGCACGTCCTGGACGCCTCCACACAGCAGCTGGGGGAGTCCCCTCACGGTCCCCCGAGGCAGGTAGGGTCACCCGCTCCGGAGACAAGGAGGCGGGTGCCTGGCTGGGGTCGGGGCGCAGGTCGGTGCTGGAGCAGGGCTTGCCCCTGGCCAAGGGGCTGCACAGCTCCCGCCTGCCTTCACACCGTCGTGGTTGCCGCACGCTCTCTATGTTGAAGACACTCTCTGAGAATAATTATTAAAAGGGAATCTGAGTGCTAACTCCTGTTTCTTTGGTAGCTTATGTGGACTGAATTCAGATGTCCCCTATGTTATTTGAGGTAGAAAATGTCAAGTGTTGGTTTGCAAGTTTCTTTAAAACACATTGTAAAGCTTTATTACGGTTGCCTTTTTCTTTTCCATATTTTGCCTTTATTTGGTGGCTGAAGTGACTTTTGTATTTCAACGATGATGACAAGGTCACCGTGCCGTTGCCACCGTATCCAGTCACACTGGCTCAGCCTTCAGCCTAGCACTGCCCCACGCCCGTCCACGCAGGTGCTCCTCCCAGACGCCCTGGGGGAGGCTGGTGGCTCCGTGACCCCCCACGGCCCCGAGGCAGGTACTGTTACCCATTTTGGAGACAAGAAAATGCCAAACGTAAAACTGAATAGTGTAGCTGAGCAAGGTTTGCACTGGGCTTGAGTGGACGGCGGGGATGGTGCTTTGCTCAGTGGTACCCAGTGCTGGGTGGAGCATTTTGGCACCCAGACGGGTTTGGTGCCCATCTGCAGGGTCAGTTTGAATGGATTTTAATGACCTTTGAGAGTTTTGAGAGCTCCTGCTGCCATAAAGCCTGTGGTGTGCTTGGGCTGCCAGGCCCTGTGAGGCGTGTGAGCATCCTGAGGGGGTGGGGGGGCCCCGAGGGTCCCCTTCCTGCTCCTTGGCCCTGTGCCCACAGCTTCCCGGGAGGCGTCTTTCCAGGTCAGGGTCCACCACCTGCCCCTGGTCCTGAACTCAGCCCTAAGCTGTGTCTCCTGTGTCTAGATGACCCTCTCCTGGGTGAAAGCCATACATGCAGGCTGAGAAAAGCACAGAACACCTGCCGCAAGATTTGGACTCACCCCTAATTTTATCATCGATCATCCCTTTCTAAGTGTTGCTGTTTCCCTCTTTCTCAGCTTTGACCCTGTACAGTGAACAATCGAATACCTGAATTTTTCATTTAAAATTTTAAGCATTTCTTATGACTTTCAGATTCTCTAAATGTTCGGGTTTTTTTTTTTTTAAGGATTTTATTTATTTATTCATGAGAGACAGAGAGAGAGAGAGAGGCAGAGACCCAGGCAGAGGGAGAAGCAGGCTCCATGCAGGGAGCCCGATATGGGACTCGATCCCAGATCACACCCTGAGCCGAAGGCAGACGGCCAACCACTGAGCCACCCAAGTGTCCCAGATTCTCTAAATGTTATTTTAGAGATGCCCTCAAGGTCAAAAATCCCAGACTCGGCTCAGCCAGAGGAATGCTCTCACTCCCAGAATTGCAAGTGGTGCTTACTGTGTGTCGCCTGAAGACTTGTCACTCCAGCAGCAGAAAACCGAAATCCCCCACCCTCCAACGATGTCTGCTGAGTCAGCAGCTGTCTCTGGGTGCCAGGGGGGCTCAGCTCATTGGCCATCGGACTCTTGGTTTGGGCTCTGGTCACAATCTTGGGGCCATGGAATCGGACCTGGCATTGGCTTCGCGCTTGGCTGGGAGGCTGCCTGAGATCCTCTCCCTCTCGCTCCCTCTGCCCCTCCCCTGCTCGTTCCCTCTCTGTCTCTCTCAAATGAACAGATACATATTAAGGGAGGGAGGGAGGAGGGGGAAGGCGGAAGGAAGGAAGGAAGGAAGGAAGGAAGGAAGGAAGGAAGGAAGGAAGGAAGGAAGGAAGGAAGGGGAAGGGAAGGGAAGGGAAGGGAAGGGAAGGGAAGGGAAGGGAAGGGAAGGGAGGGGAGGGGAGGGGAGGGAAGGAAAGGATGGTCAGTCGGTCTTTGGCCACCATGAGAGCCAAATGCCTCTGCAGCGACTGCAGGCTGCCTGGGCACCTTCCTTCCAGCGGCTGGGGAATAGCAGATCCCTGGGCAGGGCCCCCTGGCCCAACGCGGGCAGACCTGGACCTGCCTGCTGTGTCGCCCACCACCCTTAGGGAGTCACCGCTGGCCTGGACAGCACACTCCGCGCATGGGAATGAAGCAAGCAGCAAAGACAGGGCACAGCAGGGAGAAGGGGGCTCCCGCCCTGGGCCTCCTGCTGCCACTGGCCGAGGGCTGGTGGGGCCTGGGAGGGACACGGCCATCGCAGCCCGTACCTACCCCGCTGTCCTCCAGCATTGACACAAACTATGTTGGCCTGGAGAGGAGGCAGCGGGGCCAGAGAGCCGGCCACCAGACTCAAGGACGACCTTCTCTGGCCTCCGAAGGACAGTCTGATGCATGTCCCGGTGGCCGGGGGAAAGGAAGCACGCTTGTTCTTTAGGAGAAACTGCCTTTTCCCCTGGAGCTAAATCAGAAAAAATACTTCCAGTGGGTCTCTATGTACACGACCTCGAGGTGGGGAGCATCCCTGACTTGGGGGTCGAGGCCAAGGCCACAGCGTTGTAATATGGGTGCGTGAAGGCATGTCTCGGGGCTGGGGTGATGTGGCCGTAGCGTCAGCCATCTCAGCGGAGGCAGGGACAGGAGTTAGAGGAAGTGTGTGGTCCTCTCCCTCCCTCTCCCTCCCCCGCGGCCCTTCCCCCAGCTCTGTGGGGGTCTGCGCTGGCTTTGCAGTGGGAGGGCCTGGACGCCTGGGTTGCTCACTGAGGGAGATCAAGGTTCTTGAGAAAGACACTGCGGGCTGTGGAGCTGTGGGCACTGTCGAGGCATCAAGGCAGCCTCTGGAAGGGCCAGGGTTCTGGAGGCCCCAGGCTGCTTCCCCATCAAGCACCCAGGACCTCCGTGCCTTGACAGACGCGCAGACATCCTGAGTTGACACTCGGATGAGAGGAAGCAGGTTGCCTTTATTCCATATACAACAGGGATGAGATTCACAAGGTAACAGTCGTGAGCACTTGTGCACAGCCAGTCCTTCTCTGGCACGTTGCTCTGATGGGCTCCCGGCCCCCACGATGACACCACGGCCACATCCCGGCCTTGTCCCCACTTTACAGATGAGAACGCCAAGGCAGAGAAGCTGCGGCACGCACACAGTGCATCCCCTGGGGTCACGCAGTGGCTGCTCCCAGAGCCCCCCCGGGTGTCCGCAGGCTTCTGGGCGGCTGCAGAGTCGTGTGGCGCCCAGCCAGGTGGCCATCTCCGGAGACGGACGCGCGTGCCTCTCCTTGCAATCAAGAAGCAAACACCTGAGCGGCGTCCCCCACACCGCCCCCCGCAGAGGGAAGGGGACTGCCCCTGGGAGATGTCACTGGCTCTCAGGGAGATGTGAGGCCCCACGCGGGGCGGAGGTGCACTGATCAAACGGGCCTGGAGTCCACTGTGAAGCTCCGAGCGGGGCTGGAGCAGGTGGGGCTGCCCGCGGCCTCGCTCCCCCGGAAACACGCCCGGCCCACGGCAGGGGCGGCCGGCAGCGGGCACCGCCCGTGGCTCGCACGGAGATGGCAGCTTTACATATTTAAAAGGCGCATGGCCGGCTTCCTATCTGAAGGATGTTTCCCCGGAGAGACCACCACCATTTGATCTATTTTTGATTAAAATGTAAAAATTAAAAATTAAATCAAATGGTAGTAGAACTCCTTGGGGAAAACACACTTCGGTTATGAAGTATTCCCTACAGTAACCTTGAGACTCTTACAGCAGCGTTGTCTCATCCGTAGGTGGTCTCTTTATGACACACATAATTAAAATGAATTGCAGCGAGAACCACCAAACGCCTCCTTCGGCTGTGTGGACTGCGGGCTGGCGCTCCTGGAGCAGGTCCTGGGCGAGGGGACAGGTGCGGCTGCCCGGCCAGGACGGGACCCGCGGGTGCCCCCCGGCCCTTCCCCCTGCCCGGCCCCCCTGCAGTCTCGTCTCGCCCGCCTCGGCCACGGGGACCTCACCTGCTTCTCCTGCTCGAGCAGCCGACACACGTTTCAAGTAACGTCACTGAGTGACACCCCAGAAGCCAAAGTAGGCGCCGTTGGATTGCCCAGGAATATGTGCTTTGCAGAGTCGAATCTGCAACTTATTTGTTGGCAGGTTGCTTTGTCGGCCCGCCTCGGACTGTAGGAGAGCACATTGGAGAGGTCGAGGGGTGGCCCGAACCTCGCGGCTGGTGGACACGCACCACCTTCTGAGTCACCCCTGCCTCTCCGCTATGTGGGGTGTGGCTAGACATGCCGTGGCTGCCAATCCACAATTTCTCGTCTGCATTCATTTTTTGAAAACTGCTCCAGATGAGAATTCCCAGACCAGAGGTCTGAACAGAGCTGCCTGTGCCGCTGTGCCGTGGTTTCGAGGCAAACACACGTGCGAGGGTGCCAGGCCCAGACGTGTCTGCAGACACCCGAGGCTGGGTCGGAGGCACGCAGGTGGGGCCTGTACCT
Source organism: Canis lupus dingo (assembly GCF_003254725.2). Taxonomy (NCBI): domain Eukaryota; kingdom Metazoa; phylum Chordata; class Mammalia; order Carnivora; family Canidae; genus Canis; species Canis lupus. Next base: position 38,844,813 of record NC_064270.1, on the reverse strand, counting down.
CTCTGATTACCTGCTAGGTCCAGACTGCCAACAGTGGGCACGTGGTGATTCCCCTTCCCGTTCGCAGAGGTGCGGCAGCCGGTAACAGGTGCAGTGCCGTGGGGCCCTGGTCGTGGCTCTGTGGAAGCTGTCATCACAGCGGGTGTGATGTCTCCCACAAGCTCCGGAGGGGAGGGCGTCGCAGGTAAGAGCCAGGTGCCTGGGGTCTGCAGGCTGAGAGGCGCTGGTCACGGGAGGCCCAGGAGCTCCGCGCCTCATGTGGCTGATGTGCCGTCGGGTGCTAGGGACCGTGAGGGCCCACGGGGCCAGGTGCCCACGAGCCTGACCCTCGGAGTTTCAGATCCATCCTGGGTAAACTAACAAATTGCTCACCATCTACAAGCTGCAAGCAGGTCCTCCCTGCAGGAAGGAGGCAAAATCTGAAAAGACAGATGCCCTGGTTATGCAGCCGCAGGGCTCGAGCATCCTCTAGTTCAGAGGCAAGGGGGTGCGGTGTCTTCTGGAAGGTCACGAGCACTGAGTGGGCTGGGGCGGCAGGAGAGCCGTGTCTCAGCTGCTCAGGGACCCGGAAGGCGGAGGTCGGGGACACGGGTGGGGGGGTGGGCTTTCTCCCACATGCACACGAGACCCAGCACTTGTTATAAATGGCATCTTGTTAAAAATCTGTCTTCCAGTGGTATTTCCCGTGGCTGGCATTTGGGAGGAGTTGTAGATCTTTACAGAGTGTGTGATCTGGCCGGCTGATAAGCCTTCTTATTAGTTTTTAGTATTTTAACAAATTAATTCTCCTGAATTTTCTAATACCAGCAAGTTTATAATGATAACTGATTTTGTTTTGAGTATATTGGCCCTTCGACTCTCTTATTTATTTGTTCATTCATTCATTCATATTTTACTGTTGGTAGGTGCTCTCAAAAACTGTGTGTGGGGGGAAATTCAGACATGCCCACAGGTAGAGCAGGAGATCAGGCTTCCAGTATGTGGTGCCGCTGCATCAAGCCCTGACTCTGCCTGTCTTGCTGCTTCCCGCTCGGGGGATTTCTGTCCTGGGATGTAGGAAGCAAAACCAGGGCGCTGTTTTATGTCATCCTAAAGAGTCCAACGTGTGTCTTTAGCAGGTGAGGGTGCCTTGGCATCACTTTTACCATCCCCACGTCTCACAAAACGGTGACTCCCTAATATCATCTGACACCCCTTCAGGCTCACTTCCTCCAGGCCCGAGGTCTGCCCGCCTTCCTGCCTGGACCCTCTTCCACTCCTTCCATTGCTGGTTTCCTGCCTGTCCCACCAGCTAGATGTAGGCTTTCTACCTTTGGTTGGAAGCCGGCCTGTGTCCCCCGTAGTTATGGGCATGAGGACGCAGGAGTAGACACAGACCAAGGAGTGGATCTCAGGCATTCGGGGCGAGGTGGCGAGTGGAGGGGCCGGCGTCGGAGGCTCCACATGGAGGGGCGGGTTATGGTGGCTTCGGCCTGAAACACACCAGCCCTGAGACACGCAGGGCCAAGACTGTTCTGGAAAACGGAGAGTAAAATGGATCAGTGGGGGGGCGCCTGGGTGACTCAGCGGTTGAGCGCCTGCCTTCGGCCCAGGGCATGATCCCGGGGTCCTGGGATCTAGTCCCCCATCAGGCTCCCTGCATGGAGCCTGCTTCTCCCCCTGCCTGTGTCTCTGCCTCTCTCTCTCTCTGTATGTCTCATGAATAAATAAATAAAATCTTTTTTAAAAATGGATCACAGTGTTGCTTCTGGAAAAATGAGCTAAAGATCCCACTTACCCATTTGCGAACTCTTCTGAGAATGTAAATTCAATCCAAGCAGCAGAGTTTTTGTTTTCTAATATATTTCCTTGGTCAGTTAATGTAGTTCTGTCCAGACTTCCTGAGGGGCTAATACTTGCAGAATGATCTTTCCATTGACCTGGCGACTAGGCGACTACGCAGTGTCTGATTTAGCACAAACCCTGGTCGGACCCTGAAACCCAGTGCTTTCTCTCCTGTCTTCCTCCCCACCTTTAGCCCCCTCCCGGATGCCCACAGCACCCTGCCTGGTGGGGTGTGTGTGCACGTGTGTGCACTTAGGTATACATGTGCACCTGTATGCATGGGAATGTGTGTGGAAAGCCTGTTAAAATTACACACAAAGGCTTGAGCTTTCACCTCACTCACCCTGTCCTGGAGGCCTTCCCTGTGAACACAACTCACCAGCACAGCTCTGGCTCATCATTTTAGGACAATCAATGATTCTCATAGCCAGGATACTATCGATAGACACTTGGGTTGCTCTTGAATTTTTCCTACAACAAAAACACTAAAATTCCTATGTTAGGGGCCCTTGGTGGCTCAGCGGTTGGGTGTCTGCCTTCAGCCCAGGGCGTGATCCCAGTCTGGGGATCGAGTCCCACATTGGGCTCCCTGCATGGAGCCTGCTTCTCCCTCTGCCTGTGTCTCTGCCTCTCTCTCTGTCTCTCTCATGAATAAATAAATAAAATATTTAAAAATAAATAAAAATGAAATTCATATGTTAGAATATGCAGATCTAATTTACATAGTTACTCTCACATTGGCAAGAAGTTTTAAAAAGCGTAATACTTAGTGCTGGGGAAGAGCTGGAAAAGGCACTCACTCACTCTCGGTAGCTGTAAACGGAGTTACAATCGTTTTGGTCTTGCACGGCAGAGACGAGCAGGTGTTATGACGCAGTTATGGGAGCTTGTCCTGGGCGGCCTGGCAACCCGCTGGCTGGCACAGGGCACCCTTAGCCGGGTCAGGGTGGGGTCTGGGGCTCCCAGCCCGGGGCCTGCTGGTGCTGCCAGCAGCCCCATTTCCTGGTGGCACCCAGGCTCAGACTCTCCAACAGCAGCCCCTGGTGTCCCCACCGAGACATCCACTCTCATCATCCCGGGAGAAGAGACTGAGCAGAGGATGGAGGTTCCCTCCTGGAGCGCACCCTCACAGCCTACCGCCGACTCTGGGGCCCCTTCTCCAGGCGGGCCGGTTTCTTATCTCACACCCTGTGCCGCCGATGCCACGTCTCTCCGTGGATCATCTCTGGGGACAGCAAAGTCAGGTCATCTAGAGTGCCTGGACCCAAACAAAAGAGGGATGAGAGGCCATGAGGTTTCCTAGGGGTAAATAGGCCTCCCGTCGTCTGTGGTTTACGAGTGAGCAAACAGGCCCACGTTGGAAGCTGACTTGAGGGGTCACCCAGATGGGACAGAGCAGCAGGGGTGAGGCACTGTCACCATCCGTTCCTGGCTGCTAGGTGACCAGCTCTCCCGATTTGAGGGTTTCCCAGGACAGGTGATTTCCAGCGCTCACATGGGACATTCCAGGCAAACTGGCAGCAGTTGCTCACTGTGCAGCCTCTCCCAGGCTTCTCCCGGGCACCCCCCTGCCAGCCAGGACCCTGTCTGCAGGCCCTGCTCTCCAGCCCCAAGCCTGCACTCCGTAGTTCACGCCTTCCACCTGGGTTGGCACACCCGCCTCCCCCCTTTGTCAAGGTCGAAGCTCCGTGGTTGTGTCCCGACAAGCACTGAAAGGGCGGCAGCCAGGGCCTGCAGATGATAATCAGGACGCAACCCAGGGCCACCCTCATGAACTGGGCAGCCCGAGGCCAGGGCAGGGGGTGGGGAGGGGCTGGGGCTATGGCTGGTCACCCTCTGGGCAGTGGACCCTGCCCAATGCTCCCCTCTGCCCTGGCTGGTCTTTGCATCCCATCATTTAAACCGAACAAATACTAATTAAGGAAAGAATCCCCACTCCACCCCCCCAAAAAAAAATCATTTTCCTGCCAGGCTACATGCCTGCATCCAGAGACAGAGTCTGGAGGAAATGTGAATGCAGGCTAATGAAGACCTTGACTGTGATTATAAGGACCACCCTGCTGGGGCAGAAGCCTGGGCAGGGGCCGGCAGCCAGCATGGACACTCCTGGATGACTTATGACCGAAGTGGGGGCTGTGGCGAAAGTCGGGGGGCCAGGCATCTTTCCTAACCTTATTCTCCAGTGAACGTGTTTCTCTTTCCGCGACAACACGCAACTGAGGATTTATTCCCAATAAACGAATGAGAAGTTCTGAGCTAGAAACCCGAGTCAGTGCTGAGCCTCCACCTGGGGCGCTCCCGCCGCCCACCGGCCCAGGCATCTGGGGACCCATGCCGTCCCTCCGTGTCCGCACCTGCTGGAAGCCAGTGCCGCACGTTTCTCCCTGTCACCAAAGAATTAAAGACAACATCTCGGGTAGGAAGCTATTGTGGAGGGTGGAAGTTTCTGGCCAGGCAAATAAATTGGATTTAAGTATATTACAGTCATAATCTTTTTCTGCCTCTCTCCAGACGGTCTCTGTACATGGAGAAATGAGAATGTATTCGCAGACAAAGCGTGACCTGAGGGAGAAGCCTGCCGGAATCTGGATTTTCAATAACATAAGACAATAAAGCTTAGACTTCTAACCTGCTGCAATATGGTCAGAGTATAAAGAGCTTAGCTGCTAATAAAAGGGCAGGGGCTTCCCCTCATATCTGAAGATCCGGACCCCCCAGAAGGACACTTCATAAAGATCGTAACGGGTTAGCCGGGATCACACAGACACGAGGCCTTGTTGACTGATTGTCTGACAGTTGTCACCTATGGATCTGATATTAATAAGTCCCGTGTTGATTTCCTCGGGGTATTTTTGTCTGTGTAATTGCACATCTTCCTGTTGTGACCCTACACTGGGTGGCATGTTGCATGCATGTCATTCCCTTTTTCCTGGGGTTTGCCCACTGTGAGGTGGCATCTCCCTGAGTGGGGGAATGAACTCGCAGCACCTGGACAGTGGTAAGGGCGAGCTCTTGGAACCCAGGACAGAGCACTGAGCCGCCTGCTTCTCCCTGGGGGGGGGGGGGTGAGCCCCCTGACACCTTCAGCAGGAGGGGAGCTGGTGAAGTTCGGGATTGTCAGTTTTTCGGGATTGTCTTCTCTGAATTTGTTTGCCAGTTGAATACTTTGCCAGGGGATTAATGGGTTGTCACATGGTTCCCCAGACGGTGTAATTGAGGCAAAGTACATGAATCTACTGCATGAATATAATTACATGAATGAAGCTGAGGGACAGTAGCAATGCTTGGTTAAAAATCTTTGACATGTAAAATTCCACTGAACCAGCTAGAGAGCTGTGGAGAATTGTAACAGCCAGCAGCCTTTATGACTACCCATCCTTTCCCGTGGTGCAGAGGGCATTACCCTGACCTGCCCCCTTCCTTCCCACCCAGACTTTCTGGTGGCCCCAGGGTGGGTCCATGCCATGCTCTTTGATATCATCTCACACTTCAAAATGACATTGAGGCCAAGTGTTCCAGAAGATTTCAATTCTGCTCATCTCAGGTGCTGCTTTCTTCCTCTGGCTGTGCCTCAGAAGAGCCCACACCTTTCATATGGGACACATCTCTGCAGAAGTTTTCATTTCTGGGGCAGTCCCCAGTGGGGAAAGGCAAGTGTGGGAAGCTGGATGCTCTAGGACAGGACTGTAGACTCTGCTGGGCACCATCCTTCTGTGGGAACCCTGTCCAGGTCCATGTAGAGAAGGGCTACTCAGGGAAACACACACTTAAGTAAGCTGCATACCTGTGTGCATCCAGGTTGTACTTCGGGACCTCAGAACACTTTCCATAGTGGTTAACACCAATTACAAAGCCATATCTGCTTCTCCCTTTGATTGTTGAATCAAAGACCATTGAAATGTAGTGTGTTTGCAGTAACACAGCCATGGGGAGGCTGATGATGAGCAAGGGGCCACACCTCAGGTGAAGTGCTGGATAAAGTGTTGGGGGCCTGAAGACAAGCCTGCTGACCTCAGGGCCAGGCTCTTTTGGCTGCCAGGAGCTGATACTGAGCCACAGATCAGGCCCACAAAGACCATCTGGTGCCCTCCATCCAACATGGAAACTGCTCTTACTGGTGCTTATGGTCCTGTGACAGGTGGTCCTGGAGCCTGAGTGGTACCCATGACCTATTGATCTTGGAAGACTAGAGTTCAATACCCAAATTGGTTCCTGGTCAGACAGGCCTGATGTACGAGGTTGGTGTCAGACATGCAGCTCACTGGCTCCATGTATCTTCCTTAGCCTCAGGTTTCTCCTCAGAATATGGTAATGACATGGGTGCCATTGGGGGGCAGGTCAGCTGAATTAATCACCGTAAGAGTGTGGTCCTTGGCCTTTACAGGCAGTGTTACAGGATTAATGGTCTTCATCCCAATTCATATGTTGAGAGTCCTAACTTCTAGTGCCTCTGAATATGATTGTATTTGGAGATAGAGTCTTTAAAGGTAATTAAGGTTAAATGAGATCATAGGGTGGTCCTAATCCAATATGACTATTGTTCTTATAAGAATAGGAAATCAGGATACAGACACAGGGAAAACTGTGAAGACACAGGGAAACAATAGTCATCTATATACCAAGGAGAGGGGCCTCAGAAGAAACCAAAAATGTTGACACCTTGATTTTGGACTTCTACCTTCCAAAACTGTGAGAAAATAGATTCCTGTTGTTTAAGCCACATAGTATGTGGTATTTTTGTTATGGTAGCCTGAGCAAACTAATGAAGGCAGGATTGCTCACAGCTGCCTCTGCCCTCAGCCTGGAGAGAGTTGGCCTTTTGTTCCTGCCCAGGGGCCTCCTAGCTTTGTGACAGATGGGCAAAACACTGATGTGTTAGAAAAAAGCATAAGTGTTTGGCCAAGTGAACTCCTATGGACCTAGCCCTCTTGTAAATAAAAACTACAAACTTTGGACCAAAACAAACAACCAAACAAAAAACAACTGTACCCAAGTCTCTGGTCAACTCCTGAACTACACATGCTTTTAGGCAAACTCAGAGCAGCTGAAATAAAGCAGTTCTGAACTATGATTTGACCTGACATGAAAGAGACCAAGTTTGTGGTTTAAGTTCAGCGAACACAAAAACAAAAACAAACAAAAAAAATCAACATTCTCTGGAGGATTAAAACAGCCCAGAATCTCTATGACGTAACATTCCCAATACATGACATTCCAGGATACAATCAAACTTGCTTGAAAATGTGATCCAGCCTCAAGAAAAAAGTTGACTGAGAACAATGCTAGATGATCTTAAGATGTTGGAATTAGAAGACAAGTATTTTAAAGAAGTTATTATGAATGTATTAGATAAAATATGCTGGCAATGAAAGAAGAGATAAGAAATCTCAGCTAAGAACTAGAAGTTATAAAAAAGAATCAAATGGAAATTCTAGAACTGAAAAAAATACAATATCTAAAACTAAAAATTCAGTGGATTGTCTTATTACTAAAATGGAGATCATAGATGAAAAAGTGCATAGACTTGAATATAAATAAGTATCAATGTCCAATCTGAAGAAGAGAGAAACTAGATTAGAAATAATGAACAAAATGTTGGGAACAGCATCAGAAGGTCTAATATATGTGCAGTTTGAGTCCCAAGAGAAGCAACAGAGAATGTGGTAGAAAAAGTATCTAAAATTATGTAAAGATCTACAGGCCAAGAAATTTTCTAAATTTGGTGACACGTAAACTTGAGTTTCAAAAAGCTCAGCAAACCCTTAACAGGATAAATATATGTAAAACCACATCTAAGCCTCATAATCAAACTCCTGAAAGTCAAAAGAAAGAGAAAAACTAAGTAGTCAGAAACAAACTATACATGTATCTGGAGGAAGATGATTTGGAAATACTGCAGACTTCTCTTCCAAAACTATGGACGCCAGAAGGCAGTGGAATGACATCTTCAAAGTGCTTTCTACCTAGGATTCTATAATCGGGAACAATATCCTTCAAAAAGGAACATAGTTGTCAGATTAAAGAACACATTGAAAACGTGTTGCTATTCATGAGAAATTCTAAAAGAAGTTATCAAAGGGAAGTGATGACAGTTGAAAATTCAGATTTTAGAGAACTAAGGAAGAGTATCAAAACTGGGAAATATGTGGGTGAATATAAAAGACTTTAAACTCTTAATTTCTTTAAAATACATAAACTGTTTAATACAAAAATCACAACATTGTCTTCTAGGATTTATTATGTATGTAGATATAATACCCATGATAACTATAGCATAAAAGACTGGGGACCAAAACAAACAACCATATGGACCTATTCAGTTGTAAGTTTTCTACACTTTACATACTCTGATGGAACAGTATCAACTCTAAGTAGACTGAAATGCTGAATTTGTATGTCTAATCCAAATTTTAATCCCTAAGCAACCACTAATAGTGCCATGTAAAGAGATATAGCTAAAACACAATAGATTAATTAAAATGGAATTTTAAACAATATTCAAATAATCCAGAAGAAGGAAGAAAATGAGGAACAGAGAAACATGAAACAGAAGGAAGAAACAGAAAACAAATAAGAGATTAGCATACCTAAATCCAACCGTATCACAAATTACATTAAATGTTGGTGAACTATATATGCCACTTACAAGGCACAGGTTGTCAGAATGGATCTTGAAAAGCAAGACCTGCACCTTATACTCATTAGGAGGCTACCATTAAGAAAAACAAACAAACAAACAAACAAACAGAAAATAATATGTGTTGACAAAGGTGTGGAGAAATTGGAACCCTTTGCACACTATTAGTGGGAATGTAAAATGGTATAGCTGGTAATGTAAACGTATGGCAATTCTTCAAAAGTTAAAAAATAAAATTACCATATTATCCAGCAATTCCATTTCTGAGTACATACCCAAAAGAAAAAGCAAGCAAAAAGAAAGCACAGACATGAACAGACATGTGTACACACATCTGTTCATTAAAGCACTGTTCACAGCAGTGAAAGCATGGCAGCAGCCCAGATGTCCATCGTGGATGAACGGTTAAAGGAAATGTAGCAAATGCATACAATGGAATATTAGCCTTAAAAGGAAGGAAATTCTGAAGCAGGCTTCAATATGTATAAACCTCGAAGATATTATGCTGAGTAAAATCAACCATCCAGCCACAAAAAGACAAAAATACTGGATGATTCCACTTATGTGAGGTACCTAGAGTAGTAAAGTTCCTAGAGATGAAAGTAAAATAGTAGTTTCAAGGGGCTGGAAGTGGTGGTGGGGGTGGAAAAATAGGAGTTGTATTGTGGGTATAGAACTTCACTCTTGCCAGATGAAATCATTCTGTTCATTGGTTGTACAACGTGGATGAATTTAGCACTACTGAACTGTACACTTAAAAATGGCAAATTACATTTAAAGATAGTAATGGTACGTTTAAGATGGTAAATTTTATGTTATGTGTATTTTACCACAATTAAAAATTAAAAATAGCAAGACCCAACCGCAGTAGTTATTTTAAATATATTACTTTAAAATAGTTACTTTAAACATGAAAACCCAGATAGGATGAGCATAAATACATGGAAAAAGGTATATCATGCAACCAGTAGGGCATAAGAACTCTGGAATAGCTACACTAGTATCAGACAAAATAGACCTCCAGACAGAGAGCATTAAAAGAGATAAAGAGGAATATTTCATAGTGATAAAAGGGTCGATTCATCAGGAAAACATGATAATTATAAATGTATAAGCACCTAGTAAGGTAAGTGGATATTCTATAATCATGGAGACTTTTTTTAAAAAGATTTATTTATTTATTTATTTATTTATTTATTTATTTATTTATTTATGATAGACATAGAGAAAGAGGCAGAGACACAGGAGGAGGGAGAAGCAGGCTCCATGCCAGGAGCCCGACACAGGACTCGATCCTGGGACCCCAGGATTGTGCCTCGGGCCAAAGGCAGGCGCTAAATGGCTGGCCATCCAGGGATCCCCTAATCATGGAGACTTTAACAGCCATTTCTCAGCACTTGATAGAAATAGAGAAAAATTCAGTTAAAATGGGTGATATGAGGGACGCCTGGGTGACTCAGCGGTTGTCTGCCTTCAGCTCAGGGCATGATTCTGGGGTCCTGGGATCAAGTCCTGCATTGGGCTTCCTGCATGGAGCCTGCTTCTCCTTCTGCCTGTGTCTCTGTTTCTCTCTCTGTGTCTCTCATAAATAAATAAATAAATAAATAAATAAATAAATAAATAAATAAAATATTTTTAAAAAGTAAAGTGAGTGATACGAAAACATTACCAACTACCTTGACCTAACTGATATTTCTACCATATGGGCAGCTTCAGAATACATGGTCTGTTCTGCAAGACAGATGACCGCTCGCTGGGCCACATAACAAGTCTTACTAAATTTAAGGAATTAACGCAGGTGGACACTGACAAGTATGGAGTAAGATTATGTGTCAAGAGCAGGAAAACCCTGTGGTAGACAGAAAGACATAAAAACCCACCACCTTAAGGTATCCAGGTCCCAATGCCTAGAACCCATGATTATGTTTGTTATGTGAAAAGAGAAATTCAAATTCCGGTTGGAATTAGGTTGCTACCTGCTAACCATAGGGTGGGGAAATAATCCTGGACTGTCTGAGCGGGCCTGATATCCCCACCAAGGTCCTGTGGAGTGGAAAAGGGAGGCCAGAGAGGAAGTCAGAGGGGTGTGATGTGAGGAGGACTCAATCTGCCATTGCTGACCTTGAGGAAGGAGGAAGGAGCCACAGCCAAGGATCACGGGCCACCTGGAGAAGCCAGAGGAGACACATACGGGGATCCTCCCCTAGAGCCTCCTGAAAGGAGCCCCGCCCTGCAGACACCCTTTCACTGTGGTCCACTGAGACCCTCACTGGCCTTCTGACTTACATAACTATAGAACAGTTTGGGTGGTTTTAAGCCACAAGGTGTGTGGTCATTTACTACAATGGCAACAGAAAACTAATGAAATCCTTGATTTCGGTCTAGGGTTCTTGCAATAATTGGACTTAATTATAATGAAAATTGAGGAGGTTCTAAAACAAAGGGGAAGTCTGTGTTGGAGGAGAGCTGGATCAGTGTCCTCGTGGGCCCCCTTCCCCAGCCCTGGGTGGGTGTAGACACAGTGTCCATACTGCTCACAGCAGACTAGACAAGCAATCCCCATACTGCCCCCAGGGGGGTGAGTAGTGTGCCCCTAAAAATTGACTTGCACTCAGGACCTCAGAATTCAGCCTGATTTGGAAATAAGGTCTTTGCCAATGTGCTTGAGGATCAAGGTGAGATCCTGCTGGACCAAGGGAGGCTCAGAGTCCAATGAGGGTTGTTACAAGACCTGAGGAGGGACTCAGGCAGAGAAGACCACCTGAAGACAGAGGCAGAGAATGGAGGGAAGAATCTGTAAATAGAGGACGCCAAGGATTGTGGGCAGCTGCCAGGAGCTGGAAGGGGGTTGTAAGGTGGACTCTCCCCCGGAGCCTCCAGAGGAACCGCCCCTGCCGACACCTTGGTTTTGGACTTCTGACCTCAAGAGCTGTAAGCAGACCCAATTCTGCTGTTTTAAGTCACCCAGTTGGTGGCAGTTTGTTGTGGCAGCTCCAGGTCACTAACACACCCAGAGTGTGGATCCTTTGAACTATTACAACTGGAAGCAGGTGCTCAGAGACTCCAGGGAGCCCTGGCAAAAGGAGCAGCTGGCGGAGTCGGGCACCAGGAATCAGACTTATTTCCTCCTTGTGCTCCTCCGGACTCTGTCTGCCCCGGTGGGACCGCTGCGGCATGAGTGGGAGCTGGCCTGCCTTCCGCCTCGGTTCTCTGCTGGGTGCTGGTCCATGAGATCTGCTCTGCCTGGGGCGTCGCACCTGCTGTGAGGAATATCGTCATGACTGGGGCTCAGCAGCGGCCTGCAGTCCCCCAGGTCTCAGGACATGTCACGTGGACTCTGGGCCCACACATGCGGTCCACACGCCGGGTCAGCCCGTCCGCAGGGAGGGTCCTCACCTCTGGTTCCCCCGGGCCAGGCAGGGCCTACCGCTCCTGAGAGACCATCTCTGCTGGCAAGGACTTGCCCGTAACCCACCTCTCACACCCTCCAGGCCGTGTGTCTGGGAGGGACGGAGGGCGATGCCAGCGGGCTGCGGCACTGTCCCTGGGCTGGTGACCAGCCGGCTGCCCCAGGCAGGGGCCACACACACAGCACAGGCAGCAGAGGCCTCAGCACCCGGCGGGGCTCGGGGGACCTGGCCCTGGCTTGTCAGCTGGGAGGTGGAGTCCCCATCTTCTGTCTGGGGTCATTGTTTCGGTTTCTTGTGAAAGCAGACGAGCACAGAGGGCCTCAAGTGTCTGGCTCTGGGAGGAGACAGCTGTCATCATCGACATCATCAGTTGTTCTCAGGACTCCAGACCTTCGGGGCCCGGGACCCTGCTGGGAGGGCCGCGTGGGGTGCCCTGACTCAGGACCCTCGGGGCTTGTGGGCCATGACTGAATGTCCATTCATTTCCTCTGCTGCTCTAAGGCCGAGTCTGCAGAGCTATGTTGGTGGATGTCACATCCCCAGGTGGCTGCTTGCACAGGGCTCTGCTCCCTGGGGCACCTTGGGCCTGGGTTCCTGGCCCCAGGCACCTGATCCTACTCAGTGGTCTCAGGAGTCGTAGGACCTGCTTTATGACTAACAAGCACCCGAAGTGTGGACGGCCCCAGGCACTGCTCTCAGCACCCAGGAGGTTGGGCTGAGAGGTGGGAGCCCCAGAGGATCACACACCCAGTCCGGGCTCCCTGGGGTCACCTGCCTAGGCCCCTTCAGTGCACCCATCGGGCCAGCGGCCTATCTCCCATCGATGTCCCACGAGCAGGTGCGTCACGCCGCTGACTGCGGTGCCCTCCCCCCTTTTGTATATTTCAATATGCAGAGAGGTTTTTATCGCCTTAATGGGGCGTCTAAATTGCCTGCTCCACCTCTTGTTGCAGCCGCCAGTGCTGGAGCTCTGGTCCAAACCTGAACAGTGGGATCGTTTGTGCAAATTTTTGGGAGCCATGAGAGGAAAACATTTCAAATTAGGGAGAACATTCCAGTAATTGGGAGCAGTCGGAATCCCCAGGTAACCAACACAGCCATTCCTAGGTACGTTTTGAAAGGCAGGAAAAAAATCTCCCTTGGAACTGCCCAGTGGAGACTACTGAGCTGAGGCGTGTGGACAAGTCCCAGATGCTTTGGGAGAAGGGTTGGAGGAGCTCGGGTGTTGGCTCCCTCTACGTAGCATCATCCAAGCAGCGTGAAGCGAGGAAGCCCCGACGGGGCTCTGGACACAGCCCGGTGTCCCACCCGCTGAAGACGTCGCCGCAGCTTCCCAGTGGCCCCCATCAGCGGTGCTGCAGACCGACTCCAAGTCCCAGGCCCCGTGGACCCAGAGCCTGCAGAGCCACGTACCGTGATGTGAAAGGCCCGTCCTCACAGGACCACGGCGGGGACCGCTGACCTGGAGACACAGACTCCGAAACCCTTGCGTCCGTCTTGGAACATGGCAGGGCACCAATCAGGGAGTCGAATTTAGAAACGGAATTTTGAAGACAGTAAGACCAGGGCTGCCTGCTGTGTTTGTCTGCTAGGGCGGTGGACCGGAGTCCCGCACCCCGCAGGTCTTCTCTTCCACTCGTCCCGGCGCTGGGGGCTAGACGCCCAGATCACGGGGTCGCCTCTTCTGAGTCCTCTCTCCGTATTGCAGCGGCCATCTGCTTGCTGGGTCCTCCCGCGGCCTGTGCACACGCGTCCCTGGTGTCTCTCCCGTGAGGACTCCCGTCCCGTGGGAGCGGGGCCCGCCCTGCCGACCTCCTGCAGCCTTGGTCACCCATCTCCAAAGACAGCCCCGGGAGGCCGCGGGCTTCACCCTGTGAAATCCAAGGGGACCCCGTGTCCACCTGTAACGCACTCCTCCCGCTGGTTGGAATCACGGTTACGGTTTCTTGCGTTGGTTTGCTCACAGGTTCCCGGAAGAGAGGCAAGACTGAAACAGGGCGTGGACTCTGTTCGCAGGGTCGCCTGTGCACCGGCCCACCGCCAGGGCCTCCTCACCCATCTCTGATCCTCAGGGCACCTACGAGGAGAGCAGGGAGCTGGGGCTCCAGCGGGCGAGGCTGTTTGCCCGGCCACCGGCCAGCGTGCGCCAGGCTGGAGACGATGGGCTGAGGGCCACCCTGGCCTGTCAGCCGGAGATGGACGTCAGAGGTGTTCTCACGGCCCCGGAGGTGGCCTTAAGTGACGATGCCGGGGGCATGAGTTGTCTGGATGCCTTCTGTGGACACCCCGCGTCTCAGTTTGCATTTGTCCCTGGCCCGTGGAAGACAGCAGGCATCGCTTACACATGGATCTAAAAGTCCATGAACTTGCAGCCACCTCGTCCACGTGTCCCAAGCGACCATCACCAGGAGCAAGAGTGTCCTAAGCGACCATTTGGTCCTCTTGTGAGCTAAGTATGCTCCCGAAATATGGTATCTGATTGTCCGGCTTTAGGGAGGTTGGGTTTACATCAGAACGCCCGAAATCATGGATGGGAGTGGCCGCTGCCCGCTGCCCACTGCCACGGTGAGGGGGGTGCTGTGCTTCAGAGAGGAGAGCTCCCCTTGGCCTCGTCCCACGTGTGCCAGGAAGATGGCTCGGAGGGCAGGGGTGCACCTGGAGAGGCAGGTGGGACGGGGGTGCAGCCGCCCCTGGACACAGCGCCCCCCATCTCCTCACCCATCCGACGGGACCAGAGCGTATCTGTGGTGTCGTGAGGAGTGAGTCCATCCGGGTGGCAGGAGCTGGAACTGATAACCGCCAAGCCCGGTCAACAGCAACGGTGCTTTCTCGCGTCCCTGCTCTGCCAAGCCCCAGCTGCTGCTGCTTCGTGCACGTTCAAGGCTGGTCTCGACCGAGTGATCGTACCTGGGAACCCACCCGCAACGTGCCTGCCTGGGCTGGCGTGGGGCTAGCAGGGGCCCGGGTGGCCACCAGGAGCTCGCCGTGGGAGCGGAGCCGGGGGCAGACACAGGCACCAGCGTCCCCTGAGCTCCTCGTGGCAGAGGCCTTCTGCATGGACAGGGGACCCCGGGAAGGAGCGCCCCGGGCCTGTGGTCCCCCGGGATGGGAGGGCGTCTGCAGGCGGGTGAGGGGCCCTGAAGCATGAGGCGGAGGGACGGAGAAGCTGGCCCCCAGGAAGGAGCAGGCCAGCGTGCAGGGGGCGCTGCGGCCCGCAGAGGGTGACCACCCGACTCAGGGCTTTCTTTCCCCTGGGTGGCTCTCTGCATCCGTTTCTTGGGGCTGCCGTGACAAATCAGCACAAATTTGCGTGGCTTAAAGCAACAGACATTTTCTGTGTCGGAGGCCGAAAGTCGAAGGTCAAGGTGTCGGCAGGGCACTTGCTCCGCGGGCCCCGGGGAGGGGGGTCCCGGCCTTTCCCTGGTTTATGGTGTTTGCTGGCGTTCCCTGGCTTGTGGCTGCACGCCCCCGACCTGCGCCTCTACCTTCGTCCCTGTGTCCTGTCCTCTCCTTGTAGGGACGCCAGTCACTAGATGTGGGGCCCACACTCACGCCGGCATCACTCGTAACTAAACACACCTGCGAAGATGCGTGTCCAAGTAGCGTCGCAGCGCAAGCTTCTGGGTGGACTGCTCGACCCTTTCCAGGAAGCTGGTCCCGGAGTGTTGTGACTTCATCGTTCATGCTCCACGTCGTTCCTGGAATGCCCGAAGCCGCACGTGATATTCAGAGTCACAAGTGTTTTGTGGAGGAAGGTGCTGGCGAAGGGATTTCTCTCCAGGTCGCCCGTCTCGCTGGGCAGAGTTCCAGCTGGCCCAGCCCTCGGATTCCCAGATGCTCTCTGCCTGTGAGTCAGCAAGCCTCCTGCTCCCCGCAGCTGGCAGCCCCCCTCGGGCACCCCCAAGGGGACCAGCAGAGCAGCCTGCCCAGCAAGACGAGCAGGTGCTTTCTCCCCTGGGCGAGGAGGTGCTGCCCGCAGCTTCACTAAGCCCCAGACAACGGGACCGTGGGTGGTGAGGGAGCGCCAGGCCTCTGGGCTCAGGTAGGCTGAGCCCGCCGGTGTCCCTGGCCTTTCTCACGTCAGTGCGTTCACGGTGGCTCCCGAGCCCTCTCGTTGGACCCGGCTTACTGAGTAGGACTCAGCAGGACTCATTTGCTTGCATTGCTTGCACACACTGGGCGCTGCTTAAGCAGAAAGGGGCTTCCAGAGACACTTGGACATGTCCCCATGAGCCACTGAGCCACTAGAAAACCAAGAGTGGGCCAGATCTGGATGTGAGATCCAGGGACGCGCATGCCCACGGGTCCCCTGGCTATGTCCCCACCAGCTTCACTTGGCATTTCTGCCACTTCCTTCACTCTCACTGCAGACTGGCCTTCTCCAAGTCCAGGGTCCTCAGGGCGATGACTCAGTGGTCTGGTGTCCCCCAGTCATTGGAGGCCAACCAGGGACAAGGAGTCACCCGTGGGAAATGGCGGGATGGGCAGGCACAGCCTCGGAGGTCTGCTACGTGCCTTGATTACATGACAGTCGCTTGGCTCTGAGAATGGCGTTTGGAAACCACTGGGCTAATGCTTGTCATTTGGAAATGGTTCCCTGTGCGGTGCTGGGCCAGTGCCTCGCCTGGAGCCGCAGTCGGATGCTGGGGCCATTTGGCTGACACCATGCTGAGTCCGTGAGATGCTACGGCCCCAGGCCCCCCGAGGAGGTGGTGACCAGGAAGGCAGGGAGGGGAAGCTTGTCTGTAGGCCCTGGAAGCCCGTGTACGTGGAGGGCCCTTCCGCCTGTCCGGCCAGCTTGCTCTGAACCTGCCTGACAATTGTCCCTACTCCCTGGATTGGGGGGTTCCAAGTCCATGAAGGACGATGCCCGCTTTTCACGGAAGTCAACCTCCCATCCCTACATGCTTTGCATTTTTTAAAAAAGATTTTATTTATTTATTCATGAGAGACCCACAGAGAGAGAGAGAGAGAGAGGCAGAGACCCAGGCAGAGGGAGAAGCAGGCTCCACGAAGGGAGCCCGATGCGGGACTTGATCCCGGGTCTCCAGGATCACGCCCTGGGCTGAAGGCGGTGCTAAACCGCTGAGCCCCCTAGGCTGCCCCCTACATGCTTTTCAAATGCAAGAGGCCCCAGCTGGCGCCTCAGAGAAGAGAAAGGGGAATGAGTGGAGGCGCCAGGCTCTCAGGAAGAAGAGGACGGGCAGCGCAGGCTGAGACGCGCTCCCAAGGAACGAACAGGGAGCGGGTGGACAGGGACTCAGGACCTCTGAGAGCCGCCCCGCACCCCTCGGTGGGGCAGGGCCTCCGACGGCAGCCGTCTTCACCGGGTCATCAGAAGCGAATGGAAGAAGAGGGTTTATTGGCTTGAACCAGAGGGTCCAGAGGCACTGATGGCTCCGGGCACAGAATGACCCACATCGGAGGGCGGCAAACGCCAGCCCGCGGCCAGATCTGTTCTGCTGCGTGTTCTTGGAAATATACTTTTATTCAAACGTAACCGCGGCCATTTGTTGAAGCGTAACCTGTGTCTGCGCGCCGAGGGCGGATGGAGGGGGAGCGCCAAAGACCAGCGCTGGCAGAGTCTGAAATGGGTATGATCTGGGCCTTTGCACGAGAGGTTTGCTGGCCTGGGCTCTGGAGCTGTGCTGCTCAGTGTGGTGGCCGCCGGCCACAGGCGCTCCGGTCCTTTAGACCCGAGAAGCGTTGTCCGGTGCCAACTAGGATGGGCCTTGTGTAAGCGATGCACGATTTCAAGGCTAGTGTGAAGAGAAGGCTGTGAAGTGGCCCATTAAGGACTTCTGCGTCTTGATGGCTTAAGATGATCTTCTTTTAATACGTTGCACTAAATAAGACGAATCATTAAAATTGATTTTGCCTTCTGCTTCTCGCACGTCGCATGTGGCCACCGGAAGATGGTCGGCTGCGTGCGCGGCTCCCGCCCTGTCCCCGGCCGATGGCGCCGAGGTAGCGAGCGCACGACGTCAGGCCTCCCCTCCGCCTCCCCGGAGGGCTTCCTGCACGTGGCAGGCGGGACGGCCGCCAGCCTCATCCCCTCAAACTGCAGGTCACGGTCCGTTAAATGGGCCGGGAAATCAATGGTGTAGGTCATGGCCAGAGTTTCTAAAAATGAAATAGAACACAAAACAGGAAATGTTCACGGTGACTTGCACACCCACACATGAGTACTGGTTTGCAAAGCGTGTTCCAGTCGTGCGTCCTCTAGTTCATTAGTAAGGGCCGTCATCCGTAAGATGTACTTTGATTCTTATGAATAAGAAAGAAAACACACAGCCCGTCACACCACGAGGCACGGTGTTCACCGGCAGCCCTTGGAAAGCCCCGCGTGTGCCACAGCAGCTTCCTGGCACTTGGAGTTCCTCACCCGTCCCGAGAGACGTGGCCGCTTCTCCTGCCTTTTCGTGGCTGGCTGCGGCCGCCTCCGTCCTTGGGGGACACTCCCCTTCTGAAGGCTCGTAAAGCACGTGCTGCTTGTTTTGGAAGAAACCGACGCGTGGCCCCGAGGCCAATCTCCCAGTGACGAACCTTTGCTCCCCTGACCCTGGATCTGGGTTTTGTTACCTGGTGCGCATTAGCTGCCCGGCTCTGGTATTGTTCTGCACACTCAGACTCCTTTCATTTCGACGCAGAGTCACGGCGACTCCCGGTCAAGACGGTCTGACAAAGGTGAAGTCCCACCCACGTGGTCCCTACAAGGTGGACGATCCTGAGGAGGTACAGAGGGCTCAGGGAACCCCTGACTGCAAGGCTACACTTTCAGAGACGCTGGAAGGTGAAAGCGTGCGTGTTAGGACGCACAAGCGACGTGCACGTCTGCGAGGGGTGGTGCACCGCACGGTGCCTTTCCCGTAGTGGGTCGTGGTGAAAAGCGTCGGGAAGCACCAACCTGTGGACCGCTCCCCTGGGGAACCCCAGGCTCCCTCCCGCACGCAGGGCTCCACACCTCCGCGGGCTGGAGGCCGAGTCCCACGCACGGTCTCCCGAGGTCAGCCAGGCCCACGCCACCCAGGGGGCTGCGCAGGCTGACGGTGGCCCCCGGGGTGCCAAGCCCGGGCGGGGCGGAGCCTTGTGGGGGGGCCACGTGGACTTCACGGCGGCACCTCCTTGGCCGTCTGCGTCCCACGTCGTCCTGACCGTGGCTGGACGGAAGGCGGGTGCTGCGTGCTCAAGCGATGCCCGAGAAGCACGCCGTCCGCGCACCTGTTCTCTCAGCAGGTGGGAGGTATCCACGGAGCATCTCCACCTGCAGGGCTGGCACCAGATAAGAGGGCAGCACTGGGCATGGGGGGAGGGAGAAGCCCAGAGGGAAGCAGCCGTTTCTGGAAGGTTCTCCCAGGCATGGACTAACGAGAGCGAAAGCGTCACAGGGCTGAAGGCACCAGTGAGTGGAGGTCATTTCCAGAGAGATACTGGGGTGGAAGCAATGCTGTGCCCAGAGGGGAGGGAACGTACTAGGACCAGCTGACCGCCCAGCCACCCGTCAGCCGCCAGGAGCTCTCAGAGGCCCTGGCGCCCCGCCCGCCCCCTCCCTGCCCCGCTGCGCCTCCCCCTGAGTAGCGGAGGGTCGTGGCAAGGGTTCGGGTACCTCTGCAGCAGTAGGGATGGCTGTGAGGCTGACCAGCCCCCGGCCCTCTCTCCTTCGTCCCCGCACTCCCCGCAACTCGCACACGGTGAGTTGACCCCTCGGGAGGCTCACAGGTCTGGGCCAGCGGTGCCCCGGGTGCCCTGCCGCGGGCTGTGGGAGCCACCGTCATCTCAGGCACAGACACAGCCGGTTTAACTGTGGTCCTCAAGCCTCGACGTTCTTTGAACCGAACACACGGCTTCTCCTGGGGATGCACAGCACCGGCAGAGCTTTATTTCCCCCTTCCCCTGGTTGGCAGTGGCAAATCCTCCCGTCCCCCGGCATCTCGCGCGTGCCCGCAGCCTGCATGTTGCAGCTTCAAGAAGGGGCTGCGGAGAGCTACGACTCGACTTTGGTAGCGAGGGTTGAGCACACAGCTTTATAATGAGGTTGGAAAGTTTGGGGCTATGCATTTAATGAATTTTGTATTAAGATATAACACAGCTGCTTTCATTTGCATTTCACAGCGCTATTTAGAACAGATGTTTAATACTTAATGAATTGAATATTTAGATACGGCGATGCATTTGACACCTGCCATTAAAGGAGAAGCTTCAAATGCGCTGAAGTCCTCCTCAAGCAGTGGTTCTGGGGTTTAGGCACTGAAATCTCCAGATGGGCCCAAGGGGAAATGAAGATCTCGAAGGAGACGCCCCCCATCCTGTGCACCCCGGCTTCTTGTGCCGTCCCAGCGGCTCCCCGAAGCACCTGCAAGCCACCTCCCTCCCACCGACACGTCACCTCATTCGGGTGAAGCATGGGGTGAGTTTTCCTCTCCAACAGATCGTTCTAGAAAGGCATCCATCCCTTGCCGACCGATTCAGGAAGTTAAAACACAGTTGGGCTCTCCAACGGCCCCCTGTGTGTTATCGTGTCGACTGAGCTCCGTGGAACACGGTGGTGGCTTGTCGTGGTTTCTTCTATAAGTAGATGCACCTTAAGAATCATTTATTCAAATATTAATGCCTCTTAGGGGAGACGTCGGGCTGACTAGAAAACATTATTATGGTGAAGTTCTCCCAGAGCAAGTCAACAAAACCAGTGAGCGTCCCCCACATGTAGCACATGTGATGAAAACACGAAGAGTGTTCCCCTGCTGTTGCCGAGTCTCCTCGGGGGTGGGGGGCGCACAGACCTGCCCCCTGAGCCCCCCACCCCTGCCTGGGGGGCCGCTGCTCCCTACCCGGTGCCCGTGGAGACCAAAGCCAGCCTGGGCCCAGCTGGGCAGCAGGATGGGCTCTGCCTTCCCGGGGAGGCGGCTGCTGGCCTCGGTGGGGCCCGTGCGAGGCCGGAAGGAGCCTCTCCAGCTTAGCGGCCACCTGGGTGGCAGGTGGAGGGTCGGGGTGGGAACCCCGTGGAGGGCAGGGTCCGCCGACAGCCCTCTGCCGGGAAGGTGTCTGGCCTGCACTTCTGGACACAGGAAGCTGGCGCTTCGGGCCAGTCTCTCCAGCCCCTCCCTGTGCCTCAGTTGGGGGATGTGTCAGAGGCCTGTGCAGGGTCCCACGGGTGGTCCCACGGGTGGTCCCACGGCGCCGGGCATAGAGGAAGCACGAGGGAGGCACTTGTCGCTGCCGCAGGAGCAGTCACTGCCCGCTTCGCACTTCCTCTCTCTGGCTTCAGGTTCCTCATCTGCACGACTAACAGCAACAGTAGGAGCAGCAGCCTCATAAACAAGGTAAATAGGATGCTGGGTCGTGGGGCCGACACCTGGCCCGCGGGGACACTGGGCTTCTGCAGTGGGGCCCCCTCCGCTCGCCGCCCACACCTTCGCACTCACCTGCCGACAAAGAGGCAGGCCAGCTGCCGCCTCAGCTGATAGGCTCATCTGGACGACGGAAATGTGCGTCCCGACCGCCATCGTCAGGCTAGCAGCGCTCGTGACAGGCGCATGGTACGATCCAAAGGAAAGATTTAGACCTAACGGGGAAAAAAATCAGTTAAAATCGACATATCCATTAGAAGATTTTAGAACTGGAAACATATTCTTCATGGAGCGAAGGATGACTTCTTAGGTGATGCTAAATCAATAGCTCATACTTGGGATGAATTCATTATTTTGTTTTATGAGAACTGTCTGGTTCCTAAATTCTCTCCTGTTCCGCCTTTTCAGCAGCGCCCCGGGAAAGCCGCGGACGAGTCCCGGAGACGCCACCAGCATGGTTCCAGCCTGAACGCCCTCGGAAGAGGTGGGAGATGAGTGCAGGGACGTGGTTTCAAACAGGCGCCTCCCCAGCCCAGGTGGCCCTGCCACCAGCCACGTCGCCCCCGACCCCGGTCCTGGGTGTGATGCCGCCCCGGGGGCCCGGGGCTGGGCTCCTTGCTGGCGTCCGCCCCTGCGAGCCTCGGATGCATCGCAGGCCGCGGCCCCTTCAGCCCCCCCCCGCCCCCAGTTGTCACCACGGTGACACACAGGGGCGGCCGTGCCCACGGCCAGGATTTCCCCGGCCTCTGAAATGTCGGGGTGATGTGACCCAGGGCAGCAGAGGGACGCGGGCGGGGGCAGCGCCCGGAGGGAGGGGTGGCAGCAGCAGCCCCCAGGGCACAGCGTCCCACCTGGTCTCGGGCCCACCCACGACCGTGCCCCGGATTCGGCGGCTGGGCATGACGATTGCCCTCACGGGGGAAGCGGAGGTTTCCTTGTGCCGTGCGTGCCGAAGCAACGCTCCCGTTCACACCTGAGGACACAGCACATCACAGGAGGAACGTGAAACGGGGTACACAATAGAGGCCGTGGGAGGGAGCCCTTCCCTGGGAGGTAGAAAATAATTCTCGGGGCAACAGCGCAGGATGCGGCTGAGCGCGTGGGCCCCGGGAGCGCCGCCCTGGGCCGCGTGTGCGCCAGTGTGTGGTCTAGCTGCGGGCCGTGGGAGGTGCCCCTCGGTGGCGGTGCCCCTTGGAGATGGGGCCAGAGTCCCTGCTCCTCGTAGGGCTCAGAGCACGTGGCAGCTGGCGGCAGGGGCAGAGACACGCCAGCGCCCCCGGCCCAGCGGCCCCTCCGATCCCGCGGCCCTGTCCTGCCAGCCCCTGCCCCGGGCCCCACTGCCAGCGCTCACCCTGGACGCGCCATCATCACCTTCATGTGCTAAACACGACCGAGGTCACCCCTGCAGTGGTGGCACCTGCGGAGCCCTGGGTTTCGGGGAGGACACGCCCCAGGGAAACCTCAAGAAGACCAACCAAAAGTAGGTCAACACAAAATAACCAGGAGAACCTTGGTTGCTCTCTAGGGCTGCCTTGCTCCAAGGCCGCGCCCCCAACCCCGCCCCGACCTCCGCTGGCCCTGCTGCGTCAGCACAGTTCGGGGACTCCCAGGAGGGAAGGACGGAGCAGAAGCCACCACCAGGTGTGACGGCAGCGACTCAGTTGGACGCGCCCAGCTCTGTGGCCCCAGCAAGGTGATGGGCGTGCGTGGGCGGGGCGTCCTCACGGCGATGGGCCTGGTGACCCACCTGCACCGCTTCCCCGGCTGCCGTCACCAGTCTCTGCGAACTGACTTCATGTACCTCTGTTTTAAATCAACAGAGACTTTGCTCCTCACGGTTCTGGAGGCCAGAAGTGTGACATCAAGGTGTCCGGGGCGTGTTCCTCGCGGGCTCTGGGGTAGGGTCCGTCCTGCCTCTTGGAGCCTCTGGAGGGGCTGTTGGCCATCCTCGGGGCTCCGCGGCTTGTGGCCACGTCACTCCAGTTGCCGCCTCCTGTGGCATCTGTGTGCCCCTCCACGAGGACAACCGGTGGTATTCAGGGCCCACCCGGGGAATCCAGGACCAACTCGCCTCAAGAACCTTGACTTAGGGTCAGTTATGACCTTTTGCTGTAAAGGTAACAGTCGCGTGTTTGCCACGTAAGGTCACACTTGAGCATCTGGAGGTTAGGGTGTGGACACACTTTTGGGGGCCACCATTCTTCCTGTTGCCCACCCCTCGAGTGGGGTGGGGATTGGACAGTGTCATCTGGCTTCTGCTCAGCCACCACGGCCGTCATTGTTCGGCCCGCATGAGGCCGAGCCTCCAAACCAAGGCAGGAAGTCCCGGGGACGTCACTCCTCACTCCACGCCCCACACTGCGCCAGGAGACCCCATTCCTGAACCCCATCCCTGAACCTGGGGCCTGCTAGGCGGCGCTGGTCATGCCAGGAAGGTGCCACCACTGCCCCCTCCACTTCTCAATGCCTCCTGCCTGGGGTACTCACCCGGCCGCCGTGCCTTCCATCCCCACGGGGCAGTGACTGGCGCACACCCTCGGTGGGACCCAGCATCACCACTCCCCCGCTCCATGCACACCAGCAGAGCCAGCCCCCTCGGGCTGCACCTGGCCCAGGCGGAGGTGTGGTTTGGGCCACTCTCTGTCCCCGAAGCCACCGTTCTCCGTCACCTCTCGGGTCTCCTGCACGATGGGCGAGCGAGCTCTTGGCGTCCCCCCGGACACATGCTCATCTGCCTCCAGTCCCCTGATGTCTGGAGCATCTGTGAGATCTGCCCCGCCCCTGAATCCTGTGAGCTCCTGACATCCTGCCCACGAATGGCCCGCCCTGATCTGTGTCTTGCGACCAAAGCCCACCCGGAGCAGTACAATAACCACCATTCCTTTAGCGCTTGAGGTTGAGTAGATTCATCTTTTTTAAGATTTTATTTATTTATTTGGAGAGCAAGTGGAGGGAGGGGCAGAGAGGGAGAGAGAGAATCTCAAGCAGGCTCCCCACTGAGTGTGGAGCCTGATGCAGGGCTCGATCCCCCAACCCTGGGATCATGACCTGAATCAAAATCAAGAGTCGGATGTTTAACCGACCGAGCCACCCAGGCGCTCCAGGTTTATTTATTTATTTATTTATATTTATTTATTTATTTTTTTGGCAACGAAAGAGCCCTGTCAAGATGCCTTCATCTAGAATTCCCGGGGATTCTATCCAGTGGATGCCATCCCACTCACTGTGGCCAGTTGGGGAGACAGACACATAAAATGGCCAATGACAAGGCATTTGCACTGCAGCAGCGTAACGGTCCCCATAGTCCCAGGAGGGTCCCCATGGTCCTCAACTCATGGTGAAGACCAGGCACAGGGTCCTAGAAAGGAGCAGCCCCTGCCCAAAGGCGATGTCACGGGTGCGAGCACGGTCCCGCACCCCTAGGCCTGGCCCTGCCCTCCGGGTCCCCGTGACCACCCTGAAAGCCCTCTTGACAGTCTTTGCGGAGCCAGGGATCTCCTGAACCTGTCCTGCCTCTGCTCTGGGCTGCACTTTAGGGCTGAACACGCCAGCCAGGTGTTTTCTTCCAAAACAGGAGGAGCAAGAACGAAGCAGGACGGGGGCCCAGATCCCAGGGCTGCCGCACGCACGTCTGTGCGGCTCTGGTCAGCCTCCGGCGGCGGGACGCACAGGACGTGGGGCCATCCCAATCCCAGGGGTCCCGCTCTTACTCCACGGGGCCATCCAGCTGGCACCTGTCATGCTTTCCTTGAAGTCTCACTTTTTAAAAAAATATATTTTATTTATGTATTTGACAGAGAGAGAGCACAAGTAGGTAGAGCTGCAGGCAGGGGGAGAGGGAGAAGCAGGGAGCCCGATGCGGGGCTCGATCCAGGACCCTGGGATCACAACCCAAGCTGAAGGCTCAGAGCCACCCAGGGGCCCCTCGAGGTCTCACTTCTAAGGACCCAACACCCACACGCGACGCAGGCCCAGCTTTGGAAGTAAAAGTCTGTTTTGTCAAAAGTGGACGACTCCGAATCCACGTGAAGTGCTGCTCACATCCGCGCCAACCACGTTGGTCCCGCTAAGGCCGTGGCCAAGACCCATGGGCCGGGGTCGTGCTGACGGGGCCGCCTCTGGTTCTCGGCGGCAGGAGCAAGCGGCGCCCCTCCCCGCCTAACCCACCTTTCACTTACCCTGTGGGCGGACGCGGCGTATGACCAGCCCGTCGCGGGAGTGACAGCATCGATCCGGGCCTCCGGGGTGCCGAGCCCGCCCCGCCGACCCAGGAGATCGTGTGTTTTCCGGTTGTGCCCAGCGAGTTTGGTGTTTGCCGTGGTTCCCAGCCCGCCCTCGGCCAGCCGGCGGGGGGCACGGAGGTTGCTCACGGCAGCGGACGGCGTCGGGACCCGCAGGCCCTGGGCTAGCGGACGTGGGCCGCGTCCCTGTCCTTCACGTCTCCTGCCTCCTCCTCCTCGTCAGCCTCCTAAGTAACAATTGCTTATCGCAAAAACTCACGCAAACACAGAAATAAAACAGAGTTTCAGGTTCAAGGCAAACACACCCCCTTCCCCCTTCTTCCTCCCACGTCGGTCCGCGCCGGAGCAAACGCCGTTGGCAGGTCCCGTCTGCGCACGTTTCTCGCTTCGGCTGCCCACGCCAGGCTCGACGCGCACACCACATGAGCCACCAGCAAAAGCGAATGATGCCCTGGCTTGTGCTCTGTTCACAGACGTGCAGCCCTCGCGCCCATCAAGCCTGGAACATTTCATCAACTGCCAGAGAAGCCCGTGGCCTTCGGCTGTCGCCCCTACGCGGCCCCCCACATCCGCCGTCCCTCAGCCAACTCATTTTCGACCACCTTCTCCCTAGAGACTTCCCTGCTCTGGACCTTTCACGTAAGTGGAATCATAACGATATGCGGCCTTCTGTGCCTGGCTTCTTCCACGAAACATCGTATTTTCGAGGTTCCTCCATAGTAGAGTGGGTGTCAGGGCTTCGTTCCTTCCTGTGGCTGAATTACCTCCCATCGTACGGAGACACCGCGGTTGGTCGAGGCGTCATGGGTGTGCAGAGACCCACATTCCTTTATCTGTACATGTGCTTTATTTTTTTTTTTTGCTTTATTTTTTTTAAATGATTTTATTTATTTATTTGAGAGAGAGCGAGTATAAGCAGGGAGACGGGGTAGAGGGAGAGGGAAAAGCTGAACAAGGAGCCCAATGCAGGGCTTGATCCCAGGACCCAGAGATCATGACCTGAGCCCAAGGCAGATGCTTCACCGACGGAGCCCCCCAGGCGCCCCTGTGCATAGGCTTTATTTAAATGGGATCCTACATTCCTGCTACTTGCGGATATTGTGCTGCACTGGCACACGCAGGTGAAGCCTGTTCCTCTCCTGGCCCCAAAGCACCCCCCTCCCCCCGCCACGCATGCACCTTCTTTTCCGTAGCACTCAGATTCCAGCTGGTGGCCTCCGGGCCACATCTGGCCCACCACCGTGTGTCGTTCTGCACGCACCGTGCTCAGCAAGCACGCCGGATCCGCAGCCTGGCTTCTCTGGAAGAGCTCCAGGGCCAGGCACCTGGCCACGTGGCACCAGGCACTGAGCAGCAGCTCTGAAGGGCCCGCTGCCCGTCACCTCGGTGGTGGCACTCCTGACCGTGTCACCCGCCCGCTGCCCTGTGTGGTGCACCGGGCCCCTTATGCACGGGGCTGTCCTCTTGACTGAGATGCTCCTCAACTGTCCCCGTTGCCTGTTAGGCTGAGCCACGTATAACAACTCCCACCCAGATCGAAGTGGCTTAAAGTAACTCATGTTGTCTCTCGCTCACATTGAGTCCTGGTGAACCCGGATCCTCCGGGGGGTCGCAGACCAGTCGGCCTCCTGCATCAGGCGCCCCAGGTCATGGCCCGTGACTCCAGACCTTGGCCCTTGATGCATTCGCCAGGAAGTGAAACGTGCGGTTACCCTCACACGGCCATGGCAAAGGGCAAAGGGACGTGTTCACATCTGAGCCTGGAAAATTTGCCAAATGGCACCCGGGACTCCCTTGGAGCCAGTTGGACCGTGGTGACACCCCAGGACACGCAACTTTGGTGCCTTCTGGTTAGATGCAGCTAGAGTGTCTTTTATTTTGCCTTTCTCGCCAGAGCTAAGAATAAATGTATCACCTTCTATATATGGTATAAAGTTCCTATGTGACCTATTTTTAAAAGAAAGTAAGAAAAGAGGGGTGCCCAGGTGGCTTAGTCAGTTAAGTGTCTGACTTCAGCTCAGGTCATGATCCTAAGGTCCTAGAATTGAGCCCTGCTCAGCAGGGAGTCTGCTTCTCCCTCTCCCCGACTCATGATGTTTCACACGTGCGCTCTTAAATAAATAAATAAAATATTTAAAAAATAAAAATAGAAAAGAAAGTAAGGAAAGAGACACGGGAGCTTTAAGATACTCCTTGAATGCTCTGAAGCATCACCGTCCGCTGGGCTTATCCTGCTCTCACAGCGCTGACTTGAGAGCCCTCCTTCCTCCAAGGACTCGAGCCCCCCTTCCCAGGTGGTCCCCAGGAGCCATCACCTGGGCCATGGTTGACTAGAGGGGGAAGGGAGCAATCTAGATGACGCAAACCAGCCCCGGATCCATCTTCTTTCCTGGAATGGAAGCCTGGGAGTTCCAGCGGGGACACAGGCCCCTTGTCACCAGGGTGGTTGGGGCCCAGGCGGCGGGTCTGGGCAGCCTTGATGGTGCCACTGCTGAGTAGGCTGGTCATGGTCAAGCAGCCCCTCCTTGCCTGCCGACCCAGAAACAGACATCGGTGGGGCTGCTGTGGACCAGGGAGGTGGCCCAGCAGGCCGGTGTCTGGATGTCCTGGTCCAGCCCGGGACTGTGGGCCCAGCTCAGCCTCAGGGCCGTTGGTTGGAGAAGAGCATCCATTTCCTGGGGCTGTGTGACCAGGTCCCTCTGACTGGTGGCTGCAGTGACAGAGGTGTGCCCTTCCGTGGTTCTGGGTGGCAGGGACGCTGTCCCTCTGAAGCTCTGGTGGACATCCCGTGTGGCCTCTGGCCTGGCGCGTGGTGGCGCCCTGTTCCCTGGTGCTCCCAGGCTTACAGCTGTGTCTCTCCAGCTCTGCCTCCTCTGTTTCCTCTTCTGATAATGACACCAGTCGTTGGTCCAAAATACAGCTTTGCAGGCCCACCCAGCTATGTCCTTAGCCTAAATTCCAGGAGTGAAGCAACCGGACTTCTGATCACGCTACCCAGGTGGCCCACGGGAAGTTGTGCCTCCACCTGCAGAGTCTAGGGGGTCAGGCTCCCTGTGCACGCCCCCCCGCATCATTATTAGTGGCTCTTCTCCTCTTCCTCCGCCCCTGTTCCTCTACTCCCCCTCCCCCTCCCCTTTCCCTTCCCCCTTCTCCTTCCTCCTGCTCCTCTTACCCCCTCTCCTGCTTCTCCTCCTCCTCCTCTTCTTTCTCCTTCAATTTTGCAAGCCTAAAAGTATTAACTCGCTGTTTTATTTGACTATTTTTAATTCTTCTTTGGGGAGATACTTTGTATCCTTTATCCATTTTTCCCTATTGAGGTATTTAGGAAGTTTTTTTGGTTTAATATGTTTTTTTTTTAAGATTTTATTTATTCATTCATGAGAGACAGAGAGAGAGAGAGAGGCAGAGACACAGGCAGAGGGAGAAGCAGGCTCCTCACAGGGAGCCCCACGTGGGACTCGATCCCAGATCCTGAGATTATGCCCTGAGCCAAAGGTAGAGGCTCAACTGCTGAGCCACCCAGGTGTCCTTTTTTTTTTTTTTTTTTTTTTTAATTTTTTATTTATGATAGTCACAGAGAGAGAGGCAGAGACACAGGCAGAGGGAGAAGCAGGCTCCATGCACCGGGAGCCCGATGTGGGACTCGATCCCGGGTCTCCAGGATCGCGCCCTGGGCCAAAGGCAGGCGCCAAACCACTGCGCCACCCAGGGATCCCTTTTTTTTTTTAATTTGAAGAAGTTTCTCTATATAAAGAATGTAAATCCTTTTGTCCTTCATATCTTTTGTAGCTACTTTTCCCTGGTTGAGAGAAACTTTTTTCAGGTGTGAAATTCCGAGAAAAGTTTGTGGCATGAATCCTTGTACTGGGAACATTAGGTGACATAATAGACATAATGTCTTTTATTGCAGTTTTCAAACAATATAGATACACTCTTCAGATGGCCATTTTTTTATGTTGACCCTCTACAAAGTCCAGTGGCATGAGACTAAGTCATAAATAAGTGAAGACATTTTTACAGGAAACAAGGACATTGAAGTCTGTGTACATGGCTTTTTTCCCCACATTTTTTAAAATTATAAAAGTAATAGACAAAAAACAAAAATATTAAAGCAGTGTAGACTGATATTAAATAAAAAGGAAAAGTTTCTCACACCATTACCACTCTCAGGAGAGAACCATTTTAACAGTTTATGTTTTCAGATCTTGTTGTTACCACCATAATTTTAAATAAAATGCCTCTGCTTCTGTTTCTGCATTTGTCAATTTTAAACAATTTCTATTTGACTTTTCAGTATAGAGAAGTTTAAGTCATTTCCACTTTCTATATTCTCCCTTCAATTTTATTACATTATTTTTCACTCTCCCATTTTCCCGTTAATGGCTTAGAATCACGCACACAGGCCTCTATTTCTGAGAGCAGCCTTGAACATGGTCTCACCACCCCCTTCTATGTCAGGTGATGAGGTGAGGGCTCCTCTGCTCTAGGTCATTTCCTTCACACCAATCTGTGTCGACAATTCTCTTCCTTTTAGATTGTTCAGATGTTGTTTCTCCACAGAGTGGGGTGAGCACCTGCTAAAAGGCAGGCACCGTTGTAGGCAGCACACAATACTGACAATCCCTGGACTTACAGGGCTCACTTTCTATTGGAGAGACAGACAGTGAACAAAGGCAATAAATAAAATCTACAATGTGTCAGATGGTGAGAGCTATGAGTAAAAAGGAAAGGGAGATGAGGAGTCGCATTCAATAAATGGCCAGGGAAGAATTTATAACATTATTCTCTCCTCTAAATCTGTAACCATGTCTGCTCTGTAAATGCCAATATGTTTAGTCTATAATTCTAAAGCTAGTAAACATATAGTATGACTTCGTAAATATTATTCCTTTCTGTACTCAGGAAGGAAATGAAATTTTATACTGCTAGGTATAGCTGCCAGCAGGGGTGAGGACCAGTGTTAAAATGCATATTTTTTTTTACATTCTATCAGTTGCTCAAATCATGTGGTGATGTTTTACCTGGGCCTACGACGCTTTTCCACAACTCTTTGTTTATCCTGGGATTGCTAATTGCCTTTATGTTTTCTTATTGATGGTATAAGTATACTTTCCTCACTGCATTAGGAAGATCATCCGGCTTCTTCATTGCACTATTCTGAATGGTTAATTTGTACCAGCTGCTTTTTAAGCTCTCAGACTAGAATTTCTTTTCATACTGCACTCTTGGGTTAATGCAACTGTTTCTCAGATCCTAGGTTTTTCTTTTTCTTAAAGTTCTTTTATTGCTGTTGTTGGCTATATGGGAGTACATCCTCAAGCAATTTTTCTCAGAAAGAGCACAAAAGGTGACACAAGAGGTAAATTTCCCCAAAACGTGCATATCTGGAAACTCACTCCCAAATATAGTTGCTGGCTTGTCTGGCCATAGATTCTGAATTCAAATACTCTCTTCATGACTCTAAAATTCCACTCCATTGTTTTCTGGTGTTCATTGTGACTGGTGAGCTTGTTGCCAACCGTATCCTCATTTCTCTATGGTTAACTTGTCTTTTCCTTCTCTAAATGCTCTAGAGATCTCTCTTTAATCCTTGGTATCTTAGAATTCCACAAGGCTGGTATTGAGTCTCCTTTTTGGGTGGAGGAATCAGGATCTCATAGGACCAACAGGGTTGAGTGGGTCTGGAGCATGAGTGCAGGTTGCTATGACTGCCATGCTGTGAGAGGAGCTGTGTATAGGGTAGACAAGTTCATACTAAGGTGTGAGTGGCTGATAAGCTGTCAGTTCTCAGGAGAGGTGTGAAGGGGGTACTGTTTGTGGTAAAAGGAGAGTTGTAAAATTCAAAGAAACTGTTTTTTCTATTTGTTTGCTTGCTTCGGTTTTTTTGTTTTGTTTCATTTTTTTTTTTGTATCTATGTGGAGCCTTTCTATATAGGGAGCCCCCCCCTTTCACGCCACCCCTCACCTCCCATCGGCACCCTAGTGCAGTCACCCACAGAATGGGAGTCAGCAGTCTGGCACCCTAGTTCTAAAGGCATGCCAGCCAGCCATGGTTGATTAATGAAGGAGGAGCTCAGACCATGAAGTCAAGCTCACGACATCACACTTACAGCTGTGAAGTCAGGATCACGTTTGCAGGAGCATGTCACAAGGTCCAGTCAACCCCAGGATCTGGGGGTGGGCTGGACACCTCGCCTTGTGGTATGAGCCCACCTGGCCGACATTCCCACACACTTCCGTGGAGGGCCATGCCCTGGCCTTGTCTCTGCAGGCAGCTAAGCTGACTGGCTCGGCGCTGCCCACCACGGGTGTCTGGAGGCCAGCCCAGCCTCAGAATCCAGCCTGGGCCTGAGAGTCTGAGCCAGGTGCTGGCAGCGTCTGGCATGCCCGGCAGGACAGCCCGCGCAGCTGGCCTCCTTCCTGTACCAGCCTCTCCTCCACAGAGGCCAGACATGCCCACCTCTCAGCCAGCCATGGGGCTTCTGGACAGGCCGATGACCCGGGCGTCCCAGCTCACACATGTGGCCACCGCCTCCTGGCAGGAAAGCTGGTCCACTCCCCACCTGTAACCAGGTGAAGGCGGTGTCCCTGATCAGGGTCACAGGGAAAGGCTGGCAGGGCTCATGGCAGGAGGCAGTCAGCCCCAGGCCAGGGACAAACCCCTGGGCTTGTAGTCTCTGTGACAATGGCCGTAACGTTCCCTCCGGCACAGGCCGGGGAAGTGCCCTGCTGGCCACGTGTTCGTGAGCGTTGGTCAGCGGCTTTTGTTTCAATGAAAGCAGCTTGTCCTGCACCCTCCCTGGGGCACGGGCCTCTGGGAGTCACATTGGTGGCAGCACCTTCCCCGCAGGCTCAGGGCCTGAGCTGAGCCTCCTGTCTCCTGGGAGGGGGGCGGGCCCTCACGGCCGCAGCCTATGCCCTGGAACGCTCCGCGGCCACCCGAGCTATGACACCGCGCCCCACGCAGGTCCACGCTGACCCACACCACAGTGCGGATGAGCTTTGAGGACACGCCGGGGAAGAAGCCAGACGGCACTGGTACCTAGTGTAGGATCTCGTGTGTTTGAAACGTCCGGAACAGGCGAATGGACAGAGGTGGGAGGCACGTGGGCCGTGATGAGGGGCGGCCGGGAGGGGTGGGGAAGGTACACTGAGGCACATTGCAGTCTCTCAAGGGGTAGATCGAGGAACCAATTTGAATGTGGCAGCACCGACCTGGAAGTGGTCGTGAGCTCGGGGGACAGGAGCTAGGGGAGGGGTTTCGGCAGAGAAGGGGGGAAGGCAAGCAAGGACTCGCGGGGCGGCCGCAGGTGCGGCAGCGGCCTTCTGGGAGGAGGCCTCGTTGGCTCTTGGGACTGGTTGTCTTCATTGCTCGTCTTCTCAGGTTCCTGCGTGAATCTGGCAGGTGTGGGTAGTGGGGGCCAACGGCCACCCCAGCCTAATGGCCCTCCTGTTCCGTTGCTGTACCAGGCGCAGGGGGGCAGTCGCCCGTGGGCACAGGGTTTCCCTCTGGGGTGACCAAAGCGACAGAGGGAGCGGGCACACTGACTCTACTAGATGCTACTGAATCGTATGCTTTGAAAGGCTAAAATGGTTAACTTTCTGTTACTCAGACTCTATCTCCAAAAACCCGATCCCAATAGCCCCCCAGAGGCTTGGGACAAGCCTTGGGCCTCAGGAACGTGGCCTTGGGGTTCCCGGACACCGGGCATGAGGGCGAGGGGCCGGGGTCCGAGGCTTTTCGTTCACACCCGCAGCAGCTCCTCCGCCAGCTCAGCCCCTGGTCTGAGCCTCTGACCCGACTCAGTGAGAGGAAGGCGCGGGTCACTGAACCCAGGGCACAGAGAGAGCGGGATCCTGTGGGGGGCCCAGGAGCAGGGCCAGGGAGGGGGCGCCCCCCACATGAGGCCCGGAGGGAAGGCCAGGTGGAGGTGAGGGGCAGGGGCTGCGGAGATGGGGGCAGCGAGGCAGGCTGGCGTCCCGTGTCTGAATCCCAGCTCCCACCCCGCTGGCCGGCGGCCCTGGGGGAGCTGTCTGTTGTCCTGCTGAGCTCCACTTCCTTATCTGTGAAATGGGATGACATTGGCGCCCACCCTGCGGGGCTCTGGCGGGACCTCGAAGGGGATGCCTGGCGCATGCCATCGTGATCGTCGTGGCTTTCCAACGCGATTTCTAACGCTGAGGTTACCAAAGATGCACAGGCAGGTGTAAGAGTTAACACAGAGGGGCCCACGCTCCCTTTACTCAGTTTCCCCCAATGGTAGCATCTCACACAAGCGTCATTGTCGGGGGCTCCCCGGTGACGGAGCTTGGGCACAGAGCACTTCACCACCAAAAGGCTCCCTCCTGTCACCTTGGACAGCCACCCTGCTCTCCCGCCTCCGCCCCCACCCCGGGGACCCCTCACCTGGTACCTCTCTCTATAGCTCTGTCCTTTCGACGATGCCGAATAATTGGAATCATCTGGTGTGTCAACCTGGGGATTGTTCTCACTTAGAATGCTCTGGAGACCCATCTGGGTTGTTGCGTGTATGGACAGTTCCTTCCTTTCCATGGCTAAGCAGCGTCCATGTGTGGATGGGCTACAGCTGGTCCGAGCACCTGTCTGTTGAGGGACATCTGGGCTTGTTTCCCATTTTGGGCTGTTATTATAAAGCTGCTACAAACATTTATAGACAGATTTTTGTGTATGAATATAAGTCTCTGTTCCTCTAGGATAATGCCCAGGGATGCAATTGCCCAGATGTATGGTGGGTGCATATTCAGTGGGTTGCACCATTTTGTATTCCCACCAGCGGGACACCAAGGATCCAGTTTCCCCATGTCTGCAGCAGCATTTGGTGGTGGCACTATTTTTTATTTTAGCCATTTTGAGGAATGTAGTGGGATCTCACGGTGACTTTAATCTGCATGTCTTTAACGAGTATGCTTTTTTTAATCTTTTATGTGTTTAATTGCCGTCTGTATACGCTCTACTGAGGTGTTTCTTCATGTCATCAGTTCATCTCCCAATTAGATTATTTGCATTCTCGGGATGCCTGGGTGGCTCAGCATTTGCCTTTGGCTCACGGCGTGATCCTGGAGTCCCGGTATCGAGTCCCACATCGGGCTCCCTGCATGGAGCCTGCTTCTCCCTCTGCCTGTGTTTCTGCGTCTCTCTCTGTGTCTCTCATGAATAAAAATAAATAAATAAAAATCTTTAAAAAAAAAGATTTTTTGTGTTCTTACTATTGAATTTTGAGAGTTCTCTTTTTTTTTCAGTGTTCTTTATATAGTCTGGATACTAGTCCTCTGTCAGATATTCAATTTACAAACATCTCCTCCTCGTCTGTAGCTTATCTTTGCATCTTTTTACCAGCATCTTTTGCAAAGCAAAAACTCATGTTCATTCAAAAACCTGCCCAGGACTGTTTGTAGCAACTATTTATTCATATAATGGTCCCAAACAGAAAACAGCCCAGATGTTCTTCAACAGGTAGGTGCTTAGACAAAGTGTTTTTTGTTTTTTTGTCAAGCTGGTGACGTCTGCTGCCTACTACCAGGAAGGGAAGTCTGAGGCCTTCTGCCTACTGCATCTTGGTATAGGAGGTGCCAGGGAAAACAACACAAACAAGCACCACACGAAACAATGCTTTCTCCACACAGAGATGAGACTTAGAAAAATCTGCTTCAGTGGTAGGATCACTCCCATCCCCCATGGCCAGCAGGTGCCTCATGGCAGTTGGTGCAGGGCCATTGGCCTGAGTGTGCACCCCTTTTGCGCAGTATCAGATGGACTCTGGTCCCTCCCTACAGGGGACCGATACAGCAGTAGGGTTGGCTGGGTGCTGTATGGTGCACACATCTAAGCAGAACAGAGGAGGACACGTCGAATCTGAAATAAAAAGCTGTCCCACACAAGGTGACAAGTCCAGTACAGTCAGCACAGGCTCTTTATCTCGTGATAAGGAAATGTTCCGGGCCCAGTGCCCCTGTGTATGCCACGGAGTGTAGGGATCGAAAGACTACAAGTGGGAGCATATTTTGATTAAGCCCAATTTATCCAAGTTTCCTTTTATGGATTGTGCTTTTGTGTCAAGTCTAAGAATTCTTTGAGTAGCCATAGAGCCCTAAGATTTTCTCCTTTTTTTCTCCTAAAGTTTTGGAGTTTTACATTTTATATGAAGTCCATGATCCATTTTGAATTAATTTTTTGGATAAAGTGTGAGACTTGTTTGCCCGTGAAAAACTGTTATTCTCTGTACATTTGCGTACTATGCCTTTTCCTCTCAGCACTGCATTAGCTGTATCCCCGGATCTGGATATGCTGGCTTTTTGTCTTCATTCAGTTCATTTCTTCTTTTTTTATTTCACTCAAGACTTCTTCAACTCATGGGATTATTTAGAAGTGCCTTATTTAATTTCCAAGTGTTTGAAGATTTTTCTGTTACCGGATATTAGATTGATTCCATTGTGGTCGGACAACACACTCTATATGATTTTGATTCTTCTAAATTTGTGGAAATCTGTTTTATGTCCTGGATTATATGGTCTACATTGACATATATTTCATGGATATTTGGAAAGAGTGTGTATAATTGTTGTGTGGAATGTTCAATAAATATCAGTAAGATCCTAATCGGATTGGATTGTTAGTTGATGATGTAATTGAGTTATTCTGGATTTTTGCTGATTTTCTAAGAGTTCCAACAATTGCTGAGAAAGTCTAACTATAATTGTAGGGTTTTTTTCTATTTTCCCTCTCAGTTCTATCACTCCTGGCTTCACTGATTTTTGTAGCTGTTTTTGGTGCAAGCACATTTGGCATCACTATGTCTTCTTTTATCATTTTCTAATGTCCTTCTATCTGTGGTAATTTTCTTTGCTTTGGGGTCTACTTTATCTGACTTTAGTGAAAGCAATTGTGCTTTTTAAGATTCATGTCTACATGATATAACTTTTTCTATCCTTTTACTTTCAACCTGCCTGTATCATTACTCATTTGAAATGAGTTTCTTGTAGGCTATGTATTATTGAGTCATGCTTTTTAATCCACCTTGACAATATGTATCTTTTTATTGGTGTATGTAGGGCATTTACATTTAATGTAGTTTTTTATATGTTAGGGTGTGAGTTTGTCAATTTATGTTTTGTTTTCTATTTATTCCCTCTGCTTTTTACTTCTCTTTTTTATATCTCTGTCTTCCTATGGGTTACTGGAACACATTTTAGAATTCCATTTTGAGTTAACTGTTGTGTTTAGATGTTTATCCTTGTACCTTCTAAATTTCCTTCTTTTATTGTTTCTTTCTTGTTCAGAGAACTTTAAAAAAAAAAGATTTTGTTTATTCATGAGAGACACAGAAACAGGCAGAGACACAGGCAGAGGGAGAAGCAGGCTCCCGGCGAGGAGTGCAATGTGGGACTCGATCCAATGACCCCAGGACCACTACCTGAGCCAAAGGCAGATGCTCAACCACTGAGCCACCCAGGTGTCCCTTTTAGAGAACTTCTTTTAGCCATATAGACTTTTGGAGTAGGTGTGCAAGTGACAAATTCTCTTAGTTGGTTTTCCTCTAGGAATGTCTTTATTTCCCTTTTATTCCTGAAGGACATTTTTACTGAATGAAGGATTCTGGGTTGACAATTCTTTTCTTTCAGCACTTGAAGTAATTTTTGCCACTTTCTTCTGACTTCTGTGGTTTCTGATGAGAAATCCACTGTCATTAAAATTACTTTTCCCCTATAGGTATATATATAATTAAACTGTATTATATATATATGCATATATAATAATATAATTAAATATGTAATAATATATAATTAAATTATATTATATATATAATTAAAGAATATATATATATATATATATATATATACTTTAATTTTCAGAGGCTCTACTGTGTTGAGCCTTTGTGTGGATTTCTTTGGGTATATCCTGTTTGAGATTCACTATGTTTGTTGAATATAGGTTTATGTCTTTTGCCAAATTTGGGGAGCTTTCAGCCATTATTTTTTTGAGTGCTTTTTTCAGCCATGTCTTCATTCTCTTCCTCTTGGGACTCCAATAACATGAATGTTAGATATTTTGTTATAATTCCACATGTCCCCAAAGCTCTATTCATTTAAAATTTTTTCTCTGTTTAGATTGAGTAGTTTTTATTGTTCTGTCTTCAAGTCCCTAGATTACTTCCTCTGACTCCTCCACGCTGCAGTAGAGCCCATCCATTGAGTGTTTTATATCTGTTATATGTTCACTTTTAAAATTTTCATTTGGCTCTTCTTTATATTGCCTCTTTTTTTGCTGAAATCTTCTATTTTATTTCCTGATATTTTCCATCTTTTCATTTGTTTAAAGCATATTTGTAATTGCTTGTTGAAGCATTCATATGATGGCTGCTTTAAAATATCTGTCAGATAATTCTAACATGTCTGTATCTCAGTATTGGGATCTATTGGTG
Organism: Canis lupus dingo; assembly: GCF_003254725.2. Lineage (NCBI taxonomy): Eukaryota > Metazoa > Chordata > Mammalia > Carnivora > Canidae > Canis > Canis lupus. The sequence continues at coordinate 38,806,914 of NC_064270.1, read as the reverse complement.
GTATTTTTTCATTTAATTTGAGAAATTCCTGGCTCTTGGTATAACAAATGACTTTCAGTTGAAACGTGGACATTTTGGTTATTGTTTTAAGAATCTTATTTAAACTTTCTGTTCTAGTTGGCTTTCTCTGGCATTGGTCTGGCAGGAAGGGGAGGTATCACCTCATTGCCACCAGGTATGGGGTAGAAGTCCTTGTTTCCCACTCAGCTTCTATTTGCAGCTATTGGGGGAACCCCTCATTATTGCTGGATTGGGGTGGGAGCCCTGGCTGCCCATGAAACCTCCACTACTACCTCCCTGGCTGAGTGGGAGTGCTTCATTCTGCTCCCCACATGGCCTTGCTGAAATCTTCTATTTTATTTCCTGATATTTTCCATCTTTTCATTTGTTTAAAGCATATTTGTAATTGCTTGTTGAAGCATTCATATGATGGCTGCTTTAAAATATCTGTCAGATAATTCTAACATGTCTGTATCTCAGTATTGGGATCTATTGGTGGGTACAGGCCATACCCTCGTTACTCTTGGGTGGTAGTGAGAGCTCTGAATCCCCACTTGACCTTCTCTGACATCACCTGTGGCACCTCCTTACAGCCTCTTGAGGATAGGGGTCAAGGCTCCCCACTTCATCTTTGCTAGCACAAGTGGGGTTGGGCCACACGTTTTCTGTGCTGTTTGGTTGGAATAGAGCAAATATAATCTAAAAGTTCTCTGTTTTAGTAGAATGCTCCTTTCCTAGTCCTTTGGCTAGAGAGAGCAGGGATTTTTTTCTCTCAAAATCTTTACCACTGACACTTCTGGACTGCCAACATCATCAGTTCCAAATCTGGGATATATGAGGCAAAAAGAAAATCCAGGAAAATCACCACTATGTAGTTTTCTGGGTCTCAAGCTCCCGAGCTGATCTTTCTTCTCTGTGACAATTTGCAGTTCTTATGTATGTTTTACATGTAAGATCTGGGTCCAGGATTTTTGGTTATACCCAGCAGAAGGAAAAGAGAAAAGTTCATCTACTCCATCTTCCCAGAAGCAGAAATCTCTTATTGTTACAACTTTTTAAGAAAAAATTTTAAAAAAAAGAAAAAAAAAATTTAGGTGCACAAAATGCCCACCCAGTCATGGAAGAGGGTGCATCTCCAACTATCTTTTTGAAAAGATAGGATGGAGGCATTCCAAAGTTAACCAGTGACTCATTTTTTAAAATCTCCCTACTTTTCTGTAATTCCCATATTATTTATTGTAAGCAGGTACCATTTGTAATTTTAAGTAAACAATAAAACTTTCCACTTTGAAAAATAAGTTGCTGTGCTTTGCACTGCCACCTGCAGTGGACACTGAGTCACACATTCCTCAGGGAGTCTTTCCTTATGTCCTGTGGACTGAGGCCATGGTAGTGTTACATATGGGATCACTCCCAATGTACAGAGAGCCATTATGATTCGCAGAGCATGATTTTCTGGCCCAGGGTAGCACCTTTTCCACTAGGCCATTTAAAGCTGGGCACCACAAACACTGCATGAGTTAGTTGCTGTAGGTGAATAAGCTCCTAAGTTCAGCAGCTGAAAACAATGCGCTGCTCACTCATGTGACAGTTCAGTGAAAGTTTGCTTGGTGGGGAAACTTCCTCCATGTGGTGACCCAAGGGCCCAGGCTCTTTCTGGCTTGTGGCTCTGCTGTCCCCTGAGCCATGGAGACCTTGGACTCCAGCCAGGGGAAGGTCAAAGAGACAGGAGAAGGCATATGTCATTTCAAAAGCTCAATCCAGAGGACACACACATCACTTCTACTCACACTCCATGGAGAGACAGGGCCACACCACGATGCAAGGGGAGAGTCTCTCCTAGAAATACAACTAAAGATGCCCCCCAGCAGCTGTTGCGGCCAGAAGTGAATAACAGAATTCTATTGAAAGATACCTCAAGGCTCATCAGGGGGCAAGGCCTGCGAGTTTCTTCAGTGGACTCATCTTGTTGCTCTGCATCCTTTCCTTTGGGTCCACTCCTCACCAGACAGTTTTGAGATGGATACTGACCTAGCAAAGGACCCCATCCTCCTGGCATCACCGTACTTAGTTCGTGACTGGTCGTGTGAGCCAACCCAGAACAATCTGAGCTCTTCTTGGGATTTTTAAGGTAGCCAGGAGGTGCTAAATTGAAAGCATATGAACTGGAGGCAGTCAGCCCTATGCTAGGTGCTGGAGGCTGAAGGCAGTAAACACAGGATACACAGGGCCTGTCTGGAGCTGTTCTCCATCCAGTAGGAGGGAAAGATGAGGGTGAGTGCCAGGGGCTCTCTCCTCTAGACCTTTGCAACCTCTTCATCCTTCATACCACCCTGAGAGAGTTAATGTGCATCTCCTCCCCACTCCAAGGCTCAGCTGGGTCGCCTTTTGCCCAGGTCCTAGAAGTGCCCACTGGCCTGCAGACCTCCAGACCACTGGGTCTCCTGCAGCCTGTGGACACCCTGGAGCCTCAGAGCCGCCAGAAGACAATCTGGCCCATCTACAGTTCTGCTGAGACAGTCTACGGCTCCCACCTGGATCATGAACAGGAGAGAGGTGCCCCTTACGGTTGGAGATACTGCTCACCTCATGGTAACCTCAATAATACCCACAGGTATTACAGGTGAAGCATCAAAGGGGAACCAGCCAAAGGGGAAGATGCACACAGTGGAATCGGGGAGGCATCCAAACACTGGGCTTCGGTCTTCCTTTCTCCATGGAGGCCTGGACGGTGCTGGCCCACTGGTCACAATGGGTGACAATAAGCGCTGAATATTGCCAACTGGAGAAGCCCATTGAGTTCAGGGTCCAGAGCTGTTACTGAGGCTTCAATACCCAGATATGCCCCATTGATTGATTTGCCCATGTGATTGAAGTGCAGCTACAGCTCCCTTCCCCCAAGAGGTGGGGCTGATACCCTGTGGCCCATAGCCCCCCGCACCCTGAAATCACATGGCTACTGTTTCTGGCACAGCCAACCCCTACCTTAGTCATCCCATTAGCATAAATGCTCAGATATGGTTCCAGGGGCTCAGGAATAATAAAGACACTCTATCACTTTGTCCCATCACCAAGACAAAGTCCAGACCTTCCTTTGGAGACCAAATTCTTTCCTCTACAGGCTTACTCTGGTGCCCATCCTTGCGGGGCATCCTGCCTTGGTTCCGAGCCCACTTGTTTGTCCTTCTCTCTTTCGAGGGGCATGGCTATTGGCCACAAGGGGACTTCTCCAGGCAAGGTGTAGGAATCAAGACTGGGGTGAAGTCACAGGCACCAAGAGGAAGTAGAAGACCAGACAGGAAAGAGTCATGGGCCTCCGCCTCTGGAGATCAAACCACATTTGGAGGGTTGGCCCCTCTGAAGGCCAAAGCTGGCTTTTTATGTCTTCTGGAGGGTATGGGATGAGGGACAAAGGAGCCCAGGACCCAGGAGAAGGTGCCTGCCCTTCTCAGGCCTCCGGCGCCAAAGGACTTGGGGTCCACACAAGCTTCTCAGGGTTCTTCTCCCTGTTCCTGTCCCAGTTCCTCCTCTCCCGTATCTATACCCACTGTCATGGGATTTTAGCTGGACCACATGCCTTGTTTGGGTCCATGGGACACAGAGTCTTGAATGTGCTTGTCCTGTTGAGTTTGTCCCCCTGAGCTCCTGCCATCGCCATGGGAAGCACATTCCCAGGGGTGGCTGGTCCCAGAGAGACGTGCAGAGCTGACCTGAACAGAACTTGTGGTCTGAAGCCACACCTAGCCTAACGCAACCAGCGGGGCCCAGATCAGCGGGTGTCCCATCCGACCGGCAGGTGCACGGGGAAGGAAGCATGGCTGCTGTTTACGTTGCTGCACTGGGGACAGTTAGCAGCATCACCATGGCCAAACTGACCGGTACACAGTGTGAGCGGGGACCATTGACCTCAGCAAAGGTGGGTGCGTTCCTTGTCTACTGTTGTTGTAATAAATTGCCATGAATTTAGTGGCTTAAATCAACACCCACTTACTAGCTCATAGTTCTGTAGGTCAGACACCCAGGTGGGCTTGACTGGTCCCTGTCCAGAGGACCTGATGTCACGTTGTTTGAGTCATGGGTGCATGGCTTGTTCTCTCTTCTCAATGGGCATGGGAGGAGAAGGCTAGGCACTGCTTGCCTCTGCCTCGCCAATCTTTGCATGATCACTGGATATTAGAAATCTTGTTCATTTCCCAGGTGTTGAGCATCTGAACTTCTTTACCAAGTAGATTTGGCAATGGACTCCAAATTGTAAAAGAATATTTTGCTACAGGTCGCATGGGCATGAAGTGCCAGGGCTGTCATGTCTCCCCACGAGCCCTGGAGCCGGCGACCACTAGCCGCAGGAATCTGAAAGCCCAGCTCCCTCACCTTGGGCAGGAGACCTGAGAGGCTAACTTATACTCTGTCTCAAGGAACCAGGCTGAAGCCCATCTTATGGGTTATAGGACAGTAATGCTGCATAGCAAACCACCCCAAACCGCAGCCAAGAGTTGACTCTGGTGGGCGTTGGCCTCTCACATAACTGCCACCTGCTGTAGTTTGGCTGGAAGGCTCTGCTGACCCTTGTGGGCTCTCTCCCTTCTTCTGGGTCAGCTGATTCAGGACAACCTTGGCGGGGCCATTGGGCTCCATGCCACGTGTCCATTCCATACCAGTCGCTGGTTTGGTCTGTTCCTGGAGTGAAGTCAGAGGCACAAAAAGCAGAAGTGGTGACGTCCCACGTGATGGCTAACATCCAGAGGCCAAGGCAAGTCATACAGCCCAACTCAAAAGCAAGGGGTGGTTGAGGGGATTGGCTCCACCTTGTAATGGGAAGGTCTGGAGGGTCACAAAGTCAGGCCATCCTCTGTGGGATCCTAACTTAGCCTCCACAGCCTCCCTGCCTCCCCACTCCCTTCCCAGTCCTCCTGGACCAACTACTTCCACAAACCACCTGCATGCCAGTCCCTGCCTCAGGCAATGGTTTCATGTTGTATTTAGATTAAAGGGTTCTTCTCAATTGATGTGTAATTCACATGTCATAGGTTTAAAAGAGTTGACTTTCAAGGTTTTAGGTAAATAGGATGAGAAATGAAAATATGGAGGCCTATCCTGAAAAAATAAGGAGTTGGATATACGTATGTTAGGGTGAAAACAGGCCTCAGCGGTCACAGGATTTTTCGCCATCAACATACGCATCTCAGTCTTTCTCAAATTTTGTTTCAGAGCCAAGAACACAGCAGGAGCTTCCAACCCTAGGATTTCCCTTCATGAATGATTGTAGGATGGCACCACCATCATATTCCCTTGAACACCAGCAATGGGGGCCGTGGAGGGCCAGGGGGTCTCGTGGGGTCACCCTGAGTGCCTCCCTTCACACCTTGAAAATAGTCTTGAATCTAGTTTCTGGAAAGCAGTCTGCCCTGAACATGAAAGGTGTCTCCATAAATTGGAGGAGTGGGTGTCCTCCTGAAACCAACGTCCCAGGGCCCTACAACAGAAAGGGCCCCAGAAAGCGGTGCCTATCACCCCTGGCCTGGCTTCTCATCACGTGGGTTGGTGGGCCTCACTTCCCACCCTGACTCCCACAAGTGGCCTTTCCCTGGCTATGTTCTGTGGATGGTGGGTGGTCTTCTTTGCTACTCTCACCCACGTTACTCCTCTGAGATGCAAGAGCAAAAATGCCACAAAGCAGGTCACAGCATATTTGACCAAATCCACTGCTATTTATTTTATTTTATTTTATTTTATATTTTATTTTATTTTATTTTATTTTATTTTTAAAGATTTTATTTACTTATTCATGAGAGACACACAGAGAGAGGCAGAGACACAGGCAGAGGGAGAAGCAGGCTCCATGCACGGAGCCCGATGTGGGACTTGATCCCGGGTCTCCAGGATCACGCCCTGGGCTGAAGGCACTGCTAAACCGCTGAGCCACCCGGGCTGCCCTCCACTGCCATTTTAATTAAAATGTTTTCTTCCTCATAGGCGGGAAGAGATGTGGACAGACCACAAAGTCCTGAGCAGAAGAGCCAATTCAGTCTTCCCGTCCTATCAACCTGTGTGTGTTTGAAACCATCTACAATGCAGTCTCGAATGTCCAATCACCTCTGTATTAATTCAACAGTTGTTTGCGGATCCCACATGCAGCGTCCAGCTCCATGCAAAGAACTCCTCAACCAGATGAGGAGAACAGGTGGATCCCAAGTTCAGGAGTTTCCCACAGGGCGAGTCCACGTATGGAGGTGTTTCAGCAAATAAAGCAAACAATTGCTGAAATCGTCTGTGCTCTGAAAATGCCTAGGATTAGGTCTGACTTCTGGGTCCAGTGGCCAAGTTTTGCCTCTGCTGAGCGTCTGCGATGGGGCCCCACGATCCCCCGCACCCCTGGACTAGTGCTAATTCGACGCTGGTAAAAGCCCCAGCTTGTCTCACACCCCAACTGTTGGCTGGTTAGTAGGGACCACAAGGCATATTGCTTTTTATGGACAAAGAGATAAAAGTAAATATTGAAACAGTTTTGAATATTGATGTTTGTGAATTTGTTTCTGGGTACAGTGGCCAGTGACAGAGCATACACAGGCGGACGACAGAGGTTGGGATGGACGTTGACTTTTAAGTGCCTCTTACATGAACCGAATTCGGCCTTTCCTGCTGCCAACATTACAGAGCTGAGTCCTCCCACTCCACGGCTGAAGGTCAAGCACAGCCTGCCCAGCCCAGTGAGTATCTGTGCCACCAAGGAGGGCGGCACAGGCAACCACTGGATCCTGTAAGGGACGCATGGAGAGTCAACGATCATTCCGTCTTAAGGGGACCTCGGCGCTATTAACTATATATGGAGATGAGGCCACGGGTCTCCTGTCCACGGCCAAGCTCTTTCCCATGAAAGTGATGGATTTCCTCCAACTGTCCCATCTGATTATGTCATCTCCTTCATGAACCTGCGGGACCGCTGTCGCTCCTCTTCCAGGTCTCTGATCAGGAACAATTACCCACATGGCTAAATGTTCTCCATTCGTTTCTCAGTCATATATATATGTAAAGTCCTCAAGGACCTACCAAGAGGAAGGCTGGGCCTCCATTCCCCAGGTACATATGGAGGAAGGGGGTTGAGGATGGCACCTTCAAAGGGCAGGGAAGATTGCAGAGGAGGAGGGCTGGAGAAGGAAGGGTCACCAACCCCACGTTAGAGGGATCCGACCCATCCTCTCAGCCTTTCTTGTCATCCGCCATCCCAGGGCTCCATGCATGCAAAGTGACTGTAAGACATCAGAGTTCCTCATCCTTCGCCTCTGAAGCCACATATGGCTGGACCACATAAGGGCCAGAGTTCTGGAGTCCAGCACTGGGGTTGGAGTCCTGACTTCCTGGCAGTGTGACCAAGACATGTCCCTTAACTTTCCTGAGCTTGTGCTTGTCTTGGGTGCCCAGCACAAACATTCAGTACACGTGAGCTGCTATTAAAAACATGGGTAATTTTATATCTTAAAATATTGCATATTGCTTAAATGGTTTCATGCTGGCTCACATTAAAAATGATTCCCAAGTGAAGATGACAAAGGGGAAATATTCCTTATTTAGTTCTTTTCTTACATTAAGCTATCATAATAAAGTACATTTCTGGGTTGCATTCTCTAGAGTGCTTTTTACTAAATAAATGGCCAAAAATAACTTTTCCCTTCCAGTAAGATTTCATGATTCAGCACATTCAACTTTCACTACAAAAGGTTGAAATAAAGAGCACAAAACAAATCTAGGAGCAAGAAACACGAGAGAAAGCAATACATGGCTGATGGTGAGCGTGGAATCCCGTGCACTGGTGCTTTCTGTTTGACGACAAACCTTGGCTACATGAAAAGTTGTCTTTATCCCGGTATCTGCCCTGCACTGGGGTCTGGAGGGAGCAGGTTGAGAAGAATTAGTAGGAGATAGTACTAGGTTCTCTGCAAAGGGACACGGGAAGGAGGAGCAGTCACTGAGTGGGGACAGGGCCTGCAGCCAGCTGCCCTGGGTAACAGCTTCTGCCGACAGGGCCAGCCAGCAGGTCAGCGGTGCGCATGCAGCCCCGGACCCCGTCCTTGCCTTCTGGCAGCAGCCCCACATGTTAATGGTGAAGGTCCCACATGTGGTCATTTCCTGGGTGACAGCAAAGACAGGAGAGGGGTGGTCCGGCCGCTTGGCCTTATCTCTCCCGGGCTGAGGTTGCCCAGAACGCAGCACTGAGCTGCGGACCAGGTGTCTCCTCCCCTGAACAGTGGCTTTAGGGGGAAGACCCCAGCCCTGCTGTCTTGTGGGAGAGTCCTGCCTCGCCTGCCCCAGGTCATTATAACCCACAGGGCAGTTGAGCGCTTCCCACTAGATGGCCAGCACCCAGACTCCCCGGCAGCTGTCCCCTCATCAGCATCACCAAAAAGGCCCAGGGGGACCCGCGCCATCCTCTGCTTGGGAGAGTGCACGAGTCTACACCGACGGCTGCGGCCCCCAGGGCCTGGGACCGCGCTTGGGGGCAGGTGTCTGCTCCCGGCCTGAGGTCACCAGAGCCACGGGGCCCTGCAGGAAGGAGCGGGGCTCTGGCGCCTGCGAAAGGCCTCCCGTGGGGGCCCCGCGCCCGGCCCAGGGGGCGCCCCGAGGTCCCTCCCCAGGGCGCCGAGAGCGGGGCCGCCTGCGGGCACCTCCGTGCGCCCCGCCCGGCCCCCGCCCGGCCCCCGCCCGCCGCGCCGCCGCCTCCCGCGGTGGAAGGCAGCAAGGCGCGTGCGCACTGACGCGCTCGCGGCCGGCCCGTGGGCTCTCCCGGGAGGGCGGGGGTGGGAACGTGGGCAGGCGCCGCGCCGCACACCCTCCCCGCCCGCCGCTGGCGCTGGCGCCGCCGCCACCTCGCGGCCAGGGCGCCCCGCGACGCCCGTCGGGTGAGCCGCGCAGGTAAGCGCGCGGGACGCTCGCGCTCCCGTCGGGGGGTCCCCGCCCCAGCCGCGGCCCCCGGCCTTGAACTTGGCGCTGGGCGCGGGCGGGTCGGGTCGCTCCGCTGGGCCGCGGGGGCGCGGCGGGGGCTGCGGCGGGCGCTGCGGCGGGGGCGCGCGGCGGGGCAGGGGCGCGGGGCCCGGGACCCGGGGCGGCCTCGGGCCTGGCCTCGCGGTGAACTTTTGCGCCGCGTCCCGGCGGCGTTTCGGCTGCGGGCGAGCACTGCCTGGGCGGCCCTCGGGCTGCGGGGGCTCGGTGTGCGCCCCTCCGGGCGGGACGGCGGGGGGCGCGCGCGGGGCCCGGGGGTGGGGAGGCGCGCGGGACGGGGGGGATGGGGAGGCGCGCGGGACCGGGGGGCGTGGTGATGGGGAGGCGCGCGGGACCGGGGAGAGGATGGGGAGGCGCACGCGGGACCGGGGGGATGGGGAGGTGCACGGGCCTGGGGGGGGGGCATGGGGAGGCGCGCGGGGCCCGGGGCTGGGGGAGGCGCACGCGGGGTCCGGGGCGGGGGAATCACACGCAGGGTCCGGGACAAGGGGGAGGCGCGCCGGGCCCGGGGCGGGGGTAGGCGCGCGGGCGCGGGCGGAGATGGGGGTTCCGGGGGTTCCGGGGATTTCGTGGAAGGCCCCGGGCCTGCTCCATCCCCGCCGCTCCCCTCCACGCGGGCCTGAGACCCTTGGAGGGAGGGAGGGAGGGAGAGGTCGCAGCGCCGAGGTGCCTGGAAGAGAACGCAGGAAGCAATTAAAACTCCTCCTTTCGGATTAACAACCAAAAATTGATCGATGTGTCAGGAATACCGCTGATTTATGAAAGGTGCTTATTTCTCTGGTATGGAGAATTTTATGTTCTCCAGGTGAAACCGAGTTCACCCAGCTCCAGCGTAGATTGATGTTTTAATAAAAATAAATAAAGGTGGGGGGGGCGCGCGGGAGGACGCTTGCCCGGTCTTTGGGGACGTCGAGTCTCAAATCGCAGAGTTAGACTAACAAATCAAATTGCATTATCTTAACGTTTCCTATGTTTTAATCGTGGCTTAAGAAAGAAAAAAAAAAAAAAAAGAATTCCGGGGCAGGAGAGCGCCTTCACATTTCGGAAAGTTTTCAGAGCGCGCGGAAAAGTTGGCGATCGGTAGCGGTGGGCGGCTCGGCTCGTAAAGGAGGCCGGCCCGGGAGCGCGGCGGGCGCGGCGGGGCGGGCGGGGGCGCGGGCGGGGCGCGGGGCGCGGGGCGGGCGCGGGGCGGGAGCGGGGCGGGCTCGGCGGGCGGGCGGGAGGCGGCGGCGCCCGGAGCTCGCGGCGCCCGTAGGTGGCGCCCTGGCCCCACGCTAGGCTCGGGAGCTGCGCTGCGCCGGGCGCGCGCGGGCGGGGGCGCGGGCGGGGCGCGGGGCGCGGGGGCGCGGGGCCCGCACTGGCGGCGGACTTGGGCTCGGCAGGAAAAATAAAAGCAAAAAAGCAAAAAAGCAAAAAAAAAAAAAAAAAAAAAAAGCTTATTGTTGGCGTTTTTAAATGTAAGGCCTGGGCAGCATTTGGAGAGCGCAGGGGGGCCCGCCCGTGCGAGCGGAGGAGCCCCTTTGGGGAGGCCCCAGGCGGGCCTGGTGGCGGCCGCGCGGCCCCAACCGCGCTCCCCGGGCGCGCAGACACGCGTGGGTGCGCGCTGCGGTGGGTGCGCGCCGCGGCAAGGACGCGGGGTTCACAGCTGCCCGGAGAGCACCCCGCGCGGGGCGCCCCTCCCGACCCGCGCCAGCCCCGCCGCCTCGGCTGCCGGGCGCGCTCCGCTTTGCAATGTAAATTTCAGCGGGACAAATTGCTTATTAATAGTCTAGAAGAGAAGCGGGTTTCTTTCTTTCTTCTTTTCTTTATCTGTTTTTATTTCTGCATGGCCCCTAGCTATGCCCTGGGCAGCCTCGCCGCCCAGCAGTTTGCTCTTCATTTCAATATCCTAAAGAAAATGCAAATTTCCACAGTGTGGCCTTTTTAAAAAGTTAAATTAGCAACAGCTTTAAGTGACTCCATTAGTATGGAAAACATACACATGTTTAATGTGGGAATAGCTTCCTTTTAACAGGGCTCATTCGGGGCTGTAAATTTAGCAGACCCTCCATGGGTAAAGAATCACGTCGTGGCCAAATGTGTCACCAGAGGCGCACACCCCCCAGCCTCCCCCGTGGCCTGCGCCCGGCTGACCGGGAGGGGCCGCCCGATCCGGCCACCAGCCTGGATCCCTTAGAAGTCGCGCGATCCTGGGCGACAGGGTTTGTGCAGGCGGGCTCGGAGGAGGGGTTGACACATTTCTGTCCAAGGGCACTGTGCTGTCCCGTCCCTCCCAGCCTGGTCGTCGCGGTCCCTACAGCTGAGATAATTAATTCCCCGGGCGGACTGGCCAGGCCCCGCAGCTGTCCCCCACCAACCCATTTTTACGCACAGGAACGGGTGTGTACACACCCCGTTAGGGTGCGGCCAGGAGTGGCTGCAGAGGGGGCCTCCATCCTGTGCCAGTGCACCTGCCCCCCTCCCCGCCCCCGCCCCTTGGCTCTCTACCGCCCCAGCTCCTTGGCGGGTTTTGGCAAACCCATCTCCAACCCGAATTTCATTGGCAAACTTGTGCGCTCGGTTAGCTTTGAGATGAGGGTATTCAATTCTGTCGTGGGGTCTGGTTCCCCCCCTCCTTTACCTTTAAGCCCGTGGCAGGGCACTCCACCCCTTCCCAGGAAAGAGTTAAGATTTATGGTGTGCTGGAGAGGTCTTGTTAGGATGTAATCTGCATTTTTTAACTACTGCGTAATAAAAAGTGAGAAGTTTTGAGACACCTTTCTTGATTATACCTTTGGCGATACTTTAGGTTTTACATTTAATTTGCATTTTGTTCTTAGTGAATATTGAAGTCTTGAGTGGAGGATTGAATTTTATTAGGACATCTGGACTGACAATATCAAATCAGACACCAGTGTCCCAAAGCATGCTAAAATTTCAGAGTTAATTAGAACGCAGTGTGTTTAATTAAAGCCAATTATAATATTTGAAATTATCTGATCGATCCGTGTTTCTACGGTTTGGGTCTGGTTAGGTGTTGATTGGCGCACTCTGTGCGCCGTTCGATCTGGAAACTACTCAGGGGAAAGTTTGCTTTGTAAACTGGCGGGGGCGGGTGGGCGCGCAATCGGCGACCGGGCGCTGGCTCTGGCGCGTCCTGCCCGACTGCCTTAGGGCGCCGCCGAACGCAGCTCCGGCAACTCCAGCTCGTTGTTAAACCCGCTGCGCTTTTTCGGGTGCGAGGGACCCCGCCACGCACCAGCTGTCTTTCCCGGCTCAGGTGCTCCTCCCAGGCTTTTTGCGGAGAGGCAGCCTCTAAGGTTGCAAGGTGCGTTGGGAGAAAGCCCAGCTCGCAGAATGCGAGCGTTGGATTTGGGATTCTCGCTGTGGCTGAAGAGCCCCCGGGGCAGATTCAGAATGGTGGGGTCAGCCAAAGTGACCGGAGGAACCAGAGAAAAGTCAGGACAAGGAGACAGTAATTAACTGTTTCCTTTCTAATTTTGCACGCAGCAGGAACCGAGGTGTGCCCCTGCATTTTCCGCCCAGCTTGGAGAGCCCTGGATTTTCCAGGGAGAGGGTCAAGAGAATGCCGGGTGGCATCCGGTGCCCCCCACGGGCCGGGCACTTGGCGCGCATGTTTCTCTCGCCAGCCAGGGAGTGGGCGCGGCGCTCACTGCCCTGGCCTTGGTGCGGGTGCCGGGCCCGGCCTGGATTTTGCAGACACACGTGGGCGGCAGTTAGGACCAGGCGTGGCGTGGACGTTTCTGCGCGCTCCTGGGGTCACGGGGGCAGTGAAGCCTAGGTGCGCGGGAAGCGCGGGAGCCGAGGCGCAGCTGGTAGGCCGGGCGGGAGCCTCGGCAGCCACCTGCCCTGGGGTAGGTGGAAGCCTCCTCGGCGGCTTGGCTCTCGGCTGCGCGGCGACACTGCTCTCCCCACCCCAGGAGGCGCTGTTTGTCAAACTTGGCCGCTTAGGCGGGAGGTGTCTGCTTATTCCAGCTTGGAGAATCGAGCCTTTTTCGGTACTCAGGGGTCAGGCTTCACCACCCTTAACCTCACAGGATGACGGATGGGGGGCGATGCAGAGAGCTGAGGTCTGAGACCCTTCTGTGTTACTTTTTACCTGTGAATGCAGCCAGGCCTCCCCCATTCTGGCAGAGCGAGAGGAGCCCGTTGGGGCGCCCCGTGTGTCCTGGGCGAGGTGCCCAGTTACTTGCCTCCGAGAGCAGGCGGGATGCGCGGCCTGGCTTGGGTTCAGTTCACCCCTTGACTCCTGAGGGCCCCGCGGCTTCCGTCTCTGCCGGAGTGGGGGGGAGGGGGATGGCGAAGGCGCGCTCCCTGGCCCTGGAAAATCCACCCGGAAACCTGGCCCGGCCCACTTTGTGCGCCGTTTAGTAGGTTGGGGTGGCCGGAGACCGGAGCCCTTGCCTGCCTGGCCTCCCGCGGCCCACCAGAGAGCGTGACCCTGTGGCACCAGTGCAGGCCCTGGACGCGCGCAGGGGCTGCATGACACTGACTCGGGGTGCGCAGGGCTTGCGAGTGCGTGGCTGTTCCACCCTAACCCGCAGTTCACGGGACTTCCCAGGTGTGTCTTCCCACGATTTCCCTATCCTCCGGCCCCTGTGGCCTTCTTCCCGCCGGGGCCCAGGTTCTGTCTGGCTCTCCAATTTTGGGTTTGTACCCCGGTCGGCGCCGGGTCCTGAGCCCAGGCCGGAGTGGGCCTGGAGGCGGGTGGCCGGTGCAGGCTGAGCGTGACCCCGGGGCGCAGAGGACGTGGGGCGGGCCGTGCCTGCAACTCGGCACTGGTGGCGGGAACGCGAACGGCGGGCCTTGGGCGCTCCGGCTTCTGACCCCTTCTCGAGGGCCGAGGGGCATGTCGCGCAGCCTGGGCCCGAGGCCAGAGCCCTTGGAGGGCGCCGCGCCTGGACGCTCCCGCGGGCCCCCATCCCTCAGGGGGCCCGGCTACCAGGAACACCCTGCCCGGGCGCCTCCACGCCGGAAGTGCAGTTTATTACTGTTTGGAAGGCCGGTAGGGAGGCCGGCTGGCTCCGGGCGTGGGCCGCGAGCGGGAAGGGAACCGACAAAGTACCCTGAGCGTTGGGCAGGGGCGGGCTCCACGGCCGGCCTCACTTGCTGGGACCCCAACTTGGCCCAAGTTTCTGGAGGACTCTGGGACTGGCGCCAGCCGGCCCCCAGCGCTGCAGGCCTCCGCGGCGCAGCAGTGGAGACCCCGGGAAGGGGGAGGTGGCAGGGGAACGCTCACTCCTGGAGCAGAGCGGCCGCTCGCCGTCCGACCGCGGGTGGGCAGTGGGCGCTGGCAGAGGGGCCTGGCGCGCGGCGGCCGGGGCGCTGGGCACTGTGCGGCCAGCAGGGAAGCCGGCCGGGCTGGGGGCCGACGCTGCCGGGTGGGTCGGCGGGACGCCTGGCTCGGCCTCGGTGGTGCCGCGGGTCAGCGGCCAAGCGCCGCCTCTGCCCTGCGCTCTGCGCGCCGCTCCTCGAGCAGGGCTCCAGGGGCGGCGGGCGCTGTCTCTTTAAGGTCACTGCCTGCTCCGGCACGACGTGGGGAGGACAGCTGGGCACTGGCCATCTGACTGACTCCGGCGTGACATCTGGGAGCCCACTGGTGTGTGGCACGCGAAGCGCTTGATGCCGCTATTTAAATGCAAATGTGAGGGGGCTCATTGAAGCCTCTCCCCGTAAATCCGCACAAAAGGAATACTTCCCACCCTCGGAGGAGGAGGCGGCGGCGGCGGAGAGGCGGCGGCGCAAGGGCCACCCGTGCAAATCGCGTTGAGCGCGGGCCCCGAGCGGTCGCCGTGGCGGCCCGCGGGGTTCCCCACGAAGGTCAGGCCCCGCCCGGCCCGGCCCCTGGGCGGCTGTCTGGCCCCTGGGAGCGCTCTGGGAGCGGAGGCTGCACCCGCGGCCCGGCCTGCGCAACTTCCAAAGTGTCAGCCTGTCTCTCAGCCCTCCCCACCCCTCCTCTCCCCACCCCCCTGCTTCCCTGCCAGGGCGCCGAGCGCCCCTAGTTTCCCCTGAAAAGGGAGAGAGGCGGGAGCAGGACTCTGGAGGGAGGAGGCCGGCGCAGGGACGCGCTCCCAGCATCTCTCCGGGCACCCAGGAATTGACCTGCGGTTCCCTTCCTCCTCCCCAGCCTGGGTGCTCCCTCGGTGCCTGGCTCCTCTCTGCTGCTGCTCCCCCTTCTTGAAAGCGAAAATCTGGGGTCGGGTGAGGTGGTGGGGGGGCGAGGGGATGCCCTCCCAGGCTGCTCCCCAGCAGGCCCGGGTGGAGCCCCGGCCCGGGTCGGGCAGTCCCTGTGCCCGCAGCTCGGAGCCAGCAGTGGAGTGACAAAAAAGATAAAGTTGGTGAATGATAAAGACCGTATTTTCCACGCTTTGGGTGCGGGACCAGATGATCTAGAAAATGAGCTGAAATGGATTCAGCCTCCGAGCCTGTTGTGAGAGCAGCTGATTCCCCCATTTCGGGCCAGATGGCTGCTGAACACAGATTTGCATTCATTTTCGCTTAATATCGTCCAAAATAGTGGGGCAGCTGCATTTGTTGTCAAAAAGGTTTAAAACCCCTTTTCTTTCTGGGGCAGGATCGTTACCTTATGTGATGGGCTTTATAGAACTTCTTTCCCCTCTTTAGTCAACAGTATCAGATTTAGAAGGATTTGTTTTTAAACCTTCTAATTTGGTAATCAGATTTAAATCGCCTTGGCGCGTGTAATCTGAATTAAAGATACTGTAAATGATTTTAAGCATGATACTTTCGTTAGCGCAAGGAAGGAGGCACCTCCAAGGCGGGCTGGGCATTTTAGGAAGTGTGCTACAAAAGGAGCATTGTTTCCTATTTTCAACTTCATCTTTCCTGAAAAGGCACTTTGCATATTCTGACAATAACGCTTGCCTGGCCGCTCGCCCTGTGTGAGCCCCCGAAGCAGCTAAACACGCAGAGACAAAGCAATTTCTCAACCCCACCCTACACCTATGGCCAACTTTATATTGCGTCGTCCCTCCACGGAGAGAGTGTTCCTTTCTCCACTCGGTCTGATGTGGGTGGAAAGCTCTGGGCTTATTAGGAATACAGAAATTTTCTTTTAATTTATCGTGAATAGTTTCCATACACTTTGATTTAAGGTTATTAACATTCTATAGACAGTGGCATCTTTAATATGTGGCGATCGCTTCTAAAGACTAATCTCATTACCCTCAAATAGTCATAAAATATGATTTTATTATACTTACGTATTTAATTAGACGGCCGGCACCGTAATGGATTTTGAGATGGGACTGGCGCAACAGCTTTGATAATTCACTTATCTTTGGCAATAGTCATTAACCCCCAACACCAGCAAAATAGATTGCTTTCCAACACATCTTTTTTCTCACCCCTTCCAAGAGGCGTGGGGGTCCCCAGATAACGTAAATCGGACTTCGATTCCCCCCCCCATTAATTAAAATATTAACGTAGGCACACTGTCAGTTCATGGAAGAAGGGAGTGCTACCCCAGACCGGGCGGGGAAAAGGGCGCCCCGCGACACACTTGCACCCTGAAGCCTGTTTTGGTTTTGGTTTAATCGAAAGGGCCTGATTTCTGTCGGCAGGGAGGTGCGGGGACAGCTCCTGCTGGTCCCCTGGGTCTCCGCTCCGGCTCCTGCAGGCGTCCTTCGGGCGGGCGGGGCGCCCGGGTGCAGAGTCCCCGCCGCGGGAGCTCGGCCGCGCGGCCCACGCGTTGCGCGCGCCCTGCTGCGCTCCCGGTTCCTCGAGGCCAGGTCGGGGAGCCGCGCGCTCAGCCGGGCCGGCGGCACCGGGGGCAGGACCGCGCGCCTTCTGGCGAGGCTGGCGCCGGGGAGGTCGGGCCCCCGCGCGGGGCGCGCAGCCGGACCCCAGCCCCGGGGCGCCGCGGAGGCCGTGCGCGCTCTCCGTGCGCCCGGGGAGCCCGGGGCCGCCTTTGTCGCTCGCCGCGTTTAAGCACAGGCCGGGCGTGGGGGCGGGGGGTGCCCCGGTGGCCACGGGAGAGGCCGCCTCCGACGTGGGTGCGGAGCCCCGCACTCGGCGGCCTCCGCGGGGGCAGAAAGCGCCGGCGCCGGGCGAGGCCCAGACGGGGGCAGCGCGGCCCCCCAGCCGCAGCCTGAGGTCTGCGCGCCCCGCCTTGGCGAGGGAGCCCTGCCCTTTCCACCGCCCCCCGTGCATCCATCCGTGCATCCGTCCGTGCATCCGTCCGTCCATCCATCCGTCCATCCATCCCCCGCAGCAGCGGGTGGCTCGCCCCTCCAGCCCCTGCAGGTCCTCCAGGTCCTCCAGCCCCTCCAGCCCCCTCCCTGCGGCCTGCCTGCCTGCGTCTGTCTTCCCGCTTCTCCCTTTGGGCCGGCCCGGGGCGTTTATTGCATGCGTTTGGGGCAACTTTGGGGGGCGCCTGGGCACTCTGCCCCCTCTGCATCCCCGCCCCCCCTCCCCCTCCCCCTCCCCCCGACAGTGCTTGGACCGCGTGGCGGGGCTGGTTTGGGGAGGAGGCGGCCGCGCACGCACGGCTGTTTGCTTGGTGTCGGGGTTTATTTGGGGCGAGCGGGAAGCCCCCGGGCTGCGGGCGCGCGGGGAGCGGGAGCGGCGGCGGCGGCGGCGGCGGCGGGGCTCGCGGGGCTCGCGGGGCTCGGGCCGGCTCGCGGCGCCGTCAGGCAGTCAGTCAGCGAGCGCGGCGGCGGCGGCGGCGGCGAGGGGCGCGGCGAGGGGCGGCCGCTCCCATATATGGCGCAGGCGCCGCCCCCCGACGTCACCCTCTGACAGCGCCGCTCCCGGGGGCTCCGAGTTTTGGCTCCCGGGAAAGGGTCCATTCCTCGGGGAGAGAGGGCTGAGTTTTGTGCGCCTCCGTCCGCTGCGCGCGCCGCTCCGGGCCCCGCCGCGCCCCGCCCGCGCCCGCCCGCGCCCGGGACCGCGCCGCGGCGCTCAGTGCCCCGCTTATTTGTCTTTGGAGCAGGCGGGCCGCGCCAGACGCGGGCGATCCCGCAGTGCCCTGCAGCCGCGGACGCCGCCCGGCTAGGATGACACCACGTTGAGCGCCTGCAAACAACAACAACAACAAGCGCCGCCGCGGCCGCCGCGTCCCGCTCGGGCTCCGGAGCTGCGCCGCCGCCGCCGCCGCCCCCGCCGCCCCCGCCGCCCCCGCCGCCCCCGCCGCCGCCGCCGGTGCATGTGGCGCCTGCCCGGGACGCGCTGACGCCGGCGGCCGGCCGGACCGTGCCTGCGGGCGCCGAGCAGGGCGAGCGCGGCCAGGGCAGCCGCCTGCCGCCGAGCCCCGAGCGCCGCTGCTCGCGGAAGCGCTTTCGGCCCGGAGCCGCCGCGGCCGCCGCCAGCAGGGTTCATGTTTGGGATCCAGGAGAATATTCCGCGCGGGGGGACGACCATGAAGGAGGAGCCGCTGGGCAGCGGCATGAACCCGGTGCGCTCGTGGATGCACACGGCGGGGGTGGTGGACGCCAACACGGCCGCGCAGAGGTACGTACCGGCCGCGCCGCGCGCCCCGGCCCCGGCCCCGCCGCTCCCCGCCGCTCCCCGCCGCCCCCCGCGGGTCCCGCCGCCCCCGCCGCCCCCGCCGCTCACCGGGCCGCGCTCTCTTTCCTCCCGCAGCGGCGTGGGGCTGGCGCGGGCGCACTTCGAGAAGCAGCCGCCTTCCAACCTCCGCAAGTCCAATTTCTTCCACTTCGTGCTGGCGCTCTACGACAGGCAGGGGCAGCCGGTGGAGATCGAGAGGACCGCTTTTGTGGACTTTGTGGAGAAAGAGAAAGTAAGTGCAGACGCGCGGCCGCCGCCGCCAGCGCTCCCGAGGCGGCCGCCGGGCCCCGGGCGCGCCCCTCTCGGCGGCGGGGACCGCCCGGCCCCGCGCGCCCCGCGCCCCCCTGCGCGCTCCCCCGCGCGCCCCCCTGCGCGCCCCGCCGCGCCCCCCGCCACGCGCGGCCGCGGGCCCGGCCGGGGCCGTGCAGCCTCCCCGCGCGCCCCCCCCCCGGACCCCGGACCCCCGGACCCACTCGCGGCGAGGAGGACGCCGCGGGCTTGCAGCGGGACACGGACACCACCGCGCCGCCGCCCCCGGGCCCGGAGCCCTGCCCTGCCCTGCCCTGCCCTGCGCGCGCCAGGCCGCGGACGGCGCCGGACGCCCGCCGCACTAAATGCAATTATTTATCGTTGCTTTCAGGAGCCCAACAACGAGAAAACCAACAACGGCATCCACTACAAGCTCCAGTTGCTGTACAGCAACGGTAAGTGGCCGCCGCCTGCCCGCCCGGCCCCTGCCCGGGCTCCCTCTCCTTCCCCCCCGGAGCCGGCCAAGGGACGTAAAGATTTTGAGATTAAAATGACACGGATGTAAACACGAAATCTTCTCATGGCATAGAAGGGAAAACAAAACATAAACGATCAATAAGTCGATGGCACTTCACATGATTAAGCGGTGGGGCTCGGAGCAGAAAAGTAAAAAGGGGATCGATGGAGGCTTCAGCAGAGCATCACTTTTAAGTGACTTTTTTCAATTTTGCAAATTAATGTTAATTATCGAGATGGGGGTGGGGAGCTCCCTAAACGGAGCGGAACTTAAGTTCCTCCCGCCCAACCTTCCCCCCGCCCCAACCCCCGAGTTTTGTTTTTGTTTTGTTTGGTTTTGTTTTGTTTTTAAATCCTCGAGAGGCGCGTTAGAAAGAGTTCAAACTCTCACTCGTGGGGTGCTTTCTTGTTTTCTAAAAATAAAGGACCACATGGGCCCACTGGTGTGGCAACCGGGCCTGCCCTCAGTCTGGCAAATTCGTTGCACCTTTCAGTGCAAACCCTGACAGTCCTAAGAAAAGAAACCCAGAGAAGGAGAAGTGATTGGGGGCTCTCTTTCCTTGCCTTTGAAAAAGGGCATGCCTTAAGTTTTGCTGCATCACCGCCGGCAGCAGTCCTGAGTTACCGACTTCCTGTGCCCCAGGTGCCCTCGCTAAAATCCTGATGAGAATTTGTCCCTGTTTTTTTTTTTTTTTTTTTTTCAGGAGTCAGAACGGAGCAGGATCTTTATGTACGCCTCATAGATTCCATGACCAAACAGGTGAGAAAGTTTAAGCCTCTGCACTAGTTCGCACTGCTCAGCTGGGTTGTCTTGGGGTGGACATGAGGCCAATGACAAATGGATCTCGTGAAGTTGCTTTCCATTTAGTTTCCTTGACATACTAATGAGAATTCCATATTTATTGGAATGAATGATGCGATTGGTAAAACAGTTTATGTTGTCGTTAGACTAGGACATCTATGCTTTCATTAGATGGCGTGTGATTGGGATAAAATTCTGTCTTAATTAGCTATGATAATTAATGTTGGACAGAAAAATTTCAGGAGGCTTCTCCTCTCGTATATTTCTTAAATGTTTCTCTTCTCTGCTTGGAATCATTTCATTGATTTTTTTTTCCCCCTATAACAAAGGCAACTAACTCCCTCCCAAAGCCCATTGAGTTGGGCTTGATTAGTTCATTTTTTTCTCCTTTCCAGTGTGATGGTCTAGTAACGCGAGACGTTGATTTGGATTTAAAAGTGAAATGTGTTGGGGTGAAAAGTCACCTTGTTCTCCGCTAGAGCGTCTTCACCTCTCAGCCTCCCCTCTCCATAATTCAAACTCCCAGCTCCAGAGGTCACCCACACCCGTCCATTGCTCTGGGAGCAGCTTCTGCCCCCTATCCCACCCTCTGTCATACCTTGTAAATAACATAATTACAAGCAGTTCCTTATTAAATTATTTAACCTGTCTTGGTCAACTTTTCCGATGATAACTATTGGCTATCAGTAATGTGATTAAGTGCAGAAAAAGCGCTTCATTGCTTTTTGACGTTGTGCAGTCTCTGGCTGGTTTTGGGCAGGGTGGTGTGTTGTTGTGTAGTCCTTGTCGAGACTATTTCCCCCCCCCCCCCATTTTCTTAAAATAGTACTGGGGGAGGGGAAAGTTCAAGGCGAACATTAAACCCACTCCGCACAGATTGATTTAAAATGTACTTCCAAGGTGGGCTTCAGGCTTAGAAATGAAAGCAGCGCCTTCGTTTTTTGATGCTAACTTTAAGAATTGTGAGCCAAGTGAGAAAGAACTCCTTGGAGCTTCCTGCAGCCCAGCACGCTTGCCTGCTTCCCACTCTCTGCACAGCAATTAGTTTTTGGATTTTACTTCCCCTTTAAAAAGTTGGTCCTTCCCTGGGCAACAAGCGAGTGGGGTTTTAATGTCTGCAGCGTAAAAGCGTGGTTTTTCTCTCAGAGTAAAACAGATCTCACAGGTAAACGACCGTGTTTCTGACAAAGACGGAGGCAGCATGCCCTTCGGTAATTATTCCGCTCGGATCCAGAGAAGCCTCTGGATCTAGGGCTGCTGGTTGGCAGGGCGCTTTTATTTCCTTTGTATATAAGGGCTAAATGTTGTCGGAAACCGCAGTGGTCTAATTAAGAGGTTGATGTAGGCAGCGCTAAGTTTCTCTGTTGTTGCTTGGAGGAGGAGGAGGCTTCGTTTTAAGTGTACTCTTATTGTTCGTTTAGCCTTGTACCTTTGCAACATGAACAGTGCTGAAAATAAAGGCATTTAATCTCCTCTCACTGACGGGGATGTGGGGGGGGGGGGAGGAAAGAAATAGCCCAGTAACTGATCAAAGAGTCAATGGCGCTGAACCGACAGTTTATGGATTTCTGTTTGTGCTACAAAATAAAAAATAAATCAAATATAAATACGGGGATCCATCGTCGGTCGAGCCGAGCTCCCAGAAGTGCTGGTGTCCGCCGGGGCCCAGCGCCCTGCAGCCCCAGGCGGCCCGCGGGCCTGCGGCGACACCCATCACTTCTTCGGTTCCCAGCAGATCGGGAGGGAGTCTGGGGCAGAGGGGCTCGCGGGGACCGGGGCCCTCTTCCCAGAGGGCAGCCCCGGGCTTTCTGGAGAAAGGGCTTTGTCCGCCTGCAAGTAGGGGAAAGTGTTAGAAGTGCCCGAGGAGATTGGAAGTCATTTCCAGATAATTTTCGGTGGGGGGAGGGACCTGGAGAGGGGACTCCCCTCCCCCTTCCGTGGAATTTTTCTGCCGGGAACTTGCGGCCCCCGCCCCCCACCCCTCTCCCAGTGACCTTTCCCCCCACCCCTTTTCTCCTTTCGCGCGGCCGGCGGTGGGGCTGGCGCAGGCGGCCGAGCGGGCTCCCCCGGCCCCCGGCCAGGCTTCCCGGCGGCGGAGCCGGGCTGAGCGCGGTCGTGAGCGCACCTAGGGCTTCGCACCATCTGGCGGAGCCTCTGCTCAAAACCCACCCGAGCGTGTGCGCAGACACTGCCTTTTTACCCGAGAAAAATCATTGTTAGCAGTTTCAAAATAAACACCAGATTGGCCATTAGCACTTTCTTTCCAAATATCATCCGGCGGGGAGCACGTGGCCGCGCGGGCCTGGGCGCCCCGGGGCCCCGAGCCCTCCCGCCGGAGCCTGGGCGGCCACGTGCGGCTGCTGCTGCTGCTGCTGCTGCTGCGCCCCGGCCCCGGGCCTCAGGCCTCGGGCCGCCTTCAGAGCCCGGCCGCCGGGGGCCTGGCAGGGCGGGCCGGTAGCTCGCGCGGCGCCGGGGCGGGCGGCTGGCCGGCCGCGGGCACCTGGCCTGGGAAGGCCGGCGGCCGGGGCGCGCGGGCCTCTGCACCAGCACGCTGCCGCCCGGGCGGCTCCTCCCCGCTTCTGCAGGCGCAGCGCCTTCTGGTCGGCCGTTTGCAACACGCAGATTGGAACTCCGCGGAGACAATGGCCCAAGGACGCGCGGCCCGGCAGCCTCGAGCCCCTTCGTTTCCTGCGCCCCGGCCCGGGCCTCCTCGTCCCCCAGCCCTGCCCCAGCTGGACCCAGCGTGGCCGGCACCCTCTCGACCCCGAGGCCCCGCGCTGGCCCGGCGGGCGCCCGGCACCGGAGGCCGCCTCGGCCTGGCCGGGCTGCGGCGTGGCTCTGCCCGGGAGGGTGGCCTGGCCGGGCCGTGCCGCCTCCCCTCGCACGCCGCCGCCGTGCACCTGCCGCCCGCCAGACCCTCAGCGCCCGGGGCGACTGGGCGCCAGAGCCACGGGCGCCGCGTAACCCCCGCCTCTGCTTGTCCCCCCCGCGCAGGCCATCGTGTACGAGGGCCAGGACAAGAACCCGGAGATGTGTCGCGTGCTGCTGACCCACGAGATAATGTGCAGGTGAGCGGCGGGCGCGGGCAGCGGGGGCGCGGGTGGCCTCGGCGCCAGCTGCGTCTACAAAGGACGCTGCATCCAGGCGCCACCACCCCGCCCAACTTCGGGCAGGGCATCGATTGAAATGTAATCGCCCCGAGTCTGCGCGCGCCGGGCCACCGAGGAGCCCGCTCTCATTTCCCCCCAGTGAAGACGACCAAGGCGACCGGCTGCTCAGCAGAGCGGATTAATATGTTGGCCGTGTCGCGGCAGTGTAGTCAAAAAATGAAAACAGGTCCCGGGTGATGCCTCCGTGTCCGATGCCGGAGGAGTCAGAGATCACTCGGAAATCATTTTACTACTTCCTTCTCAAGCACTCGCATCCTGAGCTATACAATTGTCTGTTATTGATAAAAAAGGAAACTCTTTTGTACTTATTATAGAGCTCGCGTATGTGAGAATTGGATTGTGCTTCTGTCAGTTAACCTCTTCCCCAGAGCAGCGATGCATCGTTCATATTGTTGTTAGATTGTGTGCGCGTTACTTGAGATCTCTGTCAGAAGAGCAATTTCCCACCTGTTTTTTTTCTAACTACCACAAGAGTTTCACCCCTACATGGCAAATAAAAATGCATCATTGACTTTGTATGTGCGGCATGTGAAATATAGTTGCAAGGAATAAGGACCTGCTTTGCAGGCTTCCAGGCTACAGTAGCAGGCCGCAGACTCTGAGGGGCATACTCTGCCTGGCTACGATGCCTATTGCCTAAATGCCATTTCTGAGCAGACATATTGTTACAGCACTAATATACAAAAGCTGACTTTTTCTCATATCAGGTAATAAATATAAATTACAACCAATAAAGTGGAATTTCTTTATTATCCACTTCTGCATGTACTGCAATTAACATAGAAAGCGCACAGATGTGATTTAAGCTCTAAGTGGAAGACTGTAGACTTTCTTTAATCACTTTAGCTGTCAGCTTTAAAAGGCTTTATATACTTTGCCTACCATATGGTGTTAATTTAGCTAATTTAGACATGTAACCATTATACAAGTATGCTTTTTTAAAATGCAAGAAGCATAACATTTTTGTTTCATTTCTGCTTTAATTAAAGTTTCAATAACGGAGGTAAGGTAGGCTTAAGAAGGAACAATAGAAGTTTCTGATAGATTGATGCATGCTTTTGTGGTTATAATTAATAAATGCCCAAAAGAAATATTGGTTGAAGGTGGCATCTTGCATCTTTTCCAGAAATAACAGCTTGACAATTAGAGGTAAACAAAAGCCGGAGCTGTGAAAAGTTACTCCCAAGCCTCCTGCCTCCCCTTCTCCTCAGTTCATTGCAAAGACAAACACCGACAACATGCTTTCCATATTTTAGCATCAGAATTTATATAGTGGCTCCATCACCCTCCTAGGGTAACAGATAGGTTCAACTTTGCTCCTTCCGGCAGAAACTTGCATCATAAGTTTAGCCGCAGAGCACATGAACTCACTGGGTTTAAATTTGCCAAAGTGCTGTGGTGGGAGAACTTGTTTTCTCGACTCCAACCGCTTTAGTGTCAGACTTCAAAAAAAAAAAAAAAAACCCTACAAGTCGGGCATAAAAGGACGCAATGCATATTAAAACCACTGTTTACAATTACTCCACAGCCGGTGCTGTGACAAGAAAAGTTGTGGCAACAGAAACGAGACGCCCTCAGACCCTGTAATCATTGACAGGTAAGGATGACTTCTTTATTTCTCAAAAACAAACCGCAGCAACAACCAGACCCTTTGCTTTGCTTGGTTTCCAGTCGCTGCTCCGTATTTTTGAGTCTGGTGTGGAGCTCATCTTGTGCGTTGCACCATTTGTTGTCCGCGTGTGTTATCATGCACAGGTGGGTTGACTTGGAAACCTGGTGGCTCGCTCTGTGGGGATTCAGTAATTGCTTGCGAGTTGTCAAGGGAAGCGGTTTCATCTGCCACTGCTCTCACTGTGAGGAGCACTTTATGCCTAGAGAGTTTCTGGCTTTAAACCCAGAGATATGTCATAAAATGCTTTTTGCTAATTTGTTAACAAGTATTTCATTTTTGCATTATTTTTATCTCGGATGATAGCTGAAGTTGAGGCTCGGGTGGTGTGACTGTTGTGATTGTTGCCCAGTGTTAGAATGAATTTAATCTGCTCTCAATTAGTTGCAAAATGTCTCCTAATTTTTTTCCAATTGTGGCTGTCGTTTTATGTCAAGTAGCAAATATGTAACTAACAAACCAAAGTTGTTATAATTGAAACTAATTACACATGCTGGTTACATTTTCCAACATTAATTTCCATAACTAGATTAGCTGTATGCATTCTTTACATTTGCTGCTCTTCATCTTGCTATTTATCATATTCCTTGGGCAACGTTGCATCCTTTTAAGATACTAATCATTAGTCCTAATAGTGCTAATGTGCATTTGGCATTGCTTTAGTTGAAACAACAAAAACACTTCCTTCCACCCTCCTCTTCGAACACTCACCCAGCTCGGTGGCTTTCGGTGACCTGGAGGAGAAGGAGGGATTCTTTCTTTCCAACAATGGGGAACAGCAAAAGGCCCAGTGTGTGATTGACTGCAGATTTTGCAATTGGTACCCAAATCGAATAAATGTTAGGCGTGTACATATGACACCAGTTTTGTGAAGCAGAGGTTTAGACTGTTTTGAAGAGGGGTTGAATTTCAGCAGCTTTCATTACAAAGTTATCTTTTGATCGTGAACTTTGCTGTCCAGTGTCTGAAAAATTAAACCCGGAAAACTCTATGAGTTAAGCCTAAAGAAATATGCGCCACCAGTGGAGAGCAATGCTAATGTTTAACTAGCTGGAATAGCTGTTTGCTTAGTGGAGAATGTTCGGTATCTGACAGAAGGGACAGCTCTCTTATTAGTAATCAAATAGGGCTGACCAGTTGTGGCCGTCACTCAGGCAATTGAGAACAAGTTCAACACTTTATAGAACTCCCAACTACAAAAATCAATATCATTATATTTGTCTTCAGTGTTGTGGCTATGGAAATCATACAGCCTTGGATCGTCGTCTTGTAACTGAATTTATTTTATTTTATTTTTGATTGGCTAAAAGTGTTTGAGCAGCTCTTGGAATCTTGTCTGAGTGTGAGATGCTGGAGGGGGCAGTGCATGTTTGCTCGTGATACAGGATTGTGAAGTGTGTCCTCTTTTGAGTTGTCTTCAGTTTGTGATGTTGGTACATTCTAAAAAGATGACTTGTTTTTAAATTGTGAGGTTTTCAGCATGGCACAGTAATGGAGTGGTCGTGCTGGTTCAACTGACATCTTGGAGGCTGTGTTTTCCTTTCATAACCATTTTGGGTTTTTGCAACGCTCCATCCTTTATCGACTATTGATACTGAATAACTTTTAATACTCAGTTATAGTCGCACAATGGGAAATACCTTCCCTTGATATGCAGAAATGTGCTCTTTAATTCATGTCTGAATGCTCTCTTATGTTTGGTTAATTAAAGTGTTTGCTAAGATTACTGATACCTTTCTAATCTAAGGAAGAAAAGTGTGTGATCATTTGATATTCTAGAAGCATGAGGGGAGGGGAAAAATGTAAAAACATTTGGTTAATGGGTTTACCAAGTTTATTTGAATAAGGAGGATTGCAGCTCCATTTACGCCTGGCGTAAATGCTTTGGAGGTCTTAATTATTGATGAAAAATCTGCTCTGCTTCTGAATTCAAAGATATGACAATTTTATAGGAATTTTAATCACCTTCCATGTTAGGGATTTTAAGGTGAGGACAGTTTCTTATGCAATGACAAATAGAATGTACATTTTTAGCATCTTAAGAGAGCTGTCACTTATCGTGAGTAAATACTCTTTGCATTTTGCTGCTTGGTGTAAATCCTTGTGAAATGGTTGCCGTATTGGCTCAATCTCCAGTTTAAGGCATATTTCGAGAGGCAGAATGAAGAATCTCGTGTTCACTGGGGCAAGTTGTGTTAATCAGAGAGAGACAGACACCTACCTACAGGAGGGCAATATCTTTAGAGAGAGGCAGTCTTCGGCCACCGAGATGTGTTTCAATTTTGTAACGATACTCCTTTCGGTGGGGTGCGCGTTGCCTCCTAAAATTAGTTGCTTATGTTGAGTTTCTAGCCTGCCTCCCCTCCTGAGTATTGCAGGATAAAATACCCCATCAGATGGGTGAGTCAGTCTACAGGTCCCCATCAGCAGTGTCATCACTTGGTTAGTTGGCTTAAAAAAGAATTATATACAATGTGCTTCGCCAGCTCCTTGTGGCCTTTGGATACATTTAGCAGGTTCTGACCAGATAAGGCATATTTGTCCTGAGGATATAAACCAATAATTCCAACCTGAATTGAGATCAATGGGCCCACATTTGTTCTAACCCGCACCGAGCCTCTTCCGGCACGCCGAGGCTGCTTTTCTGTGTTATGAGAACAGGGGAGTAAGCTTCCCGCTCTGGCAGGGAAATCACATTCTATAGACTCCGATGCCTTAAATCAATTAATTACACAATTTAGCTATCTTTCCGAAGCACTAAATACTCATGAACGGCACGGAAGACCCTCCCGAGTCAAAAAAGAGGGGGAAAAGTGAGGCTATTCCGCCTTACCAAACCCTTTTAATTTATTGCGGGGGCTTCACTTACGTTAACTGTTTTCTTCCTCATAAAACAATGCCAGAGAAACCATTTTTTATAGCTCCACAAATATAATTACACTGGAGTTTATGTAAGATAACGTAACAACTTGGAGGGCGAAGGAAGAAGGGGGAACGCAGCGCAGCGAAGTGGGAAGCGTGGTCAGGAAAGAGGCCCTACGGGAGAGAGCGTCTACGGGACATCGCGGTGACCCTTGGAGAGCCAGATGCGGGCAGGGCACGGGCGTGTGCGCGCACGCGTGTGCACGCCCAGGCACACGCACCCACACGTATGTGTCCGTGTGTACACATGTGCGTATGTATGCCTGATTTTTCTACGGTATTCCTGAAAAGGACGGGAGTATCGCTTTCCTCATGGAATAATGTTTTCTGGGAAAACACAAAAGCAGATGGTCTTCATTAGGAACACCCATTGTCCACATATCCCAACTATGAACAGATAAATCTCTCTTGTTTCACCCGTACATTCCAAGGGCTGTAAATGATTACAGGATGTCGGTGTAGCTGCTAAACCAAAACCACACTTTGGCTCTCGTCCTCCTCCCGTGCCATCCTGGTGTGCTCCCTCAGGCCTTCTGGAAATGCCCGGGAAGGCACACGCTCTTCCCTCCCTCCCTCGCTTGGCCCGAGCGGCCCGGAGGTGCGCGGTCCAACTGTTGCAACCTGCAGCGCGGCCGGAGCCGGGCGCGGTGACCGTCCCCACGGGCCGGGTCGCGCACCGTGTGCTCGCGCGGCGCCGGGAGCGTGCTCGGCGGGGCGGTTCCAGATGGCACCGTCTCAGGCGTCCTGCTCGCTGGCACCTCGGCGGCAGCCAGTGCCCCCTCCCCAGTAAATCTGGCAGTGGTCTATAGAGTTTGGGAGACTTATCATTCCAAGTCTGTCCTACTTTCCTGTCTGGAAGCCAGACATCTGTTTATCCCATTTTCTTTCATACAGAGTTTGGAATAGCTTTAGTTTGCGGGGGGGGGGGGGGGGAAGTTTTGTCATATTTAACAGCTGTTACAAAATTTCAACCCTGTGGGCTCTGAAAATACTTTTCAGCTGACCTCAGATTTTTATACATAATTGACATGGGGTTGTAGAAAAATATTATTTACTTAACCTTTCATTGTCTGCGATTTCACATTGTCCTGAGTCAGATGTTCGAACTACCAACAATTTTAGCTCGGCCACCCCCCCCCCCCCCCCCCACTGGCCCCTCCAGAGCCTGGCTTTGATTCATTTACGCGTTTTAAGTTTACACCTTTAAAGTGATTGCAGGACGGTAGCTGAGGACCGATTGGAGATTTTCTTTCTTTCTTTTTTTTTTTTTTTCTTTCTTTCTTTCTTTTTTTTTTTTTTTTTTAGTCAACAGTGTTTCCTTTCACTTCCTGTCACAAAGGTCAAAGAGAGCCGACCTTTGCTGGCAGTCCCCCTCACTGAATTATTCATGGCATTGACTTTTTGTCAGCACACACAGTTGTGCTCTGGGACATTTTATTCATTTACCTCATTTAAAGCGCCTTTCTGCACCTGTTCAAGTATTAATATCATGTAATTTGGGCCTAATGCCGATTTTGCTGAACACTCATTATATTTTTTATTAGCTATATTTCCAAACGATTATGTATGATTATTACCAAGCCTTACAAACAGCACCGGGCTATTCCCCAGCCCCTTACATCTTCTTGTCAGGTTGTTTTCAGAAGCGGGGAGGATAAACATTTGACCAGTCCCACTGTTTTTATTCCTACTCCATCTCCAAGCAGAGAACTTAAAGCTTCCTCCCTCATGGCTTTGCACGAGCGTGATTAAATCCAACTCCGAGGGAGCTGTACAAATGCCAGCATTTATAAGGTCAACGCTTTTGTTAAAAATGCTATGTAAATGAGGATCTGCAAAAAGGGACATTAAATAAAATTAAATTCATTGTCTTCTTTAATGTCATTTACATTTTGGCTAAGCCCTGGCCTGTCAAGGAGGATTTTAAAAATAATTTTAATTACACATCATTTAGGGATCCAGGGTTTTCTATTCAGTAGCATTTGGATAACCTGCAAAACGGAGACTGTTTATTAACTTCTTAAACGACAACGTGTCATTTCATCTGCATAACGCGATGAAAACAGTACAGTTTGGTGTTAATTTTTCCTTCTCGGTTTTCTTAAGGATGTGACTATAATTATCCGCGAATAGGCCTGGGGGTCCTGGAGGCCTTCTCTCGGTGCTGGCTGTGTGTGTCTGGTTCAGGGTCTGTTTGATGCCCTGGGACTCAAGTGAAGGGCAGATAGTGGCTGGAAATTTGGCAATCCGAAGGCGCACTTTGGATGAATGGATGTGGCTACAAAGACTCCGATTTTGCCTGGCACCGGCCCCATCTGGCTTCGGCACACTCAGGTGTGAATGGCTGTTTTATGCCCTGGCACGCCGGTGGGGAGAGGCAAAAAGTTCACCATGCTCATTCATCCTTTCAGCATTTTTTTTCATAAACTTCTGAAAATAAACAGGGGAGGAAGCACTGCATTACCGAGTCACAATGACATGCTTTCACTTAAATAGGGAGACACCAGAAACAGATCCCACTTTGTATGTTTTCCTCCCTGGAAGCCCCGGGATTAGCGAGTCTCCGTCATCCATGCGAGGTCTGTGTGCTCCCCAGCCCCCGCGTGCCACAGCGAGGACAGTCGCCCGCCACCCCCAGGCCCCAGCGCCTGCGTCCCTGCGCTAGGCCCAGGAGGCCTGCGGAGATTTATGGCCGCCTGGCCTGGGTAAGGACTCCGTGGCCACGCCAGGCGAAGGCTGGGTTTTAAAGCAAGCCACACGGCCGTAATGACTTCCGCAACACTCTCAAACAACTCTGATTCTTGTCCGCTTCTGCAAGGGAGAAGCCTCCTCGCCGCCGTAGCAGGAGCCGGGGCAGCAGGCCGGGCATGAAAATGCAGGGGGCGGAGGGAGGGGCTGGAGGCAGGGCTGTCAGAAGCTATACTCCGGGAGGTACGTTGACGCAAGCCATCCCGCGCCTCTGCGGCAGCCTTATCAGGTGAAAAGCAAAGATATTGCCAGTGCCTGTAATTGTGTTAGGATGGCTTGGATGAATTGGATTACCTTATGGAAAGCCGTCCAAAGTCGGGGTTCTGTTACGCATGCTTACAGGAAGCAAATAATTACTCTCTGTGCACCAGGAGATAATTGGGGCTGGCCAGAGGCCTTCTCGTGCCGCCGAAGAAAGCAGGCGGAGCTGGCCTCGTCAGAGCATTTAGGAGGCAAACCGGGAGGAGCCGGTGGTCCTCGCTGCCTCGCGGTGCCTCGCGTCGGCCTGTGATTTCGGTTACTTTCCAGCGGTGCTGAATAATTGATCAGATCTCGAACTGACGGTGGCATCGGGAGGCACGTTGGAGGAGATGAAACTCCCACGCTCTAATGATGGAAACGGTCGTTGGCGACAGGAAGTGATTGACAAGTGGGGGTCCAGGGAGGGAGAACTCCGGGAGCTCAGGCTGGACTTGGCACGGCTTCGGGAGCTTACACTCCAGAAAATGAAAACCATGCACTCGCGCTCGCCCGCCAGAACACAAGCTCCTCTTGTTTGTTTATCTTCGTAGCAAATCTCCCAAAAATGTTTGTGGTCGAGAGTCCACATAATGAGACATTATGCCGGTGTTATTAATGCTCTCAAATAAAAATATGGCCGTAATTGAGAAAAATAAGCAGAGGAATTTTACGTGTTAAGGGTTTCTTGGGTTGTATTTTATAAGCTGCTCAGCCTTCGGGGGCGACTAGGGTTCGTTAAATCGTAGAAGCTCGAGGAGGGACTGTTTGCCAAACTATTTATTCAGAAAACAGCCCGCTATCTCTCCACGTAATAAATGCTGTAAATGTGCAGCCAATCCGAGGAGGAGCACGGCGGGGGCTGGTGCTGGGAAACTCTGACTTTGGTTGGTTTCGAGTCCCTCATTTCCCTTTCCCTTTCAAAACAAAACACATGAAAAATATCCCTGTAATTCCTTCGCTGGAAGTTGCTCAGCTAGAAAATGCTCAAAATGCACGCGGGCGGCGGGGCCGGAGTGGATGGAGCGCGGCCCGGGAAGGGCAGCGGCGCAGGGGCCGCCGCGCTTCCCCAGTAATTCGCTAGGAAATGAGTTTAACATGTGCGGAAAGGAAGGGCTCGGAGTTTGTGTTGTGGTAGGACACAGAGCCCAGGCCCCGCTGACGGAAGGAGTCGGCTCCAGCTTGTCTCTGCTGGGTGTGGAGGGGAGCCGCTCGCACATCTGGGGAGGAGGCCGCTTCGCCCAGACGGGCAGCTCCAGCCTCGCCCCTGCCTCCGCCCCCCCTCCCCTCCCCTCCCCTCCCCTCCCCCTCCTCCTCCTCCCTCCTCCCTCCGCTCTCCCCCGCCCCCTCCCTCCTCCCTCATTGCCTATATTTTTCCTTCTCCCTCTATCCCAGCAGAAAGCAGCTGGGGGCAGGGTGCCGTGTTCACACCAGACAAAACTTGGGGCCCGTGTGGGGCCCTGGAGACGTTTGCCCTTGGGATGAGGCCTTTCCACAGGGGGAAAGACCAGCCTCGACCTGCGGCCCACCGACCCCGCAAGGGCTCCGGCAGCCTTCTCCTGCAGTTTTCACTGAGACGGGAGCCTTTGCAGAAATGGCCGAGCTGGATGCTCTGGGATCCCTGAAAATTGGGTCTGGAGGCCCCCCAAGCTATGGGGCCATCCGCCGGTGACCTCTGTACCCCACTGGCCTGGGACTCGATGACGGGCACAGGCCGGGCAGCATGTCCTCGCGGGGCGTGCGTGTGGCGGCAGGGCGGTCGGGTCACCCCGACCCCGGGCGGGGGGACGGGGCCTGCACAGAGGGTCCGCGAGGGAAGGCTGCCCCCTGTTATTTTCAGTAACGCCCAACAAAACCGATTGGCGTTGAGGAGGGGTCAGGGATGCTTCTCTCCAGGCCTGTTGAGGACGGCGTCCTCCCTGAGAATCAATCCCCTAACTTTTCTAAGACCTTTGGTGCCAGGGGGCGTGGTCTGCAGGTAACCTAAATCCCGTTCTGACCAGTTTGCACAGATGTCCTTCCCAAGCTGTCAGGGCTCAGAATCACAGAAGCTTCCAGCCCTGGAAATGACATCCCGTGGCCAGGAGGACACAAACCGAGGCCGGGGAGTAGGTGGTCACGGAGCAGGGCCACTGAATGCACCCCTGCACGGCCAACGAACCACCCAACTCGGCATTTCCTTCCATTTGATACAGATTCCAAGGAGGCCTGAGACTGCTTTTTAGAAAAATTAATAGTTTTTTTTTTTTTTTTTTGAAGTAAGCTCTAGGCCCAACGTGGGGCTTGAACTCATAACCCTGAGATCAGGAGTCCCATGCTCTACTGACTCCAGCCAGGCGCCCCCAGACTGTAATTTTTAGAGCAGTTGGAGGTTTATAGAAACATGAGGAGGGAATGCAAAGTCCCCGTATTCCCTTTTGGTGACATCCTGTGTTGGTGAGGCGCATGGTCATAGCTGATGAGCCAACATCCACGCCTTGTAGGGAAACTGGAGCCCATAGTTTCTCCTAAGGTTCGCTCAGGGTGTTGCACATCCCAAAGGTTTTCACAAACGTGTAATGTCACGTATTCCCTGTGATAATATCCTGCAGAGTAGTTTCCGCTGTCCTGATCGTCCTCTGTGCTGCGCCCCTGTGCGCCTCCTTACAGCCCCTGGCAAACGCTCATCTTCGCACGGTCTCCGTACTTTTGCCTTTTCCAGGACGTCCTGTAGTTGGAATCATACAGAACATAGCCTTTCCAGATTAGTTTCTCTCACTTACAGGTACACATTTAAGGTTCTTCTGTGTATTATTGTGGCTTCCTGGCCACAGATGATACTTTTCGAATTTCTTTCTTTTTCTTTTTTTTCCTTCTTAAAGGTTTCTGGGTGATAGTTTCCCTTTCTTTTAATGTTTTTGTGTGTTTACAGTAAGCTCCTTTACTCGTGAGCTTTTCACAGCACATAGCGTTTGGGTATTTGGATGTTTGTGGGTTTCTCATAGCTTTTAGAAGTTTGCACATTCCACCCCATTTTTTTAAAATTTTATTTTAAGCAGTTGGCTCCTTTGCAAAGAAATGCACACCGTTTACCAAGAATTTATTTAAGTGGTACGACTCCATTTTGCTTATTATTAGGCTTTTTTTTTTTCTCCCCCAAGTAATACTTCTTTAGGATATTGAAATAGCACAGGCCATAAAAGGAGAATGATTAAATTATTGGAAGGCAAGTATGCTACAGTGTGGCATAAACATGGAACGAGTCCAGCATTCAGCGTAGTTGTTGGCTTTTTTGGTTTAATAAATTAAACTACAAATTTTCCTAATTGCCAAACAAAATGTTAGGCCAGCTTTAGCCATTGCTGACAGTGAAACACAGCATAAAACCTGCTGAGAGTTATATGTGGTATTTAATACGAGACAGAGCAACGAAAGGGTTTTATGGCTAAGTATGAATTCACACCCAGAGCATTTGTTTCACATTAGGAGAGGTTTGTAAATCAGATCAGTGTGCCGGGGTGGGGTGGTCCCCGGCAGCCTCTCTCCTGTCTCTCCGGCCTGATATTTGGTTATTGGAATCGCTGCCAAAGGGAGCTCCCCCGTCCATTTCCATTTTCTCAATGAAGCGATTCGTCCTCTGACATCAGGAAGATTGGGTCAGGAAATAAGTGGGGGATTGGATTAGACGTGATGCTCATCCCCACCATCCGAGGTCATCGGCCTGATCCGGCCACCGGGCAGCAGCCATCAGTTACCGAGATGCAGGCTGCCCATCGGTCCTTGGCCGGCGGGGACCCCAGGGAAGGTGAGAAGGATCTGGGAAAGTGCTTTCAGGGGAAAAAATGGCAATAACTATCATTTATTAAATTTGACAAGCAGGTTCTAAATATAACAGCCCTTTTCCCAAAGATCATTACTTTGAACAAATAAATGAGCTATGCAAGTTAATAAACGTCCAGGTCCCCCGTCCAGAGGTGTGCCTTTGTGCAGCTCAAAAATAGACCCTGCTCTCTCCCGCTGCCCTGACCAACGGCTGATCCTCTCCCGTTCCTGCCGGTCCCCCAAAGCTTTTGTGTTGGACTTTGCGCAGAGTGTGGCGAGCCCACGCCAGTCCGAGAAAAAGGTTCTTTGCAGTAAAAATAAACTTGCCTCGGTTCAGAATAACGTGACACGTAGCTACGCCTTCTCGTTCTGAAAAGGCTCTCTCTTCGCCCATGATGGTGACTCGAGCAAGGTCCACGAGTACGTTTAACTTTAAGAAAAAAACCGAGTTGGCTGTTACAAGTCCCGTGGTCAGAAGCGCATTTGCCGGGGTAGGGGTGTTTGTCATGGCAAGTGACTGCTGCTTATGCTCCCTAAGACCCCATTATAATTATCCCCAGCAATTAGAGCATCCAGAAGCCCCTTCCAGCCCCAAACACATTTGTTCCCATTTATTAGACTGTGAGCAGTAACTAATTTACATTGTTTCAGAGTTGTGTGTTATGGTAATTTATTGCGTGTGCTGGGGGTCAAACAGAGTTGACCAGTCGGCAGGGCAGCCCCTCGCAGGGCGAGGACGGAGGTCCAGCGACGCGAAGGCAGCGGAGCCAGGGGCACGTGATTTGAAACCTGCTACGGTCTTTTTAATCATGTTTTGATTTATTCCCTGTTACATTACTTGCTTTACTCTTGTTCCCTTTCTGTTTTTTAACAAATCAGAGCCGGCAGCAGGATTTTCTTTTTCTCCTTTCTCCTTTCTTCTTCTTCTTCTTCTTCTTCTTCTTTTTTTTTTTTTTTTCTTTTTCCGAAGGAAATGGAAGCGATATCTTCTAACGAGTGGAAACTTTTACTAATGCCCTGAATAAAATATTTGTCAGCGGCCTCCACTAAACGTAAAAGCACTCCGCAGAGGAAACAATGCCGTAACTGTTCCCTTCTCATCATAGCAGGTTTCGTTATCAAGTCGAGGAAAAAGGCTTGTTTAGGCGAAAATAATGATCATAAATAGAGCTGTATGGTGGGGCTCGGAGGAAGTGGTGACAGTGTCTGCTATCAAGACCAGCAATTGCAAGGAAATATGAGTGTTCTGATCCAGGGAAGCAGTAATTATCTTTTTGTGAAGAATGTACAATGATGTCGGATGATGAATTGATCGCAGATTGGAAGCGTGGTTTAACTGTCATGTACAGAGATAAGAGGGAGCCCCGGGATTGCTCATCGCTTCTGCTAGTTCACAGCCAGCCAGTTTATTAGCACAAATCCCAAATGTTTAGTAAACTCATTAGGTTCCATCTAATGCTAATTTATCATCATAGATGGAACCCTAGCAGTGGAAGCCGGAGGACTGTACCGAATCCACATGATTTACGGAGCTTTCTGATCAATCACGTCCTTTGCACTGGCCATTTTTCTTCAAATGCTTTAAACGGGCCTGAGTGATCCATAGGATTAGGCCATGGCAATCGGTTAGGGTTCTCCGGAGTTATCTTTCCTGTGATGGTTATCTGAAAGGTTAAGAAATCCTATACAGTCTGACGTGGGGAGAGCTTGGGTTTTGGATTGCGGCACCATCTCCCTCCCACCTGCCTCCCCTCCCCCCCCCGGCCCCCCCCTCCCCGTCCTCCCTTTCCCTTTTACAATCCAGTCACAGAGTCGAATTCAAAGAATTTCCTTGCAAAATCAGTTTACCAAGAAATGCATCATGGTACATAAATGTCAAGTACAGTTTATTCTAAACTTCAGACAGTGTTTTTCTTTTAAAAAATCAAGCTTTAAATGCCCAGTTCTCCTGACATTTTCGTACATATTCTATAGTGTTTTCGAAGAGGGTAATAACCTTTGCTTGATCCTAGGCAACAGCTGCAAAGATAATGAAATTCTTATGATATTTCACCAGGTAAAATGTGAATTGCAGAAGAAAAGCTATTGAATTTTTATGGATCTTAATCGCATAAAATGAGATTCATGGGGCATACATATAACTATACTCGGCGGACCAGCGGCTGCACTTGCAGGGAGGACTCGCTGTGCGGCGCGAGGGGCGCTCCAGCTTCCGCTAGGAAAACGCTCCCCAAACGCTGCCTTCAGCTCGCCCTAAGAGTGATAATGAGATATGACAGAAATTTCCTTGTGCTGGATCAGTGGCAAGAGAGGTCCTGCACGGCCTATATTAATTCATCTGACTTATGTTCCAGGTCTTGATTTACCTTATGATTAAAAACTTGTGCAGGTTTGCTCACCAATTGAAATCAGATCTCATCTGCAGCCTAGTGATATTGATCCCTATTTAACATCAAGGCTCAGAATTGATTGGCATTGATTAACAATAAAAATGCTCTCCTCCATGTCCAGCCACCAAGCCAATATTCTGAAGGAAGTGCACTGTGGTGTTCTCCTCATTGACCAATCTGAAAAGAGAAATGGCCCCACCCGCACATAAACAATATATTTTAATGTTATTGTAACTGGATGCCGGACCGGCAGTGCAAATTGATTTTATTCTTGTTGTATAAGATAAATATCTTTAATAAAATTCTCATTTTATTTAGGATTTTACAGGAATAACTTGATTACTAGAATAGTGATATTTTTCCTTCTCCCACGGTGTAAAAAATGGATTAAAACATAAAGGCTATAATAACATAACACTAGAGGTGAAATGTTAATCAACTCAGAAATCACGCACAGGGCGGGAAAGTCGGGGGGTGGGGGGCATATTTCACCCGTGGAGACACACACGGCACTTTGCGTGCTGCTGGTTTTACTGAGCGTTTTACAGTTTGGGCCGGGCCCACCCAGCCCACGACGGTCGGGTGCTGAAGGCCAGCTTCCCTCCGTAACGTCGCGTGACCATATGGTTCCAGGGAGCGCAGACGGAACAAC
Source organism: Canis lupus dingo (assembly GCF_003254725.2). Classification (NCBI taxonomy): domain Eukaryota; kingdom Metazoa; phylum Chordata; class Mammalia; order Carnivora; family Canidae; genus Canis; species Canis lupus. Next base: position 38,769,236 of record NC_064270.1, on the reverse strand, counting down.
TGCTCAACAGGATCTAACCCGAGAGCCTGGAAGAGGCTGTCTGTTTGTTTCTGTTTTGTTTTCACTAGCTAGAGTAGATGCAGCCTGTCAAGAGAATTTCTGACAATTCTCTTAACTAATGGCAGAGGGAGAAGAGAACGTGTTAAGGAAAATCAAGGTGAGAAATCTTGCAAAACTTCTGGTACTAGGCTGGGGGGACCCGTCTTGTCCCTCAGCCCGACTGGTAACCCCGACTGGTAACTCGGGTGCGCCGTTGGTGCTCATCCTTCGCGTCCAAGTGCGCTGGAGGCCAGGTCCAGCTGAAAGAAATTATCCAATCTCTAACATCCAGAAGTTTACAGTTATATAATGATGGAGAAAACCACAAATCCCAAGGGATGTCAAATTTTAAAGATACTTTTAAAATGAAATTATCCAACCAAGCCTATAAGGCAACCTTCTTGTACTTAAGACCAGAACGACAATCTGGAATTAATTTTTTTTGTGATAGGGCAAATCCAATTTGCTTCTTTAACTGTTGATTAAGGAATCAGTTCTACAAGGCTGTGCCCTGTAAGTATTTGCTGTTTATTTGTCTGTGGAGAGCCGCTGGCATCCCCTCCGACTGGGAACGCGGGGCAGGCATGGCCTAACGAAGCGCCGCCTGGCAGCGCGGATGCCCCGACTGGCCTTGTTCGTGCGCGAGAGGTAGTTGGCCTTCCGAGCAGCCAGGGGAGGGTCACACGCTCACCTCCCGTCACGCAGGCAGAGCGGTTGCGAACCGTGGACCAAGTCGGTCCTATCTGCAGCCTCTCTACTGGAATCTGGAGGAGAGCATCCATCAGAAGTCAATAAATACGTAAATACCTTAAGTTAGAATGTGTCTTATGCTAAGGTCCGCTGAATTAACGTCAGAGGGTGGTCTGGCATCTGGGACACCGAGGTAGCTGGTTTCAGGACAAATGCCTGTTATGGAGCATTTGGCCCAAAAGCTCCCCCACCCCCCCCCGCATTTAAATTTGTAGGGGAGGAGCTTTGGTTGTAAATATTGAATACGACGTTTCATTGATTTCATTTAAAACGAAGATGTTACCAAAGATATGTTTAAGTGCAGTCGCCAGGTTTGTCAACAGGCAAGCGTTGTTTAGAAGAAATGTTATTCTTACACACTTAAAAAAGCAGAGGTGACATCTCTGCAGTGCTCCCCATTTGGATGAGCTAGCCTCCCCTGAACCCCCCCCCCCCGCCCCGGCCCCCTGCCCCGGGGGAGGCCCCCAGGGCCTGCATGATCTGTTCTGCTGGTTGATTTGACCCGTAGACTCTGGAACTCCTGAGTCCCCCCCACCGCTGTCCTGCATGCTCTGAGATGTCCTTGCAGGCCTGCGGCCGCTGGGAGCTCTAAAAAGGGACCAGCAGCAACCTAGGTGTGTTTTATTTGGAAGTCACCTACCTGGAGCATTTCCCACCAGCATCAGTGAGAAGTGCCTTCCTGTTGTTGTGACTTCGGAGCGATTATTTTCGTCACCGTATCTTAGATTGCCGTCCCAGGGCAGAAGCTCATGGGACTGAAGAAGCGGCCTCCCCTCCAACCGCCCCCGCACCCCACCCCCCTGGGTCCGTGTGTTCCCTGTTGGGGGGCTGTTCTTAAAAATCACTCAGTGTCCACAGTCCACAAAGCTGTAAATCCCACCAAAATACAGCCACGTTTGTATCTTCCTAAAAGTTGCTGTAAATGAAAAGCAATCAACGTGGAAGGAACTGTGGTTAGCAGGGGGAGGCCGGGGCAGGCCCGTGTGCCTGGATGTGGGGCCAGGCTCCCCTAATGGCTGGAAGGACTGGGATGTGGACCTGGGGCACTGTTTTGCATCCGTGGCCTCCCTCCCTGCCTAGCTGCCGGGTCCTGTGCGTCTGTCCCACGGAGCTCCCCCTACATCTGGACGGGGCCCTGCTCTGCACCTGGCCCTGGGATGACCCAGCCAATGTCTGCCCCTGGCCTGTGCGGCTTTTGACTTCTGCAGAGCCCCTATTTGGTGCCTCCGCCAGGTCCTATCCCCTGGTTGGTGCCTCCACCAGGTCCTATCCCTGTCCCCATCCAGGAATCCTCCTGAAGGGCAGCCGACCCTGTAACCCCAGGTCACGGCGCTCCAAGCACTGCTGTGTCCACTTGCTACTCCCCCTGATGTGGGCCCTCCAGAGCGGATCCTGTTCACCCTCTGTTCTCGCTCCCCTCCTCCCATGCGTGGCCGCAACCGCTGCAGCTGCATGACCTCTGGGGTGTGGAGGCGTCCCTCCCTGTGTCTGCTTTTGGAAACCTTGCTGTCCCTTAGGCCCGTTTCGGACTCTGTGTCCCGAGAGCCCCATGGCTGTGGACCAAGCCACCCTTCTTCTCATTCACCATCGGGCCTGAGGGGCTGGCGCCATTCCTGGGTGCTGACATTCTAGAAGCAGGGGTGCGGCCCGAGGCCCCCACGGGCCTCAGGAGAGGCGGCTGGGCTCGCTCCGTCTGGGCACTTGGTGCTCGGCAGCTCATGTGTGATGACGGAGGCAGGACAGATGTGTGTGTTGTCCCCACCACGTGTTCTGAGCGAGGGCCCGGAGCCCCAACCTGGCTCGTCCTGACACCCTCCGCTGCCCTGTAAGCTGATACTCCTGCTAAGTCTCACTAAGCCACCACCAGGTTCTTTCATCCTTCCAACTTGACGCCTGCCAGCAGGCTGAACTTAGTGGTTGCTTATCTCATCTCAACCTACCTATGGAGGTAGGATGTTTTGCTTGCCTAATTTAATACACGGATGTGTTTGCCTGCTTTGTTACCCACTTTCCAAGAGTGATTCCAGGGAGCAGATGGGCTCTTTCCCTGCCCTGTGGATGTGGCCTGCTCCTTCCCGGGGAGGCCCTAGACCAAGGGCCCCAGGGGGCTGCTTCCTGCGGCCTGCCTTGGGCGCCTGGGCCTGCAGGGACCAGGGTGGCGTCAGAGACCATCCTGGTGGGAGGCGGGTGTGCCCCTTGGCTCTTCATGGGCCACCTGTTGTTGGGGACGAGGCCCTGAGACCTTCCTGCATGTGGCCGGTTGGGGCCAGGCCGTGTCTCCCACCCCCTTGCCTGCCCTGGCCCATCTCAGAAAGCGCGAGGAGGAGGACGGGGTGGCCACCCCGTTGTGACGATCCTGACACCACCAAGAAAGCAACCGCAGCTCCCATGTTCTATGTGTTCTCTAAGTGCTAATGCCTCCGACAGCCCCGGGCTGACGAGAATATGGCAATTCCTCAGGATTGGGGACACGGAGAAGCTTCCCTGGGTCACTCAGCCGGGCAGGGGTGCAGCAGGGATTTGAACCCAGGCCATCGGGACCTCTTTGTTCCCTCACCCCTCTGTGCCAGGGCGCCCAGGACCTCACACCCGGGGTGGCTCATGTGCCAGCGGCCTGGGGGCCTCGCGCTGGGCAGCGGGTGTGATGGGTGAGCCGCTCTCTGCCTCCCTGGAAGGCGAGGGCTTTTGTGATGACATCTCACACCCAGGAAGACTGGGGTGGGGGGTGAGGGCTGCGTGTGACGTGCAGGTGTGCATGCGTGTGCACAGGACAGCCCTGGCGTCTGCGTGGCACTTCGTGCGGACGAGGGCGCGTGTCTGCACGTGGGGGTCGGTTCGGGGCTGACGGCGCATTGAGCGCTTGGGCCCCCGTTGGTGTGGAAGCAGCGCGTGTCCAGAGCTCCGCCCGCGGGGAGGGACGACGGCCGGGGCGCGGGGGGCCTGTGCCCTAGGACCCTGGCGCCTGTGGTCGGCGCGCGTATTCGGAGGAGCTGCTTACTCGGAAGCGCAGCTGCGGCGTCGGAGCCGTTCTTGGCCTGTAAAGACGTCGGCCTGGTCCACGTCAGCCTGTGTGGCCCAAGTTTGCCGCCGCCGCACTCGGATGTCTCGCCCCACGAGGGGTTCTAATCCCATTTATCAGCGAGAAGTCCTGCCAGGGTTTCAGGGCGATTAGGGACAAATCCAGAGGTGCGACGCTGGCGGCCGGGGCGGCGGGCGCAGGAGCGCGGATACCGCAGGGCCCTTGGCTGCTGCTGCGGCCTGCATTCCCCGGGAGCCGCCGTCTCACCGGGTTTGGCCAAACAAACCAACCCAAACCCGCAGCAAGAAGCACGTCTCCCCGTGATCCCTGCGGGGCGAGAACGTGACCGCGCGGGGGCCTCCCCTATGTCGGCGGCCCCTGTGATGTCATCACCGTGGTTTCTCCTTCTGATGGAGCCTCAAGTCGTTGATGTGGATTTACGTCGTGGCACTGCCCTTAGCCAGTTCTCGGCGTGTCCTCAGGCCTTGAGAGGGGACAGGAAGGCCGCCGCCCTGGGGAGGGGCCGGGTGGGGGACAGTGAGGACAGCCCGTCCTGCGGGCTCCTTCCCCCGGGACGCCGGCCCGCCCGTGGCTTTGTTCCTTCTCTGCCCCTGCGCAGGCCAGGCCCTTCCCCGGCGTCCGTGCTGCCTTCTGGGTGGGTGACATGATCCGTTTCAGAAGCGTAGTGACCGTGAGTGTCCAAAGTTATTTTGTGCAGCGGAGAGGCTGTGGCATTCCATGTGAAGGAGAGACACAAAGAGGCCTTGTTTGTTTGGGACAGGTCAGAGGTTCAAGGAGGCTTTGAAAGGATCAAGTTGGGATAATTGAGTTATCAGATGCCAACTGTCCGCTTCCGTGAGCTCACGTCTTCATCCCCTGTCAGTGTGATGGGATCCAGAAGGCTGGCCCGTGGGTGCGCCCTGGTTCCACCCCCAGAGCTCTGCTCCCGCCCCAGGTTGGCTTCAGGAGCCGTGAGGGTCCTAGGAACGTCTTGCTGCCGCCGCCGCCGCCTCCTCCTCCTCCTCCTCCTCCTCCTCCTCCTCCTCCTCCTCCTCCTCCTCCTTCCTGACTCAGTGGTCTTCACGAACTTGATGAGAGGGAGCACTCTGGTCCTCCAAGTGTCAGCCCTCCCTCTCGGGCGCCGCCTGGTGAAGATGGCCCCTCACCTGCCGCCAGGTGGCCGTTGCCCTACCTCCTGGTGCTGCCTGCCCGAAAGTCTCATCGTGTCCTTCTTTCCCCACCAATTTTTTTTTTTTTTTTTTAAAACAACTGGCTGGTTTTCCTTCTAGAAAGGGGTGCTGGATGTTTACTGGAGGGCCTCCCTCGGAAAGCCGCGTGCAGGACACCAGGGCACCCTCTTGGAGCAGCCTCCAGCAGAAAACGTGTCCCCAGTTGGGGGGGTGGTGGTGGTGGAGGAGGAGGTTCTGTTGGTTTTCCTGAAGGATGTTTACGTGTTGACATACATTTATTTATTTATTTATTCATTCATTCATTCATTCATTCACAATAGACAGAGGCAGAGACACAGGCAGAGGGAGAAGCAGGCTCTATGCTGGGAGCATGATGCAGAACTCGATCCCAGGACCCCAGGATCGCACCCTGGGCCAAAGGCAGGGGCTAAACCGCTGAGCCACCCAGGGATTCCCACGTGTTGACTTCTTTATGGTGCATGTGATTCTGGGGCGCTGCGACATGTATGATCCAAAGCTCAATAGCTCATGCTACTTTTAAGTGTTTTGACTCGTATGTTTAATCAAAATTGGTCCCTGCACTCACTTAAGAGACCATAACATTATTTAGGAAAAGGGTGATTTTTTTTTTTTTATCACGCTTCACCTTTTTTTTAATTTTTTATTTTTTTTTAAATTTTTTTAAAATTTATTCATGATAGGCACGCAGTGAGAGAGAGAGGCAGAGACACAGGCAGAGGGAGAGGCAGGCTCCATGCACCGGGAGCCTGACGCGGGATTCGATCCTGGGTCTCCAGGATCGAGCCCTGGGCCAAAGGCAGGCGCCAAACCGCTGCGCCACCCAGGGATCCCTTTTTTTTTTTTTTTTTAAAGACTATTTATTTATTCACGGGAGACAGAGAGGCCGAGGCAGAGACACAGGCAGAGGGAGAAGCAGACTCCCTGCAGAGAGCCCCATGTGGGACTTGATTTCACTGGGAGCCCCTGTGGTTTCACTTGCAAACCTGGTAACCCCAGTCTGGGTAGGGTCCAGGAGCAGCGGGCTCTGCATCTATGGGATGGTGCTCTCTGGAACCCTGAAACTGTGCAGGGGAGTTGGAGGGTCAGAGAGGCTGGTGCTGGCCCCGGTATCACGCCCTGAGCCAAAGGCAGATGCTCGACCACTGAGCCACCCAGGCGTCCTGCGCTTTACCTTTTAGAGGCTGAGATGTTAAAAGATGCTGGACTGAAGTGTTTCCCCTGGGGATCCCTCAGGAATTAGGTGTGGCGAGACTGGTCACGGTGGCTCCTGTTGGCTGGCCTGGGGGTGGGCAGTGGTGGGGGGAGAGGGTCTCTGCTGGACCCTGCCTGTGACCCAGACCCTGTGCAGGCACAGACAAGGCCCGGGGCCACCCAGGACACAAGGGACAGGTGGTCTTTCTCGTCCCCAGGACACCCAGGTGAGGTGCAACCCTGGGCACGTGGGAAGCCCCTCGGTGCACACGTGCCTGTGTGGATGAGCACGTGTGGGCTCCAGCAGGTGGCGGGCACGTGGGTTTGCCACGGTCCCGATGTGTCTGAAGCTGGGAAATGGGACACAGGAGTCCTCATTTTTCTTGCTCTTGTCCATCGGTCTCTTCTGCTTTGGGTCCCCTGGGACCCCCCCCCGCCCCCCTGCCGTCCCAGAGCAGGGAAGGAAGCTTGTCTGGATCCGGGGTGCCCAGCCACCCACCCTTCCACCGTGTGTGCTGCAGGGGCCTCTGACCTGCCACTCAAACTGAGGGCGCTCTGCAGCTTTGGGGCTAAAGGCCTTGTCGTGTCCTGGGTGCAAGCACCCTGCTGCTTGGGGGCATCTCCCTGGTCGTGGGATCCCACGTGTAGGTCGGGGCTCGTTAGCTGGGAAGCGTGGCCAGGACTGCCGTCTCCAGTTTCCAGGGACTCTGTGTGCTTCCTGGTGCAGGTGCTGACCTTGGGGCGCCTGTCCCCAGCCCGCAGCGTGGACCTGTGTGCCTCAGAGCTGCGCGGAGCCCAGCCCTAGAAGGGTCCCAGGGCCCAGCCTTCTATAAGGTTAGGGATTCCCCTGGCGGAGTCGGCACTCCTGCCCCCTCACCCAGTCCTGTGTGTTCTTGTGGGACGTGTGCCCCCACCCCAACCTTGGTGCGTGGAGCCTCCCGGCCCACACGTGCCCCCCACCTCCTTTTCCTCTCACTGCTCTGCCCTCTGAGCTGTAGACCCTGTCACCAGAGAGAGGCAACCCCCAGACCCTCCCTGCCCCTCGGGAAGATCTCAGGTGTGCGTGGCAGGACGGGAGCGTGGGCAGAGCCCGGGTCTTGTCTGTTTCCACCTGGTGGGAGCTGGTGACCTGGGACTGGTCCTGGCCTCCTCCCCTCTAGGGAGTGTCGTGTGGCTTCACTGAAGAGAAAGGACTCGACCAACAGGGGCTATGGTTGTCGGTCTGCGGCGTCTTTAATTCCACAGCAGAGTGCTGCGACTTTATAACTCTTAATTCCTGCAGGAGACTGTGCTGCACGGTCCCCGGGGCTCTGCAGCTGCTGTCCAGCCAGCCTGGGGCACCGGCTGCCTGGGGGCCCGATGGAGGAGGAGGGGTTGCTGGGGCACTGAGGGGTTCTGTGGGGCCCACCCTGCCTGGGGCTGGTCTGGGCCTCCCCCTTGGACCTCTGTCCGTGTTCCGGGCTCTCCACTCTCCCCGGGGCCCCTAGGTACAGCTGGCAGAGTGACGCGGGTGCTGGGCTCTGGGGTGCACGGCCTCTGAGGCCCCTGTGGCAGTGACCCCCTGTGTGCGGGTCCGGCCTCTGGACGCGTCTGTACTGTCGGATGACGTGCCACCATGGCCATGCTCCTGTTAGAAGCAGTGGCTGCAAACTGTCCGTGCCAGGCGCCGTGGCCTGGTTAGGAGGTGTTGCTGGCCTTCTGCATGTCAGCCCTGTGGGGGGCACCTGTCTAACCCCCCTTGAGTCCCTGCCTTGTATTGAATTGTGGGGCCAGTTCTGGGGTCCAGAGCCCCTCGGGCACGGGCTCCTCTTGTGCCCTCAAGGAGATCCCTGTTGGCTGGAGTTCACAGCAGCAGCAGAGGTGCTCACCTGGGTCTGGGATGATGGCACCGGGTCCCCCTCCCACTCCAAGCCAGGCACCGTGGGACCCATCGTCCCCACCTGACAGCTGAGAGGGTCTCAGGTGGCTCATCAGGGGCAGATGTGCACCTGCTACGTGACTCCACTCTGGGTGCTGGGTCGGCAGTTGCAGGGAACCCTCTAGAATCTCCCCTGTGCTGTTTCCCTGTTCCTGCTCCCTGGGTCGGGTGCTCCGAAGAAGACCGTCCAGATTCCTGGGCCCCCCACATTCTGATTAGAGCACCACACGCAACTGTTGAAGGCGAGGATGTCATCCCTCCCGATCCAGACCTGGTGCGCCAAGTTCCAGAGGGCTCCAGAAGGTTACAGAAGGTTCCAGAGGCCAGGCTTTGCATGAGGGATGATGAGGATGGGGCTTCTGCGAGGGCGAGCCGTGGGGTCCTCATGCCCAGCCGTGCGTCCTGGCCTTAGGAGGGGCGGCTAAGAGCAGAGTGTGGAACTTGTGCCGCCTTACTTGGCGCCTGTGGAATCACTCACCTTGCTCACAGCCTCCAGGCTTCAAATCCCGGGGAACAGGCAGATTGGAGGCAAATGATGGGGAGTGAGCGTACACACTCCCCGCCCAGCCCTGAGCTGCCGCTTAATAGTATGCAAATGAGCCATCAAACAGTCACCCAGCTTGGAGGGCCCTGCGTGCTGCCAGGGGCCGCAGTTAGAGACGGCGTTATTTACACAGCACCTACTGTCTACGAGGGGCAGCTGCAAACTCGAGAGATGACCCCTGCCCCCCGGGGAGCCCAAGGCCTCCTCAGGGATGGGGTCTGCTCTGAGCCCCTTGGCGAGCCCATGAGGAAGTGGTGCTGCTGCCTGGGGATGGCCTCTCAGGCCTTGAGGGGCGGAGGCGACTTTGCGAGGTGGAGAGAAGGAGGTGCCTTTAGGGAGTGAGAGGAGCCTGGCTGGGGCCACAGTCAGGGCCGGGGTTGCCCTGCAAAACACAGGACACAGGTTTTAGGATAAGTATATCCCAAGTGTTGCATGAGCTATACTTACCCTAAAACCTTAGTCCCTGCTTGTGTGAAAGGCGGATTTCACTGGGAGCCCCTGTGGTTTCACTTGCAAACCTGGTAACCCCAGTCCGGGTAGGGTCCAGGAGCAGCGGGCTCTGCATCTATGGGATGGTGCTCTCTGGAACCCTGAAACTGTGCAGGGGAGGTGGAGGGTCAGAGAGGCTGGTGCTGGCCCACTGGGCAGATCAGGCCCAGAAGCGCAGGCGCAGCCCAGGGGTTGGCACTGCGTGGGATGGCGTGCCCGGCTGCCCACACTCGCCCTCTCCCGGAGGGCTCTGACCTCGCTGGAGGGCATAGTAGGGCCCCACTGGGGTCTGGGTGGTGAAGCGAACAGAGGCAATACATGGAGATGTTGGGGTCTCAATGAAAATACGTACCACGCCCCCCCATCCCCAGTTGGGCCTGCAGAATTCCATCGGGGCTGGGACCAGGAGCCCCACTTGCTCACTTGGGTCCGCTTGTCCCCCGGTGGCTTCTGAGGGTCTCAAGACCCTTTTTCCTTCTTTTGTATGTAAGGGAATCGCTTTGACTCTGCAATCGAATGCCATCCGCAGTGCCGTGCGCGCTGGTTTTGGTCGCTCAAGTATTTCTCAGCACCGTCCGCCTGCATTTTCGGAGCCCCCCACGGTGCCCTGCATCCCCTCTCGCTTTGCCCCGTGCCAGCTCCCTGCACCCCCGCGGGGGACCCGGAGCCTCCTCCCGGGGGCCCCCGTGAGGCCTTGTCTGTGGCTCCTCTCGTGCCAGAGTTCGCCTGTGCTCCGAAGTGGCTTGCCGAGAGGCAGATAATGATCACCACGGCGGACTCGGGACTGACCCGCCTCCGCCTCCGTGAATCAGGCTGATTCCAAGCGAATGAGATTTTAATCACCTGTCACTGCCGCCCGCACTTTCTCTATATTTATGATAATTTTTTGGGGTCTTTTTATTGAAATCAGTGTTGACTGAATCAAGTAATCCTGATTAGCAATCTTACTGTACCCAGTCAAGAGTGAAATGCATCCCAGCCCTGTTGGTACACTGAGCATTCTGAAATTGAAAAAAGGAAAAAAAAAGAAAGAAAGAGGGAAAAAAAAGCCCTCCGAAATAGGTGAAGTTTGTTTATCTTGGTGATGGGCGCGGACGGGGGCCTGTGAAGGTGGCGACTGTTTTTAATTGTTCTCGTAAACCCGCGCAGTAGCCGGGCCTCCTGCCTGGAGTGGGAACATCCCGGCTGGATGATCTAGTTATCCGGTTTCTTTGACTTCATGGTGTTGGACAAATGATGGCTGACCTGATTTTAGTTGGTTTCTGCGGGTCGAGACGTGGAATTTGCAAGCACAGGAATCGAGCGGTGGGCAACGCGTCCTTCCTGGGGAAGACTTGGCGGGAGCGCCCGGCCGCGCCGCCTCCCCGCCTCCCCGCGGCCCGCTCACCGTATCAGCCTTGGAGGTGGTGACGTATTGATCTTTTAGGCAATGGAAGTAAACTGTGAAGGTGACAAATAAATACAAGCTTTGAAAGCGCTCCTCTAGTTTCTCCGAGAGGGAGCGATCGATCACGAAGTGGCACTATCCGAGACGGAGAGGGTGCGTCCTCCCCGACACAACAGGCAAGTGGCCCTCCTCTGGGCTCCCGGACGGTGGGCGGGTGCTGCCACCGGGCAGGAGGACCAGCTGCTCGGGGACTGTTCCCAAACGACGGGGCTTTCCTCCTTGCGGGTCTGTATTCCGTGTGTTCGGCGGAGGATGCCCCACTGTGAGAAGCGGTTACCCCCTGGGGCCCCTGTCCTATAGAAGCGAAGGTGAGGCCTGCTTCCGAGGGCTCGCCTACAAAGTCAGACGACTTCCCAGGTCCCGACGGAGCACACCTGTCTGCCTGCCTGGCCGCCCGCGGGTAGCCGGCTTCCTTCCACGCTGCCCTCGCCTCTGCCCACCCCCCAGCCCGGGCCCAGTGAAGGTCAGCCCCTCGTCCTTCTGGCACCGGGAGTGGGGGACACTGTTTCTTCCCCTGGCAGGTCAGCTGCCCCTGGGCCCTAGACACGGGTCTGTCCACTGCAGAGGACACCTGGGTCTTGGCGTGGTCGCCTCTGAAGACCACTGTGCTTCTTGGGTGGTGGAGAGGGAAACCCTGGCCCCGAACCCTGGGGGCCCCAGAGCCCCAGCCGTACGCTGCTAGGGTAGGGAGCTCGCAGTGGGGCAGGAGAATCCCCCGCTGGCTTGTGTGGTGGGTCGGGGGTTGGGGGGGCGAGTAGAGCACGTGGCAGTTCAGGTAGCTTGTGGCCGGCAGGTATAGCTCTGGGAACGGAGCAGCCTGGCCGAGGCCGAGGCCATCAGGGGGCCCAGATGTGTTCTGTGGCCAAGGCTGGTAGAGCAGGGGTGAGAACAGGCATCCCGTTTAAAAGAACTCAGGCTAAAAACAAAATAATAATAATAAAAAATAAATAAAAAACTCAGGCCGTGTTCCCGATCGTCGGTTCTGCGTCAGGCATCAGAGTAGCCCCCGGCGTGAGGGAGGCTCAGACCATGGCCCTGCCCTCCTGCAACTCACAGCCCAGGGCAGGTGGCTCAGCACGTGGGGGTATTAGGTATATGCCACTTCGGGGCCCACGTCTCCCAAGAGGTGGCCAGCAACGTCCCCACACCCAGGACACTGTGGCGTGCAGTGCTGGGGTCCACCCTGGCCATCGGGCTCTGCACTGTGCTTGGCACAGCCTCACAGCCTCCCACCTCTCCTTCCGAGGGGTGGTCCCTAAGTGCACGTGGCTTCCGGGAGAACATCAGGGCCCCGTCACGGCCTTCCATCAAAGGGTGTCCCTAAGACGTCACCTTCCCGGCTTTTCTTTAAATGCTCTTCTGTCCGAGGCAAAGAAAACACAAACCCCTAGTTGTATGGGCTCTTGATTTTTATGAGATCTTAGCAAACTCTGAGTCAGGCAAAGCCTCTTCTTGCGGCAAGAAGAAGCTGCTCTGCGTTGCGCGTGTGTTGTGAGGACACCACACTGAACCCGGTCACGGTGCTCGGTGACCCTCGTTCGTGGGATAAAGCGTGGCGCTCAGGGTCTGGCAGGGCCACCGTGGACCCGCGTCCAGGGTCCGTGCACCCGCTGTGTAGCTGATTTTGGAGTGTTTTGCTTCACGTTCAGTTCCCAGCTTGTGCCGGTTAGCTCCTCGTCACCAGGTCCGCACGATGCGTATTTAGAGGCCCGTTCTCTTGCAGATGTTTGCGTAGCACCGAGTGCCACCGCCTTCGTCCCCGCTCTCTCCCGGCTGGGTTCCTGCTAAATAGAGTCATTTCACGGAATAGAGGCATCCTGTCTCTGCGGAGACTGGGGACAGCCCAGGGGTCCCTGCGCAGGATGCACGGGGGGCTCCACCTGCACGGCCCCTCGGACTCAGGCCTCCCTGGTGCTCTTCCTAGGATTAGCCACGCCCCTGACAAAGGGGGGACTGGTGGCAGGTTAAAAGACGAGAGAAAGACTTGGTGACCGGGTCCACAGGGGAGCCGGAGTGGCCGTTGTCAGCGTTCACTCGGGGACAAGTCCGAGAACTGTCCATCCAAACAGTGATGGTCGGGGCGCCCAGGTGGGGGCGGGGGGCTCAGTGGGTGGAGCGTCTGCCTTTGGCTCAGGTCATGATCCTGGGGTCCTGGGATCGAGACCCACATCCGGCTCTCTGCTCTGCTTCTCCCTCTCTTCCTTGCTCGTGCTCTCTCACTATCCCTGTCACTATCTCTGTCTCTCACTCACGTAAATAACTGAACATCTTTATTTTTATTTTTTTAAAAGATTTTATTTGTTCCTTCATGGGAGACACACACAGAGAGAGGCAGAGACACAGGCAGAGGGAGAAGCAGGCTCCATGCAGGGAACCCAGCTTGGGACTCGATCCCGGGACCCTGGGGTCACGCCCTGGGCCGAAGGCGGCGCTAAACCACTGAGCCACCTGGGCGTCCCTAAATTAATATCTTTAAAATAAAACAAAGCCCATGGCGTTCTACGAATGGAGAGGTTCGCTGTGCCACGATCACAGTAAATCCCGGGAAGCCCTATGTGCCTCCGCAGGAGTAGGGGGAGCGAACTGCGGGAGGCCTCGCCATGGAATATTAGGCAGCCGTTTAAAAGGTGGATTGGTGAATAAATTGGAAACATTCTTACTACATAAAATGAAGTGAAAAGGATATAAAAATGTAACTGGGATGTGATCCCAATTAAAAAAAAAAGTGGTAAAGTCACTATCAGGAAATAGAGCCATCCTCGTGGTTAAGCTCAGGACAGTGAGTTTATGGGTAGTTTTTGTATTCGTTGTATACTTTTAGGTGTTTTCCAAAAATTTTCACCACATGCCTTAATCATTTTTACGACCCTTTCCCGGTGGCTCAGATGCACTACTCGCCAGCAAGGTTTCTGAGTAAGCGTCTGGCCTCCCAACTGGGCTTACATACGATGCTCTTCCCTGGGTGGAAAGTTGAGTGTTCCCAGGATGGGGTTGAATGGCGGTGGATGGGGACAGTCCCCTCGGGGTGTGCGTTCCCCATGCCGCCCCGTGCTGCCGAAGCAGACACAAGGCCGTGCGGGCTGGGGAGGTCGAGTTCTGCATCGGCCGTCGGGCCAGGGAGGCGTGTCACCGTCTTCAGGGCTCTAAGGGCACGTCTGCGGGCAGGTGGACACGGAGGCAGTGTTAGGGCCAGAAGGTGGGAGATAAGGATCGAGGAGTGCGCACCCCCCAGGTTCCAGGGGCACCTGCTTATGGTTGGGGCCGGCGGCGTCGAGAGCACGGCTGCCCAGCGAGGTGGTGAGCTCCCCATCATTGCAGAGTATGTTCAGGGGCCAGGCGGCCACCCGGAGGCACTGTTGAGGTCGCTCCTGCAGGGCTGCTTTTTGGTGCCCCAGAGACGACCCCGCAGGGCCTCTGGGTGCTGGTCTCCCCCATGAAGACTGACTGGTTGCAGTTGCGTGGCACGTGGTCTGGGTCTCATCGCTCCAGATCTCAGTATTTACGGGAAAGCCGAGAATCCTTTATTCACCTACGAGAACTTAAGGACGTGTTTAGTCCACTTCGTACTTACGTACTTGTGAGGCCAGGACGGGCACAGTCGGGACCACGGGCAGGTGGAGGCCGGGCTCGCCCCCTCTAGCCACGTGCCGGTCTGTGGGGGGGAGCGGAGCGCTGCGGGGAGACTGGCGCTCTCAGTCATGCCCCCACCGCCTTGGTTCCGCTCGTCGGGCCCCCAGTGCCTGGATTTACTGTGGTTGGCTGTGCCGCGTGCCGTGCGCCCTTAGAAACGAGGCGCGTGGACCAGACACAGCTTCCTCTGCGTCCGACAAGCTCCAGGGGGCTCTGAGGGGCGGCGGTCTCGGGGCCCGTCAGGGCTGAGGGTGCAGGACGTGGCTACCTGGGGACTCTGGGAAGGCCTGCGTCTGGCAGGCCCTCGCACCTGGCTCTTGAGCCCCTTCCCAGGGCATGCCGTCCTCCACATGGCGGGTTTGGGCAGTGCCAGCCCTGGGCCACGGTCCTGGTCCCTCACGGTGACACTCGGGGCCACGCCTGGCTCCAGTGAGGTGGCCTCACCGTTCCCGTGAGCGCTCTGTTTCCAGCGCTCCCCAGGCCGTGTTCACCTGCCGTGTCCCCGGGCACGTGCCTGAATCCTTTTGTGACTTTTGGGTTTTGCAAGTGAGCCTGTCCTGCATGCCCTAGAGGGCCCCGCTCCTCAGGCGCCCTCCGACCCTCGATGTGAGCAGGTGAGCGTCGGTGTGACCCAGGCGGGGCACGTTCTGGGCTGGTCCTCGCCCCCGGTGGCAGCCTCCCCACCGCGGGCCGTGTGGACGCTCCTGTGCCGTGTGGTCCCTGCCGTGTGGGCAGCTCCACGTGCCCCGAGTGCCCGCCGCCCCCCCTCGGGGAAGCCTCCCCCGCGGCTCACACCCGGCGCTCAGGCAGGCGCCCCCGCCCCTGTCCCGGGCGTCCCTCTCCAGCCTGCGGCCTGGCCGGGGGTGCTCACTGGGCCGCCCCCTTCCTGGTGTTGCCGTCGCCCCTGTGCCGCGTCCGGGCCCCAGACCCTGTTTGTTTGAACGAGTGACTGGTTGCAGCTCGGCCTTTTGGGGGGCAGTGAGGTGCCTCCTAAGGAACGGACATTCCTCGCGGTTAGAGGCGGCAGACCGGGTCCAGTTAGAGCACCTGCTCGGGCCTCGTACCGTGTCCCCAGGTTACAGACGTCAGCCGCGCGGAATGTTCTAAATGCACCGGGGATGTTACTGCGTCTGCCGAGGCTCCCGAAGGCGGCTTCCTCGGTGGGTGAAGCGGCTCCGTGGGCAGGTCGTCCCGGCCTGGAAATGTCCCTTCGGAGAGCGAGGGGGGGTGGGGGTGTTTTATTGAGCATCTGCTTCGTCCCCACGTTCACTGAGCCGGCCCTCGGGGAGTGGTCGCCTCCTGTGGGGAAGCCGTCCTGCTGCGGGGCAGGGCTGGGCTCCCACCCGGCTGCTGGCTGGCCTCCCTGCGCCTGGACGCTCGGTGTGCACGGTGCCCCCGGGGAAGGGTCTGGAGTCCGGTGGCCCAGGATGTGGACTCTGCTCCGTGGCCTCCTTAGCCGTGTGATTTGGAGCCGTGCACGCAGATAACACGCCCGACGGTGTCGTTTATCTTGAGGTGGGCATGAGTTCTCTGTGCCGTGGGGTGGCGTGGGGCCGCCGGCCGGGGGAGGACAGCCGTCGGGGACACCGGCTGTTGCTGCCGCTGCCAGTGACATAGTAATAGTCACGGTGATGGCGCCTATGGGCGTTGGCTGCGGCCATGGGCAGGAGGCTGCTGCGGCGCTCCCCCTGCTTCAGCCTGAGGGTGGACATGTTCAGGCGTCCCTTCCAGTGGTTTCTACAGACAGGGACTGAGACCCAGCAGAGGGGGGACACAGCTGGAGCCCCGGGCCCCAGAAGCCTTTGGGAGGAAGCTGTGTGTGCTGACCAGGCCCAGGGGGCACATCCCCGGGGCCCTCCTTCCACCACGGTCTGCAGAGAGGAGCCCCTCAGCACCGTCTTTCCTGGGGCCCTGCTGCCCTGGGAGCTGGGCTGTCCTGCCCGGGCCTCAGCCCCTCCATCCATACGATGTGGGCAGCTCCTGGCCTCGCCCCAGGGTCTCGGGGGGCCCCTGGCGTCACAGCCCAAGTGGGAGACACCCAGTCCCCACACAGTTCACGGTCACTGGGCTGGGGCCCTCGGGACTGCAGCCTGCTTGTAGGGTTCACCTTCACCCCACAAATGTTTGCAGATTTGCCCAGGACCAGGCCTGCCCTCAGGAGCTGCCAGGGGTGGGAAGGGGTCCAGAGCTTACGTTTGTGCAGAAACAGCAAACGCTGAGGGTAATGGGAGGGGGCAGGGCAGGTGGGCCTCCTGGGGTCTGTTGCGGGGGCCTGCACGGCCTGGTGTAGAGTCGGGCCCTGGTTCTGGGGGTGACGTCCTGCCTCCCGGGGACACCGAGTCACCAGCAGGGCTTGGCCAACTGGAGGGGGTGCTGGAGGCCACCGCTGAGCGGAGAGCACGGGCTCTGCTGGAGTTTGTCAGCCTGTCTGTCTGCGAGCAGAGAACGTGATATGGGGTTGGTGGGAGCCTGGCCGCCGCCGAGGGGCTGCAGAGCCTCTCCGTGGGGCAGGAAGTGTGGTGTTGGCCCTAGTAAGCCCGCCCTGCTCTGGGAGCTGGGCTGGCCTGAGAAGAAGCCAACCGTCCTGTGTCCGTGGGCGTGTGGGGAGGACAGAGCCACGTGGGGGGCGAGTGGAGCCAGGGGAGGGACAGTGAGGGCCGCGGCCGGCCAGGCTGGTTCGGGGTACGATGGCAGATGTGCTGGGACAACAGGGGATGCGCGGGTGCTCTGGGCCTCGGATGATGCTGGCACAGCCCAGGGTGCTGACTAGGGCACCCACAGCTATGGCCGTCACCTGCTGGGTGGGAGACCGCGCCCTCCTTGGGAGCACGTGCCCAGGAGAGCCCGATCCCACCTGGCGGACAGCGGGGCGGGGTTGACGGCAGCCTTTGGAAGAGGAGGCCGCTGCTCTTTCTGGAGACAGTAGGCCCTGGGCCTCGCGGCCTCTCTCTGTGGCGCTCAGGGCGTCCTCCCGGGTGTCCCCGGCCACGTGGGTGCCAGCGGCTTGGTAATCGGCTCCAGTGTTCCCGACCCAGGGCGACTCTGCCCAACCCCCCCGCACGGCCCTGCCCCCATGCCACTAGGACCCCCGTTCATGGTGATCCCATTGCACTCGTTCCTGCCCATCTGAAGCGGGTTTTCCCCCTGGAAGGTGGTTCCCATTTGGGTCCTCAGATAAAACCTGCTGTTCACGTGTGCTCATCTGCGTACTCTTAGCCGGTGAGGCCAAGTCTCTTTATTTCTGCTGGCACTTCGCTGGCTCTGCCCAGATAGCCCCCGGTCCCCTGAGCATCAAGGCCGCCTTCTGGGGGCCGCTGGGGTCGCCTTGTGCAGATGAGGAGACCGAGGCTCAGAGAGGAGAGCCCGGACTCCTGGCCCCCAGCCCTGAGCTCCTCGTGTCACAGCCCAGCGGCCCTCTTGGCGCAGATGACAGCGAGGACTGCCCTGAACACCCGCCAGCCCCACGAGGCACTTTACAGTGTGCCCGGTCCTTCCCTGCCTGGCGGCGCACCTGATTCCACGCAGGACAGGTTGGGGGGGGGGGCACAGCTCTCGGTGGAATCCATCCGTCTGGTGCTTTCAGAGGGGCTGCTTTCCGTGATTCTTCGAGGTTTGGTAACCTGGGGCATGCTTCCTCTCCCATTCATTAATTTTCCTTCGTCCGTGAGCGAGCGGTGTGCGGTGTTTCAGGGAGGCCTGCTGGGGTTTGGCCCTGTCGGGGGCGTGGTGAGGAGCTCGTGCTCCTCCCAGGAATCCCGAGCCCCCCCAGACATGTGTGTACCTCGCCCTCGAGGGCTGTGAGGACAGTCCCCTTTCCAGACCCCTGCCCCAAAGGTGGCACTGCTGGAGGGGCTCCCTGGGGGCAGCAGGCCCCCCGCCCGGGGGCTTCTTCATCATCGCCCATGACTGGTTATGGGGTGAACACACCTGTACGTGCCGGCCCCGGGTGGCTCTCGGGCTCAGGGGTGGCTCCGAGCAGGCTCCTGTAGGACGGAGCCGGGAGCCCCTCGGGCAGGGTCCGTGGTCTCTAGGGCTCTGTTCCGAAACCAGCACCGGGGCGCAGCACGGCTTCCTGCAGCTGGAATGTGGTTCGAGCTGTGGGCCCCACAGACACAGGTGGCATGTGCTGCTAGCGTGTGCCTCAGGCTCCCGGAGTGGCTCAGGGATTTTGTCATCACTTCTACCTGCAGCACCCCTGTGGCTGTCCCCGGCCCACCCCCCGCCTGCTGGTCCCCGATCCCCTCCCAGCCTCGCCGGTGCTGTCCGCTCAGCTCCAAGCCCGTCAGATCCCGAACCCTAACTCTGAAGCTCCGTCCGGATGTCCCCACCTGCATGTCCTCCCCGGCTGGTGCCTGCCACAGTTGGATCACCAGCCCCGACGGGAAACTCCAGTCTGCTCCAGGCCACACGGCTTGCCTCCTCTGTGTCCTCGGCGTGTGGGTCATGGCTGGTACCCCACCGGCACCCTGAGCCCAGGATGGAGCTGCCCAGGCAGCGCCCCAGCCCTTAGTAGCAGGCACGGTGTCCGGTGCCAGGTTACGGGAATTGGAAAGGAAGATGCTGGAGGTTCTGTGGGCTGAGGGGAGGGGCAGCCTCAGGGTGCGGTGACCAGGAGCCTCCGTGCCAGCCGCCTGCCCGGTGAGGTCACCGCGGCATCAGTCCCGGGTCCCAGCGAGCGGCGGGCATGAGAGTCACACATCTGGGCCCCACTTGAGGTCTCTGTCCCAGGGAGGACCCTGATCATCACTGAACGGCCCCATGGACCCATCGGGTTTCCTCTGGGGCCTGGCCAGCTCGACGATGCAGAGGAGACCAGACAGGCTGCACTGGGGGAGGGCAAACAGCAGTCCTGGGGCTCCCTCAAGCCCTCCCCTTAGTCTGGTGGTCCACTCTGACTTCTGATCTTCCTCTAGGTCTATTGTGTTTTCTTAGATTTGTCCCCGAGGCAGATTAGAGACGAGCCTTTGTGAAAATCAGACCTCTCTCCACCCCATTTCTTCCTTAATAAAGGAGTGTGGGGCCAGGACTTGGCCCCAAGACCCAGCTGGTCTTCTGAGGGCCTTAGGACTGAGATGTGCATCCCCTAAGAGTCCACGCTGAGCAGCCTCTACGATGCGAGGCTGGGCATCCTCGGCCCCAGGGACCCAAGGCAGGAGGGTGCAGTGAGCGCTGCACGGGTGCTCCCTGACCCTGGGGTGGACAGGCGACCCCACCGCCTCCGAGTTTCTGCATCTGCAGAGGATGGGACAGGCCTCCGCTCGTCGGACGGATGGGGGTGACGGCGGGAAGACGGCGCTAGCTCAGCGCCCACTGGTCGCGGGCCCCCAGTGTAGGCTGGATCGTGGCTGTGTTGGGCTTAGGGTGGTTCCGTGGCTCACTCCCAGCACCCCGTGCAGGACGGAGAGCCCAGCCCCGCGAGAGAGCCCCTCCCCGCTGTCGCCCGCCACCGGGGTCCCCGACATGAGCCCCTTGTTAAGACCTCTTGTGTGATCCAGATAATCTCAGCCTGTTTTGGTTTTTGTTTTGTAAACTTAGTCATTTAGCTGTTTTCTTCCTTTGCCCAGTTTCCTTGATGTGAAAAGCTCGTGTTTTTATCATTCGGCGCCCACGGGAGACGAACACATGGCACATGCCCCACTTACATACGAGCCGCAGCGCAGCCAGGGTTTTGTTCTGGGGCTGGTCTTACAGCACTTGTACTTCTAGTGAAGCGCGCTGGGACCTCTGATGTTTTGGAAGCTGGGGCTTGGACGTGCCTTGGGCTCCCCAGGCCCTGACTGCCGCCCCCCATTGCCCCTGCAGGAGGGAGGTGCGGCTCCTGCGGCGGGACGTCTCCCGTGTGCCCCCGTCCTGGTGCCTGCTCAGGCTGCATCCGCGAAGGGCTCCCTGGGCCAAGTTGGCATCTGTGCCCAGTATGGCCTTCGGGGGGCCTGGAACATGCAGGAGCCCTGGGAGCCCAGGGGGTACCCCAGGGGGGGCCGATGTGTATTATTGGGGGACCCAGTGGCCAGCCCCTGAGCGGTGCCCAAGATTCGGGGTGTCGCCATCCACATAGGCCTCCCTGAGCCCTCCCTGTGCTCCGACAGGTCCCCCCCCAGCACTGAGTCCTTTGTGGGGTGGGTCCACCTGCAGTGACCACAGGCCTCATGGCCCTGACGGCGCGAGATGACCCCCCACTGGTGGTTCTTCGTGTTGTTGCAAAGCACTTCAAGATCAGATTCTTAGGGCCACACTAAAGTGAATCACAAAGCGTTTCCTGTACAGGATCTTCCTGAATTCTTGCTGAATCCTAGGAGACAGCAAGCAGGAGACGATATTCCCATTTTAAAGATAACGGAGCCTGAGGCTTACCGAGGGAAGCGGCTTGTGCGGAGCCTCAGGGCGGGGGAAGCGCAGCGGACCTTGGACCGGGGTCTTGTGGCTCCTCATAGTGCTTTTGTGCACCTGCCTGCAGGTGGGGGCTGCCCTTGCCTGGGGGCCTGTGCCTGCTCATGCATCCCTCAGACTCGCTCCTCACCCCCCCGTCTCATTCCCCCGACCTCACCACTGCCTGAAGAAGGGTGATGCGACTTGCTCATCCTGCAGAGGAAGTCCTGATTTCTTTCTTTCTTTCTTTTTAAGATTTTATTTATTTATTCATGAGACACAGAAAGAGAGAGAGAGAGAGAGAGGCAGAGACAGAAGCAGGCTCCACGCAGGGGGCCTGACATGGAACTCGGTCCTGGGTCTCCGGGATCACGCCTGGGGCTGAAGGCAGGTGCTAAACCGCTGAGCCCCCCGGGGATCCCGAAGTCCTGATTCCTTAATTCGAAAACCCTCGGGTGGGCCTCAGGCAGGCGCCCCCTCCTCCTCAGCAGCCCCTCCCTCTGCTCACGCGAGGAGGAGCTGCGCTCTCAGAGGGTGGAGGCCACCACTTCTGCGGGCCCCTCTCATCTTTCGTCATCCGAGAGCTTAACCCAAATTTCTAGAGAAAGACAGGAAAGTGGGAGTCGTCATGGGGCGTTTTCAGGTGGAATGTGTTTGGTGTTGTGCGATAATGTATTTGCATTTGGATATTTAGATAAAATATTGTGTTTTCCTCCAAATGCTTGGCCATCTGTGGGCACAGCTTTTCCGCTCTCTTGGCTGCTGGTGTTCTACCAGCGTGGCTGTCTGGGCTCTCGCTCATTAGAACAGACTCGGTGCAGCGTCACACCTTGTACCAGCAGGCGCCCAGACGGGCTCCTGGCTGTCCCGGGCTCCTCTCGGTTAGCCCGGGTGTGTGTGTGTGCACACGTGCGTGCCTGCACACCTGCTGTCCCCCTTTCCCATCCCAGATGCCAAGAAGATGAATCTGCAGCCATCGTTGGGTGGCTCCTGCTCCCGGGCCGGGCACTGGGCTTGGGCCCTTCAACTTAAACGAGGCCTTGCCTTCCAGAGCCTCTAGCGGAGCTCCTGGCACCCCAGGGCCGGCATCTCATGAATGTTTGTTGACTAGATGAACGAGTGACTCGTGCTCTGTCCACTGCCCCCCTCCCTCTGCCCTAGTTCTGTCGATGAGGCTGGAGCTAACCCAGCAGAGGCTGTACCCCTGCCCTCCTCGGGCACCTGGAGGGCAGCACATGCACGTAGAGGGGCCTGAGCTTACCAGATGCAGGCTGTGCCTGCTTTCCCCAGCTCTCTGCCGGCCTTGCAGGGGACGCCCCCGCTTGCAGGTGCAGAAAGAGCCCCTGCCCCACCTGTGGGCTCCCTCTTCCCGCCATGCCCTCTTGGTCTCCAGCCACTGCCTTTCCCAGGCCTGAGAGGATGCTTCAGTGGCTCTGAAGGATTTTTTGCATTCACTTTTGGTCCTGCCCTCCTCATGTGACACCCTGCTTGAGGACGGTACCTGGGGGTGGGAGCTGGGGTTGGCTGGTTCCCTCCGTCAAGCCCCCATGCTGGGATCTCACGGCGAGGCGGCCAGCACAAAGGCCAGTGTGCGTGCCCTCCGCGGCCCTTTAGGTGGACGGATGCCCGGGGGCCTCCCCGCTGCGCTGGCCCTGCCCTTGGGGACCTAGGGAGAGGGCGTCCGTTTCCATGAGGCCTGCACTTCACCTCCTTGGTGCACCCTGTTTGGACTGACCCAGCCGTCCTGGGCCCCGGGGGAGGCGCCCTCCAGAGCTGCCCGCCCCCGTGGGCACGTCTGGATGAGCGCCCACCCTGTCCTGCGGTGGCATCTTTCACGTTTTTCACTTACCCTCCCCGATATTTTTCCCTGCTGAGGGTCTGTTCACTCTGTGGCTGTGTCCACATCCGGCGTTTAGCATGTGCTTGGCCCGGGGGGACCACCTGCGAACGGGGGTGAGGTGCAGAGCATGAGGCCTCCCGCCTTCTCCCGTGCCCAGCTGGCAGGAAGTGGTCCAGGCCGCCCCCCCCCGCCCCCGGAGGCCTCAGGACACGTCCACACCCAGCGCCGTCCCTCGGCCTGGGTGGTCACAGATGCTTTTTGTGCAGACTGCGTGCGACTGCCTACCTGGGCCCTTGGCGAAGCCGGGCGCAGCGCGGGGCGGGGCGGGGCAGGGCAGGGCGGGGGCCTCGGCTCCGGGTCCCCGCTGGCCACAGGACCCGCGAGGAGCCTCCCCTCCCCTGGGACCGCGCAGGGGCAGGAGTGGTTTGTGTGAGACGCAATGTGAGCCCTTGGACGCCCGGGCCTGGTTTTGCAATCCATAAGGTGAGACATCCTGAGGATGAGTCCAGGGTTCTCTGGCGGAATTTCCAGGAAGGACAGGAGCGAGATTAATGAATAAAGGGTTTTCCTGGAAACGCTCTGGCTTAAGCTTCCTGGGAAAGAAAATCTGAGATTTCGATGTGAAAATGTCAGCCAGCCCTCGGGGGTGCAGGCCGAGTGCGGGGGCCCCCGCCGCGGGCACTGCCATCCCCTTGTGCAGATGAGGAGACTGAGGCCGTCCCAGGGCCAGGAGCCGTCCTGCTCCCAGTGGCCCCGGCATCCCCGGGCTCCACTCCCGGGTGGCGACCCAGCCTTCTTGACGTCCCCGGGGAGCCCAGGCTCCTCCTCGGGCGCGTATCTTGTTTATTTTTACGAGGAACACGTTTCAGGGAGCCGCGGCTCTGGGGGAGCTCGGGGTTGCGGCCTCAGGCCTGCCAGGATGCTCTCGGAGGCGGCGGCTCTGCCATCCGTCCCCTGGAAAGTGCAGGCCATTCATCATAGTGCTGGGGACCGCGCCGAGCCCCAGGAATAAGCTCTGCACGTGTATTCATCCAAGAAGAGACGAGGAGGCTGCGGGAGCGGCCTGCTGCCCCCCGCCCGTCGGGCCCGTTAGCAGGGAGCCCCGCATCTGGGCCCCCGGAGCGGGCGGCGTGTGACCGCGCGTGAGCCGCCCGAGAAAATGTGTGCAAGTGTTAAAAGGCACACGGAGACGCCCGGAGACGGTCAGGACGGCGTTCTGTTATCTTTACGCTGTTTTCCTTGCACGCTTGTTAAGGCGTGGGGCCGGAGTGTCTGTGGCGGACCTAACAAGTGCCTTCTAATCAGGCCCGAATGTTTCTGTCAGACACAAGAAAAATGCTCAGCTCCGACAAAGATGCTCTCTCCTCCCCACGAAACACATTTGTTTAAAGATTGGCCTGTCAATTTGTGAATCAACATTTCGGCTTTTTGCTCAGACGCCGTGCTTGCGCGGCTCGTGCCGAGGAAGGGGGACTCCTCCAAAGCTGCTATTTGTCGTCGGAAGAAAGTAAACTTCATCAGGCCGACTTACATGTGTGTTTCAAATGTCACTCAGTACTGCTTTCTTGTAATGAAACGCTGCATACAGATTTCTTCCCGAGGCTCAGGGGGATTAGACCCAGTAAGAGAAGAATTCAGTCTTCCTCACTGTGGCGCATCAGAGTGAGAAGTTTAAAATCCACAATTTATTCAAATATTGATATTTCTACTTGTCAGAAGAGAGGGGCCTTGAAATTTCCACTGAGCACTGTTGTCAGAAGAATTGCAAGAAATGTGTCAGATAATTCATAAACGGAGTTCACTGCTGTGAAATCAGTTGGGAACAGGGAAAAAATATATTCTTGTCGATGTAGAATAGGGACAATATAACAGAAAATAGCACTCACTTTTCCATCATGTCAGGCAAATGCTCAATTTGGGCCAGGTATTTTTTTAAACAGCCTGCTGCTCCTAGAGAAGCCTAGAATGCATGAAAAATGTTTTGAGTTCTGCTTTGTAGACAAGAGATCTGTTTGTTGTTTCTCCCCTCTGAGACCTCCAGTTCTCATCCTGCAGGAGCCAATCGGAGGGCCGCTGCCGGGGCCTGGCGCGCAGGCAGCTCGGCATATGGTTTGCATTAAGGCCCGAGGAAGCTGTGAAGCGCCGGGTAATGATGTGATAGGGCCAGGGTGCATTCCAGACTGTTGATAGCGGGCAGGGGAGCTTCCGAGGCCCTCTCCGGGTTCCCGAGCCCCTTCCCAGAGCCGGGCCTGTGTGTTCCTCCGAGCGGAGGGTAAATTCTATACGCGGGGAGAGGCCGGCATAGTTGGAATTCCTGGGGCCTGAGCACCCCCCCACCCCCCACCCCTCACCCCCCATCTGTACTTCGAGGTGGGCTTTCCGAGCAGCGGGCACATCCCTCTTGCCGACCCGTGCTGGCACCCCCTGCGATTAGCCACACTTGTTCACGGGCAGGCACGCGCGCCCGGGCCTCGTGAGTTCACACGCACGCCGGCCGCGTGTGCTGAGATCACGTGAACGCGGGCCGGGTGTCCTCAGTGACGCCCTGTGGGAGCCCCTGTGCCAACTGCACGCACCTCTGCACAGCGCCCTGGAGAGCCCCAGCGCCGTCCTGCGTGTCCTACGCGGGTCTGTTGGCGCCTGGGGTTGTCGGCCTTGCATTTTGCCAGTGGCCCTGGTTTCCCTGCAGCCACCGTGGAGGCCAACTCCCTCCGCCTCTCCGGGCGGCATCCTGGGCTTGGAACAGCGGGTTCGCTAACCGCGTGCCCTGCTCCCGTGTGAAGCCCGCCATCCCGCCCTGCCTCTCCCCCCACCCCATCCCCCTGGCTCTACACCCCCCGCCACGGGTGGAGCGGCTACTGGAGGTGGAGCCCCTTCTCCTGGACTCCAGGCTCGGGTCCTGGGTGGGCACGGAGGCTTGAGGTGGGATGCTCATGGGTCACGGGAAGGCTGGTAGCACCATGCGGGACCGGGAGGGGCATCCAGGACAGGCTCCGGGGAGGAAGGCTCAGTCGGTGGACCAAGGACGGTCCTCTGAGCCAACTCTAATAGCGGAGAATTTTTTGGTTCCCCTTCGCTGGCTGTGGGCCCAGGAAGGGCCATAGGTGAGTCCCGCTGAGCTCACCCGGAGTTCCAGTCCCGGGGCCTCTGGGGCGGGAGGCGCAGTGCCACGTGGCTGTGGGGGTGGGGCAGGCTTTGCCCTCCTCGGGGATCCCGTCCTCCTGGGCCGCAGGCCGGGGGCAGCCCCGAAGGCAGGTGTGGGGGCGTTGGCAGTGGCCCGTGGAGGGTGATCTCGTGAGGGTCTGGTGCTGGGCCCGAGGTCTGCACTCCGCGTGGTGAATCTCCCTGGCAGCAGCCTCGGCCCAGCTGTATCCGTGCCCGAGGCCGGCTGTGCCGAGCTGTGGCAGCGAGAAGGCCGCTCGGAACCACAGCTGGGCCGTAGGGCCCCACAGCCGCTGGGTGTGGACAGGCTGGAGGCTGGGCGGGGAGACCAGCCTCTGCGGTTCTCAGGGCCGCGTCTCAGCGTGGACCGGAGCTGGGCTGCCTCTGTGGCTTTATTTTATTATTTTTGAAGATTTTACTTATTTATTTATTTCGGGGGGGGGGCGGGTAGCGTATGCAGGAGCGTGAGCAGGGGAGGGGCCGAGGGAGGGAGAGAACCTCGGGCAGACTCCACGTTGAGCCTAGTGCGGGGCTCGATCCCGCGACTCTGAGATCACGACCTGGGCCCAGATCGCGAGTCGGACGCCCAACCGATGGAGCCCCCCGGGCGCCCCTTAAACTTTGTCACTCTCCTCGCGTAACAGCCGTCTGCAGGGAGGCGTAGGGGCGGCACGGGCCACGGGCTGCAGGGGAGCAGTTGGCACACCCATCGGCTTTGAGGTGAAAAATTAGGCTCTTGAGTTGAGGTACTGGGGTGTCTGCATCGGGATCTGCCGGGTAGCCGCCAAATCGGCGGTAGGGGAGGGCTCTCCGGACCCTTCCGGTTTGGACTTCAGCATCGTCCACGTAGTCATTTCTGATTTGGATCGTAAATACACGAACATATGTGCACACTCAGTACGTGTAGGGGAGCGTGTACTTTTATTTTACTTGATGTTGACCCCGTAAAGTGCGTGACGGGGGTGGGGTGGGAGGGAAGCCCAGTCTCTCCGTCAGAAGTAACGGAGGCTGCTGCAGGCCCTGCCCCGGCCGAGGGGACCTGGGCGTTCACGGTCGGTGCCACAGGGAGCTCGAGCGGCCCGTCACTGGGGCCTGGCCTTCCCGGGCCACCTGCGCCCCCGGCCGCCGCCGAGCTCCGGGCCCCCGCTCCGGGCCCCCGGCCGCGGGCGGGCTCGTTAGCGTGGGGGCTGCGGCTCCACGCCTGCCCCCGCGGCCGGCCTCGCCACGCTTGCTTACTGTCTGCCGGGTGTCGGCGGATCTGTCATCGGTGCCGAGTGGAGCTGAGCCCTGACAGTGAGGAGGTAAACGCTCCCTGCCTGAATCCCCCATTAACTTTGTGAGGCGTATTGATTTCTTGTAAAAATAATGATATTGACAGGCCTTCCAGGAGTAATTGTTTCCAGAGCGCGGAGGTCAGCGTGGCGAGGGAAGGTTGGGAGCGGGGCTCTCAGAGGCTGAGAGTCCTGGGGTGGGCGCCGCCGTTCGGTGGGACCCCTGCCAAGACTTGGGGCTGCCGTTGGACATCTGGGGCCCCTGGCAGCCGAGGATGTCCGTGGAGGCTCCGCGGCCGAGTGTAGGGGACACGCAGGCTCGGGTGGAGTAGGTGGGCGTCCAGCGTGGGGCACAGTGTGTCCACGTGTCCTG
This sequence comes from Canis lupus dingo, assembly GCF_003254725.2. NCBI lineage: Eukaryota > Metazoa > Chordata > Mammalia > Carnivora > Canidae > Canis > Canis lupus. Next base: position 38,741,986 of record NC_064270.1, on the reverse strand, counting down.
GGTTCCAGGGTTTATCGGAGTTGCTCCTGGACTGATTGTTGAGGCTTGGCTGCCGTCCGGGCCAGGGGAGTGCGAGGCTGCGGCCTCGGCTCAGAGCCGGGGTGACCATCTGTGTGTCCCACTCAGTGTCTTCTCTTTCTGGGGAAGGTCACCTCCTTTTCTGAGAGCACGAGGGAAATAAATGGTGGAGAGGTGGCCACTCTGGGAACAGCAGGGCCGGCCGGAGTTTCCCTGGGGAGGAGGGGGTGATCACCTAAGATGCTGAGGGTGCCTGGGAGTGAGCCGCGGGTCTGAAAGGCGAGAGGCTCAGGATGGCCTTACTTGCAGGACAGACCAAAGCAGAGATCTGGTACCCAAATATCCAGCTGGGTCCATCCCGGGGCAGCTGTGTGGAGGTCGAAAGCATTCCAGGCAATGGCTTTTTCCAATCCTGGGAAGGTGAATGGATCAAACAGTCTCCCTGTCGCCCGAGTAACCCTGGCCCATCCTTTTTCTAAGTCCCAAGTGCCAGCAAAGGGTCAGAATCACGGTAATTTAGACAGAGAACCTTGGCAGGCGGGGCTAAAAATCAGAATGGGCCTGTCATGTCCACGTTTAAAACTCAGCTTATATAAAAAATACATATATATATTATATGTATGTATATATATATATACACACACACCTTCGGTTTATCTTTAAAGAGCAGACGAAGTTACTGAAAGAGGCGGTACGTCGCCTTTCGAGTCTGCCAGCGCTGGGCTTGTCCATCGTGTGTTATTGATCGATCGCACACGGGCGGACTTTGTCCCAAAAGGATGGTGGTGCTGTGCTGCCCGGCGTGTCCCGGACCGGGCGGGCGGCCTGGGCGGGAGGCGGGGACGGAGGCGCTCAGGCGGCCACATGTGCTCGTAGCTGGCCCACGTCCACAATATGTCCTCTATGTTTTCCCCCAAACGAGGAAAATCTGATCAACACCACTAACGAACTGCAGCAATGGGTTATCAATTAGCCCGGCCAGCGGCAGTGGCCTTGCCAATACCGGCTTTGTCTGAGTTTTCTTGGAGGAGTTGGTTTGTGTCACTCAAGGAGGCTGCCCATTCAGGTGCGTCCCGTCTTGTCCAGCCTGAGTCCCTCCCAGCGCTGTTTAGAACGAGATTTGTGCTCGCCCTAATCCAATAACCATTGCCCAGGACGGCCCATGTAGCTCTGCTGGGAAATGGTGTCCAGGCTTGTAGCAACATCTAATGGGTATTTAGGTGCAAACTAGCTGTGAAGTGTTAAATATTTACATGTGGAATGCCAATAGTAATTGTCCACTTTATCTGAGCTAGCCTAGGGAAATGTCTTATTTGTTTCCATGTTACTTCAATAAACAGAAAGCTGGAAAATCCTCCCGCTATTTCTTGGGGGCTTAGAATTAATAAAGCCAGGCGGTATAAAATATGTGCTTTGGGTTTTTGAATGATCACTTCTGCACCAGGTCATATAATATGGCTTTAACTCCATGTGGCCTGTCTATTAAGCAAGACAGGATGAGCCTCACAAATAATAAAAAATATTTATGCTTTTCTTAGTGATACTAACAAGGTAACATATCAGAGGAGAAATGGCAGGAGAAGAATAAGGTAACTGTGTCTTATGAATTCACGGCTCAGTGGGGTCCCGGCCGGCTCCCATAAACACCCTAGGATTCTCTGCTCGGTACTGCGATTATTCCACGGATTGTATTTTTTGCTTTTTGTTTGTGAAATCTGAAGTGTCATAAATGTCTCCGTCTCATCTATATTTGATAGTTAATATTAGTCTCAACCAGGAAAGTGCACTTTACATGTGACAACATACGATTACCTGGGAGTGTTATTGCAAAGGAAAAAATCAATACCAATTTATAATTCACGATCGCAGTCTATCAGTTTTTATGGCTCTCTATCCAGTCTCATTAATTTTTTATTATGATTGACTGAAACTGAAAGATTTTTAACATGTTTCGCTGTTATTTATTCAACCTTAATAATTAAATAAACCTTAATTGGCTGTATTTCGAGGCATCTTGGCGCTGCGGCCGGGAAGGGTTGGGGTGACCATCCATTATTAATTCGGGAGCACCTCACATTTTCTTCTGAGGCGGCTCGGGGAGGGGACCTGCTGTGTACCATCACCAGAGCGAGCGAAATAGATTTTGTCGTCACCTAATCAGATTCTGTTTAGGAGGAGACCATTCGTTTTAATTCAAAATATAAATTATCAATAACGCGGAGAGAAACGTGATGAAGTCCTCCTGGAGCAATGTGAGTCAGTGCCACGTACCTGTGCAAAACTTTGATCAGCAGCTAATATCTTGATTAATGAGGCCAAGGGCCCCGTTGCGTGGAGGGCTGCAAATGGGGACGCCCTCGCCAAGGGTCTCCCGATTGGTGGTTCATGGGTCCCTTTGAAAGGTGATTGACAGATGGAAAATTGCACTTTCAAATTTCATCCGTATTCATTTCAGCTGTTCTTCTACATGTCAACTGCTTCCCTCTCTCTGGCAGGCCACGGCTGTATACATTAGCCGTTTCCACAGTGAGAAAAGAAGGAAGACAATCCCATATTTGAGCACTCTGAAGGAAAATCAATCATGTCATAAGTGAGAAGTATGGATAAGTTTGAACTGTGGCAACTTTCATCATTTCATTTCTGGCCGCGCTGGTGGGTTTCTGAGAGTACCGGCTGCGCAGAAGCAACCCCAGCTGGAGGGAGAGAATACCGAGTGTAATAGAGTTGGGCCAAAGGGAAATTTTTTTTTTTCCCTGGTATTTGTCAAGGAAGTTTCTCGTGGTATTGCACAGAAGGAGCATCAAAACCTAAGATTATATACACTGGACATTTTGACAGAATTGAAAAAAAGGTTCTATTGACTATGACGATGAGATACCAACCCTTCTCAATCAATTGCGCGCCGGCCTGTCGGTTATTTTTTTTCTTTTTCAGATTTTTGTTTCCGCTGGGTTCTGCTCGTGGGAACGGTAGAGCGTGAGCCATTTCCAGGAAGGAGCCTGCGGGGGAGGCCGCTGGGGCTCCCGGGGCCGTCCTGTCCTCCCCAGGGAGGGCTGCCCCCGGGGGACCCCGCGCGGGGCTCGGGGGGCGCCGACCCGGAGGTTCCGTGGCCGCTGAGCCGAGCGGGATCGGGACCCGGTGCGGAGCCGGGCCCTGGCGTTCATCGCAATGCTCCGAAAACTGGGGGAGACGGGCATGTTGCAATTTCTCAATCTTGTTCTTAATATCATTGAAAGAGAGCTCTTCTTGGCAGTAATAAATTTAACACAAAAATCAAATACAAAACAAATTTATTCTTCCAGAGCTGATGCCCAGTCATTTCTTTCTTGTCTTGCATTAAGCTTTAAAATCAACTGTCACTCCCTATCGATTGCATCTGAATTGTTATCTATATTTCTCAAAAGCGCTCTTGACAGTTAATACAGTGTAAATTATAATCTGGGGAAATGCCGCATGTGTTCACCAGCAAATTGCTTAGATTCTGAGTAAAGCTGCTTTTATTCGCCATTCTTTTCTTGTGGCCATCTATTTTAGCAAGGACCATTCAGGCCAAATTATTCTAAATTTACACTCGGCTAGTATGTAAATCATATTGTGGAAATCACTTTTGGAATCACTCTGGAATGTGAAGCAGTGTTGGAGTGTCTGAGCGTTGCATTAATGAAACAAATATCACCTCGGGGGCCCGACCCGCGGGGGTGGCTGGCGGTGCTCCTGCGGCCTCGGAAGGCGGTTGGCTGCACGGGGTGGAGGTGAGTCCAGTTCTGTGGGCTTGGGGGCTTCCTGGGGTCTCAGGCCAGTGGCCCGGTTCTCCCCGAGCCGCGTGGTCCCTAGGGGTGGTAGTGTGGGTGGGACCCATCCTCCAGGGATGGTGCGTGAGGGCCCACGAGGGATCCTGGAGACCCCCCCCCCCACCCTTCTCGCTTCCTCGTGGGAGTGAGAGGCCAGGTCAGGAGCTGTTCCCTGGAGGAAAGCCGCCCGCTCTCTGGACCAGAGCTGGCCAGTGGACAGGGAGTGCAAGCCACACTTGCCATGTTGAATTCTCTAGTCTCCACATTAACAAAGTAAAGAAACAAGTGACATCATTTTTATATTATTTAACTCTGTGGATCCAAAAGATGACTGTTTCATTACGTCATCAACATAAGAAATTATTGAGCTGTCTGACGTGTGCTCTTCATTGCTGAGTTTGGAAATCCGGCATGCATTGGATATTATACGCGTCCCCTTGGACCAGCCCCAGATCTCATGCTCCGTTGCCCCATGTGGCCATGACTTCCACACCGGATAGCTCGCTTGGGGTCCCACAGTGGCCTTCTGGTTGTCCCCAAGGCCGAGGCAGAGCTACTGGCCTCTTCCCAGTCTCCAGCCCCAAATCGGCTGAAGTACAAGATCCAGAAGAGGCCACGGGGAATGAATCTGCCCCTGGGAGGTCCAGACTTGCTCTTCTTCATATGTTCGTGGGGTCCTCGTCTTATGGATGAGTCTGGTTTCTCTTCAGCAATACTTTATTATCATATACTTGTGGCTGTTCCCTACTCAGGGAAGAGGTGATTATTGCAGTACAGGGAGCTAAGGAAGGAGTTACTTCTGTGCCTTTAGGGACAACTAATTATGCATTCATTTATTCATTCAGGAAATATTTATTGAAGATCTAATTTGAGGCAAGGTGGTAAAGTAACCACTCCTGTTCTAAATGTAAGAGAGATGGATAGACAGAGAGATCTGTCTTTACATCTACATAGAGATAGGTGGAGGTGGAAATAAATGTCTAGATAGAAAAAAAATGTCTAGATAGGTTAGAGAGCTATAGCTAGATAAAATATGAAATATGCCTATTTATGTCTATGTAGCAACAGCTAGACCTATGTCTGTGCATCCATCCATCTCCCTATCTGCAGCCCTCTTATCCCTGGGTGTGTTCACAGGCAGTGCAAGATAGATGCAGGTCAGAAAGCACTGGGCGAGGGGACTGGGTGGTCTGGGGCAGCGCAGGGGTGCCCGGGCTCTAGGGGCCTGGCTTGGGAAGGTGGGGCTGGTGCACCATCAGAGGTGAGTTGGGGAAGGGCCTGAGTCCCAGGTTGGGAAAGTTGGACATTGACTGTCACCCTCAGGATCTAAGGGAGACCTCGTGTCCTGGCCCTGAGGCACGTGGTCTCCTCTTCTGGCAGTAGTGGCGACTTTGGAACTGTGTGCAGGATTTTAGGGACAGAGCGAGCAGAGGGAAGGAGGCAGGGGCCTAGCTGGTGGGTCACTCATGGCTTCTGCCTCAGTTTCTCACTTTGGGATTGACCTTGAGCTCAGAGTCCTGTCCCAGGAACAAAATGCTGCGGTTCCTAGGATGTCCTTCACAGCAACTCAGATTCCACTGGACTCCATCCTGGGTGTGTCCTCCTGCTACCCCTGGCCTCTCCGTGACAGCAGAAGCCGCCTCTCGGAGCCCCCCAAAGACATGGACCCGACTGTCACCGGACATCACATCCTCCAGCTCCCCTTCCGCTCCCTGACTTTGTGGGTATTTATCCGTCTGAGGAGCCACCGGGAAGCAGCCCAATAAACACGTCTGAAGCAAGGCATCAAAATCTCTAGAATGCATTTCTTCATAGAGTAGGGTCAACCCTTGACAATTTGACATTGTTTAATGGGATTGAGCCTGAACTGTGTGAGGATGGGATGCTGTCTTTGTAATCTCTTTATTCACAGACGTCAGCCCAGAGCACACAGTTATGGAATGGTAGATGGATATGTGAGTGAAAGGAGTGGAGTAGGAAAACCAGAGCTACCAGATACTGAGAGTCTGATCACCCTCCCACCCCCAGGGATGCTGTGTCCAGGGGCCCAGGCACCTGGGGCCTTCCAGACCACCTACTGCATACAAAAATGACCTTGGATATTGACCTTACGGCTTTGGTATTGCCTTTGCCCAAAGTGCTGAGTCCGACCACTTGGATCGCCGGCGTGCAAGCGTCTTCCACCTGCCGAAATGCTGGCGGACTGGAACCTCAGTTGGAGGCTGAGGTTGGTGCTGTCGGGGACATGGGGCAAGGCCTCCCTGACTTTGTCAGAACCCTGGGATGGCGTCTTTCCTGTTGGTCATGCTGCTTCTGTGACTGGGGATGTCGTTTTCAGCCCATGTCCCGGGAGATAATGGTGATGAGTTCCTGGAGACTCATCTGGACTCTCATATTTTCCCCAATCCCGTGTGAGCCCCACTCTCTTAGATGTGGCCTGTATCTCGGGGGTTGGTTTGGTCCCGGGCAGGGCAGGGGCAGCTGGCGAGGAGCGAGGACTCTGGCCCCTCTCTGCCTCCCCCTGCCCTGGCGTCTCTCCCAGCCCTGCCTCTTGCTGTGCACAAGTCCTGTGTGCCTTGTTTTGTTTTAATGTGTTCCTGACCCAGGGTCCCCGGTTACGGGAGTTCTTGTCATACAGTTAGTTACACTCTCATAAAGACTCCCACAAAAACGCTGTAACAAGCTAACAGTCATTGCTCAATATACTAAGTGTAAGTGTCACCAGGTAAGACTTGACCGTGGCAGGGGGAGTAGAGGCAGTTATTGAAAAATATGAAACACTGGGTCTCTGCGTCGGGCTGTCTGTTCTGAGGCTTTCTGCAGCTCTGGGTTCCATGATGAACATCTCGTTGGCCATTACAACTTCATGATAAATGGTCCCTTACAGATGTAGCTCCCCATAGAGGGCACCATGGCTCAGTGGTACGAACGGCCACTTGAGGAAAGGCTGCGTGCCCAGCTCCCCAAGTCCCGCTGGCCTGGATAAAGGCGACCTTGTGAGTCTTCTTGAAAGCGTTGGTGGGACCCCTGAGCTGGTACCCTTGGAGTTGGGTTGACCATTTAACTGTGAAGTTAGAGGTATAAACCATGGTTAAAAAAAAAATAATATATCTGGAACTTCTTGATGTCTCCCCAGCTAACTCGTTGTAGGGGTGCACTAACGAGTCTCCTGTTGCAGGGCACTGGGTGTGACTCCAGATGAAGTGCACTGAATATGCCCCAAACTTCTGCAAAGGAGTTAACAGGTTGCTCCCTTAATAGGCGTCGGCTCTAGATTTTGCGGATGAATAATGTGCTGGGCATTGAAGGCGTAGCTTCGGCTAATGTGAAGTGGAGGCTGCATTTATCACGGGGAGGGGGAAAGGATTTTACAGGTAGGAGGTGAAGAGACAATTTGAGAATACTCGTTAGCTGGAAAGCTGCGTGTTCCACTGGATTGTGATTTTCCATCTGGCCACGCTGGTTGGGGAGCTGCATTTGGGCGTGAGCTCTGCTGCCAGTCAAGGTTCCCCAACTGTGCCCACCCCAACTCATTAAACCAGAGCAAACTGTACCGAGGGCGCCGCTGTGCGATTTTAATATTTGGTGCATGTGACAGGATCATTTTAGTGATTTGCAGGATTTATCTCCTCTTAAAAGTACTGCCTAAGGCTACTCTAATTGGTAGGAAAGCAAATTCCCTCTTCTCCTCCTGTCAGTCTTTGTTTTATTTACTGAGAACTGCCGAAACCTATTTACACAATAATGAGGATAAATCACCGGGATGCTTTCAACACAAAGAGAAATGTGGCGCGAGTTGAAAGCTGTACAATTAAAACAAAATTCCAGATATTCCTGAAGTGGTGTGTGCAGTTAGGGAGAGCAAAATAAAATTAAGACAAATGGTAGGATCGCACCCTGGACCAGCTCAGGAAGCTAATCAGGATCAGAATTCTAGAGATATTTTATGATGGGCAATTTCACTTGAAATGGCAATGAAGTAAATGCCTGTGAGTTACCATCAATATTTGTAATAAAAATAAACAATCATGCATTCCTCTAGCCTGCAAATAAACAGGGTAAGTTTAGGCGTCATAATTATGACATTGCCGGAGTGGCGGTAAGTCATGTGAAAATGTCAGCTGTGCGTTAGCAGCCTCTGGCTTGTTCCCAGCGAAGAGGGCCACAGCCACTTGGATGAGACACTCCAAGTGTACTTGACTGTATGACCTGGAAAGAACCCACTTATTTAGATGTCAAGAGCATCCTACATTTGAGAATGGTTCTCGTTGGAGGGTGTGTCACAAAGAGACTTCCCTGCTGAAAGGATTAGGCACAGATCTTGTCCTTGGACTTGGCCCTCCTGGGTGTTGCGCCAGGCACGGTCTCATTGTCTCCCTGGTCCTTGGACTTGGCCCTCCTGGGTGTTGGGTTGGCACCTGACGTCCATACCTCCCCAAGCCTCCGGGTTTGCATGAGGACCTCAGTGGGCTCAGTCACCCCAGCCAGAGGTGGTCGGTCCCAGGATGGCCTCAGACCCCCCTCAGAGGTGGCCAGTCTGTGGACAATGGGAGCAAATCATGTGAACCAAGGAAACTGATCAGCTGACTCTCTGGAGCAACCATGAACGGGGAGACACACCGCACACTGTGCAAGCTCACAGATGCAAAGCGCAAACACAGGACGGTGGTCTGGGTGTCTGTTTAGGGAATGTATGAGTTTCTAGAACTTCTCTAAAGTGATAAGAGCTAAAGGCCCTTTGTGATCAGGTGGGGGTCCCAGCCTGGCCAGGCTTTCACATCCCTGGGGACTGGACCAGGCGTCTTCAAGGACCTTTCTGGGTCTGACGCTTGTGGTATCTGTGTGCGTATTTGCGTCTTTGTCTCCCCCCCAATCACTCCCCAGCCCCATCCTGACCATTGCCTATGCCTCTCCCCAACTGTCCCCCCACCTCCCACCCCTCAAAACTGGTGCCCTCCTCTTAGGTTATAAAACAGCCTCCATTTCTGTTTGCATCCTGACAGCTCAGGTGATGACTGCTCAGTTATCCTGGAAAAAAAAAATAATTCACATAAGCAGATTTTAGCACATTTACCAGGCCTTTTAACTTCATCTGACGCTGTTTGGATGGAAGATGAGAGAAGTATATTTTTATATCCCAAGGGAGTTACTTTATGATGACTCTTTCAAGGTGAATATTGGCATTTATTTAGCCTGAGCAGAAAATAAAAAGGAACATATAGAAGCATGAACATAGAAACACCGGAGTCAGCAAATAGTATTTTATTTTGTTGCTTTGAATTGCTATCCCTCAAACACAGCTAAATCTAAGTTAATTTAAAGTTTCTCTTGAGGAATTCATATCAAATTAAAGTGTTTCTCTGCAGTGGCGACAAGAGCAGGGAACACATCTGAATTTCCTCCAAATTATGGTCTATTTTTACAGTCTCCTAAGATTTGCCTTCGTGGACCTTATTCTACTGTCTTTGAGAGAAAATTAATTTAACTAATGACAGCTCAGACTAAAACATCAATCAAAAGAAGAGAGAAATAACATGACAATCACGGAAGGGAAGAGTGTGCAAACAGGAGACCGGGCTCCTCGTAGGAACTCAGCCCCCCCATCCTTCCCTTAAATCTCTTGTGCGCGGCGCCCAGGCCTCGCGTCCTCTCCGCCCGCAGGTGTGGCCCTGCCAGGTGCGCGCTAGGAGGACGGGCAGGTCCGAGTCCCCAGTCCCGCTCCCCCCCTCCCAGCTGTGCTCCGGCTGGCCCGAAGAGTGGGGGACCCCATGTCCGCCCCTGCCCTCGGTCTCCCTGGCGAGCCACCGCTGCCTCCGCAAGGCACACAGGGAAGATTTTATTTATTTACGTTTTAGCCAAACGGTTGGCAGTTCTTTCGGGCCTGTTCGAAATACCCTGACTGTTGCGGGGGGTGGGAGGGTTTTGGGGTGGGGGGAGGGCCCGGGCCCCATCCTCGCGCCGCAGAATCAATTGTGAGGCCGGGGACGCGAGGAGAACACCTTCCTTGTGTTCTTCCCATCCGACACACATAATGGGGCTTTGTGGCACTCTGTTGGCATCACGAAATGCCAGCGGATTGTTGAGAAAATTTAAGACGTTTTCATTGGCAGCCGATCTCGCCGAGTCTCCACCTTATTGATGCTGACTCCGATTTATGAATGATGAAGTGGAGGACATTTGCTATCAGAAGCTCACAATGTAGCTCTTAATAAAAGATTAAACAAGGAGAAGGCAGTGCGGGTTTCTGACACACTGCTGATAAGGAGCTCCGATTCAAGGCTGCGAGGAGGCAGGAGCAGGACAGTGACAGATGCTGAATGGGAGCCCGTGAACACATGTTGCTCCTCGCACTGTGACGTGTAGCCATGTGGAAAATCTGTCGGAGGAACTTTCGGCAGATCCGACGCCGAAAATGTTTCCTCCTGACTCGAGGCGATCCGTTATCCGAGGACGGAAAATGAATAGACCTGTGCGGCGGCGGCGGTGGTGGCGGTGGTGGTGGCGGCCGGGCGGCCCGGCTGCTGGCGCGGAGGTGCCCCGGCTCCTGGGCGTCGGGGGGAGGCGGCAGGCAGCGAGCTGTCAGTTTGAGAAATGAGGAGTGTAAGAGGCTGGGACCAGCTTGGCAGATGTGCAAGAGGAACAGGGAGCATATTGATCAATTAAATATGCAAATACCTCAGCAAGGAAAGACAGAGATGAATAAAGTGACAGAAGCATCAAACTGCACATTAATGATTCGATGGAGTGCCCATCCCAACAGTTTAGTTTTAAATAAACGCTACTTCACCCGAGTCCCTTTACCAGCCACGTCCTTAATGACTCGGCGGGGCCGGGGAAGCTGGGGTGCTCCGGGGGCCCCCCCACCCCTGGGGCCGGGATGGGGTGCGGGGTGGCCGTCCCTCAGCAGGGGGGGGTGGACAGCTCGAAGGCCTCCCTCCCAGCTCCCCCCCACCCTGGACCAGGGCAGGAATTCAGATATCCCTATAACAATAGCCCACCGCCATCCCATTGTTACCGACTTTCTCAGGTCATTTCTATATGGTTTCCTTTCTCAGCCTCCCCAAAGAAAGCCTGATTGTTTCGGGCCAGACTTTGCTGGCAGCCTCCTGCCCACGGGTGAACCCCGTAAACCCGGGGACCCCGGATTAGGTTTCAGTCCTGTGCTACAGACCCGGCTGGGCAGGCTCTGTACCTTTTGTCCATGACTTTTACTCTGTGAAAGGCACCTAATTATGACTTAGCTCCTCAGACTAATGAAATTATCGTCTTGTTCTCTTGCTTCTGTACTGTTGTCAAGACTTTGAAACATGATCGTTTAATTACTGACACCTACTGTAGCTCATTTTATGCATGCAGAGCTAGAAAATGCTTGTCTCTGGGAGCCCAACAGGAGCGCTGAGCTCTGCCCTTTTGGCTGCGTGTGTAAAAGTCCTCTTTTCATATGAAAATTTAATACAGCGACGGGTCAGCTTGGGCTCTCTTCTGTTAAGCAGCCCCAGATTTAGTCATTTATAACAGAATTATTTGAAATTCCTAGCCAGGAAAAGGGCAGAAATTGCAGCGTTTGGAGGATGCCAGAACAAAACCCCAACAAAGTTCAATGATATCTGCCCTTGGCCGCCCATGTGCTTGCGCAGCCGCGAGTGGCCCCATCACAATGGACGTGGAAAAGTAAGATGTCATTTAAAGAAACTGGGGAAAATATTCAGACTTTGACATTTGGGCTGTTTTTCCACTCTGATAACATCAAAACTTGTACTTCTTGATAATAAATAGGAGAATGTCAGCTGCCAGTCAGGGCTATCGTGAAGGCACAATGGGCAGAGCACAGAGGCGACGGGCGCCCCCAAGAAGATTTTCGGGCTTTGCCTCTCGAATAAAAGTGCGCGTTGAGAGTCCGTTTTGCGGTTTTCCAGGAAGTTCCTATGTAGGCCCCCTGCACCCCCCCAAGTTAGGTGTGCTCCGCCCCCCCCCCCCCATTTATTGGGCAGGAGTGGGGCCCGGGGCCATGTGCCCCAGGGCTTCGCAGCGCCCTCGTCCGGGAGGGCAGCACCACCGACCTCCGCGCTCATCGCCCAGAGGCCCCAGGGTCCCCGGGAGCCAGCCCCCAGCCCCGCGCCCCCCTGCGCCCTTGCGAAACCCCCGTCCGTCCAGAGCCGGAAGGCGGTGCCGCGGCG